>NC_083224.1:138199802-138807635 GCF_032191835.1 Heteronotia binoei | reverse complement strand
AAGTGCTTCCACCTGATTAAGTAATACAGTTTCCCCCGTTTGACTTTGGAGTCCAGGATTTCGTGGACTTCATGGTGACTCTGACCCCTCACTGTCGTCGGAGGGGGCGGCGGAGCCCTGGGATGGAAGGACGTGGCACCAGGGTCTTTCCGGAGTAAGCTGCAATGAAAAACAGGATGGATTTTGCTTAGAGACTTGGGCAGCTCGAGTTCTGCAGTCACCTTATTGATTACTCGTTTGATCCTAAAAGGCCCAAGAAACTTCAACGCAAGTTTGCGGCAGGGCTGAGAAAGGGGGAGGTTTTTTGTGGACAAAAAGACAGTGTCTCCCACTCTCAATTCCCATTCAGGAGAGTGTTTTTTATCAAACTGTTTTTTGTAAGCCTTTTTCGCTTCCTCCAGGTTCTCCTGAATTCCCTTCCAGCTCTCCCGAAGGCCTTCCCACCATTGTTGGCACGATGTGGGTTCTGAGGGGGTGGCAGGGAGGGGAAGCGTTGGGAAAGGCTTGCCCTCATAGCCATTTATGATTTGGAAAGGAGAGGTTTTAGTAGAGCTGTGAAGGCTGTTGTTGTAGCCGTATTCAGCGAATGGGAGTAGGTCCACCCAGTTGGACTGTTGGAAGTTAATGAAACAGCGGAGGTACTGTTCTAGAAGGCCATTAACCCTCTCCGTCTGTCCGTCCGACTGGGGGTGGTAGGCTGAGCTGAGGCCCTGCTCAATACCTGCAAGTTTGCAAAACTCCCGCCAGAAGTTGGCAACGAACTGCGTCCCGCGGTCGCTAATGACCTTGTCTGGGAACGAGTGTAGGCGTACAATGTGTGTAAAAAAAAGTTGGGCAAGTTTTTTAGCCGTGGGGAGCTGCTTGCAGGGGATGAAGTGGGCTTGTTTGGAGAAGGTATCGACCACTACCAAAACAACAGTTTTGCCCTGCGACGGCGGGAGCTCCACAATGAAATCCATAGACACTACCGACCAAGGCCGGGTGGCTGTTGGGAGGGGCACTAGGTGGCCGGGAGGTTTACCCCCTCTTCGTTTAGCCATCAGACAGGTGGGACATGAGAGGACGAATTCGGAGACGTCTCTTTTGAGCCTAGGCCACCAAAACTGTCGGGTAAGGAGGTTGAGGGTTTTGACATAGCCGAAATGGCCCGCCAGGCGGCTGGAATGACAATGCTCTAAAATCTGCTTGCGGAGGGAGGAGGGCACATAGATCTTTTCGTTGTGCAACAGGAGGCCGTCCTCGCTTTTACGGAGGTTCGGTGGTTGATCTACTTCCCGAGCAGTCTCCGCAACTAACTGAGACAAGAGGTCTGGCTCCGGGGGGCCGATCCTCTTCCCGGAGCGGGTGGTGACCCCCCCCGCGATGGCCGAAGGGGGGATAAGGGAGTCCACCACCTCCTCGCGGAGGCTCTCGTGCTGTGGCAGGCGGGAGAGGGCGTCCGCCAAGAAATTCTTGGTACCTGGGATGTGTTTCAGTACAAAGTCGAATTTGGCGAAAAACCCAGCCCACCGGATTTGTTTTGCAGTCATTTTGCGGCGCCCGGTCAATGCCTCGAGATTTTTGTGGTCAGTCCAGATTTCAAATGGGACTCTGGCCCCTTCAAGCCAGGAGCGCCAGGTTTTCAAGGCAAACATGACTGCAAAAGCCTCCTTGTCCCACACTGACCAATTTTTCTGCTCGTTCGAGAACTTTCGTGAAATGTAGGCGCAGGGGCGCAGAACCCCGTTGTCCCCCCTTTGCATTAATATGGCTCCGACGGCGGCGTCGGAAGCATCACATTGAACCACGAAAGGTTTTAACTCGTCAGGGTGGGCCAACACGGGCTCCGAGGTGAAGAGGCGTTTCAATTCTGTAAAGGCTTTTTGACACTCTGGCGTCCACGTTAGGCGCGCGCCCGGCTTTTTTGCCTCTGCCCCCTTCCCCTTTGTTTTAAGGAGCTCCGTAAGGGGCAACATGATGGTGGCGAACCCCTTTATGAAGTCGCGGTAAAAATTTGCGAACCCGAGAAAACTTTGGAGCTGTTTGCGGGTTCGTGGGGGCTCCCAGTCTAGCACCGCTTGAACCTTTGCTGGGTCCATTGACAACCCTTCCCCCGATACTCGGAAGCCTAGATAGTCTAGTTCAGTCTTGTGAAATTCACATTTTGATAGTTTGGCATACAGCTTGTGCTTGCACAGGGTGCTCAACACTTTTCTGACTAGTGGTACATGTGACTTGAGATCTGGCGAATAGATAATGATGTCATCAAGGTACACCACCACCCCCTTAAACAGGAACTCTCGCAGAACCTCGTTGATAAAGTTCATGAATACCCCAGGGGCCCCCTGTAGCCCGAAAGGCATAACCAAGTACTCAAATTGTCCTAGCGGGGTATTGAACGCGGTCTTCCACTCGTCCCCCTCCCTGATGCGGACTCGGAAGTACGCGTCTCGGAGGTCGAGTTTTGTGAATATTTTCCCTGTGGCCACAGTGTTCAATAGGTCCTTAATCAATGGGATCGGGTAGGCATTAGACATCGAAATCCCGTTTATCGAGCGAAAATCTGTGCAAAGTCTAAGCGACCCATCCTTTTTCTTTCTGAAGAGGACGGGGGCGGCATGGGGGGCTGTTGCCGGTCGTATGAACCCCCGCTTCAGGTTTTTGTCCAAAAATTTGCGGAGTTCCGCTTTCTCCGCCCAACCCATGGAGTACAGTTTCGCTTTTGGCAGTTGCTGCCCCGGGATCAGTTCGATTGCACAGTCCGTGGGGCGGTGAGGTGGTAACTCATCCGCCTCCTTCTCACTAAAGGCCAGTTTTAAGTCCCGGTATTCTTTGGGGATCGAGGCGACCTCCTCGAAGGTGAGGCAGGCTCGCTCATTCCGGGGAGGCGGATGCGGCCCCCATTCGGGGCGCCAATGGTGGTGTTCGCACCTCCAGTCCGGGAATCGGACGATCTGCTCCTCCCACCTTATGTCTGGCTGGTGGCGGGCGAGCCAACCCGAGCCCATCACCACATCAAACGAGCAAGAGGGGGCAATTACAAAAGTTTCGATCCCCCAATGCTCTTCGGTCCCAACGGGGACCGCCTGCGTTTCTAGCTTACATGGCTCTCCCCTCATGGGCCCCCCGTCCATCTGCTGGAAAAGCATGGGTAGCGGGAGGGGGGACGTGGCTAATCCAAGCGCCTCTACTAGGCGGGGGGTGATTAAGTCCCGGTTGCACCCCGAGTCGATTAGTGCTCGGGCATGCATGAACCGTTTTAGGTTCGGGTTGAGAAGGGTTACGGCCATAAACAATAAACCCCCAGTGGCTCTCACCGTGAGGAGTGCCGGCTGTTGCTGGACCTGCTTCGCGGCACCCATTAAAGCAGGTCGTTGTCGTTTCCCGCCGACTCGGTGTCGTCCGACTCCCCGGTCGATTCTTCCACGGTTTCTGGTTCGGCGGTAAAATCCTCGTCAGTCGCCAAGGTGGTGGCGACGGAGCCCCGTCCGGGCTCTTTCGGCCGATTACTCTTTTTCTTCTTGGGCCCCGATGCGGTTGGCCTGGCTGTCGGCGGGGTGGACCCCGCTTTGGCTGGGCAGTTGGAGGCGAGGTGGTCCGGGTCGCCGCACCGGTAACACTTTCGGGCAGTGGTGGGGGTCGAGGTTGTCGGGGCCCGCCGCCCCTCCGCCTTGGTAGGTGTGGATTTCAACCCCTTCTTCGCCAGTTGCTGTCGGCGAAGCCCCACGTGCTGGATGTTGGTCTCGACCTCTCCGGCTAGCTGGATCCACCCGACCAAGGTGTCGGGTCGCCCGTGGCTGTAGCAGCGGTCGAGGACGTTCGGGTTCAGCCCGTTACAAAAAGCAGTATATTTCATAATCTCGTTCCACCCTCTCACTGCCGCGCAGTAGCCCAGGAACTCCGTGGCATACTCGCGAATGGATCGGTTGCCTTGTTCGATGCGCTGGAGGGCTGCGATGGCTTTCTCCTCGCGGAGCGGGTCGCCGTACTGGCGGAGCATGGCGTGCAGGAACCCCGCTACGGTTGCTAGCTCGGGCTTCCTCGCGGTGAACAGCCCGACGTACCATTTGCGGGCTGGACCTCTCAGTCGGGACGCAATGTGGTACACTCGGCTGGCTTCGGTCGGGTAGTCCGCACCCCAGTGGGTAAAGAACGTGTCGCACTGTATGGTGAAGTACTCCACGTCCTCTGGGCTCCCGTCGAATGTAATTTTCAGCTCTCTCCCCCCCCCTGCGACCGGGGGTGCCGCGGGTTGGGGCACCGGGGCCGGCAGGGCCGGTAGGGCTGGTGCAGCTGGGGCCGGCGGCGCTGGCGGTGCGGGCACGGGGACCGCCGGGGGCGCCGGAACTGGCGGCGCCGGAGGCGCTGGGACCGGCGGCGCGGGGGCCCCCGGGGCCGGAGGCGCCACTGGTTGTGGGGCCGGTGGGGCTGGAGCGGGCACCACCGGCGGCGCGGGAGCCAGCGGGGCCGGTGGAGCCACGGGCGGTTGCCCCAGCGGCAGCCCTCCCACGGGGATCCCCAGGACCGCCGTCTGCAAGGTGCGGAGCTGGTCGTAGATCGCGCCTAGGTTCTGTTGCATCTCCTCGGCCATCATAACTCGGGAGGCGTGTACGTCGTTGTGAATTTCCCGTACATAGTCGAACAGGTCGTTGCGGAGGCTCCGGACCGGGTCGTCCCCGCCTCGCGGTTCTGGACCCTCGCCCTGGTCGTCGTCTCCGTCTCCGCTTGCCCCGTCGCCCAGCATACTTCTGTACCGCTGCTCCGCCGCGTCGATCGCCGCCGTGGACTTCCGCGGGCTCCAGGATCGGGGTGCGGCGAACGCGTCCACCGAGAAAGGTGCGGGCACCTTAATCTTGCGCCTCACCCCCGTCACCTTCGGGTCGAGCGGCGGGTCCTCCGTTGGAGTGGTGGGCTCTCCGTTGTCTGGAACCTTTGCAGCCATCGGGCCGGGTTTCCAGTTCAGATAAGCTCCGAAACAATGGCATCACTGTTATAATGTCAGAACTTAAGAACTCCAGGCAGATCCCATACTTAGTTTCCAAGCTAGGATTTTATTAGAGAGAACTAAGAACTGTTAGATACAAGGTACAAGATAACAGTGATGGCGAGAGCCAGCACTGGCCCAGTTTTATATAGTAAAACAAACAACCCACAAAGCTTTAATTCACACCGTTACAGGCACATCTGTCTTCCCACCAGTGCTATCAGCAAAGACGTTGCCTCCTTACTCTGAAGGCCACACGATTCGGCTTCAAAGGGTGTCAGTGTGAGAAAGTACAGAGATACAACATTATTCAGTCTACAGCCCCCAAATACTTTGGATACCATCGGGGCAGGGTTAACTACTACTCAGGCACTTCAGGTTAAGAAAGGTTACAACATGGGGTCGGTCTGGTTCAACGCTCAGGTCCACTCTATGCATACTTGCCAACCATCAATTATACTGGTTCTACATTAAGCTAGCAATAATAAAGTTACAAGTTCTGACATTACCATGCCACACTATCTGAATATTGCCTTGTTTGCAGGTATGGCTGGTACTAGGATAAGGATATCAACATCCAGATGGGACCTGGAGTTTTACTAGAATTACAAGTGACCTCCAAATTAGAGAGATCATCTGGAGGAGATGGGAGTTTTAGAGGGTGGACTCTATGGTATATCATAGAATACAGTGGAACAGAAGTCAAAGAGTAATGTTGTACCCCTGCTGAGCTCCTTCTCCTCTCTAAATTCTGTCATTACCAGACACAACCTCCAAATCTCCAGGAATTTCCTAAACCAGAATTGGCAGTCACATATTATGATATGTGCTGGACTCACATATTATTTCCAAACCTCTGTCACATATTTGGTAGTGCCCATAGCTGAGAAGAAGACTGATAATCTTTCCTTCCCAGGTATTGAGATTGAGATCATAAGGATTATTCAGAGCTTTTCAACCTGCTGGGAGATAAACTAAAAATTCTGAAAGGTCTCATTTAGATAGCAGTCTGATCAGAAGAGAAAAGACCAGATAGTAGTTTTACACCTAGGGAAATGTTCTAATGTGAGCTTAGTTTCAGCCCTTAGGGGAGTAACACAGACAGAAGGGGTAAAGGGCTCTGAGAAATCTTAATGCCATCAGGATGGCTCTTCTTATATTAAGTACTTATTCTGAGGCAGTCGTTTGTACAGCAATGGTTACAGCTCGCTAGTCATATCAGGTTTTGATGGCCTGTTTATTCAGAATTGGCATGAGATCCACAGCTTCACACTTGAGCTTCAGTAGTTGGGAAATACAGAGCATGAGAAGATGGATGGAGATTAAGGGTTTATAGAAGTTACATGCAAACAAGGAGCTGAAACTTCAGGATGATCCCATTCATTTTGTTACTAACATGAATTCACTCTGTTGAGGCATATTGGCATCATTTGGAGGATAGTCATTTCCCCTTATTTCAGTGAAGAAACTGTTATTGCTCAAATTCACTTTTTTTTTTTTTGCAGGTGTTGATGGTTGCGGTTAACCATAAAAGGGTGCTTATTTGTGTTCACTTTAATTTTCTGGGCCCATAGGAAGGTGAACAACTCCACTGCCAAAATACAGCTAGGCATCAGCAGGCTTACCGATGTTGAATGGCAGGGGACATAAGAAATAATGTGGAATCTGTTGCTTCTATTTCTACAATTATGCTCTTGCAATTTGGCCTGCATCCTAAAGTCCATATTCACTTGGATGAGGAAAAGCTTCTATGTGCCATAAGCCTCTCAATGAGCTTTCAGATTTGCAAGGACCTGAAGGTCATCAATTGTATATCGCCAGGATAGTCATTTTGTGGTCAAATATATTAGAAAGGACAGCCTGGAGGGGGGCTTTCAAATTGGCAACAGGGCATGTGGAATTCTTAGTCAGCAGGTGTGTAAAGGAGTGTTAGCCTGGCAAATATAGTGCCTGTTATGGTGCTTTGTTTTGTGCAAAACAGTGTCATTTATTATTTAATGGTTAGCACCCAATGCATCCTAAAGGTGAAGAGAAATTTGCCAACATTTTATGGTTGTCTGGCCTAAGGAAAATGGGAGGGGGTTCTCTTGGGACCACAGCAGTGTAACTGAACTCTAAAGGAGAATGGCATAATCCTTGGTCCCTCTTGCCATATTTGTTGATGTAAATTAAGTCAAAGGGGAAACACAAACTTAGAACCATGGCGGGATTGTCCACAATTTTCCAGAACTGCTCAGTTCTAAGGCTGCTTGCTCTGACAGTTTATACAGGGTCTTAACTAGGCTTTGTTTCTTTAGATCAGCTGCTAATAAATGTAATCCTAGTTTAAGTCAATAATATGTCTTTTGTTTTCGTGTAAATAAAATTGAAGACAGTGAGAGAGATCACTATTGAAGGGCTTGTGATACTGAAGACCTGTGCTAACTCTGTGACAAATGTAAGCCTAAGCCCCCATAGAAGTGGCACCCTAAACCCCCGAGTCACCGTAACAGAGAATTATAAATGAACTGATTTTAGAACATAAGTGGTGATAAGATTCCTAAATGACTTTGTGATAGAGCAAGGTCTTTAAACCTGGACTTCACATTGGAACAAAAAAATGAACATTTACAAGAAAACTGCTCAGCAAGGCAGTATATTTACTTGGGGGGAAAAGTTAATGATGGTTTAATTGAAGCAAAATGTTTTATTTGGTGTCTAACATCCCCACTATCAAGCAAATGTCTGGTTGTGGTTATTAGCTCCTGAACCTTGCTCAGGAAACATAATAAATGCCATAATGCCTGCCCTCTCCAACATTGCCCTTTGCTTTGAACTTTTCCTTCCCGCTTGCTGTTCATTAAAAAAGCAGTATTGATAATTACACATATTTATTATCTTATTATTATTCAGAGTTTTTTTTAAAAAAATCCTTGCATGAAATAAATTACCTCTGCAGATTAAGTCTCTTACTTTTTGTGTATTGTAACTTGGGAAGCTACTGTCTATTTCAACACAAAGGACAGATAACTTTTAATCATGGAAAGAGTGTTGTCACTTGGTGAATTGGCTAACCTAGTTAGCTGCATTGTACTTCCTCCATTCTATTTTAAAGATCAAGCTATATGTATGATAAAAAAAAAAAATCAACGTTCTTTTGCAACAGAAGTAGTCATTACATTGTATCCAAGGGGCCTTGAAGCTAAAGAGTGGATAATACAGAGCTAAACAAAAGCTAAAATGCATTGATGGATCTAGTGCTATGGTAATAGTTCACATCCAGGATTTTTCTGTCCAGACAATAAATTATAGCAGTGTCATATCCAATACTATATGGATCCAACATAGGACCCATCCAGACTTGGGCTCTCAGATTTGTCTAATGGTATTTGTAAAATGCTGAACTGTAGATCTTGCACCCAGTAAGAAAAACATAGTCTTATATATTGATGCATATGATTATTTTATCTGTATAATTAACATCAGCGATGATTGTCGAGAAAGAGAAAGCTAACTAACCCAGTCCACACTTTTTATACCCTTTTTCCTTGATGGGGAACAGCATACTCAAAGCTATAAGAATGCGGATGCTCTCCCAGTTTTACCCAGCCATTTTCTCTGGGAACAACAAAGTGAGTGTCTTTTTCAAAACAGGATCCTAATTATTCACAGTTTTCATAAACAAAAACCAGTTGTGTGAGGGCATTTCATTCTTGATAATGTCCATTCAGCATTTTTCTTTGTCTTGGCAACTGAATTCCCCCCCCCCTTTTTTTAAATATGACTCAGTTATCATTTGCAGGAAAGGTGCATCTTATCTCCTATTTTTTTCTTCTCCTGATAGGCTGAATTTAAGAGTACATACAGCTGGTGTTAACACTCACAGCATCTCTGAGCTCTTGCTGCTTTCACTGAACACTGAATGTAACTGAACCTTGATTAAGCCACAACTCTTAGGCCTTCTTTAGAAGAAGAAGAAGAAGATATTGGATTTATATCCTGCCCTCCACTCCGAAGAGTCTCAGAGCGGCTCACAATCTCCTTTACCTTCCTCCCCCACAACAGACACCCTGTGAGGTAGGTGGGGCTGAGAGGGCTCTCACAGCAGCTGCCCTTCAAGGACAGCCTCTGCCAGAGCTATGGCTGACCCAAGGCCATTCCAGCAGGTGCAAGTGGAGGAGTGGGGAATCAAACCCGGTTCTCCCAGATAAGAGTCCGCACACTTAACCACTACACCAAACTGGCTCTCTCTTTAGGTCTGAAGTCCAAGTGGGATGTTGAACCCAGGTCTCTCTGATACCAATCAAACACTTTATCCACCATATTGCATGGACTTCTGAGGTTTGCATTAGGTAATCCCTATAACAATGTTCAGGTAGCCAGCTCCAGGTTGACTCAGCCTTCCATCCTTCTGAGGTTGGTAAAATGAGTACCCAGCTTGCTGGGAGGAAAGAGTAGATGACTGGGGAAGGCAATGGCAAACCACCCCGTAAAAAGTCTGCTGTGAAAACGTTGTGAAAGAAACATCACCTCAGAGTCGGAAACGACTGGTGCTTGCACAGGGGACCACCGTTACCTTTTTATAACAATGTTAATGCAGTCCTGAATCTTACATTTCAGGCTTCTGCCATACCATACAAGGTATCTGTGTTCTCTTCATTTAGCTTTTGGACAGTTCCATGTTACTTGCCTAGCTAAAACCCTGTATAGGATTTCCCATAGTGGATTTTCATTTCCATCAATATACAATCATTCTACTTTACTTTGGTTATTAAATGTCACAGTCAAGAAATTACAGAAAACTCAAAGGGAGAATCCGTTCCTCGCAGCCAGCAGCATCGCTGCTAGGCTGCAGGAACTCAATTTGCCTCCCTGGAGAGTAAGAGAAGACTTTTACTGCCCGTTTGGCGTGCTTTGGAGGGGGTGGGGCTTGGTCATAGTAACGGCCGGACCTCCGCCCCCTAGCTTCAGTCCCTCTTCAAAGCTCGGCTCAGTGGGAGCGTTTGCTAGCGCTCCAAGCCGTTTCTGATGGATTTAGCCAGTGGAAGGGCCGAGGGAGCGTTTTCCTTCGCTCCTGCTCAGGCCCTGTCAGTTGGGCTTATCAGCAATTGGATCGCTGATAAACCAAGCTGGATAGGCGTGAAGGAGGCAGCTGTGGAGCTGGGGCCAGCAGCATCGGCATGCTGATCAGGGCTTGCTTCATCATCAATCAACGCAGTGCTTTCACGGCCGGTTTTAACCAACCACCCCCCCCCTTGTGACCAGTTTTATTCAGCCTCAACCCCCCCCCCCCAGTTTGACAAAGCTTGCGCTGGATGGGAGCTGGTTGTTTTCATTATCCATTTTTTTGTGTGGTGAGGGTTTCTTTTTCAGCCTACCTTGGGCTGGTTGGGACTGTTCTGGACAGAGGCTGCCATATTTGGTCCACCTTTTTGTTTGCTAGGTGGCAGCCATTTTTGCTTTCCCTTCTTCTTTAGACGGCGGCCACTTTAGGGGTTGTTCTTCTTGGGACGGTGGCATTTTAGGGGTGGTTGGAAAGAGGCCATTTTGTAGAGGATATAGTACAGAACAGCTTGACATAAGGGGGCAATAGCTACTTCCTGGGGCGTTTCTTCAATAGCGAGCAGCTGTTTTTTAATGGCTTACAAGGACCCTTTTGGTGGAATTTTGAGTAGTTTTATTTGTCCTTGTTATTGGTAAGATGTCTGGTCGAAAAGGGATAAGAAAATCCAAGGGTAAGCAGCCTGCGCCAAAAGCTCCTAAGACCCCGCAAAAGCGACCACTGCCTCCTTTATCCTCTTCCGATGAGGGTGAAGACGAAGTTAATGCAGCTATTATGCAAAGGCTGCTGGCCCTGGAGCAAGCAAAGGCTGCTGGTTGCAGGTTCCTTTTCGGGGGGATAGGGCTTTCCTTCTCTCTATGGGGCGGTCCCTTTTGCTGACCTTCCATTTAGAGATGTAGCATTACCTTTAGGTGATCATTTGTTGCCTGCAATGAAGGATAAGATCCTAAAGGGAGAGTATGTTGATATTTTCTTCCTCCTGTTCCGTGAGTTGGAGAAAAAAGATAGAGGATTTGAATGACAAAGAAAAAGAGAAGTTGAAGAAGCGGAAGGTCGACCGGACTTGGGCCAATTGACTGCTGGCGTTTTTTATATATGCTGTTGTGATTGCACACACCCAGCCTTGGCGGGCTGCTGCGCTTATCCAGTATATGGATATCATTTATAAGGGGTACACGATGTTTAGTGGACCAGCCTGAATTCAATATGATGAGGAATTCAGGATGAGGGCAGTTTTGTACCCTTCCCTTCAGTGGGATCGCATTCACCAGCAGCTGTGGTTCCAAGTCATGTCTCCTGTGTGGCCAAATTTGGGTGATGGTCAGATAGTGGTCATTTAGTGGCCATGTTGGCAGGAACTTCTTCATCTTCGTCATCTTCCTGCAGTTTTGCAGGGCAGGCGGTTTAACCCTGCCTGCTTTGCTGGGAGTTTGGATCTCAAGAAGTGTGTAGTAGGAAAGCTTGTCAGTTCAGGCATGAATGCCCCATGCGTGGCGGCTCTCACTCCTTTAGTAACTGTCCCAAAGCTCGACCATGTAAGATCCAAAAGAAGCAGAGGTGGAAGTAATTACTAGGCTGGAAAAGGGGCCCAGTCCAATATGGGTGGGACCTCTTGAGCACTGGCTGTCCAGGTATCCTTGAAGGGTTGATAGTGCTTACTTGTTAAAAGGTTTCAAGTTCAGTTTTCAAATTCCTTTTCAGGGTCCCCGGGTCACATTTCAGTCCGAGAATCTTAGTTCTGTTACAGGTTTGGAGCATGTAGTCAAGGATAAGATTCACAAGGAGTTGGCAGAGGGCAGGATTTTGGGCCCATTTTCTAATCTCCCTGTGCCTAACCTTAGGGTTTCCCCTTTGGGGGTGGTGCCAAAAAAGGTGCCTGGTGGATTTCATTTGATTCACCATCTCTCCTTCCCCAAAGGGAGGTCAGTTAATGATGGGATTCCTGAGCAGTTATGCTCTGTTAGGTATACCAGCTTTGATCAGGCCGTGGGCGTGGTACGACGCTGCAGTAAGGGGGCAGAGTTGGCAAAATACGATATTAAATCTGCATTTTGCCTTTTACCTGTCCATCTGGCTGATTTTGAGCTTTTAGGATTTTCCTTTGCAGGGCAATTTTATATGGACAGGGCATTGCCAATGGGCTGTTCCGTTTCTTGTGCAGGTTTTGAGTGTTTCAGCACTTTCCTGTAATGGGCTGTTTGCAAGAAAGTTGGTCTGCAGGATGTTGTTCATTGTTTGGATGACTACCTCTTTGTGGGTCCTGCAGGGACTGGGCATTGTGCACAGTTGTTGTCTGGCTTCCTTGAGCTGGCTGCAGAACTGGGGGTTCCGTTGGCTAAAGAAAAAACTTATCTTTTTGGGGATTGAGCTGGACACCCTGGCACAATTGTCCAGAATACCTATCCAGAAAGTGGCAGACTTGAGGAGTAGGATTAATGCCTTCCTTCTTAAGAAAAAAGTCACATTGCTTGAGCTCCAGCAGCTGGTTGGGCATCTTAACTTTGCTTGCAAAGTGGTTGCTCCTGGACAGGCTTTTCTTCGTAGGCTATGTGATGCTATGACAGGCCTGCGCTTGCCTCAGCATAGGACGGGGGTTACCAGCAGCATGCAGGAGGATTTGAGGGCATGGCAGGAATTTTTGGAATCCTTTAATGGGATTTCTTTTTGGAGAGATGACATGAGGCTTGAGGCGGAGCTTCAGGTCATGTCTGATGCTGCTAGGTCTTTAGGTTTTGGGGTTTATTTCCATGGACATTGGTGGATGCATGGCCAGATTCATGGGTTCAAGTAGGAGTGAACTGAGATCTCATGTTTCTTGAGTTCTTTCCCATTCTTGTTACAGTTTGGCTGTGGGGGAGTTACATGGCCAATCGCACAATTCATTTTTGGTGCAATAACATGGCTGGGGTCCATGTCATTAATTCCCTTTCATCCAAATCTCAGCAGTTTATGAGACTGGTGAGGGCCTTTACTCTGCGCTGTCTGCGGCTTAACATAGTGTTTTTGGCCAAGCATGTTCCTGGGGTAAATAACGGGGTGGCTAACACTCTCTCTCGTAAACAGATGGAGAGGTTCCGTCAGCTGGCCCCAGATGCAAATCGCAAGCCGGCGACAATACCCCAGGAGCTATGGCTGATTGAAAAGTGGAGGCCTGCAGAGTGATAGGCCTTGCCATTGCGCCTAGCACCAGGAAGTCTTACGAATGTGCTGTGCAGCAGTTTGAGGACTTTAGGGCAGAGGTAGGGTATCGCATTGCTTGGCCCCTCCCAGTGGAGCAGTTGCTCCACTACTATGTTTCTCTAAAAGGTAAGGGATTGGCCATGCGATCCATTAGGGGACGCCTGTCTGCAAGGCGTTGGGACATAAGGAGGAAACAACAGACTTTCATCTTCAAAAGATGCTCGAAGGGTGGTCCAGAGAGGCTGGGCCTAGTCCTGACATTAGGAATCCTATTTCTCCTTTGATTCTTAGGGTCCTGAAAGGGGGTTGGGGCAGAGTGTGTGCATCTTATTTTGAATCTACCCTGTTTCATGCGGCTTCCTTGGTGGCCTTTTGGGGGGCTCTTAGGGTTAGTGTGTTAGTGGTAAGTTCCAGAAATGATGTTTCTGGTAATGCTTTGTTGCTTTGGGACCTGAGGTTAGTAGTGGGTAAGGCAGTTCTTACCATTGGACATTCTAAGACTGACTAGCGTAGCAAAGGGACCGTGTTGGAGCTGGGCACGTGCTCTGAGCTTGAGTTGTGCCCAGTTTCCACTTGGGCTGCCTATTTGGCAGTGCAGGGAAACAATGAGGGGGTTTTGTTTTGTCATCTTAATGGCAGCCCACTGACAAAGCATCAGTTTTGGGCTGTGACTTCTCGGGCTTTAACGAAGCTGGGGTTGTCTGGGCTGCAGTTTGGTACCCACTCCTTAAGAATTGGGGCGGCCTTTAGAATTGGGGCAGGGATATCTGCCCTGGGATATCCTTCTTCCTTTATTTAGTGCCTGAGCCGTTGGCAGTCATCAGCCTATAAATCTTATGTTCGCCCTCTGCTCTTAGTTCTTAGCTTCATTTGCTTGTACTTGGAATGTTATAGTTCTTGTTTCTAGTTTGACTGTTTTTTTCTTTTTAGATGCTGTTGTTCCTGGCAAGAGGAGCCGAGTTCTTGTCTGTGAACACAGCTATGTGTTTTGGGCTGCACATAAGGCTCAGAGAACTTTGGTCGGCTCTCAGTTGGGACTCAGCCAATATGTTACTATTGAATGGTGGGGGCGCGAGGTCTTCAGTGGCCCGACCTCCTGCCATTGTTATTTTGTGGGAATGCGGGCCCTCCTCCTCAGGTTTTAATCATTCACCTGGGAGGGAATGATCTCGGGCTGGTAAAAGGCAAGGCTTTGGTCCTGCAGGCACGAGAGGATTTGGGGCACATTAGGGAGAGATGGTCTGGGACCATTATAATTTGGTCAGCCATGATTCCCCGCCTTTTTTGGCGTAGTGTTTGAGACCCTGCAGGTATAGAGAGGGCCCGTTATAAAACTAACAAAGAAATTAGGAAGGCATTGGATGGGGTTGGGTCACTTTTTGTTCCACCCGGATATTTCTACAAAATTTCCTGACCTCTACAGAGGTGATGGGGTGCATCTCTCTGAAAAAGGTAACATGCTTTTCTTCAGCAATCTCCAGCAAGGGCTGCGGGTGGCCTTGGGCCTCCCAGTGGGTGCTAAAGCCTAAGTAGAGACTTGGCCTTAGTAGTGGCAGGTTTTACTGGGTTTATGGTACTATGCAGCTAGAGGAAGACTGGAAAGCATCCCCCTTTAGGGGAGTTAGGGGTCTGGCAGGATCAACCTTTGGGTTTCCATGACCCAGGGTGGGTGAATGCAGACCGTCCTGGAGGCTCGACTAGAGGGTGCCTTCCATTGAGATGTGTGTCTGGTGGTTGGGCCATCTGGGGCATGCCTCCTTGCTGGGCTGGCCTGGCGGGAGCAATTTGTGAATTGACACATTTTCAGATGGTGCAGCTCCTATAGAGCTGCTGTAGGTGTGTTTGTTTGCTGCCTTTAGAAAAAGTCTGTGAGAAAAGGTGCCATATATCCCCTGCATTTTCCTGTACATATGCTAAGAAGAGAAGAAATGTGGTCATTTACTGGTAAACAAGGCTTTTTTTGAGCAGGAATGCACAGGAACACAGTTCTGGCTGGCTTGGAATGAGGAGGTGTGGCCTAACATGCAAATGAATCCCTGCTGGGCTTTTTCTACAAAAAGCCCTATGTGAAGCAATGTTGATGTCAGGGGGTGTGACCTAATATGCAAATGAGTTCCTGCTGGGCTTTTTCTACCCAAAAAGCCCTACTGGTAAAGAAGATTCTTCAATGGCTCTGATCATTGGTTTGTTTCTCACCATTGTGAGAATTTTTGTTTCACATGCTTTCTGACTGATATCCCAGCTCCTCCTCTTCCTATCGTATGACTCTGATATCACATGGTTTTCTGTCATATGCTGCAGCTCAGTGGTTCCCATGCTTAGTGGGTCCCGGATATGAAAAGACTGAATATGATTAGGTTACAAACTTTAAGTGAAGAAACTCTAGGCCCAAAATCCCCATTCTTATATGAAACTCCCTGAGTGATCTTGGGTCAGTCATTTTATTTTACAGGACAAAGTAGAGATTTATGCCATACTAAATTTCTTGGAGAATGGGTGCTATAAGAATGTGACAGACCTATAGACAGAAACATACATAAGTTTCCTAGGAACTCTTCTGTCTACTGATATAATTTAGGAAAGTTGCTGCGCCAAATGCTTCCTATATACTGTTGCAGTTGTTTAATGTTCTTCCTAAATCTGGGCACCAGAGTGTCTGCATAATTTATAACTGTCATACTGTCATCAATATATTTGTGTCATGTTGCTGCAAAATTTAGAACCTCCTACCCACTAACCACCATTTGTTTTCTGCATTAGCATATTTGGCAAACTAATTGCAAAACCTTTGACACTAACTATGTATGTAAGTGGCAAATCACCCATGACTGACTTCCAAATATTCCCATTTGAGATCCAGTAAATTCAATAAAACTCCTCCAGGAATAATCCCAAAATAGCAGGTTGTGGCCTACTTCAAGCTACTAGCTTTAGAGCAGTGTCTGTGAAATCAATACAATAGTTTCAAGGTAAGTGTTGAGAATTGTGGTCTTACTGGCTTCATGGGTATATTTCCCTTTTGTAGAAATGCCTTTTGCTTGTTGCAGCAGACAGAGGAAACTGCCTATTACAGGAGGATTGATGAAGCTGACTGGACATAAAATGCTGTCAAATACACAAACTAAAGAGCCTGAAAATAGAGGATAGTACTGTTTTGTTCTCTCACCTTGCTCTATTACAGTCATCTGAGGTGCTACTTGCAACAATAGTACAACAAAGATTTTCAGACAGAGTGAGTTTTAAATGGATTCTGCCCTTTGATTTAAAAATAATAATAATGAAGATTTTTCCTCTGTCAGTGGAAAGTTATTTGAAACAAATCGAAGAGTTTGTGAGAAGGATAAATAGCTTTCTCGAAAGCTGGATGTTTTGTAAGTATTTTATTGTCTCTGTAGCTAAATATCATGAACATTCTTTCACTACATTGGAATATTCCTTCCTCTAACTATGTGCACTCCTAGACCATAATTTCATTATACATATAATTTTACAAAGTTGATTATTGTGTCGTGGAAGGCATTACATCTACAGAGGGAACTTCTAACATAAATTGAATGCAACTATCTAAGCCGTCTATGGAGCTATCTAGTGAACAAAGTGTTATGTAACAAAGTATCATAATGTGATGACTTCAGCATGGGTCCTTTGACAACATATGGGATCGGTAGGAGAGATGGGCGATATTACATTGAGTGCGGTAAACATCAATTCCCTATATCCTGGATAACACAGAAAGGTGAGAACAGGTGACTTTACTTTGTCATATTGATCTCAGAGGCTGTGAAGCAGAACTCCCCTTTTTAACTTCATACACAATTGGATTCATGAGCTACAGGGCTTTCACATGCATATACCCACATACACACACATACACTTGAGTAAGCAGCAAACATGGAGAAGTTTCACTTCTTGAGGCTTGGAGTCTCATTCAGTCTAAGGACAGCTCATCTCATGTACCCTGTGGCTAACAGGATGGAGGAGTTAAATGCACAGGATAATTCTAACTTGAGGTGACTCTCTATAAATCACTGATACTGGACACTGTATTCATGTTCTTTTCCATATCATCCACAGATGTTCTATTGGCCCCAGAATTCAAAAAGACTAGTAGTGGATTTTTAAAAGCTAAAGAACTTATATCGAGGGCAGGAGAGTGTTTCTTTTCATTACACTTACAATAAGGAATTAACCCCAAGGGTATCCACTTAATTTCATAATATGTAGACTGGAACACTAATAATGTGAATCTTCTAAAATGTAATAAAGAAGCAAGTGACCCTTTGCTCCCATGGGAGGTTTCTGTAAAATGTATCACCAAAAAAAAAATGTAAAACAAAGACTTTGAGTTAACAAGTTCCATAATGTCACTGGCTCCATTGCCCCGTGTGATCAGGAGCTTACAAACACAAGCATCAGACTTTTTTTTTGTACTGTGTTCATTGATGGGACTCTTTTTGTAGCACTGAGCACAAGAAAAGAGGGTAAAAACATAGAGATGGAAGACAACTATTTTACAATGTAAACCAGTAAGTATGCTCAAGAAGACACTTGGCCAGAGGTCAAGGGACTACAATAGTACAAATTAATTATGTGCTTGAAAGTCCATCTGGACCTAAAAAGCATGTTCCAAGCTTCCTAAGAATGCAATAACATCTTGGCATATCAATGTCAGCTTTAAAAGTTCCTGGACATTTGTGGGTGGTTCCTGTAAAAGGCAGAGTTTGAAGTAGAAAAAAGAAGGTCATTGGGGATCAATGCCATAGAGTTTGCCCCCCTCCCCCAGAAAGACTTCAGTCTCCACCTGGAGATTGGTAACCCTAATAACAGCTGTTCTTGAACAGGCCATCTAGAGAGTCCATTTCACACAATGGCCAAGTAGATACTCCAGGAAGCCTACAAGCAGGGCACAGAGATCAGTCTCCTGTTGTCAGTGTTTCCCAGCTTCCCAGTATTATTACCTCTAAATACGGAGAATCCATTTAATCTTATATTATAACTATCAACAGGCCTGTCTATTATTATTTTTTTTATAATTCCTCTTTAAAACGGAGTAAAGTAGCGACTATGGTCACTTCTGATGGCACTAATTCCACAAGCCAATCAGCCTTTGAATTAAGAAGGACTTCCTTTTGTCTGCCCTGTGACGTGCTAACATTTTATGCCCTATTCCAAAATAATTTTCAATTGACATTTTTGACAATAAGCAACTGCCTATGAATATTCAATTCTATGCAGCACAAAGAACAGCAAAACTATAATTATAGTCAGTGACTGTGGAATAAATTCCTTCAGCCTGAAATGCTGAAAAGACTATTCACATAGCTGGAGGAATCTTCATTTTAAAAAAAAATGGATGCCAAATCCATTCATTTCTAAGTCAGCTAAGGAAACCTAATGATCTAAACAGATCCCCTTTCTGGTTTGTTTGCATTGACCACAGAGGGTAATTTTGAGATTCATGGAGTGTTATTTATGAAACTGCAGAGACACTTTGTCTTCTGCGCAAAAGTCAGCTATTTACAACTCAACTGTGCAAGATCCCTTTGGAGATCCTTGGAGCAGATGTCAAAGATAAGTTGAGAAGTTGCTAGGGAAAAACTGAAAATAAGAAGTGCTAAGAGAACACTTAGGGGAACAATGCATCATATTAGGCTAGGAGAGCTGAGAAGTCAGAGTCTCATGGATGGTTAGAGAAGCCATCAGATGTGTCAGGAAGATATTAACTAGATGCACAGGAACAGTAGGGAGAGTCTAAGAAAGGGTCAAAGGATCAGGCAAAAAAAGACAGACAAAAACCATAAGAGACTGCAAGAAGTACATGTGAAAATTTGGCATGGAATGAAACATAATTCAGAATGAGAAAAGTTTTGCTGGTTTCAGGAGAGAGCTTATCAAACATTTGAAATAGGCTGGCTGGGGAATACAACCTATAAACATGAAGCCCTCTTTCTTCTACTGTTTTTATATCTCAGATACGTAATTCCAGAATGATCTATAAACCAGACTTTGAGTACTTTGTGCTTGCCTTAATAGATAACTTTTAAAATACCAGATTCTGTATTTTTATTATCTGCTTCATAGTTCCCTTACTACTAACAATCTCCATTAGGGATGGGCAGAAACCCATCCACAACCCTATTCAAAGCTAAAAATCATGTGGGTTGTGCAATCTCACCTCAATGTCCCTCCCACAGCCCTCCACATGGTTTTTGGAGATTTGTGCATCTTGTGGTGGGACATGTTGGTAGTGTCTGCTGTTGTCATGCTAGCACCAATATATTACTATCATCAAAGCAAGGGGGATGGACGTCGGCAGCCTTGGAAGCATCAATAGTGGCCCTCCAAAATTTGACAGGCAACACTGGCTGCCAATAAGAGAGCTCCTATTATGCTCTATATACTCCAATTGACTTGCAGCTGTTGTTTTCTGTCAGCAGCAGACATGCTGTGTGTTAGTTAGAAGCAGAGACAGAGAGGGAAGGGAATGGGAAGTCATTCCTCCTGTGAACAGTGGGGTTGGGGTCAGACCCATAACTATGGTGGGACATGGGGGGCAGGCACTCTATTTAGCCCCCACTTCCTTCTGTAGGGCCTCCAATACGTTCTAATTCATGCGGCCAGCAACAGGACCCAAGGAAAAGGGAGGGGGGAGAGAGAGAGAGCACAAGAGAGTGCAAGAGAGCACGACAGAGAGAGACAGTGAGAGAGAGAGAAAGTGACAGTAAGAGAGAGGGTGACAGTGAGAGAAAGCATGAAAGAGAGAGAGAGAGCACCTGATCTGCCCTCCCAGTCCAGGTGAGAATTGGACAACCCCCTCCACCCCAATCCCAGTCTTGGGCATCTGGCTTCATTGTCCTCTCCCACCCCTGAAATTCTTCTGGTGGTTAGTTCAGCACAAACATCCACCCTCTGAAAAAAGAAAACCCCAAGTCCCTTCAGCTTAATGGTCAAGGGGGGGGGAAGGGAAGCCCCTTCTCTGTTTGGTGGCTCCTGCTGCTGGGGCTGGGCGGCCACTGGAGGGAAGAAGAAGGCAAGCCCAGTGTCCCCCTCACCAAAAATTTTATCCGTTGGGCCCCTCCACTCACAATTTTCTGGGTATGGGCCTGGTTGGGGAGAGGGTTAATGTTGATGTGACTGACTGCACTTTTATGAAGCTCAGAAGTGCTCTACAAACAGCTGAAGGACTGTGAAGTGTTAATTCTTCACAAAAGCCAGAAAGCCTTGAGGGACAGGCTGTTTCAATCTGACTGGTTAGCATCAGCTGAGTAGAGAAAGATTTCTGAAGCACATGCTGAGAAGAGATTCAGTCAGATTGCTTTAATATAGTTTAGGAAGTAATTCTAAGAAGGTCTACTCAGAAATAAGTCCCATGTTATTCAATAGGATTTGTTCCCAGAAAAGTGTTTTTAGAACTGTACTACAAGATGCTTGCACAGCATCAAATCAAGATGGCCTTAAGATAGCTCTCACCAATAAGAGAGCTCCCATTCTGCTCTATGGGAGCAGAATGATATATACTCCCAACTCACATGCAGCTGTTGTTTTCCATCAGCAGCAGGCACACCACATGTTACTTAAAGGCAGAGGGAAAGAGGGAAGGGAATGGACTGTGATTTCCCCAGATGCCTGGGGGCATAGAATCATAGAGTTGGAAGGGACCTGCAGGGTCATCTAGTCCAACCCCCTGCGCAATGCAGGAAACTCACAAATATCTCCCCCTAAATTCACAGGATCTTCATTGCTGTCAGATGGCCATCTAGCCTCTCTTTAAAAACCTCCAAGGAAGGAGAGTCCACCACCTCCCAAGGAAGCCTGTTCCTCTAATGAATCACTCTTAACGGTCAGGAAGTTCTTCCTAATGTTGAGCTGGAAGCTCCTTTGATTTAATTTCAACCCATTGGTTCTGGTCCCACCTTCTGGGGCCACAGAAAACAATTCCACACCATCCTCTATATGACACCCCTTCAAGTACTTGAAGATGGTGATCATATCACCTCTCAGCCACCTCTTCTGCAGGCTAAACATGCCCAGCTCCCTCAACCTCTCTTTATAGGACTTGCACTCCAGACCCCTCACCATCTTTATTGCCCTCCTCTGGACCTGTTCCAATTTGTCCAAATCCTTCTTAAAATGTGGTGCCCAAAACTGAACACAATACTCCAGGTGAGGTCTTACCAGAGCAGAGTAAAGCGATACCATCACTTCACGTGATCTGGACACAATACTTCTGTTGATAAGTATCTGCTTTGGGGGGCTGTAACTCAGCCTTCTAAATCCCCACCAAACTTGGAGACAGGTAGAGGAGAACCATCTGGAGACATGGTGCAAATTCAGCATCTTTAGCCTACAGGGGGGTGCTGTACTACATCATCACAAACCTCACAAAATGAACAGGTTCTGTAAATGGGAAGGTCCATGGTTCCTGTGGCCCCATGAACCACAAAGCAAAAAACCCTCCATTTTCTCAGATTGTGCCCATCCCTAATCTCCATATCTCCACTCTGCAGATATTGTTATTGTTGCTGTTAAGAAATTTTATATATACTGCCTTTTCTGGAGATGGACTTGAAGTATCTTGATAACTGGCACAAATCTCCATATCCTTTATGGTCTCCTTCATCACATAGAGTAAGAATACAACTCATAATGAATGGTTATTGGGTTGTAATTTTAGAATTCTTCTCATTAAATGTGAGTGAAGATTAAAGCAGGGATCAAAGATTGGGATCAGTCTATATTTCTAATCTGTTTATGTGATCAAGAGAATATCCTCACACACAGAAGCAGGCAACATTTTCAAGTCCACAAAAATGTTGTATGCTCCTAACAGTGCAATCCTAAACAGAGCTCCTGACATTTTAGGAATGCACTATGAATCAGTGTGTTTTTAAAAGTTAGCTCACTTCTGGGTTATGCTTGTTGACTTCAATATTGCTTTGTGATATAAAGGACTGTATAGCTATGAATAAATAGCTGATAATCTGCCCCAGGAAATCAATCAATATTTGAAAGAATAAGGAAGACGTAAAACTCATCAAAATCATGCTGAGAAATATTACACAACAGAAACATTCTATGGTCTATGACTGGTAGATCATTGTTCTGTTGGTTGCCTCAGTTATTTGTTTTATAAAATATTACCTCAGTTACATGAAGGATTGAAGTAGGATTGTCCAGGCAGAGATAGGCCAGCCTAGCTGCAGTAATTGAAGTAGAAGGGTTTTAAAAAATAATGTCCCAGTACTGTGGATCATTATAACCTTTTATTATGAGTTTTTTTAACTTCTAAAGCAGAGGTGAAATAGGATTATAATAGTGGGTCACTTTTATGAGTAACCATTCTAGAAACATAGGGAGACACTAAGTAGTTTAGCAGTGCATAAGAACCTTTGGTTTACTGTATATCCTTTCTCCTCTACACCAAACAATCAAGTTATTACATGTCTATCTGGTTAGTCATCATTTCTCTTTAAGGGCTTAGGCTGGAGTAAATGTTGGTGCTGTATCTTCAACAAAAAAAGTACAAAAATAACATAATATCGACTTTTCACAAAGAAACCTATGTGCTTCAAGCATAAACTCTGGATTTGCAGTGGCAATGGAGCGTCCATATTAGATATGCCAGGCAACCTTCTTGGAAGTAGACCTGCTGCTCTCTTAACTCTGCCTGCTAAGCACAGGGAAAATGCTGGGGAAACTGGGAGAAAATAAGTGTTGCACTCAGGGCTTTTTTTTTTAGCAGGAACGCACAGGAATGCTGTTCCAGCTGACTTTATGTCAGTGGGTGTGGCCTAATCTGCAAATGTGTTCCTGGTGGGCTTTTTCTACAAAAAGCACTGTGTGAAACAATGATGATGTCAGGGTGTGTGTCCTAATATGCAAATGAGTTCCTGCTGGGATTTTTCTACAAGAAAAGCCCTGGTTGCACCAATTCCACGATGTCACTTCCAGCTTAACTTGGAAGTCATGTCCTGGGACTAAGCTACACTCCAACATTCACCTCAAACTCTGGGGTAAAACCATATAGTTTGGAGTGAATGGTAGAGTGTTGCTCCTCTGTAATAATGTCACTTCCGGGTCATGCCAAAAGTAATGTAACTGCATTGATCAAAATGTCATGACATCTCTGGGAAGCCCCCCTATAAGGTAAGTCTCCTTCCAGTTGCCAACCTCATACTGGCAATCTTAGTCCACAAAGCAGTTTTCCCTGAACTTTCTTTGCATCAGATTCCCATGGCTATCATTCCTTCTACAAATGCTTTTTTTAAAAAGTAAGTTATATTACTGTAGACCTATAATATAATAATGATCTATTCCTACTAGCTCTTCTGAATTCCCAGCTTTCATTTGGAAAAAAAGGCTACAAATGTTTGCCACTTGCCAGGGGTCTTTCTGGGAGGAGAGGGTACCTGAAAAAGCCTTCTGGCAATGTGAATGAAGAATGATTATCATAGGGGGCTGAAGCAAGTAAAATAGTACTAGTGTAGTTGGGGATGTTAAAATTCATACTTTCTCATCCACATAGTGCACAAAGAAGTTTTGAATATGATCTTCCCAAAGATCAAAGCACAAGTGGGTTAGGATTGATTACAGCAATGCTGAAGGAAACCTGGACAAATATTGTAGAAGAACTAAAGAGCTTTTTAGGCCAATGTTAAACAAAACAAAGAGAGCAATCTAGTCTCTTTAAAAGTTAATGGCAAATGGAGCCCAGTCACTATGATTTGAGTAATCACAATATCAGGGCCATTTCTTGCCAGTTAGATTTTACCCCAAAACAAATATTAGGAAATGAAATAAGTTTATTGAAGCCTGAAACTAGCAGATAAACCAGTAGTTAAACAGAGTTATATCCAGGGCTTTTTTGATAGTAGGAATTCCTTTGCATATTAGGCCACACTCCCTGATGTAGCCAGTTCTCCAAGAGCTTACAGGTCTCTTAATACAGAGCCTAGTGTAAGTTCCAGGTCTAATATGCAAAGGAGTTCCTGCTACAAAAAAAACCCAAACTGGTTATATCAATATACCATTATACCACTATATAGAGAAGGTTTCCTGAATTCTCAGTTTCCTTTTTTTAAAAAAAAGTAATATGTAGCCCCTTTCATTGTGGAGATATATTGGGAAAGACATAAGGAGTGTGTTTAGAGGTAGGTTGAGCCAGGTAAAGAGATGAGGTTTGCCTAGGCTTCCCATTTGCTTCTGGAGGAGGGAGATGTCCTGCCCACTGCTCCTGTTGCCTGCCAGCAGTTGGGAGCAAAGTTCCCTCTAAGATGTGGAGTCTTGTGAGCAAAAATTCTACTTTGTGAGCAACTGGCATGAAAGTTGTGAGCTACTGCATAAATTAGTTTGCTCTGGGGCCATTTTTCCTGAGCTAAGACAAATGTGTGAGCCAGAGGCTTAAAAATTGTGAGCTAGCTCATATTAACTCAGCTTAGAGGGAACACTGGTTGGGAGCTGGGCAGGAGAATTAAAAAAAAAAATCGTCGCTGTGTGATGGTGTTACATTACTTCTGGGAGAAAACTGTGGCCCAATGTCACCCCAGTGTCCCCACCCCCTGGACTTCCATCTGTTGCCAGATGGCTGAATTATCCCACCTTTCCCCCATATTACAGCAACTGGACAACTAGTTCAAGACAGGAAATGAAACAGGGACTAACCAAAATATTGGTACTATGGTAGGATAACAGAAATGTCAACAGCTAGATACTCACTACCCTGACTTGGACAGGCCAGGCTAGCCCAGCTTCATCAGATCTTGGAAGCTAAACTTGGTGAGCCCTGGTTAGTGCTTGGATGGGAGACCACCAAGAAAGTCCAGGGTCCCTATTAGGGGTGTGCAAAAAAGTATTTTTCAGATTTGGTATATTGAACAAGAAAAAATATTGGTATTTTCTGATATTCCCAAATTTCAATACCGGTATGACATTTGGATTCAGGATTTTTCTGAAAGCAATTTTTTATTTTGCTCCATTATACCCTTTGGGGACCATTATAGTCAATGGCCCCAAAACACATATGCAAGTGTCCTGACTGACTCATCAACACCCAACCCAAACCCCTGGACCTAGAAACCCAAAATTCCTTCCTTCCATGATGTAAGTACCTACTAAGAAGGGATTTTTAGAAACTCCACCCCAAGGGACTGAAAACTGGCAAAATGTGTTTTTGCACAGGGGTAAAGCTGTGTTATGTGGTTGGAGGCTGCTGCCTGCATGCATCTGGCAGCAGCCTGCTGATCAGCTGTGGAGCTCTGTGTTCTGAGGTAAAAGCCAGTTAGTGGAGATTGCAAACAGCTAAAGCACCCCCTCTCGCTGATTGTTCATCTGTGCAGCTCTGTGTTCATATACCCCCCCCCCAAAGAAGGTGCTCCCATCCTCCATTGGTTTGAATGAATAAAAAAGGTGTTTAAAGGGACTGTGGTCTGCAAGCATACTCTGAAGAGCTTGCAGTTCCTATAAACACCTTTTTCAAGTGGCGAGTTCACCCAGAAGGTGTTTGAAGGGACTGTGACTATCTAGCTGTCCCAAAAGAATCCCAAATACTTCCAGGATTTTGGGGGTTTGGCCATTCTGGATAGTTAAAAAATAGCCAAATCTACATGCAACTGAAAGAATTTCTGGAAAATTCTACTGATAAGGTATTTTTGGATACTTTTTTCAGCTCAGATTTAGCCAAATGCACACTCCTAATCCCTATGCAGAGGCAGGCAATGGCAAATTACTTGATTCAAACCCTGAAAACCTTATGGGGTTATTATGAATTAGTTGTGATTTGATAGCACTTCACATACACATGTACTCTGATATTGGCTGAAGGCACGCTGATTCATTATTAGAAGTCCTTGAATAACAGTCTGAATGCCAGGCATTGGGCAAGGTAAGGCATTTTCCTGGCACTTGCCTAAAATCCCTATTTTTTTAAGTGTGGTTGAATTTAGTGCAGTCCTGCTTCTGCTTGTTCTCTTCCTTTTGTTCTGTGGTAGGCAGAAAACTGTTTAACTCTGGTACAAAAACATGGAGGCAAAAAGGGCTCACTCCTCAGCATGTTGAGGATATGAACAAGATGGATGCAGTCTCCCAATAGGTCTATCTATTACTTTTAGCCATGGTTGTTACATGGAATCTCTATTTGTAGAGACCACATACTTTTGAATATCAAATGCTTGAAACAAATGAGGCACTGCATATAAAAATCTGAGAACTATGGCTGACCAGTGCTGGAAAAAAAGAATGCTGGACTAGATGGATCTTTGGGTCCATCCCACTGCTTTTACTGCTGTACTAGATTATATTGACCCATCACATATTCATCTTGCCTTTCTTCCAAGGAGCTCAGGGCAGGGTATATGGTTTTCTTTTCATTCACAACAACTCTGTAAAGTAGATCATGTTGAGAAGGTGTGGATGGACCTAGGCTTCATGAGTGATTTCCAATAATGTGATACCATTACAAACACATCAGTAGTGATACCATTACAAACACATCATTTTCTTCATTTTGGACTCCACTTGTACTGAGCATACATTTGCTAAAATCTGAAATCCCCATATCTTCAAAAGGGAAGAATAAGAAAATTGTGTTTATATAGAAATCATTGTGACTAGTAAACACTTTGCCTATCAGCCATCTGTGACACTGATTTTGTAGTCAGGTCTTGCTCTATATTATCTGTTTTCTCTTTGGCAATAGCAACCATGTGTGAATTCTGCTCTGGAATAGTCAACCTAAAATCTGTCAACAGTGTCTTCTGTCACTAAGTCTGAATCAGAAAAAAGAAAAACTGGTGAGTGCTCAGCATGGTACATGTCAGCAGGCCCATAAAATATGTCTGGCTTTGCATTGTACTGTGGTTGCAAATTCACATTGACTTTGCCAAGAAAGAAAAACAAATGCTCATGAGTACCAACGCCAGTAAATATTATCACCTCCAATAAAATAATTCCAATCTGTGGAGCTTTAGATCATCTCCTTCCAAAAGATAAAAAGCCAAATGAGACATCAGTCATCCTTTGCCGTCTTTTAGCAGAAGAATGGGAAAGCCACACAGGAACAGCTGCTTGACCGAACTTGGAATGAGCTCTGCCAAAAAGAAATAGGAAAAGCTACTTCATTGCACCCTTATGATACTAAAGACTCTCACATGAAGAGTCAAGTCTACACAGAAATGTCCCATTATTCAGTGGAGCTTACTCTTGGGAAAATGTCCTTAGGATTGCAGGCTTAGTTCCCTTGAGTCCTTTGAACTGCTTGGATGTTGGAATTACTTCAGGCATCAGTAGCAGTTGTGATTGTGAACATAGCATAGTTCTACAGGCTCCTGCTGTTGAGGGACTATCATTAGGCCCAGAGCAATTCTGGGGCCAGGGACCATTGTTCTATTCTAGGACCTGCCATTCTAGGCCCAGGCTGTTTTTCCTAAATCCTTTTCATGTTTTTATTACAAATTTTATGTGCTGTAATGTATTCCAATGGAAATCATGCTAGAGCATTAGTATTCCTGGCTCCTATTATATCCAATGGACCTGCAGGTAACAGGCCCTCCCATTGTTTCTAATTGTTATTCTTGACATTTTTTTAAGAACATCTGTTGCCTGCCATCTCTTCCCATTTTTCTGCCATTAATTCCAATCGGATACTTTCAGGGAGGCTGGAGTAACTGAATGTCACCAAATTGCAGCAGAGTGGGTGCTTCCTGTCCTGTAAATAACTCCAAAGTTTCAAGCAAATTGGTCCAAGAATTTGAATTCTCTGGACTCCTGAACAACTTGCTCCCACTCTCTGTTTTTCCATTCATAGTTGTTATAGTTAGTTTTTAAAGGGCTCTTCCTCCCTTCCACAAATGGGTGGAGGAGGGAGAACAGCAGCTCTGTGATTGGCTGGAAGTGCTTTGTTCTCCCTTGCAAATATCTGATTGAAAAAAGGTGAAATGCTATTGCCCAGGAAATCAATGGAATCAAAGAAAAAGATAAGCACAAGCTGCTTTGATGGTAAAGACCCACAGAAGAAGACGAAGAAGCATTGTTTCAGGGAAAGGGGTTTCATTATATCAATACCTTTTTATTACCATTCCAGGAAATGGTGTTACTGCCCTAAACCAGACATTTCAGTATATATCAGCCATTTTGTTATGAACACCCCTTACTAGGATTGTCTATACAGGCTTGGGAAATTCCTAGAGATTTGGGCCAGTGCCTCAGGGAGAGGGGAGAGAACTCAGCAGAGATGTGATGTCATAGAGCAGGAGTTCCCAACATGGTAACCACCAACACTTTTTCTGACACCCACCAAGTGTTTTTAGAAAGTGGGTAGGTAGGGCCAGATGGGGCTTTAACCCAGCAGGGCTTCTGATTGGCCATTGGAGATTTAATTGGAGATTTAATTGTGCAGATTTTTAAAAAGTTGCTTCAGCAGCAGCTACCACCACCATACAAGATTCTTCACTGAATGACAGTTTGCACATGCAAGAAAAATTTTTAAATTGTGTCCTTTTTAAAGGAAGCCTATTAAACAGAACTCCTGCCTGAAATGTTGAAAAAAATAGAATTATACATGACCTCACTCCCTGATATTTTGGGCTGGCTCTGCCTCCTGCAGCAATCATTTTGAAATTGCAATCACCACCTCCTGTCAGAATTCAAAAGAAGAAGACTGCAGATTTATACCCCGCCCTTCTCTCTGAATCAGAGACTCAGCTTACAATCTCCTATATCTTCTCTCCCCACAATAGACACTCTGTGAGGTGGATGGAGCTGAGAGGGCTCTCACAGCAGCTACCCTTTCAAGGACAACTCCTGAGATAGCTATGGCTAACCCAATGCCATTCCAGCAGCTGTAAGCGGAGGAGTGGGGAATCAAACTAGATAAGAGTCCACACACTTACACCAAAAAGGGAGCCCACAGGGTCAAGGTTGGGGCCTGCATCTGTCTTCAGAAGCTGCCATTTCTTTCAGGTGAACTGATCCTGCAGTCTGGAGGTCAGTTATAATTCCATAAGAATCCCTGGCCCTATTTTAGGTTGGGAACCTTAGCTCTGGCCAAAGGAAGGAATTATAGAGAGATCAGTTACACTCACAAGGAAACCTCTTGACTCCAAGAGTTTCCATACTCTTATTCTCTCTTCCCCGTGAGCAGGAAGATTAAGGCCAATATTACACACTTTCATACCCCCTAGACAAAATGACTCTTCGCAAACTGACATACTTGCAAATGTGAATGATTTGCTTGCTAATACTGTGAACTGGAATCCAGGGGAATCCAGGTTGGAGTTGACTGTTTAAATCAAATTAAAGTGTTAGTCTTTCAGATGCCACAGGACTTGGTTCTTTATTGATGCAACATGCTACCATTCTGGAATATATCAAATGTGCAGATGAAACAAATTTGGGAGGGATTACAACCTCTCCGGGCGATGAACTGAAATTAAACACTCTGCTTTGAATAAACTGGAAAACTGGAAAGCTGGCAATCAAATGAAATTCAACAAAGACAAATGTCAAAAAGGAGGGACCCTGCTAGGTAATAGCATTACTGAAAAAGATTTAATGGATTATAGTGGGTAATGTACAGTGCTGTGCTACATAAAGCCAATGCCAAATTAGATTGTACCAGCAGGAGCAAAGGGTTATGCCCTCCCCACTTCCCCAAGCGGTGAGAACTTCTGGGAGCAGCACAACTTGGTTTGGAGGAGAAAGCCCTGGAGATGTTGGTTGTTTCTGTAGTATTTGCTTTACTTATGAATGGTAGAGCACACACAGAGAGGCAAAGAGGCATTTTTGGAGGCTGATCAAATGCTGCACATCAGATTTCAAGAGAGAAATGTTTCCAGCACTACAAAGTGGGCTATATACAAGTTGGGCAAATAACAGCTTCCCAGGGTTGTTTCAAAGGAAGAAAAGAGCATGAAAGGAAGGGGAGGGTTAAGGCCCCTCTCTCTGCATGGATTACAGTCTCAATCCAAATCACTCCCTTCCCCTCATACCTAGGAATTAAGTTCTGCTCTCTGAACCCACAAACTGTCAAACAGTTCAAGGGATCTACCCAAGAAAAGTGTATCATGTAGCTAGGCCCTATCTGTCTTTAAAACACACAACAACAACAACAACCATTAGACTTCTGACTAGTTTGCAAGTTCTGTATTTCTTAGAAAAGAGAATGAATGCAGAAGTAATCAAGAACATCTGACAATCATGAATTATTCACATGTTACCAAGACAGTTCCACATCATCATACATGATTTTCATGTAAACTAAAAACTACCTTGTTTGCAAGATTATTTCAAACTGGCCATTCAGCCGCCCTTTTCAATTGTTCTGTGTTGTGGCACCACATCCAAATAAACAGTGAGTGTTTTAAAATGAACTCAAATATAAAATGCACAAAACAAGGTAATATTTGTTCAGATTAGTTGCCACCTAGTGGCCAAGTGGCAGGTACTTTTGTTTAGCAGTCACACTAGGCGTGCTCCTGGGAATGGAGACTTTTTGCACGTTTCCTAATTGGCTGAGGCCTTATATGCTGCGATGCAAATAAACCTGAGTGGCCTTGTGGTGTGGAAAGCCTTTGAACTCCAAACATTACTAACAAAACAGAAAGAAATCATAAGTCTTTGTTAAATCACTTCTACTTCTTCCAAAAATCTCCAGCTCTCCTTAGTGTTGGGATTTAATCAAGCACTTAATCTCAAATGCATTTCTATCAGGCCTTGAATTCAGCAGGAGCTCACAGAAGCGCAGCTCCTGAACCTTTCTGAGGATTCCCCCTACTCTTCCCCACCTACCTTGTCCATTGAATAGTAAGTGCAACTGCATAACTATCCCTGGATTAGGAGAGCAGCCAGCCAGCCACCAGGAGCTTTGTCATACCCCCAGCAGCCCTCATTAACCCCAGAGAAGCCCACACCACCCTTTCTCCACTTTTTATGAGATTTTGGGTGGTGGTTGGCTTGCTGGCCTCTTGATTGCGGAGGGGGATGGCCAAGGAGAGTCCCAGGTGAGCAAAGCCTGCTTGGGCTGGCTGGATCTCTAGCCAGCCCAAGAAGGTCTCGCTCATCCAGGGCGCTCCTTTCTTGCATCAGGTTGCTTTTGGCTTGTGGGTAGAGGCAGAATATGCTAATGAGTTATGCTAATGAGCTCCACCACCTATTTTTCTACAAAACAACACCTGATTTCCATCATCAAAATATGAAGGTTCTTTGATGAGTTGTACTTCTCTCTGTCATGAACGAGGGTTGCAAAGCAGAGTTGTCATTTCTGGGTTGGGAAATTCCTGGAGGTTTAGGGGGTGGAACCTGGGAAAGGCAGGATTTAGGGAGGGGAAGAACCTTAGTGGGGTATAATTCCATAGAGTCCACTCTCAAAAACATCTTCACTTGCAGAGCAGTTATAATTCCAGAAACTCCTGGAGTCTGGTTACCCTATATGCCAATTTAGGCTTGAATAATTCCTGTAGATTTGGGAGTGGTGTCTGGAAAAGGCAGAGTTTGAGAAGGCAACTCAGCAAGGATGTGATGTCATAGACTAAGAGAACATCAGGTGTAATTCTGAGAGAAATCTAGGCCTTAGCAAAAGCACTGATGGAGCAAAAGAGGGGGGGAAACAAAGAGAATTCAGCCCCCTCCTGGCCGAGCCAACAACTTCGGCAATTAGGTCAAGGGCTGTTTTTTCCCCACCCGGGAAAGGATCGGGAGGCTGACGATCTTTCCCAGACATATGGGGAACTGCTTTGGCCGGGGCATCAGGGGCTATATTAGCCCCGACCTCGCCCAAACCAACGCAGTTCTTCTGAGCTCTTGGCCCGCCCGTCCACTCTGCAGCAATACAGACTCTGACTGGTCGCCTTATTAGGGGCCAGGCAGGAATTTTTTCACTCTCACATGATTGGCCTGAGGGGGAGTGTTTTTGGCCTGCCTTGTACTGCTTGATAGTGTAGGTTGTAATTCATGTTAGAGGTTAGTATGCTAATCGGCCGCTTAGCAGGAGGAGTAATGGGCTACAGAAATTATCAGGTGAGCACCTATGGCTCTGCAGCAGCTTGAGTGCATAAGAACATAAGAGAAGCCGTGTTGGATCAGGCCAATGGCCTATCCAGTCCAACACTCTGTGTCACACAGTGGCCAAAAAAAATTATATATATATATATATATATATATATACACACACACACACACACAAACACACACACACACACTGCGGCTAATAGCCACTGATGGACCTCTGCTCCATATTTTTATCTAACCCCCTCTTGAAGCTGTCTATGCTTGTAGCCGCCGCCACCTCCCGTGGCAGTGAATTCCACATGTTAATCACCCTTTGGGTTAAGAAGTACTTCCTTTTATCCATTTTAACCTGACTGCTCAGCAATTTCATCAAATGCCCACAAGTTTTTGCATGTGGTCTGTAAGAACAGCAGATGGGCTTCACAGCTCAATACCATGAATGCAGATCACAACGAAGCCTTATCGGGGGGTGGATCTTTCTTGAAGGATTGATGCTGGCCCTGGTGAAGGTGGAGTTTAGAGCATGGCTGGCCCAGCACCAGCCATAATCCAGGGCTCGTGCCAGAGGCAAGGTAGCTTGCCCATCACAGGACTAGATGGGGTCAGTGAATGATCCCAGGGCTTGTCCTGTTAGTCTTATAGCCCTTGCCAGTCCAGTTCTTGTGGTTATGTTTAATAAAGCGGCCCTCTTTACCCAACTTACTGTGTAAGCCTCTTTATTCCGACTGGGTGGGGAAAGCTTGGCAACCCCAGGGTTCAAGTAAAATTTCATATCTGCAGTGATCCTTGGTTATTTCAAGAGGATTCTTGGGGCATTTTCTTAAAGAACTTGTAAAACTTGCATTACAAATGTTTCTTCAGTAGAAAGAGCCTTTCAGTTTCCATTTTGCTGCTCTTCATAGTTTCCTTGGTCAATCATTTCTCGATCCAAACTGCAGATCTAAGCCAGGATCACAAGCCTTTGGCTGGGGATTATTCTGCTGTACCAGCTGGCCTAATTCACTCAGGGCTGACACTTATACAGGGCATGATAAGGCATCCCTGGAGGCATTCTGAGTAAGTGTTATACACATCATTGTTTTCTATAATCATGAAGGGAAGTCTTTATTTCGATATAAATTTGGCCATTTAATATACTGAAGTGTGTTGATTTTCTAGTCATTACCCCCTCCCCAATGACCTTCAAGGTTAAGGCTGGCTATAAATATATTTCTGGGGGGAGGGGGAGAAGAAAAGTTTCTAACACAGAGAGTATGATAAGTAGGGTTGCCAGTTCTGGGTTAGGAAACAATTGGAGATTTGGGGATGAGCCTAGGGAGGGCAGGGTTTAAAAGAGTAGGGATCTCAGTGACGTAAAATGCCATAGAGGTTTCTTCCACTTCGGGATGGGATTTTGTGGAATCTCTATTGCTGATGCAGCTGCAGGTAAGGCACAATAACAAATGGGGGTTCCATGTAGTAGATTTCCCCCACAGTTTCCCTGCCCTAACCCCTCACCAGTGGTCACCCCATTCCCCAGTCCACCAATGCTTTTGCTAAGGATAACAAAGGCAAAAGTCCAGCACGGTCTGGGATGTCTGGCTGTGGCCTGGCACCCTTGGGAAGTTTTGGAGGGTGGGGACAGTTGTACCAGCATCACACATAATGGTACATAATGTCAAATCTGGAAAAAACTGGAGTGACACTGTAGGGTTCACCAAAACTCAATGGTTAAACCACAGATGGGGGAATGCTAGAGTGATGCCCCCAAAGTTACAATGTCATTTGTGGTTTTTGCCTACAGACAGGAATGGAAAGTTATAGAAATCATACAAACACCATGGGCCAAAACTGAAATCATGTTACCTCAGGGAAGCATACGTTTCTTCCACCATTGTCACTGCTACAGACATATAAAGAATGAAGGGACAGAAATTAAAATTTGATCCCTTTGCACATGCCAAGCTGTCGCCATGATTCATCTGGATTTTAAAGTGGGGCTAGATCTTTTATGTGGGAAAAATGGGCAGAGAAACAAATCAATTAATTAGACCATACGGCAACTTCTTGCCCTTTTCAACACTGTAGAAATACATATGCTTCCTAAACAGATGGAATGTCAATATATGTAAATGCAGGATGTATTAAAATCTGAATTGGGCCCAGAAGCATGTGGGGCTTCAAAATGTCTCCAGCTATTGGAGAGATAATTTCATTACCTTAGATGCCCAAGTCCAGCATTTTCTTGTACAAGAATATACAAAAATTAATTTGGAATATCTACTGAAACAGCAGCAGAAGACAGCAGTAGAAACCGTTAAAAAAAAGAAAAAAAGAAAGTGTATTTAGTCGTAAAATACAACATAAACTAATCTTTAGATCACATTGAAACATGAATGGTACTGTGGACTTCTGGGGATGTGGAAAAGGCATGGGTTCACTGGTACATATGATGTGAGATTGTTCATTGATCTCAGGCTTCTGATAGCAGTCTGTGTATGAATAAACATAGTATTAGAAAGTTGCTCTAAGATTTCCAGACACAATTGCTTTTTCAAGATATGACCCAACTGTGTAGCATGCTGAAATAGGACATAAATACTACAATATATTGATATTGAAATATTGGAAATGCAATAGAATATTGCCACAGACAATTATAGTTAAATTTATGTCAAAATATTTAATATATACTGTGAACACAAATCTGATTATAGAAACCAAGAGTAAAATGGGAAGGAATGTAACTCCTTTTCTTCTGTGCCTCATTTGGTTATTTTATTTTGAGATTCTCTTTTGCATTATTTCTTGCTCTAGTTTGCTGTGCATTATTTCTTGCTCTAGTTTGCTGTGCATTATTGCATTATTTCTTGCTAGTTTGCTGTGTCATTGTTAAAAGCACAAAAAGAATCAATAAGCATTTTAAAAACTGAATGTGCATAGGCTTTGACCTCATGGTCAAGAATGCTATTTAGTTGAACATTCCAGTCTCCGTAAACACACTTGCAGCCCCAACGCCTAAAGATGGGGAATGGGTAGCAAAGGTGAGGACCCCTTTACAACTACCCACTAATAACACTACACACATAGCATATTTGGAATAGAATGTGGAATAAATTGGCCACAACTTTATTGGTTACAGCTGCAAGAACCCTTGACACAGCTGACTCCTGGCTCCAACTGACCCACCTGCCAGTCAATGTATCTTGCCCCGCCCAGCCCACCTGCTGAGCTGGGGAGAATAATGGAATGGCAGGTTGCTGCCCCCACCTGGGGATTGGCAACCCTACTAGAGCAGTCTTGATCCTCAGATACCCTTGTGCCACAACTCCTGGCCAGCATATCAGAACACATTTCTTATCTTCTGCTGTCTGCTGGTGTGGTTTCAGGGTTCCAGGCAGGCTCCGAAAGGCATTTTGAAGGCACAACTGCAATCTTGCACCTGGAGTTTGTCAAGCCCCGGAATAGACTGAATGTGTATGTATCTGGAAATGGCTACATGATCAGTCAACATGTATACATCACATGTATACATCATAAATACAGGGTATTTGTCCTATGCTCTTATACAAATTTACCCTCTTCATTGTTGCCTACCAGCTCAAATATGTGTCCATTACTCCATACGCATCCTGTGACCTCAGGAATCAACTTTCACAGGGTTGGAAATGTTGTGGGGAGGGGAGACTGGGAAGATCCATAGTCCCTGAGCAAGCAGACAGCTGGAGCAGACCCTACGTTCATCATTCACCCTTGCATATTAGATGAATGGCCCTAGTGTGTCCATGATTGGATTGGTGCTAAATAGACTAACAGAATAAGGCAAGAGAAGCTGAATGTTCTCAGACTGATTTGAACTAATCAGAAAGACCATTGGAAGAAAGACAAGCCTTGGGCCAGGAACAGGTCACCCTGACAGTGAGTCATGAAATACTACTGTGGCATGTGATAGCAGCCCCAGATTCATGCCTCAGCTGCCTCTGTCTATGGCAGCATCATTTCTGCCATGAAGCACAGCTGCTGTTATTACTGAGGGAAACAGGCAAAGAATGACCTTAGTTTTGATGTCACTTTGCCCCTTCTCCAGTTCTTTCCCTCCTTCAGTGCTACAGACCACAATGGTGGCATTTAGGCCTATAGTTCTCTTGGCTGTGGTTATATAGGCAATTTATTCAAAGAATGATAATACACAATAGCAATAATCTAGGATTATTTCCTTAGTAAATTGTAAGGGCACATATTTTGCTGAAACATTAAGCAGCCTGGAAGGTAAAATATACCACTGGAACAATTATCTGGTCACTGTGACCTCTGAGGAAAACTGCTTTTCACATTTTGAGAAAGATGAAGCCATAATTTATTAATCCCAGCTCATGAAGGGAGAGAAGAGCCTTAAATGTGGCCTATTTCAATAAGTGTGTTAATTTCTTATCTTTCTCACTTTGTTACCCAAGTAATAGATTTCCTGACACTAGTGCACTAGTGACTAGCATAACTAATCAACATGCCATTGTATTTCCACAGTGGAAATAGCTGTTTATATCTCCCTTGCTCTATCTCTCAGTGAATTATCATTACGGGCTATTACGTTCCTCTTAGTATTTCCAATCATTTGTTACACTCAGCAGAAACACTCTGCTGAATAATGGCAAAATATTTCTTATCACTCTTTTCAACAATTCACTTCTTTACCTGTTTTTACTTTATCTGTTCCTCCATGGTGCTGAAGGGCAAAGCCTGCACAGCCAAGGCCAGTGTTCTGCATTGCACAGCCAGAGGTTTCAGGAGCTGCAATCGGAAAGGGAATCTATATAATGTGACACTGTGAATGGCTGTGCTGCAAGAGTGATGAGAAAATATACTTTTCATTTCTATAAGAGATGGCGTTTCACCTGGGATGGGGATGTGTGGCTTTCCCCCCACCTATTAAGAGAGATACAATCCTAGAAACAAACCTTGGGGCTTCCTTTACAAATCTGTACAAGATGTCCCACTGTACAAGCTCAGACCCACACTTTAATTGTTGCACACTTTTCATCTGCCACTGTGGACTAAATTTGTCCTGGGTGCGCCATGATTAGGATCAACTTTTTAAGTCTAAAAGCCAATATGGAAGGGGAGATTTGGATTACAGTGTTGGGAACAGTGGATTCCTCCAGTTAATTTTGCCACTGTGCTAATAGTTCTCCATTTGGACCAATGGCAACTTGGGGCAAAGTCCTTTGAGATTGGGAAAACAAGGAAGGGGGAAAGGATTAAACTTATTGTCCTCTGGTTCCCACTGTCCTAAGATGAACTGCCTCTCCTCTGGGAGGCTGTGTGTAGTCTTTTAAAAACACAGGAGGTCCTAATCATAGATCTCCTAGGTCATATATATTGATGGGGCTAAAACATTTTGCCAACGATCATCACACCATCAAATCTCCTCCAATATCACTGTTATATTCTTGAATTTATGAATGTAAGGTCTTGTATTCCATAACAACGGGCTCCTTGACAAAAACTTTATCTGATATATAACTAGCTATCTACAAAATCATCAATTTTTATGCTAGAAAGAACGCACCATGGCAACCTCTTTTCAAAAAGACATACCAGTAACATCCAACCACCTCCAAGCTACTCTGGATGACAATTCAATTCTACCTTCTCCACCTATGCTCTGTGTTCATGGAAGACTCCCAAGTCTGCCTTTTTCTCTTCCTTGCCATCTGATGTCAGATTATCACCTTTCTCTTTAATAATTGCACCAATGGAGTGTCTCCAAACACTTTCTCCCTCCACTTTAGATAAGCATGTGTGGAAATAAGCCAGCTCAGCTTCTCTGTTTCAGCTCAACACCTCTCCTTTCCTCTGGGTTAATTTATGCCAGGATTCATTGCTGGTATCTGTTTCAGCAGTTGATCTTATCCTTGGAATGTATTAATTAAGAATAGAAGCAGGTGCAGAGCAGATGTAGAGTGCATTTCCCCAACTACTGGGAAGATGCATACAGTTCTCATACATCAGATATTAGAGGGACAGGATTTCAGATCAGAGACCAAGGAGACTTGAGGCTCAGCATCTCTCCTTGTTGCCTTGACATCTTGGTGCTCTGCCATCATCTCTTCCACAGCCATACTGAGGACCTTTTGATGTACTGTTTTGCTCTTCCCAACAAATGTCCTGTATCTTATCAACAGGATAAACTAAATGCTATGCTCATCTCAGCCTCTTGATAAATTCTCTTGACTGGCATAATAGCCATGTGGCCTTCACTCTTTCTTGAATACTTCTTTCAAATTCAGACTTAGCAAGAGAATGAAACACATCACCTAATTCTGTTGCAGGCAGAAATTGTCTAATGTAATTACTAAAACTGTCATCTTGGGTAGTACTCTCAAAATGCTTAGAAATCTTTAAAGATTGAAGGACATAAATGCCAAATATCAGCTAATAACAGAAGCTGAAATTATTATTGTTGTTGTTACTGTTACTGTTATAGTTATTAATTATATATCATAATTCTCTTGTGGGGTGGCCAAATACACTCCAGAAATCATTGGCTGTTCACATCTCAGTCAGAGTCTCTTGCCTCCTACTGGCTGACTCCCCTGCCCCTACCTACTTTGGCCCAAGAATGTTGAACAAACTGCCAAAAGCAGTCTTACCTCAGAGAGAGACCTATCTCCAACTCTCCTCTACATCCTCTCTGTCAACTGGTCTCAGAAAGGACTGCTGCTGTACTGCAGCCTCGCAAAAGGTGACGTGGCCACCACCAGCAACAGACCTCTGCAGCCCTATCAATAGCAGCCAATACAGGTAGCCTTCAAAGGCCACCAAAATAAGCCAAGGAGCTGTCCCACATTTCCTGTCTCTTATAAACTGAGGCCAGAATCGCCCATTGGACATACTGTGAGGGGTCCTTCTCCTCAGAGGTCACAAGGAAAAAGGTCGAGAGAAAGAGATTGAGTTTCTAGATGCTCTCAATGACTGTGCTATGGTCACAGAACCTACCAGGGGTGGGGCGATCCTGAATTTGGTCCTAAGTAATGCCCAAGACTTGGTGAGAAATGTAAAAGTGATTGCACCGCTTGGGTGCAGTGACCATAACATTATTGATTTCACCATTTGTATGGACTGGAAGGTAGCAAATGTCACCCGCATCTTTAAAAAGGGTTCCAGAGGAGATCTGGGAAATTACAGGCCAGTCTGACTTCAATACCGGGAAAGTTGGTAGAAAGCATTATCAAGGACAGAATGAGAAGGCACATTGATGAACACAAGTTATTGAGGAATACTCAGCATGGGTTCTGTAAGGGAAGATCTTGTCTCACTAACGTGTTACAGTTCTTTGAGGGGGTGAACAAACATGTGGACAAAGGGAACCCAATAGATGTTGTTTACCTTGACTTCCAGAAAGCTTTTGATAAAGTTCCTCATCAAAGGCTCCTTAGTAAGCTCGAGAGTCATGGAGTAGAAGGACAGGTCCTCTTGTGGATCAAAAACTGGCTAATTAATAGGAAGCAGAGAGTGAGTATAAATGGGCATTCTTCGCAGTGAAGGACGGTAAGCAGTGGGGTGCCGCAGGGCTCAGTACTGGGTCCCATGCTCTTTACCTTGTTCATTAATTATCTGGAGTTGGGAGTAAGCAGTGAAGTGGCCAGGTTTGCAGATGAAACTAAATTGTTCAGGGTGGTGAGAATCAGAGAGGATTGTGAGGAACTCCAAAGGGATCTGTTGAGGCTGGGTGAGAGGGCATCAATGTGGCAGATGAGGTTCAATATGGCCAAGTGCAAAGTAATGCACATTGGAGCCAAGAATCCCAGCTACAAATACAAGTTGATGGGTTGTGAACTGGCAGAGACTGACAAAGAGAGAGATCTTGGGGTCATGGTAGATAACTCACTGAAAATGTCAAGACAGTGTGTGATTGCAATAAAAAAAGGCCAACACCATGCTGGGAATTATTAGGAAGGGAATTGAAAACAAAACAGCCAGTATCATAATGCCCCTGTATAAATCGATGGTGCAGTCTCATTCGGAATACTGTGTACAATTCTGGTCACCACATCTCAAAAAGGATATTATAGCATTGGAAAAAGTGCAGAAAAGGGCAACTGGAATGATTAAAGATTTGGAACACTTTCCCTATGAAGAAAGGTTAAAACGCTTGGGGCTCTTTAGCTTGGAGAAACGTCGACTGTGGAGTGACATGATAGAGGTTTACAAGATTATGCATGGGATGGAGAAAGGAGAGAAAGAAGTACTTTTCTCCCTTTCTCACAATACAAGAACTCGTGGGCATTCAATTAAATTGCTGAGCAGTCAGGTTAAAACGGATAAAAGGAAGTACTTCACCCAAAGGGTGATTAACATGTGGAATTCACTGCCACAGGAGGTGGTGGCTGCTACAAGCATAGCCAGCTTTAAGAGGGGATTGGATAAAAATATGGAGCAGAGGTTCATCAGTGGCTATTAGCCACAGTATATATATGTGTGTGTGTGTGTGTGTGTGTGTATATGTATGTATGTATATTTGTGTGTGTATACACACACACATATTGGCCACTGTGTGACACAGAGTGTTGGACTGGATAGGCCATTGGTGTGATCCAACATGGCTTCTCTTGTGTTCATTAACATTAACCTTAACTACAAACTGTAGCTATAACCTGAACAGAAGGATAAAGGAGAAGGTTTTGGAGAGAAGAACATGCTAGGTATCTGAATTAGCATCAGAAGGTAGGTACAGTATAGAAATGAAGATGATGATGATGTTGGGAATAGCAAGATGTCCTTGTGACCTCGGAGGAGAAGGACCCCTCACGGTAAGTCCAGTGGGCCGTTCTCCCTCAGAGGCAGAGAACATCTCCATGGGACCTCCCAGAACAGTGTCTCTCATTTGGGTGGGGAATCATTGTCAGAGACATTCAGGATGTGTTGCAAATCCTTTCTCCCAAAAGCGGCCTCTGCCAAAGCTAGAGTATGAAGTTTGTAATGTTGAATAAACTGAAGACCATGTCGCTGCCTTGCATATCTCCTCCACTGACGTCTGATTATAACATTTTTTTTACTGAACTATTACTTGCAATACAAGTCTAAACGATTCTTCTTCAACACAAATAAGTATAAAAAAGTCAGAGCAATCTCAACACAAAACTGGCTGGTTTAGCTTAACCATGTTGAAAGCACAGACTAATTTGTTAGTTTAATAATATCATTAAAATAAGCACATAAAATTCATATCTTTATCTTTAACAAGCTAAAAAAAATACAACATAGTAATTTGTCTATCTCAATATAAACAGTTTCTCCAGAGAATCACATTAAAAGAAAATCTGCCAGATTACAAAATAATTGTACTGTCTGCTTTTTTAACAGTTGATCCAATTTATCCCTATTGCTCTAGAAAAAACAATTTAATATAATCCAAAAATCTCAATGCACCTTCTCTCTCCTTAATGCAGTCTAAGACAAATATCTTTATCCTTCAGCTTTCAAAAGTTTTATTAGTTTCAGAAAAAGTAAGGGTAGGGGATAAGGGGGAAGAGAAAGCACAATACATTCTGGCCTTATTTTACATAAAAATACAAGCTTAATTCTACAATACTTTCTTTACATAAATTGTCCCATATTATTTTGTCTAAACTAAACATCATCCATTTTAAAATTTTATAGTATAAATCTTTTGTTAAAATTATCTAATAGTTTTGACAATTCCACTAAAGGTAATTTTATAATGTAAAATACAGGGGTGGGGGGGAAGAAGAATTAAGTTCACACCAGAGAATCTTAAGAATCTTGAATGTCTAACCAGGCATAAAATTTCATCCAATGTTTTCTTGCTTCTTCTTTAGATTTCCCAGCTGAGATAGAAAGTCCAGCTCTGCTGTTTCCAGAACTTTTCCTACCAAGCCCATTTTTGTGGGAATTTCCTGAGATTTCCATCTCTGCGTTAAAAGAATCCCAGCTGCTGTGTTAAAATGTGCCAACAGATGTCTCATTTCTTTGGAATAGTCCTCAGGAAATATGTTCAATAAAAAAAGTTCTGGTTTGAAATGAATTTGTGTCTTCATAATCTTCTGTAACATTTCATTCACCATTTTCCAAAAGCCTTTCATCATCTCACATGTCCACCACATATGGTAAAAAGAACCAATCTGTTTAGTGCATTTCCAACATTTGTTAGACATATTAGTATAAATCTTACAGTTTCTGTGGGGTCAAATGCCATCTATAAAACATCTCATACAAATTTTCTTTAAAAGTTACTGACCCAGTTAATTTAGCATTAAGCTTCCACAGTCTCTCCCATTCTTCTAATGTGATATTATAACCAATTTTTTTTGCCCATTGGACCATACAGTCTTTTACAACTTCATCTTGTGTCTTCATTTGAAGTAAGTATGCATATAATTTGGAGATTAGCTTTTCTTGTGGACCCAATTTTTTTTTGTCAAATAGATATTGTTCTGTATTAAAACCTGTCACCTTGTCTTTAGCATATCTGGATTCAACTTGCATTCTCTGCCACCAATTCATTTTAATATCCATATTTTCCAGCTCTTCTTTGGTTTTCAATTGATTATCTTTTCCCAACAAGTCATCATACCTATAATTCTGGTTTGATTTTAAAAGATTTGGATGGGTAAATGCTTCTACTGGGGAAACCCATCTTGGAATTTTTTGGTAAATTCTGGACTTTAATCATGACCATGTATGGTACAAGGATTTTCGAAATCAGTGATTCTTAAAATAGGAATGGCCTTCAAATCTTTGATACCATAAATATGTATGCCACCCCATAGTCCTTCTAACAACAATTGTCTCTTGTCATTCAGCAATATCCAGTCTCTTACCCATAGAAGTACAGAAGCTTTATAATACAATTGCCAGTCTGGAAGGCCCATACCTGCTCTTAACTTAGAGTCCTGCAATGTCTTTAGTTTAATTCTAGATTTTTTGCCTTGCCAAGCATATTTGGTGACCATCTTGTTCAGTTCCTGAAAAAATCCACTATTTAAAAATACTGGAATAGTTTGAAACAGGAATAATAACCTTTATTAGAGTTATTCTTCCCATTAAAGATAGGTTCAAATCGTGCCATTTTTCCAAATCTTTTTTTAATTTAAGTAATTTGTCATAATTATCTGCTTTTAAGTTACTACACTTATTCGAAATAACAACATGTAGATATTCAATTCTTTTTTCATACAAAAACTCTGATTTTTGCTGGAAGGATTGAATTTGTTCCATTGTCATATTCTTTGTCAAAAATTTTGCTTTATGATAATTAATCTTTAATCCTGCCCAGTAGCCAAATTGTTTAATCTTATTTATAAGACAGTCTATTGAGTCCATTGGTTGTTCTAGTATAAAGACCAAGTCATTTGCGAAGGCTCTGAGTTTATATTGTTCATCTTTTATCATAGCTCCCTTTATACTTGTATCTTCCCTTATTTGATTATTCAGTACCTCTAAAGATAAGATAAAAAGTAGAGGTGACAATGGGCAGCCTTGTCTTGTACCTTTTTGAATGTTGATTACATCTGTTAGTTCAACATTCGCTGTCACCCTTGCATTTTGTGAGGAGTATATTGCTTCTACTGCTCTCAAGAAGTTTTTACCACAATTGCTATAGCATAAAGTGCCAACAAACATTATCAAAGGCCTTCTCAGCATCTAAACAAATTAAAGCCAGTTGTTTCGCTAGATGAGTCTCATAATATTCCAAGATATTACAGTTTTGACATTATCTTTCAAATATCTTTTAGGAAGGAATCCTGCTTGATCATAATGTATTATAGACTGTAAAACTTTCTTCAGACGTTGTGCCAGTATAGCAGCAAAAATTTTATAATCCACATTTAAAAGGGAAATTAGATTAAAGTTTTTGATATCTTTCAAATCATTATTTTCTTTTGGAATCAAGGATATTTTAGCTTCTTGCCATAAAACTGGTATTTGGTCTTCCTCTTGAATCTTTTCAATAAGGCGCTTAAATGGTAAAAGTAAAGACTCTTCATAAACTTTGTAGAATTCTGCAGGTAATCCACCTGGACCCAGAGTTTTACCATTCTTTTGAGATGCCATTGCCTCTCCAAGTTCCCTTATCGTTATTGGCTCATTTAAAAATTTTTGTTGTTCTTCTATACATTTATTGAGGTTATTTTGATTGATATATTCTTCTAAATCTGTTTTATGAACTTGCTTATCTTCATATAATTTTTTATAAAACTGTTCCACAATTTGACATATTTTTTGCTTTTGAGTTTTCTCTTTTTTGTTCTCATCTTTCAATGTTATTCTTTTGTTCTCATCTTTCAATGTTCTCATCTTTTGGGCCTTTTCTTTTCCCATCCTATAAGCCAACCACTTTCCAGGCTTGTTGGCATGTTCAAAAAATTTTTGTCTAGCATACCTCAATTTAATCTCCATCTCCTCCATAAGAATCAAGTTCAATTTGTGTTGCATTTCTTTCACCTTTTTTTGAAATTCATATTTTGTTGGCTGTTTTTTAAGATTCGTTTCAGCTTCTCCAGCTTGTGACATTAAATTTTGAAAAATTTCAGTTCTTTCTTGCTTTTTCTTGATACTATATCTAATTGTAAGGCCCCTATAATAAGCTTTAGCAGTGTCCCAAACTACTTGCATCTTTACCTCTTCTATTGTGTTCTGTTTTAAAAAAACTCCATTTCGACCTTGGATTCTTTAAAAAAGTCTTTATCTTTCAAAACTGAAATATTTAACCTCCATGATCTTCTCATCCGTGGGCTTTTAAGCTTTATCATTACAGGGCTATGATCAGAAATAACTCTTGTTTGAATTTCTGCATCAACTAAATCTTTAATCAAGCTTGCAGAGAGCCAATACATATCAATTCTTGACCACGTTTGATGACTAGAGGAATAATAAGTAGTCTTTGGAGTTGGGGTATCTTGTTCTCTATGCATCCACCCAATCCATTTCTTTTGCTAATTTCCAAAAACGTATTGGCAGTTGGGAACCTTTACTTTTAGTCTGTTTGTGCATTTTTTTGTCCAGTTGTCTATCAGAAACTGCATTGAAATCTCCTATTAGACAGTATTCTACATACTCCAAATTTGATAATTTAAGATGCAAATCTTGAAAAAAAAAATCTTGATGATCATTTGGGGCATAGATATTTGCAAGTGAAATTTTTTTGTTATCCACTGTAATTTCCACTAATAAAAATCTTCTATCTTCAGAAGCATACTGCAGTTGTGGGTTAAAATTATCGTTAATATATGCTGCCACTCCCCTTTTCTTCTTGTACATGTCTGTTGCTGTGAATAAATTACCAAGTGTTTTATTTTTCAAAAAATGTTGATCTTTAGTTAGAATATGAGTTTCTTGTAAGCAAATTATGTCCATTTCCATTTTTGTCAAGTATCCAAAAGTCTTCCTTCTTTTGGCAGGAGAGTTGAGTCCATTCACATTAATTGAAACTATTGAAGCCATTATGGGTTTTGCTTATCATTATCTTTCTTGTCTTTTTTGGAATGCTGTCTTGTCTGGTATCTCCATGGTTCATTTGGATTTTCTTCACCAGAACTTTCTTCCTCCTCATCATCCTTCTTTTCTTTGCCTTTTCCTTCATTCTTTCCAGAAAATTCTGAGCTTTGAAAGTGGAGTTAATCCTGTATCTGTTCCCTTGGTATGTAAAAAGAAGGCCCTCTGGCATTAGCCACATGTAGGGTATTTCTCTTGCTCTCAAAACGTCTGTTAATGCTTGATATTCTCTCCTCTTTTGTCTCACTGGCCAAGGTTCCGCTCTTAGAATTTTCACCATACTTCCAGCTATCATCATGAGTCTATCTCTTACTTGTTTCAAAATGTCATCTTTAGTCCTCTTTCTTGTAAGTCTCAAATGAACTTCACTAGGTAATTTGTTTAGTCTTGTATAGCTCGATGGCACCTAACTTGATCAAACTCTTCTTCCATCCTCTGAGAAGTCACCTATAAATTTCAGCCAAGGCTTCACTTAAAATTTTCTGTAAATCTTCATTTTTCTCTTCTGGTATATTTTGAAACCTCACCATATAGGTGGCTCTGTCTACTTCCAGCTGCAAGAGTCTAGAATCTTGTATACACTGTCTTTTTCCAGATGTTCCACCATTTTAATATTCTCTGTCACATGACTATCTAGCACTTTTAGGGCTTTGTTGGTCTCAGCTGTCTGTCTGCTATTCTCCAAAAGCTCTTGTTTAATCTCTGCCATTTGCTCACCAATATTATCTACTTTGCTAGCCAGCTGTGTTTTTTTGTTATTTATACTTTATTAAGTTTTTCATAAAGCATATCACAGACGTTCATTCCGTCGAACGAACGGAGGCACTTATGACTTTGCTAGCCAACTGTGTTATAGCAGTCATTAAGGTGTTTTGCATTTCTTTCATATCTCCTTGCATGGTAATAAATTTCCCTGGCCCAGATGGAGCGTTAGGCGAAAGAAATGGTGGCTTTCCTTCTCTGTTATGTTTTTTTTACTGTTTCTTTGAAACCAATCCCAGCTTTATTTTCCATTCTTATTAGAGTAAGCACACTCATAGCCACAAGTTCAATAAAGCTTCTTCAATGTTTGTTTTGAAACTCTGTGTTCCTGTTTATAACAGATAAGCTAATCTCCACCAAACAATGCCCTCATTATGAAGTAGTTTTAAAAAGAAAACAACCTTATAGCTTCTATCAACAATTTGTGGTAGACAAAGCAAAGCTACGAGTAATAGTAAACACAACTTTTCAGTCCACCACACTGAGTAGTCACTAGGCAAAATAGTTCAGATCACTACAACAACAACAATTCACTGTTATGAGTCTTCCAGCAATGCTGATTCAGTTGAAGTCCAGATCACCACCACGTCTTTCAAATACTTTCAAAATTCAGCAACTTCAAGGTATAAATTTGCAATTCAGGCTGGATGCCCTATTTGTAATCCAAGAGTGAAACCCAAAATTAAACAATAAACCAATAATCTAGATAAAAGGGAAGGAAATCCACAGACCCAAAAATGAAGGCAAAAAATGATAGGAAAAAGTTCTCCTATTTGGTGATACAAAAAGGAATGAAAAATGAAAAGTGCATAAAAGAAAAAAGAAATCCCAAACCAAAAAATATTTAAACCATGTCAAAAAAATAATCCAGCCACAGATAAACAAAAGGCAAAGAAAAAAATAAAAAACAACTTTAAAAAGGTTATATCCATATCATCCAACAAGAATAGATAAAAATCCACTTTGGAAATTTGTACAGGTATTCTTCTTGCAGCCAGAGATCCTACTATGCTTTACAAGTCAATATCAGGCACTCACCAGCCTTTAAAAGTTAATTAAAATTCTTATAGATTCGTTCAGAGCACTTCACTTTAAGCTTAAAAGTATTTTTCAGCCAACTATCTTTCACATCCATGTACACTTGTCAGCAAACATCTTTCCCAAAGTCCAAAGCATTTTTCTCCCCCAAGGGAGGTTTAAAGTAGATCAGATAAATTCAGCCAACGAGTCTCTTATAAAACTAAAAGCTGGTGTAATTTCCTCATGCAGGTATTTTCAGTGTTATCAGGTTAGGCAGAAACTTTTACAAGCCTTGAAAAAGAATGGGGGAGAGTCCCCCCCCACCTTCTTCTCAGTCTTTTGCCCCACTTGAGATCTGCTTCAGTCCTGATTCTCCTTTTTCCTGCTTGTCAGAGATGTTACGAATCCAAAAAGATAGTACAGAAAAGGAACACTTACAATAGTAGAGAGATCAATGTCACTTGTCTTGACATTAGAAGGTTTGAAGGTCCAGAATATAGAGTGTTGAAAGAAGGAGAAAGGAGCCGGTGGCTGACCCTCTTACCATTTAACATGGCGATTGGAGCGATGAGGCTAGAGGCAAGCAGGGTTGGGGAGCAGCCGCCTCCGCTGACACCCCCGATCTACAGCTCAACTACCCCTGCCTTCTGGGACCCTTCCTGGGCCCCAGAGTTGAGTCATCCTTTGGGGGCAATGCCTCAACATGCCGATTTGAAAGCGACTCTGGACGCGTCAGTCCAAGCTGCTTTCAACTGTGCGTCGCTGAAACTGGAAGCCATGCAAATATCTTTATCCTTAACAGGCTAAAAATAGAACACAATCATTTATCTATCTCATTATAGACAATTTCTTCAAACAAACATATTAGAAGGAGATCTACTAATTTACAAAATAATGGTGTCTACCTTCTTAACAATTACAGACTAGCTTGTAGGTTTACCCATATCGATAGCAAACATAAAAAGCTAATATCATTATCTGTTAACGACAAGTTTACCAAATTACAAAATAATTATGCTGTCTGCCTTCTTAAAAGTTAATCTAAGTTAACTGTTTTTACATGAAATTATTTTCAAAAACTTTTCAGTCCTTTAGCTTTTATGTCCATATTACTCTAGACAAGACAACTTATTATAGCCCCCCCCCCCCCAAAAGAAATCTCACTTAGCCTTTTAATATGACATATCAGATTTTCTTCCAAGGTCCATTTCCAACTATCCACAGAGAGAGATCTAGTTCAAAAAGCCCTTCTTCCTGAAAGATTTCCGCATCATGATTTTCTAGTTAAAATGCACCTTCTAACTCCATAACGCAGTCATCCTTCTCGAAGAAAGTGGGAAAAATTCCACAGCCTTTGTTCCTCTCAACATAGCTTCAGTCAATCTCCATTTCTGGTCTTCTTTTTTAACTGCACCATAGGGTTCCATTTTGATTTTCTTTTGTTCGTTTCCCAATGAGTCACTCTCCCATTTCAATTCCACAGACATCACCAGGTTCTTTTTAGCACTCGGCTCAAGTAGATTTGAAATTTCACTAGCTTTCAGCACAAAAGTTCCCATTTGTTTCTTAATCAACTCTGTTAATGAACCAAGATCCTGCTTCAGAGAATTTAAACTGCTTAAAATATCTTTTTTGTAGATTTCACTTAGCAAAGCTATTTTTCTCTATCAACAAACTCAGTCTTTTAATCCAAGTTGAAAAGTAGCTCAGAGTTCCAGATAGTCCATCCTTCCCAATCTCATCCAGCTGAAGTTTTGAGTGTTAGTGTTTCAATTTCAATCAGATGACAAGGAGAAAACTCTCTAACAAATACTTGTTTTGTTCAGACCATATTGCAGCCAAATAATAGTCTCTTTAACAAATATCCAATTATAATCTGGGTCGATTTAAATATCCATATTTGGATTAATTCAAAGTATTTCCAATACTTAAAAATGTTCTTTAGCTTTACGAAGCCTCAGTCACAGAGAAATTAGAGATATCAACCTCTTTCCCTTCCTTTGAACTGCCCACTTGTTGTAATGTAAAACGACCCATTAGCCAGTGGTATTGAAAGCACACTTACTTGCTACGTAAAATTGTCATGCTTGAGGTAGAGAAGCGATAGATCAAAAGCTTACTGAAGAGAAGCAAGCGATCAGGCGTTCACCTCTTTCTGTTGTATTGGCGATCACGATGGGGGGGAGCTTCAGGGCATGCAGGAAGAACAGGAACAGCTGCCACTGCGCCTCTGTCTTGCTGTAAAAGCCCCATGCCGAAAGGAGACACCTTCAGAGTCTCTTTGGGGGTGTCACATCCGTGGCGCCCCTCCACCCACCTGATTCAGAGGGGCTGCAGGCAGAAGAACCCACGGACCCTGCTGAGCTCAAGACAACATAGCCCAGAAAATCTGAAGCCTGATTTTGGAAGGCTGCATTCATGGATGCACTATGGAGTGAGTGGGCTGTGATGCCTTTAGACATCTGTAACCCTGTGGCCTTATAGGCCTCAGCAATGCAGACTTTTATTATTGCAGATAGCACACTTAGACATCCTACCCTCCGTCTAGGCGGTGCAATGTTAATGAGCATAGCTTCTGTCTTGCGGATTGAACTGGAATGCAGAAGGTAAATCTTCAACATCCTACATATGTCAAAGGTATGCCAAACAAATTTTTTGGGATGGCTAGGTTGTGGGCAAAAGGTTGGCAAGTAAATCTCTTGTGTCTGATGGAACTTTGAGTCTGCTTTCAGTCTGAAGGTCGGATCTGTCCGAAGAACTACTTCATCCTTGTGGAAGACACACAGGTCCACACGAATGGATAGAACCTCCAACTTGGACACTCTACAGACTGACGTAATAACTATTAAGAATAATGTTTTCTTATGCACGCATTTGAGATTGACTTGCCTGAGTGGTTCAAAGGGTGAGTAAGTGAGGGTAGATAAAGCAGTGCTAAGTTTCCATGTGGGAAATCGATGAACAGGAGCCGGGGACTTCTGGAGGAACAATTGAATATGTGGATGCTGAGTCAGTTTGAATCCCCTGAAAATAGAGAGTACTATGGCCAGAGCTGCCATTTGCCTATGTAAGGTGACTGCCTTTAGACCTGACTGCAGTCCATCTTGGAAAAAAGCCAACACCAATGCCACCGAAGGGTTCAAATGATCTACCTTCTTCCACCTTTCCATGTAGTATTGTAAATCTTGATAGTTGACGAATGCCTGGAAGCCAGCATAGTATCAGTGACTTCTGTCGAGTACCCTAGACATAGGAGAATTTCTCTTTCAATTTCCAGGAGGCTAGGTAAAGCTACCCAGGATCCAGATACCACATCGGTCCTTGGTGAAGCAAGTCTAGATTCACTGGAAGGATGAATGGGGGTTCTCTCAACATCTCCTTCAGCATTGAAAACCATGGTCTGCATGGCCACACTGGTGCCACCAGGATTACTTCTGCTTCTAGCTCTCTCACCCTCTGGATGGTCTGAGGGATCAGAGGAATTGGAGGAAACACGTACAGTAGACCCTCGGGCCATGGGGTAGTCAGCGTGTCTGTCTATTCTGCTTGTGGGTGAAAGAATCTGGAAAAGAATTGGAGTAGTTGTGTGTTTATGACCGATGCAAACAGATCCACCTGGGGATAGCCCCAATGTCGACAGATTAGCTGGAATAGATCCATCTTGAGGGACCGTTCCCCTTCGCAAAAGACTTCTCTGCTCAGTCTGCTTGCGTGTTGTGTAGATACTTGATGTGTTTCGCTGTCAAGGATGCCAGATTCTTTTCTGCCCAACTCAGAATCTTGAAGGCTTCTCTGTGGAGCTGCGATGATCAGGAACCTCCCTGATTGATCAGGTATGCTTTGGGTGAAATATTGTCTGTTCTGATCAGCATGTGTTTGTTGTATAAGTATTGTTTGAAGTGAAGTAGCATCAGCCAAATCGCTCTAAACGCCAAAAGATTGATAGGTAGACATTGCTCCTTCAGAGATCAGAGGCCTTGAGCTGAAATGCCCTGGAACATGGCCCCCCAGCCTCTGAGGCTGGCATCTGTGAAAATCTCTTGAAATTGACAAATATGGAATTCTTCCTCTCATGTCAGGTTGGGTAGGTCTGTCCACCACAATAGGTAGATCTTGACTGAAGCAGGAACAAGGACTTTCATCTCCCATCGACCCATGATGAGAAGCTGATAAGGACGAAGAAACAGTTGTAGAGGTCTAGCATGAAAACAGGCCCATCGAATCATGTCTATAGTAGAAATCAAAAGGCCAGTAGCATCAACTGGGAAGATTGGCTTCAGACAACTAAGATAGCTGTGTCCCTGATCCTTCTGGCTTTGGAGATGGGTAGAAATAGAGAGTTGAGCCTTGAATCTATCACAGCCCCGAGATGCTCTAAACACTGTGATGGCTGAAGCACACTCTTCTTTATGTTTACCAGAAAATCATTGTAGGCATTGAATGGTGAGTTGACTGTCCTGAAGAGATTTTTCTCTGTACCAGTAGGTCATCAAGGTACAGATGAATGTGAATACCTGTTTCCTTAAGTATACTACTGGATTTATTAACAGTTTGGAAAACACTCTTGGTGCTCTTGCTCTTTTTACAGGGTGGTTTGTCATTGCCTTCCCCAGTCATCTACACTTTACCCTCAGCAAGCTGGGTACTCATTTTACTGATCTTGGAAGGATGGAAGACTGAGTCAACCTTGAGTTGGTTACCTGAACGCAGCAAATATATTAATTAATAAAGCTTTATGTGCACTTTAATCAGGTTGTGCATTTTTGCTGTGTTAATTACTCTGCCAATGCTTCCAATTTGTTTTCCCTAAATTCAGCCCTGCAAGGAACAGTTATACAATGACAACAATGTGATGAGTGTGCTTCTACAACCCTACAAACTGAAATGAAAGTGAGTGTGGACCAGTGGTTAGAATGTTGGACTAGAAGGGAGCAACCTGAGTTCAAGGTTCCCACTCTGCAATGAAACTCATCGGGTGACCTTGGGTCAGTATCATATCTTGTAAGCTTAACATATAGGACATATTGGGGACAAACTGAGGAGAAACGGAGTTATTCAGAGGACAAAATGGAGAAGGGGAAAGCCATATGCATACTCTGAGCTTCTTGGAGAAAGCATATGATAAAATGTGCTAGACAGAAGGAGGTCTCAGCTCATCAGAACTCTTCTTTAGGTTTTCTTTCTAATGTGACACAAATTTATGAACTTACATGAAAGGCAAAGAAGAAACAGAAAAGAGTCTGAAATATTTAATCTACTGATATGCAACCAAATGTCCCCTTTAAATGTTCAGTATATTCAGAGGTCAATATATGATTCAAGTAACTAGCTCATAACATTGTTTTTTTTCTTTGATTTTACATAGCATTGGATTAAATCAGGCCTTGAATTCAGCAGGAGCTCACAGGAGCGCAGCTCCTGAACCTTTCTGATGGCCATCCCTCCTCCCTACCTACCCCTTGTCCATTGAATAGTAGGTGCTGCTATATAACAATCCCTGGATTAGGAGAGCGGGCAGTCAGCCAGCTGCCAGAAGCTTTGCCACACACCCAGCAGCTCTCATTAACCCCTGGAGAAGCCCATGCCAGCCTTTCTCCACTTCTTATGTGATTTTGGGCAGTGGGTGGCTTGCTGGCCTTTTGACTATGGCGGGGGGGGGGCAGCCAAGGAGAGCCCAAGGTGAGTGAGGCCTGCTTGGGCTGGTTGGATCTCTAGCCAGCCTAAGCAGGCATCACTTGCCTGGGGCTCTCCTTTCTTGTGACGGGTTGCTTTTGGCTGGTGGGAGGATGGCATATGCTAATGAGTTATGCTAATGAGCTCCACCATCTATTTTTCTACAAAATGACCCCTGGATTAAATTAAGTTTTGGGCTTGAGAGAAAGTTAAAATAAATGTGTGTGTGTGTATACACATATGTATATGTGCACATATAAACATATATACACATATGTACATATACACATATATACATATATGTGTGTGTGTGTATATGTATGTGTGTGCGTATAAGGCTTGTTGTGGTGACTAAATGGAGCTCTCCCATTGGCCTAGGGGTGCATTCCATGCATTCCATAAACCATTGGCCCATCACAGCTCCGTCAATGTCTCTGGCCTCCAATTGGATAGTAAATAAAAGCTGACTCCGCTGCCCCACCTACCACAAAAAGAGGAGGAGGAGGAGATTGGATTTATACCCTGCTCATCACTACCTGAAGGAGTCTCAAAGTGGCTTACAACCTCCTTTCCCTTCCCCTCCCCACAACACGAACCCTGTGAGGTAGGTGACTGAGAGCTCTGACAGACACTGATCGTTCCAGAACAGCCTCTGACAGACTTATGACTGACCAAAGGTCACTCCAGTAGTTGCACATAGAGGAGTAGGGAATCAAACCTGGTTCTCCCAGTTTAGAGCCCACACACTTAAACACTACAACAAACAGGCCTGGGAATGTTGAACAAACTGCCAAAACAGTCTTACTTAAGAGACAGACACATCTCCAATGCTTCTCTGTTTCCTTTCTGCCAACTAGCCTTAGAAAGGGCTGCCACTATATTGCAATCTCATGAAAGGTGTCTTGGCCACCATCAGCAACAGACCTCTGCCACCCCATCAACTGCCCACACTTTCTCCCAGCACACACAGCCTCCAAAGGCCACTGAAATAACCAGGGAGCCACCACCACTGCCATAATGTTACTAGGAGGCAAGGCCTAGACCCTGGGAGCATTTCCTCAGAGGCCATGGCTGCCACCTCTTTCCTGTCAGACCCTCTCTCCCTCCTACCCTCAGCCTTGCCCCTGGACAGACTAGGATTGGGCCATTGGGGAAGCTGCTAGTCAGATGCTGTTGCTAATCTGTTGCTCCTGTCAGTAAAGGGAGAGGTCCCAGCTGAATAGAATGCTATAAATCCTATACTCCAAAGCAGTTATTTTCTCCAGGGGGAGAGAGCCCTGCTGTCTGGAGTTCAGTTGTGATAACAAAAGATCTTCAGGCTCCACCTGGAGGCTGACTACCATAGGCCTGGCTGCTTGCTGCTCTTCAGCAGCAGCCCCACCCCATGACAGCCAGTGTGACGTACCAGTTACTGCTTTAAAGCAGGGGCTGCCAGGCCCAGGTTCTTGCTGTGGAAGCTGACCGGGGGATTTTGAACCAGTCACAGACTTTCAGCCTAACATATCTCACAGGATTGTTGTGCAGATCAAAAGGTAGAGAGGAGGAAGGTGTAAGCTGCTTTAGTCCCCACTGTAGAGAAAGACTGCAGTTTTCCTAGATAGAGGCTGCAGGGATGTGGAGGAGATGAAAAGCTGAAGTCAAATCCATTTCCCTACAGAAAATGGCTGCCTTGAGGTGCATACTCTATGGTATACCATAACACAACCATGCCAGACCAAACAACACAGATCATGCCACAAGCTCATGCTGATGCTAAATGCTGCAAGGCTGAATATGACAGGAAAAGGTGGCAATAATACATCGCAAAGAAACTGAATGCGGAGCTTCAGCATCTGTGTGACAATCGTTATGCCCCCCCTCCGCAGCCCCCACAATTATTCTTCCTTCTCTCCATTCTGGGCCTGTTTTAGGGCTTCGAGCCACCACAGAAATGGGGACACAAACACACACATATTGGGGGGGGGGGGGGGGGATGGAAAGCCAGAATCCGTTTTAGCTGCTGGATGGGAGTGAAGTCTACAGGGTGGGGAGGTGAGTGAATGTCACAGGTGGGGGAGTAGTAGAATGTCAAGGGTGCAAGAATAGTTGAGAGGAAGAGGTGGGAGAGTGTAAGTGGTAGTTGGAGGGTTTGAGTTGGGAGTGGGAATACACCAAGGGTGAGTGGAGTGAATGCCTTCACTTGAGTGGGAAGATAGCAAGAAGGGGCACTTGCCCAGAACCTCTTTCTAGAGCCTGTTGTATTTTTCTTCACAATGGGCCTTATTTTTAGTGTGTGTGTCCATTGTTCTCTTTCCCTCTTTCTCTGTGTATGTGTGTGTATGTGTATAAACACTAAAACTTTGCTTTAAAACCTTGGCACATTCTGCCCTTGAAGCAGTGAATATTTGGACCAAAAGTCTTGAATCCATGCAACATGCTTCAATTAAATATTTCTAGGTTAATAGCCTTGAACCAGTAAAACAGGCTATACAATTCAGTATCTCTACTTTGATAACCTACACTCGCACAACTTTATTGCAACTCTTAGCCACTTTATTACCATGAGACATTGAAAATTTTATATCATTATTATAATGATTATTATATCATTGAAGATTTTGTTGTGTGAGTGCAGTTATCATGAGAAGGGAGTCATGGCCTGCTTTGTATACTTTCAACAACTGTACAACGTATGAGAAAGCAACGCTTGGTCTGGATTTAAATAGTAACTTCTGAATGTGTATCTTTTTGAGACTTCCTGTTTGGCTGGAAGACAGTCTGCAGCTCCCTAACAGAGGGGGATTTTATTGTCACTGTTCAGGGTATTAAAGACCCCTGATAAGGTCTATGCTCATTAACCCTAGGCAAGGGTTAACCCAAGACGACTTATCTTCCTTTAATGCTGTTGATATCGAACTGGAGCAGTCAGGGAACTGACTCCTTCATTTCTTGATGTCCGGCAATGGAATGTCAACCATCGTCTGCAGTGACTCTAAAGTGACTTCGGTCACTTAAGGCTGTCGGAATCCAAGCACGCTAGAAGGACTGATTTTAATTGCAAGAAAATAGCAGCCGGGGGAGTTGAGAACATCTAAAAGGTAGACTCATCATTCTTATCTTCACTCTGAGAGACTTTGAATATAGTTTAAACACTGAGTGGATTAATAACAGACGAAGGCAAAGCATAATTGAATGAAAAAAAACTTTTACCTTGTTAAGCTGAGCTCTGTGGCTTTGGATGTGAACAACAGCAAAAAAAAAAAAAAAACCTTTCAAGATAAGAGTGAAAGTTGGCAATGGGAGGCTGGTGACGCAGAAGAAAGAAAAGAGAGTTGCCGTGTATATATGCCCATAAACTGCAGAACCTAGAATGAACTGAGCTGAGTGGGGGCACAGCAGGAAAAGAATTCAGCTTGGGAAAACTGAACGCCGTAAAAACAATTGCCTTCAAAGATATTTTGGAGAAAGGACATATTGTTGTGAATTTTTGTGGTTGTGGTTTCTTCATGCAGCTCAAAAAACTGCGAGATTAGACACGAGATCAGTCTAAGCTGTGACAGGAAGTGAAACTAAAAGGGGCTGGACAATAAATCAGAGCCTATAAGGACAACAAGAGCTGTGACATCCGACCTTTGAACTAGGAAGGAATTGAGTCCAAGACTCAGATCAAGAAAGACGAAGAGAGACCTCTCTAGGCTGGAACTGTACCATAGAGAAATAACGATTGCCATTTTAAAAGGGAGAAAAACTGTCAAAATTGTTAAAATTCAATATCTTTGCTCAGGAAGAAGGGAGAAAAACGAAACTAGTCTCATCTGAAAGAACTGGCTCTAAGCTATTGGATTGGATGCTAAATTTTATGTGGGGATTTTTTTAAGGTTTGGTGATTTTTTATATGTCAGTAGAAAGAACAACACGTGCAAGAGCCCAATCATTTGACAAGATGCAGGCTCAATTTGACGCTCTGGAGGCAAAAATGTTAAAAGCTATGGACAAATTGCATTTGGCAATAAAAAAAGATATTAAAAAAGAAGTTGGAGACCTTAAGAAGGAGATAGAGAATTTTAAGGAAGAGACTCAAAATAAAGTGAAAGAGGTAGAGATGAAAGTGGATACACAGGCCTCTGCCTTGCTAAAAATTCAAGAAAAGGTCATAATACACGACTGTAAGTTGCTGGAGTCACAAGTGCGTCTAAGAGGGGTACCTGAAAAAGAAGACACAGACTTAAAAGCTATATGGTGGATATCATCACTGAGTACATAGAAGAAGACCCTGACAGATTTAAGAGTATGTTGGAGGGTGCCTACAGAGTCAACTCAGTTTATGCGAAAAATAAAGGTCTGCCAAGAGACATCGTTATAAGATTAAGATCAAAAGAAGTGGCAGAGAAAATTTTGAGGAAAGGGTACCAAAAAGCCTGGGCAATAGAAGGGAGCAGAGTTAAAATAATGAAAGAGCTACCAAGAGAAGTGATCAGCGATAGGAAAAAGTACAAGAAGCTAACCGATCAGTTGCGTGCAGAGGGCACAAGATATAGATGGATAATACCAGAGGGTCTTGGATTTGAACAAAATGGCAAAAGGATTACAATAAGAAGCGAACAAGAGATGCATAGCTTTTTTGAAGAAAATAAAGAACCAACATCATAATGGAGTACAAATTACTATCTTGGAATATAAATGGACTAAATTCACCACAGAAAAGAAGGAGAACATTTCATTGGATTAAAAAGCAAAAATGTAATATAATTTGTTTACAGGAAGTTCATATACAACGCAAGGACAGTAAATTTTTGTGGAATAGAAATTTGGGGTTGGAATTTTTTTCACTAGCAGAGCAAAAGAAAAGAGGGGTGGTTTTTTACATTAAAGAACAACTTGACCCAAAATTAATCTTTAAAGACAAAGAAGGAAGATACATTGCTGTTGAGGTGACGATAGAGGCGAAAAAAACGTTACTACTAGGACTCTATGCACCCAATGGAGCGAAAGACAAATTCTTTAAAGACATAAATAGACAAATGGACGAAGAGACTTATGACCAGGTATTGATGATGGGCGATTTTAATGGGACAATACAAAATAACCTTGACAGATCAAGTCCAAAGAAGAATGATAAAGAAGGGAAGCTGCCCAATTCTTTCTTTGAGTTGATTAAACAGGAAAATCTAGAAGACATTTGGAGAAAGTTCAACCCTGAGGTAAGAGACTATACATTTTTCTCAGCAAGGCATAATTCTTTTTCCAGAATTGACATGTTGTGGGGTTCCCAAGGCTTGGGCCTCATAACAAAAAAAATTGAGATTCTTCCAAAGGTTTGGGCGGACCATAATCCAATATGCTGGTCAACAAAATTGCAAAGAAAATCAAGAAGATGGAGAATTAATGAGGATTTACTACAAAATAAAGACACTGTATCATTCTTAGAAAAGGAGACTGCAGCATTCTTCCAAATAAATGAAACGGATGATATGGAATATCCAACAGTATGGGACACTTATAAAGCAGTAATGAGGGGTATATTAATTACATTGAATAATAAAGACAAAAGAGCAAGAGAAGAAAGGCTGTCAGCACTGCAAAATGAAATAGATAAAAAAGAAAAGGACTTAAAAAAAAGACCAGGGAAGAAAAAATTAATAAAAGAAATTACGATATTACAATCCCAAGTTAAACATTTGCTGAATAAAGAATTAGAATGGAATTTAAAAAATTTGAAACAGAAATCGTTTGAAAGTGCAAACAAACCTGGTAAATACCTGGCCTGGCAATTAAAAAAAAGGAAAGAAAATAAGACTATAAATAAAATCATGGCAAATGGGAAAACAGTAGTGGATCAAGAAGGAATTAAAAGAGAATTCTTTAAATACTATGCAAATTTATTCAAGGGTGTGAATGTAAGTAAAGAAAAAGTGGAAGAGTATCTACGAAACATTCAGGTGACACCTTTGACGGAACATATGAAAAAGATATTAAATGACCCAATAGAGAAAATTGAAATAGAAGCAGCAATAAAAGCAATGCAAGAGGGTAAAGCTCCAGGGCCAGATGGATTCACGTCAAAATTTTACAAATCTCTCAAGGATGAATTAACACCCAAACTGTTGAAGTTGTTAAACACGATAAGAGAAGAAGGGAAAATCCCAAAGACCTGGAGGGAAGCTGTAATCTCTCTGATTCCTAAGGAAGATAAAGATAGCACAAACGTAAAAAATTATAGACCAATCTCATTGTTGAATAATGACTATAAGATCTATACAAGAATTTTAGCAGAGCGACTGAAACAATACCTGACCAACTTTATAAACAAAGACCAAGCGGGATTTCTTCCTAAAAGACAAATAAGGGACAATGTAAGAGCTGTTATTAATGTTGTGGAATATTATGAAAAGCACCCGGAAAAAGAAGTGGCCTTATTTTTTGTTGACGCAGAGAAAGCCTTCGACAACTTAAATTGGGACTTTATGTTTGCGGTAATGGAAAAAATTAATTTAGGGGAACAATTTATAAAAATGACAAGAGCAATATATACAGATCAGCATGCAAAATTGTGTATAAATGCAGACCTTACCAAAGAATTGAAAGTGAGTAAAGGAACAAGGCAAGGATGCCCGCTATCACCATTGTTGTTTATAATGACTCTTGAAATTTTGTTACAACAAATTCAAAAAGATGAAAAAATAGAAGGTCTAAAAATTAGAAGATTCTCTTATAAATATAAAGCTTTTGCAGATGATATAGTGTTCATAATGGAGAATCCGGTTCAAGTGTCACCACTGCTGTTAGCTAAGATAAAAGAATACGGAGAACTAGCAGGATTATACATAAATAAGGAGAAATCGAAATTCCTCTGTAAAAACATGCAACCAAATAAAACAAACGAACTACAAAAGGTGACAGGTTGTGAAGTCACAACCAAAGTTAGGTACCTTGGAATAGAGATAACAATGAAGAACATTGATTTATACAAAAACAATTATGAAAAACTGTGGTGTAAGATGGACAAAGATTTGATGAAATGGAATAAACTCAACTTGTCCTTACTGGGCAGGATAGCTGCAATCAAAATGAATATTTTGCCAAGGATAATGTATTTGTTTCAAACCATCCCGATTGTAAAAGAAGCAAAACAATTCAACAAATGGCAAAGGAAAATCTCTGATTTCATTTGGGCCGGAAAGAAACCAAGGATAAAGATGAAGATCTTAACGGATGCCAAAGAGAGAGGAGGTTTTCAACTTCCCGATCTAAGACTATACCACGATGCAGTTTGTTTGACATGGATAAAAGATTGGATAATGCTGTTAGATAAAAAACCTTTGTGGTTAGAAGCTCACGGAAATAGATTCGGCTGGCATGCATACATGTACTATGGGAAGAATAAAATGGATGGTTTTTTCTCTCACCACTATGTCAGAAATACATTACTAAATACTTGGATAAAATACAAGAAATACGGGGACGAGAGAAAACCATTATGGATAGTGCCAGCAGAAGTAATAAAAATAACAGCTGATTCTGAAGAAAAAAGAGAAATGTCATATAACCAACTGCTTAAGATTCAAGGAGACAAAATTGAATTAAAAACCTCAGAAGAGCTAAATAACAATTATGATTGGTTTCAAATGCAACAAATTAAAAGTTTGATGGAAAATGACATAAAATCAGAGGGGATTAGACGAGAACAAACAGAACTGGAAAGAGTCCTGTTAGGTGACAATGAAAAATTGATATCAAAAGTATATAAGTTATTATTGAAATGGTCTACAGAAGAAGAAGTAGTAAAGTCTCAAATGGTCAAATGGGCAATTAATGTGAATAGAGAAATACAAATGGAAACATGGGAGCACCTCTGGAAGAACTCAATGAAGATATCAACTTGTCAAAGCATTAAGGAGAACTGTTTTAAAATGATGTATAGGTGGTATATGACTCCGAAAAAATTGGCTAAGATAAGTAAGAAAATGTCGGATAGATGTTGGAAATGTAAAAAACATGAAGGTTCTTTCTTCCATATGTGGTGGACATGTGAAAGAGCGAAAGAATTCTGGAAGATGATACAACAAGAAATCACCAAAATTTTGGGCTATGATTTTAAGAAAATTGCAGAGACGTTTTTACTTGGATTACAATTAGAAAAATACCCAAAAGAAGACAGGACTTTAATTTGGTACCTGTTATCAGCTGCTAGGACTTTGTACGCGCAGCTTTGGAAGCAAGAAAAAATACCAGAGAAATGGGAATGGACCATGAAAGTTTTATCGTGGTGTGAAATGGACAAATTAACCAGAACACTAAGAGACTATGATTTAGAGATATTCAAAAGGGAGTGGAGAAAATTTAAAGGATATATGGAGAAAACTTGGAAAGTAAAGAAATATTGGACATTTTTTTAGTTGTAAGAATATATATACGGAACTTTGAGCAATCAGAAGTGCCTTTAGTATGGATTTGAACTTATAACCTCGGGGAAGTCAACATTGGAGGGAGGGGGGATGGAAATGTCATATGGGTTAATGTGAAAAAAAAAGAAAAAATTAAGAAATAGATAAGCTTTGTAACCATATGCTACCAATAAATTGTTTAAAACTGAATGTGTATCTTTTTTTAAATAGTACATATTATTGACCATTGAGGAAGGCCCTAGAGTCCAAAACATGTGTGGTCTTGTTGGTCATTTATTATAATAATCAGCTTTTATGTGAAATTACTACGTCTTATGTAAAGTTCGTGTTAATGTTCTATGCAATCCGATATTCAGACCTTATGCTTTTAATCTTCACCATTGTATACACCATATTAGACAAACAGATAGATGGTAGATTAGACAGACAGATGATAGATAGATAGATAGATAGATAGATAGATAGATAGATAGATAGATAGATAGATAGATAGATAGATAGATAGATAGATAGATAGATAGATAGATAGATGGATGGATGGATGGATGGATGGATGGATGTTTTATTTGAGGTACCGTAGTTTGACCCTTGAAGCATTATCAGTATATTTTGGGTTGAGTTTGTTTCCCCCTTTTCCTTTGTTTGCAACTTTGAGGAGCCCCTGTCAAAATCTTGGGGATACCTGCCTTTCTGTCATCCTGAACATGACTCTAGAGACTTGGGGAGGGGGCTGTGAGCATGGAGGAATGCTTGCATTGCTTCCAGTGTCTGTCTGGGTGGACAGTCTGCCCAGGTGAAGTTTCCCTGTGGGTTTGATATCACAGGCTTGTTATTGAGCTATGCCGTAGTCTCCTATGCAGCTATCGTTTCCAGAGAGAGCACTGGGGAGACCTTTTGGGGAGAGGGTCCATAACTGGGATCCCAGGAATGTAACCTTCCCCTAACTTGGAGAGATTGTAGAGGAGTCGGGGATAGAGTGAGGTACCTTGTGCATTTGATGTGTGTAGCTTGCAGAAGGTCCATTCTATACAATTTTGAACCTGTCTGGCATTTCCCCCCAAAGCACTTTCCTAGCTTGACCTTAGTGCTGTTGGGTTTGTAGTGCTGGAGTGGCAGCGGTTCTGATGGGCTTGCAAAAATCCCCCCCTTCAATTTTTACTGAGGTATTCTCTGGTTTGACCTTAATCCATTGGAAACAATGGAGTATGGGACACTTTCTTTGGAGGTCCATAATTTGGACCCCATAACTCCAATCCTTACCAAACTTGGAGGGCAGGTAGAGGAGAGTCAGCCAGAAATTCCCTGTGAGTTTGGTGCCTCTAGCTTGCACAGGATATTTTCTATACACTCTTGAACCTCCTGTACCTGTGCCTGTCATTTCCCCAGGAAGCACTTACCGGGGGGCACCTACTTTGGTGGGCATAACTCAGCCCCCATAAATCCAGTGCTTACCATACTTGGAGCTCAGGTAGAGAAGAGTCAGCCAGAAATCCTCTGTGAGTCTGGCATCTCCAGCATGCTGAGCAACGTTCTACCACATCACAAACTTCACAAACCAAAGCAGTGCATCTAGCACTAAAAAAAAAGATTGTGATGGTCCTTGGTTCAAAACTGGGCACACTACAAACCTCAAACTGAACTGTGTTTTCCCACTTTGTGCCCATCCCTATCAGAGATTCTAACTGGTGCTGAAAGCCACAGCTAAATTATCAGGAGCTAGGTGGAGCGTGTATATTGCATATATTGTGTTTCTTATATAATAGTGTTCTGCGTTAATGTCATGTTTAATGCTTAATCTTTCTGCAGACAACAGTTTTGTTTCAAATTTCTGCAGTCCTAGTGCTATCACAGTGCTTATTAGATATTTCATTTTATTAATTGCATTAATTTACATTGTGCAATGCACTTTGAATCAGTGAGAAAGGAAACTACAAATAACATAACACACTCTTTTTTCCCTAAAGAGTGAGCAAAAAAGTGAATACTATGAATGGCTAGAATGCTATGGCTGCATTGCAACAGCCACTGAGGGAATTTCTTTTAGACTCCCAAATGTTTTTTTAAAAAACAGATTTCACATTTTTCTGCAAACCTAGGGTGTTTCTCAGGTTTGTAGAAAGATCCCTCATGCTGAACCACTAAAAAAACAACATCACCAGTTATAGTAATTATTCATATTATTTAGATTAGAAATTCTTATTTATTGGAAATTTGGTGGTGTGTGAGCATCAGAAAATAGCTAAAGAGAATTAGCAAACTTGGAATTTTTAATTTTTCAAGTCCTCTACCCCAATATCAAAATAATATCTCTTAAATTATCTCATCCATTAATAGAGCTGAAAGATCAATTTACATTTTCTATAGCATGAGCCAGTTTGGCAAAATAATCAGGCTTTTGAACTTCAGAACCAATTTATATAAACATGTGAGAGGATTAAACTGCCTAGTCCTTGATAATATGAGGCAAAATAAATGAGAGTTCCAAATTAAGTTGAAGACATGAAAGGGAAAATTGAAGTGACCTTGGTTATAGCTTGTCTGTGTCAGAAACTTTATTTCTAATAACAATATTGCCTTTGTCAATATTTGATTTGGCAAAGGAAATGCCATGAGCCACCACAGCCAAACAAAACAGGGGGCTAATGCTGTATACATCATGTTAAATATAATAAGCTGCCTAATTAAATGAGTGTAGGGAAGAATAACAGCATGGAGGGTTTGTAGGGTGTTCTTTAAAGAGAGTGCAATGAACATTTTATAACTTTTAAAAAAACTAATTCCTCTAGTAACCTTACTCCTGCCCTGCCTTGCTTGCTTGCACAGTCTATATTTGAGTATCAGAGACTTCATACACAGGTGCAAATGTAAAATTTTTATAAGCTTCAAGCATTTCCCACAACTGTTTTGAAAGCCCCATTCATAATCATGTGGTTAGAACAGAAATTAGTATTCATATGCAGACCAGTTTTCAGTTCAGAGCTTGGATGAGGATTTATAAAAACTAACAGGTAGCATTGTTTTGTTGTCTCAGCTTTGATAGAGAGACCATTTTTACAAAATGTGTGGCTGGGGTGATTTTCTTTAATAATTTACCAAATTACTTGCAGTAAAATGTCTTCACCTGCTCTTTGTTTCCTTAGTATTCAAACGTCTGGATTTATTTTATATCCTTCCTCTGCTGGTGTTACTTCCAGCCTTAAATCTCTCACTGAAGTTATATTTGTGCTCACAGTTTTCTGAAGCATTAAAATTCTGACCTAATTTAACCGAAACAATCTAATGCATTCCTTTTGATTTCTTCAGTCCATCCATTATCATTCTTAGTTCCTTTTCATTTAACCTTCACTTTCTGGGGGCTAATACTTTCTATAGCATTGATTTTGGGGGGTTAGTATACATAAATGCAGTTTCTCATTTGTCTTCCCTTACTCCAGGTTATAACCAGAGAAAACCGTAAGAAACTAAGCTTGTAGGATCGTGGCCTTTATTTAATTACTAGGAAACAAGCACTAGTCCAACAGTATATGACCTTTCTAAGGACAAACCATGAACTAGGAGATCCTAAAGAGATTTTCAAAAATTAAGTAGAGGGAAAAGAATAATCTTAAATACTGCCCTTTGTTACTATTTGTGCTAGCCTGGTCTTTGTTAAATTACGTGTTTTAATAGTAGACTAATATAGAATTAAAAATAAGAATTTAACAGTCATTTATCAATTAATTACCCATGAAAATCTGAGATAAGTTACAGGGTAGTAATTGTACCCTGGGTGTGAAGCATATGCTAAATAAAAAAAGTGCACTCACCTTGAAATTACATGGACACAGTATCCTACTAAATTTCTTATGGATGGGAAGTTTTGAAATTTGTTCATTTGTTGCTTTTAAAATGTCATCTAATCAACTGGGCAAAGAAGAAGAAAGAAGTCAGGTATGTTATCTTAGGAAACTGCAATTTCAGGGTTAGCGCACTTTTTTATGTAGGATAGGCTTCATACCCGGGGCACAATTACAAACTTATTGTAAGCTGCTTTGTCTCATGAGGAAAAGTGGAGTGTAAATGAATGGGTGGATGAGTGGACAGACAGACAGACAGACAGATAGATGATAGATAGATAGATGATTGGTAGATAGATGATAGATAGATAGATAGATAGATAGATAGATAGATAGATAGATAGATAGATAGATAGATAGATAGATAGATAGATAGATAGATAGATATTATTATTTTTTTATTTATTTGATTTATATCCCGCCCTACCCCACCGAAGGGGGCTCAGGACGGCTATCTAGATAGATAGATAGATAATCTTATCTGAAATGCCTATTTATATCCATGTATTTATTGGCCTTAGTAATTTGCTTGCAGTTCAATATAAAAAGAATTTCTAATACTTTTGCATCTCTGCTGTGGTGGATTTCAATGTGGTGGCTAGGTAAGTACCAATTGCAAGCTTATAATTTATTGGCTTCTTTGGAATATGTATGTTTGGATATGTCATGCATCAAAATACATGAATATGCATAAATTCAACAACAAAAATTAACTTGAACACACTCAGCAGTGAAAGTCAGGCAGGGAGGAAATGTTGAAATACTATAGAGAAAAAATACGGAGTTTCCCTACCCCACTCCTAACCATGACCAAGATGACAAAGAAAACCACCTCTTTTATAAATTATGTTTTCTTGTGGTGAGGTTGACAACTATGGCAAGGTATCTATGATCCAGAGCCAGGGCCGGCTTACCCACTAGGCAAACTAGGCATTTGCCTAGGGTGCCAAGATGGGGGTGCTGAATTGGGTTCCCCCCTCCCCATATCCAAGACAAATGCCTAGTTTGCCTTCACCTCCCATGCTGCTGTCACCGCGCTGCGAACCATTGAAACCACCAGAAGTGAGGGGGTGCAAAGCTTCGTCAAGCACTCACTCAAGAGATAGCACAGAGATGCCCAGGCCACGTCTAAAAGGGAAGGGTGATTCTAGCAGCCTTCCTCTGAGCGCATGCGGGGGGCAGGCAAGTTTTGGAGCATGGCGCTGCAGAAGGGAAGAGAGGGGGTGGCAGTGGTCTGGTCTGAGGTGTGTGCACGCATGCATGCCTAGGGCACGCAGGGATGGGGGGCAGAAGATGGTGAGTTTTGTTCACACTTCGAATGTAAAGATTAGATATCATGGGCCATGATTGTTCATTTAAAAATTAAACAGAAACACTAGAAAAAGCACAGATGATTAAGACTAAAACTCACAGATTTTGGATTTTATTTTAAAAAGTGATTTCCTCAAGATTTTATTATAGATCTGCAATTTAAAATTATAACAATGTTATCTTGGGTTTTGGTAATCCTAAAAAGTACAGAGTGGCAGAAAATCTCAGTCTTTTTTGTTTTAAAATCTTGAAGCTTCACCAAGTAGCACTGAGCCTTCTCAGCTCCGCATCAGCTTTTCACTGTCAAAACTATAGGCAGAAATGCCTGAATTCGTGGTCTTTACTAGCATAGACTGAACATGTCTGTCCAGGTCCTAGAGGGGAACGATAGCCTCTGGGCATAGCAGCAGTGTGTTGGGCCTGGAATAGGGTTGCCAAGTCTGACTCAGGAAATACCTGGGGAATTTGGGGGTGGGGCCAGGAGACTTTGGGGGTGGGGTCAGGAGACTTTCCTATTCCCTAAAATAAATCAATAAAAATACAGCAATGCAGTTCCCCTGAATACAGTCTTCATTTCCAGCAGCAGCTGCACTTCCAGTTCCTCTCTTTCTCCCCCCCCCCTTTCTCTCTCTCACACAGAAAGCAGCCAAAATAAACACAGTTTGGAAGCACACACTTTGTGGTCTCACTAAGGCAGTTTACTCACCTTGGGAGTTGCTGAAGGCTGTAAGCTCAAGCAAGTTCCTCAGACACAGGGAAACCTGTGTCTCTATTTTACTGTGCAAACAAGTTCTAGAGAGGCTTAAAACAAACAGATAAAGGGTGCTCCTTCGCTTCCTCCCAACAGCCATGTTCTGCAGGCACACCCTGCCCCCCAATCAGCCTAGTTCCAGAATTTTAAAGCACACACACCTTTCTAAAAGCAAATTCTCCCAAGCATCTTCTTAAGCCTTCCAATGGTTGAAGGCACATGGTGACTTTGGGGGCGGGGCTTCCCCCACCAGCCAGCTGACTGGGGGGCAGGAAGGAGCCTGCAAAACTGGAGAAACCCCCACTGGGACCTAGGATTGGCAAGCCTAGCCTGGAAAGACAGGTCGCAGGGTGGAATGAAGGCCCCTGGGAGTAGCGGAAGTGATCTGGCCTGGAATGATAAGTCTAAAAGTGGAATGGCAGTTCCTGGGAGTAGATGAAGTGTTCTGACCCTGGAATGACAGGTCCCAAACAAGAATGACATTCCCTGTCAGGGCTTTTTTTTGTAGCAGGAACTCCTTTGCATATTAGGCCACACCCATCTTATGTAGCCAATCCTTCAAGAGCTTACAGGACTATTATTACAGGGCCTTCTGTAAGCTCTTGGACAATTAGCTACATCAGGGGTGTGTGGACTAATGTGCAAAGGAGTAAGATATTTAATTCCACTCTAAGGTTTGTGATTACAGGTGCAGGACACAGATTTCAATCGCAGGGGCTGTCGGTCCATCTTTGGACCTGTCATTCCAGGTCTAGAACAATTAGATTATTCCCAAGGACCATCAGTCTACTCAGTGGACCATCATTTCAGTCAAAGAGTCTACCTGGGCCCAGAAACCTCCATCCAAAATCCATTCTGCAATTTCCTTGTGACTTTTTTGGGGTGAGCTAATTAATTTCAATGGAACCCAAGCATATCAATTGGCTTTTCTGGCTCCCATTATATTCAGCCTTCAAACCTTTCCCACTGTTCCCAATGGCCAATCCTATCCTCCATTTTAGTACACCCCACTGAAGCTGAGGTGTGGAAAGCAGCAGCAAATAAACATGTGTTTCTTCCCAAGCATGAAGGAGCAAATGCTGTGTGCAGACAGCAGCCTGCAATGGAAAAGCTTGGGAGAGAGAAGCTGCCTTCAGCTGATTCCTCCAGACTCCTTCCTTCACTTGCAAAAGCTGCTACTCTGCCATGTCTCATTGATCAGTAGCAGGGGTGTGCAAGAAATGGTATTTTGGGGGTTTGAGTATATTGAACCCAAAAAGTATCAGTATTTCCTGATATTCCTGAATCCCAATTCTGATGTGGTATTTGGATCTGGGAAATATTCAGGAAACCTGTTTTTCCCCTTCTTCACAATGGAGAATCAATGGAGAATCGATTTGGGGCTCTGGGGGAGCTGTTTGTTGAGGCAGAGGCACCAAATTTGCAGCATAGCTGCTGGTCTCTCCTCACCCCACCCCACCCCGTTTTCAAAAGATTGTATCAGAGGGTCCAATTCTGTGGGGCCCCAAAGAAAGTGCCCTCATCCCCATTTCTTTCATTGGAGAGGGGGAAGGCATTTAAAGAGACCATGGTCTCTTGAAATGCCTTCTCATAGCTGCACCCAAATAAAAGCCAAATAATATTGACTTTTATTCAGGCTCAGCTATATTGGTAGCCAAAAAGAAACTCTAATGTCCTTGTAGCTTAATCTCCCCCTCCCCCCCCCCGAAATACTGGTAAGGGGTTTTTTTTTGGGGGGAAGGGATCAGATAAACAGAATGCATGCCCCTAGTCAGTAGGGATGCCAAAAAAAACCCTGGTGGAGGAGTGGGTCTCCCACTGCCAGGTCCTGCCTCCCACCTTCCAAACATGTGGATGGCAGGGGGACTTACTGGTAGAAAGAAGAAGATCTAGGCCACATTGCCAGCATCACCTGGGAGGTAATATCATCACACGAGTGACTTCTGGACAATACTCTGATAATTGGGCAAAAATTCTATGGTAGAAGCTTGTTTTATCATGCAGTTTTTGTCCAAATATCAGTGTCACTTGGAAGTTGCTGATATCATGATGCCACTTTCTGTGAAACACTGGCAACATGGACTGGGAACTGGGCCATTCTGTCTGCTGGTAAGTCCCCGGATCACCCGCAGGTTGCTAAGAGGAATCTGGCAACCCTTCTGGTCAGTGAATGTCCACCTAAGCCTACCGATGATATTGGCTGCGCCACCTATACTTAGGTTTTGTGCCATGTTGTGTCACAAATTGCAAACTATGCATTTCACAAAATAATCACTTGGGAATTCATTAAAGGATCTCTCTCTCTGTACTACTGCAAAGTTAACCTATTAAGTACTTTTATGGTGTTACACCAGATTCTACACAGACTTTTACAAAAGTTAAATATACATTTTACAAGCTTTCCATCATTTCAAGAAACAATGGGAGTTTAATATATAATAATATATATTCAAAATTGATTGCTTCAACACAAACTATCTCCACCATGCTGACATATGCCCTGGGGACCCCATCTTTCCCTCTCTAAGCTCCTTAGAGGAAGGTAGAACTAGATGAAAGAGAGAGAGAGATTAAGGCAACAAAAGCAACAGATTCACAATACTTCATGCTGTGTAATAGCCTACCTACTAGAATACCAAGTGATGATGACAACCATAATTAACGTTACTAGACATTCATGGCCATTCCAAATTCTAGAAATATATAAGGTGTCAAGTGTGAACATCAAGTACAAAATGATGACCAAAAGCCAACAATGTCTGCATCCAGAGTGTCTCCAAACACATGCAGATTCTGTACAACAGCATAAAACACCAGAAGCAGCAGAAGACTGGAACACTTTCAAAGGGAATTTAAATTATCAAAGAATTCAGGTTTTCACGGCTGGTAACATCATTAGGGTTTGTAGAATCTTTCGGGATCAAGTGCCGTGTTCTACTGGAGAAAGTTTTCCTTCCAGATGTTTCGTTCTCAGCTGCGGAGGACATCCTCAGTGGCGTTGCAGCCGGAGCAGGCGCTCAGGCCTTCTTGGCTGCTGTGCATTGAGTGGGGCCAGGGCTGCTGGAGAGCTGCTATTTGTAGGCTGGAGGGGGTGTGATGAAAGGGCAATTGTTTTGTGGATGTGCCCATTGTTTGGTGGGGCTTCCTGGAAGGGTAGTGATAAGGAAACTGGCTGTTGAATGTGACCATTGTCCTGTGTTAATTGCTGGGAAGGTTCTGTGTTAATTGTTGGGAAGGTTGGAAGGGGTTTCAAACCTTCTCAGCAATTAACACAGAACAATGGTCACATTCAACAGCCAGTTTCCTTATCACTACCCTGTGTTTTTTGAGTGCTCCTTTTTGATGACTTTTTTTTAATTCACTGCAAGCTGAAGCAAACAAAAGAGCAGAAAGAAAACATTGGTTTCTCTCTTGCCTTTTGCTGCTCCTTGATATTAACTTCCTCACCTACTTCAAGATCATTCCTGCCCATCGAACTATCTTCAGCACTGTTAAAAGAAGCCCAAGACAGAATGCATCCTCCCACACAACTTTTTACTTTCCCATCATTTTAATTTTTTAAAATTCAACAATCTGAGATTGGGGGGGGGGCGCTAATCAAGGATTATCTCTAGTCTCAGATTATTGATTTTTTTTAAAAAAATAAACAATGGGGAAAGTGCTGCAGGAGGTTTCATTCCCTGGTCAGCCATATGCCTCCCCCTCATCAGCCAGCTGTGCACACCAGGAATCTGATCCATATGGAGCCTCAGGGAGAAGGAAAGGCCACCTCCCACCAGGCCCCCCAGGCTTCTGACATTGATGCACACTCACACTTAAGGAGAAAAAGAGAGCGGGAAGGAGGCCTCCTAAGTGCTTAATCAGGTCAGTCCTATGAAGACATAGGCAGAAAAGGCCATCAATCCCAGAAACATTTTTTTAAAAAATTAAGTGGCATGAGGCTAGTGATAAAACATTAATTTAAATCCACCAAAGGCAAGAGAGTGCACATTAACACCTGATCTATGTGCACTCATCAGCAAGGGGCTGGAGAGAGAGAAGAGAGGAAATTCCCTCACCTCAGAGCCAAGCCAACTTCAGATATTTCAAGGATGATTCCTGCCCAAAGCAAAGAAACATATCCACTAGACCCTGGAGACAGATAAGGGAGTGGAATGAATAGGGGAACTGTGAGGACACAAACTTAAACCAAGCAAGTACACAAAAAAGCTCTCCTAAGCTTCTGCCAGAGGAGTCCCCATTACAAACTGCAGCCCTCTGCAAAGTGTCATGGAGTTGTAGCCAATTTTGCACGCATTCACACATGCACATACACATTGCCAACAACCAAAGCTTGCAATGCCAGTGTGACTGAGGGTGTTCCCCTATATTATGAGATCATATGACTGTCTCTCATTTTCACAGTGGCTGATAGCAGAGAATCCCCTAGTGCTTGGCAATATGGAAAATGGGACATCACAGCTGCTCTTGTCAGTTTCAAAAAATAGTCTGGTTGGTTTCAAGATGATTTCCCCCCCTTTGCCTGCGTTTCTTTGTGTTCCCCTTCATTCAGTGAACTAACATTAAAATGTATGCACAAAGACTGAACCACAAAGATTTAAATGGAAGGTGCTTGCTTGACACTACTGCACAGCTTTAATAGGGCAATTGTGTAAATAAAAAAAATTGAATGCCACACCCCCATCACAAGCGACATTCCCATTAAGAAACGTGGCTATGTATACTGTCCAGAAGGGCTGTGATTGTCTGCAGATTTAATTAGTATCCTAAGCTACACTGCAGCCAAATAGACATTGCATAAGTCAGTGGTGAGACTTTGTTGTCATTGAACAGTAGAAATATTTATATTTACACCACTTCTTTTGCCAGTGTAAGGAACTGGGGCTTAAGAGGGCATAGGAAGTCAATTAATTCCTGCTTTTCCTTCAACATTAGCCCAATGCCACCCATATCTGGCCCCTACAATGGTGTAGTCATGCTGCTATTGGCATTACACTGGTCCTGTATTACACTGGTGTATCTCAAAGAAGTGAAGTGCAGGGGGTTAGTTACCAAATGAAGCCATTCTTGAATACCCATGGGGTTGTGCTGTTAGTTTCCTATTTTATTCTGTTTCCTGCACTTGATGTAAATGTAATACCAAACAATGGTACAAGTTGGCATACTGAGAGGCCTGAAAATGTTGCAAAGAATGCCTATCAGCCACTGGTAACTACATGTAAAAAAGATGCAGAAAATGGCAGCTGAATTCTTCCTTTTGCTTCATCATACAGAGTCTAATGGAAAATGAGAGAGCCTTTATTCATCATGCTGTATTTGACTACCAGAAAAGCCATGCACAGAGAGAGGCTTTATTATCTTACCCCCTACTAAAAATATGCCATTAGGACTGGAATAACCTGATGAAGCACAGTCTATTTGGGGTTTAATGTATGTTTTCATTGCCCCCCACCTCGAAACATTAATACTGTGTATGGTTTAATGGCTGATAAATAATTTAATGTACACCATTTTTTATATTTAAAGTTTATTGTAACTTTTTTGAGCAACATAAAACAGAGACAGTTTCTCTTTCCCACAAACCCACCCTCTCCCATAGCCCTAAAGAGGAAACAGAAAGGGATGAACAGCAGGATGTTTAGAAAGAGAAGACGAGAAGGGAAAAGGGAAACAAAAAGAGAGGCAAACAAAGGCAGATACGGATAGAAATGAAGGCAGAACTCCTCCAATAAGTGAACATAAATACTATATCAAGTTTCATGAAGTTCAAAAAATTTGACCTAAATGTTGTCAAATATCATTCCTACACCCTGCCTATTGAATACTGATCTTCACTTCACTGCTAAATCCAGTAATTCTGAGGCTTGCAGCCTGCAGCAACATTGCTAGGCTGCTTCAGCCTGGTTTGCCGCCCTGGGAGGAGTGAGTATGACTCGCCCGTTTGGCCGCGCAATGTTGTGGGCAGGGTCTGGCTGTCTTAACGGCCAGACCTCCGCTCCTCGTAGTCAGTCCTTCAGACGATTGGCCCTCCCGCCCGCCCTGTCTGTTATGTAGGCGGTTGCTGGTTGCCTCATTTGGGGAGCTGGGTAGGAATTTTTTACACCCCAGCTGATTGGCAGTTGCTGGGGTGTGTTTTTTGCCTACCCTACATAGCAGTGCAGTGGATTGTGGATTTGGCTATCGGGAGGTGCTGTTAAATAGGCGGTCACTTTAGTTGGCAGGTTTTTGGGGTTTAGGGCACTATGCGGCTAGGGGAGGACTGTGAAGCATCCCTCTTTTGGGGAATTAGGGGTCTGGCATGATCAACCTTGGGGTTTGGTGACCCGGGGTGTGGAGAATGCAAACTGTCCTGGAGGCTCAACTAGAGGGTGCCTTCCATTGAGACATGTGTCTGGGTTTGGGCCCTCTGGTGTATGCCTCCCTGCTCGGCCTGCCTGGCGGGAACTGAGTCACACAGCTCCGGCTGGGGGACTGGGTCTCTTGCCTGTTAATGGCAGGGGAGCGGTCTCGGTGACCCCTATCCCTGGCCAGGTTGCTGGTTGGGTGCCCTTGCCATTTATTATGATGTTTAATAAAGTGGCCCAATTTTTATACCAATGTATTGTGTCTGACTCTTTATTCCGATCTTGGGGGGCAATCTTCTATACAGTCATCTTAAGGTTTTTCAGTGTTGAAGGATAAAGTGCCCAGTAAATTTCTGGCCCAGTGAAATTTCCCACATGGAAAGCACATGAGATGGAGATTTTTTTTTTCTTTTTTGAAAGAAGCATGTGCTGTGTCACTGTGCAAAGATACTCAAGTCAGAATAGCTTGCGTTGGGAACAAGTTCTCCGGCACGTTTGCTGTTGAAATGAATGGGCGGTTTGCATGAATACAACAGTCCCACAGGAATGATCTTGCAAGTTCACATTTATTTCAAAAGGGGCTTTATGCAGGAGACCCTCCCAGTCAATTGTGCCTTTTAGCTATTGAAAGCACTGCTTTATGATAAATTTGGTTGTATTGTCACGGGCATCTCTGCCCTGAACTTCAAGTATATAATATCCTTCTGCTCACCCACGATGCACTCCTCATCATTACCACAATTTGAACAGTTGCTAGAGATGAAAAGGGTAACTGCCACTAGAAATCAGCAAAGGGAGGATTAATTAATGTGTTTCGTTATGTGAGAAAGAACTGCCAGTGTTCCCATTTCATGTGAGCTTTAGAGGCATGCTTAAGCATTGGAAATTAAATTCACAGAAGGACAACTAGAGAATACATGAGTATGCCTGCAAGACTTGTGGTGGGGGGAATCCCCTCCCCTCTTTCTTGCTGGGCCCACTGTGGCTCTCAGAGTCTGGTGCAGCTTCTGTTGGGCTTGCTGCTTCTCCTGGGTTCTGGAGCAGCCTCTGCCTGGCCCATCATGGTTCCTGGGCTCCAGTGAAGCCACCACAGTTCCTGGGCTATAGCACATCTCCCAGGTTTCGCCACTGCTGCTGCTGGGCCTACCATGGCTCCTGGATTCTCCTACAGCTGCTGCCAGACCACCTGTAGCTCTCAGGCTCCACTTCAGCCACCAATGGACACAGCATGCCTCCTAGGCTCCACTACAGCTGAGATAGCTTCCACCACCAGCCACCACCAGGCCCAATGTGGTTCCTGGGCTGCTGGAATCAGGCATTGACTAGGCAGGATGTAGATGCATTCTATGTGCAAACACATTGAATAATTTTTAGAGGGAATTTAAGCCCCCCCCCACACACACACACAGTGGTTTCAGATTTTTCTGCAAATCTGGAGTGTCCTCAAGTGTGCAGAACTATCTGTTTTGGGTGAGTGTGGCCCCAATCTATTAATTTATGTATCAACAGTCTGGACCACATTTTTGCTATTAGATATATAGATGATCAAGTCTCGAAGCATACCATGTCAAATATTGATCAAGTAAATGTGGGCTGGGTATCCTGAAGAGGGAGCAAATCAGGAGATATGGAAAGCCAGTGGTATGGCTAAAAAAGAAAGGGAATTAACATAGAGCTCCAGATTGCATATTTAGTTGTGTGATGCTGAACTATGATGTTGGGAGAAAGTATAAAACATACTTGGCTTTGTGAGATATGCAGGTCATATGGGCACAGCTGATATGTTCAGAACACAAGAAGAAGAGTTGGTTTTTATACCCCACTTTTCTCAACTTCAAGGAGTCTCAATGGATCTTACCATTGCCTTCTCTTCTTCTCACCACAACAGACATCTTGTGATGTAGGTGGGGCTGAGAAAGTTCTGAAAGAACTATGACTGGCCCAAGATCATCCAACAAATTTCACATAAAGGAATGGGGAATCAAATGCTAGTTTTCCAGTTTAGAGTCCACTGCTCTTAACCACTACACCCGACTGGATCTAAAACTAAACTGCACCTGCCTGTTTCACCCAAGGGGGAACACCACAATAAGGAAAGTACTTTTTGGTAAGTTTCCTTTGTCCTCTGGAGGTTGGTGGATGGCAGAACAGATGGTAGTAAAACCAACAAAATGGGATCACAGTTGATATTACAAAGAATAAGAGAAACGAACACTGTGGTGTACTGGCTAACACTGTTTAGTAAAACCTTTTAAGAAAAACTATATAATCTTTTTTATACATAACAACAGCACAAGAAAGGTCCATTCTCACATTACAATACTACAAGAAAGGTCCAATAAGCACCCGGATATAGGCTCATTTCATCAATGAATTTCCTCCTATTTCTTTCTGGATTGTCAGCCTCTTGTAACAATTCAACCTTCCTATTTCATTCTGGATTCAGCCTCTTGTAACAATTCAACAATCCTTCCTATTTCATTCTGGATTCTGACAATCCAGAAAGAAATAGGAAGGACTACTCCTGAGGAAGTTCACTGACAAAATGAACCTATATCCGGGTGCTCATTGGACCTTTCTTGTAGCATTATAATGTGAGAATGGACCTTTTTTGTGCTGTTGTAATATATAAAAAGATTATATAGTTTTTCTTAAAAGGTTTTACTAAACAGTGTTAGCTAGTATATCACAGAATAGATGGTAGGACAGGGAGAACTTTGGGACAACATTGCAAGAACATGCAGGTGCTTTAGACTTTTTTGAGCATTCAAAGGTGCTGCTTGAAATATATGATCAAGCAAGTTCAATCAAGGTGTAATTGTGTACTATTATTTCAGTGGTGTGCTGAAGTAGTGTGGTGTAGTGGTTAGAGAGTTGAACCAGGATGTGGGAGACCCAGGCTTTAATCCCCACTCTTCTGTAGAAGCTCAGGGTGACTTCAAGGAAGTAACACACTCTCAGTCTGACCTACCTCTTCAGGATGCTGTAAGGATAAAATGGATGATGGGCAAACAAAGCAAGCTGCTTTGGGTCCAACCTAGGGAGAAAGTTGGAGTATAAATGAAGTTTTTAAAAGCAAAGAATGGACACAATGAAAATAGAAACATGCTATAATTAAGATTCTAAAAGATGAGCCTCAGCATACAGTGATTTGCAGTTGAATGCGTTACCTGTGTTGTTTTTAATATGCTCTGTGATTATATGTTGTATCGGGAAAGCCTTGAAAAGACTTTTTCCATTTGACCAAAAGGCATGGAAGGAAAGTGAACAGTCCTATATCTAGTTTTGTGCCCTCCATGTACAAAAAATAGAGGGAATAACTAGCAGTCTGAATTGAGCTCAGAAGCAAATCAGCTGCCTTGCAATTGTTATAATACTGGAAAAATATGTTCTCTGTATGAGGCACTAGTCAAGAAGTCTAGCTTCTAGCCATCATCAGAGCAGCACATGTAAACCCATTACAATGACCTACGTAATTGGGGTGTGATCAGAGAACGAATGACTTTCACTAAGTCCAGTCTCTCATGAAAAGGCTACAGTTGGTTGAAACTGGTGAAAAGAGCTAGGTGAGACAGGTAAGTTGCAGCCTGCACATTAAGTTTTTTCTACTCAAGAACAACCTTCATAGAAAACTGGTTTTGATTTTGTCATCTCTGTTGCTTATTTTTTTTTATTCTTCTCAATTATGATATTGTTTATTCTATTCATAGTAGTATGGCTGTTTTATTTCAATTTGTAACCTGAACTTGATTCTGTTTGTAAGCTGCCTGAAAAATAAAATAAATAATATTTACGCAAAGGTCACAACATAGCATATTCAAAAAGCCCTTTAAAAATGGGCTGTGTGGAACGTATCTGCCAATCTGCCTGGCTGTTCTTCTCTCACACACACACATGCAGTGTTACCTATCACTGCTTGATCATTGCCTCCAAGTTTCCTTTCACCTGCTGTAAACAAACATTGGAACATGTTTGTAGCCAGAATGTAAAACTTAACTGTAATTTTACCTTTTTGTTTGCAGCTGGCAGAATCCTTTAATTATGTGCTTCTCTGTCGTTTTTTAAAGAATCCCTGTGGAGACAAGTCAAGAAATAAAGGAAGGAAAAATTGAGGTAACAAGCAGGTAACATTAAGAGTGGAGCAAAAGTTCATTGGGGAGAAGGAGCAGAAACTTCATCCCTTTGGTGAGCAAATACTTCCAGACAGGTATTGATCTGGCAGAGGAGGAAAAGTGTTCAGCTGCTATCATGAAATAGTGCTTATTAGGGGTGAAAAATGCAACAACAAGGTTACAAATGGTGCAGAGAGAAACTAAACATTTGTGATCGGGCATTTGAGAAAGGGACAAAGTAAAATGTTTTGCTCTCAGTTTGTGCTTTTATACTGGTGTTTCCTATTGGGAGTATTTTTCATATGAAAAAGAAATACAAAGAACCACACAAGAGATTGACAGCCGTTAGGGAACACATCACATCATCCTAGGTTATCTCTATCTTGTTTGGAGATAGCCTGGTTCTTACTGCTCTCTAAATGTTCCCCACATGTATAATAGCAACAAGTTCTTCTACACTGGAATTAGACTTGCTGGCCCCCAGTTCCTGGCAGATGATCTCCAGTTTTGCAGGATCCTCCCCATCACCAGCCAGCTGGCAGGTGGAGATCCTCCCCAACAGCTACAATGTGCCTTTAAACCTTAGCAGGCTTAAAAGATTCTTGCAAAATGTTTGTGTGTTGGACTGTGTATGTGCCTTTAAATCTTAGCTGGAGGAAAGCTGCATGGGCAGGTGAGTAAGCAGAACCACCTGGTTCTTCCCTGTGATTGTGTGAACCATGTGAGAAGAGAAGCCAGTACAGGTCCTCTGTTTGTTTTGAATTGGTTTCAGAAGTCATGTGTATACTAAAATGGAGTTAACTTGAACCCTATTATGGAATTGAGGAAAACGCCACCTCTTAAGCTGCTCTCCTTTCATTTTTCTATTAGTCTGAAAAAGCTGGTTGGAATACAGCAGATGGTTACATTTAGAAACTCCCCTGAGTAAATTGCCTCAGTGAGATCACAAAAGTGTATGCTTGCAAACTGTTTATTTTGACTGCTTTGTGAGTGTGTGTGTGTGTTTGCTTTCATTTAGTGGAAGTGCAGCTGCTGGGGGTGAGGAAATGAAGACTGGGAACTGCATTACTGTATTTTTATTTATTTATTTTAGGGAATGAGAAAGTCTCCTGAATCTACCCCGAAGTCCCTAGATATTTTCTAAGTTGGACCTGGCAAACCTACCTGGAATACTGTGAATTGGTTCTTAAACTGTGAATTGTTTTAAGGCATCTTTACATGAAATGCAAGAGGTCAGAAGTCACAAGTTAAGGTTGCTGTGCACTTTTTGAGACAGATAGCAAAACAACTCTTATAGTGGCAAGTGTACACTTGAAAGTATGAAACATACATCTGGTGAAATCTTGTCAGGTTCTGTCTTGTCCAAAAGTGTCAGGTAGTAGTAAGTTTAATTTAAACATTTAGAGTGTTGCCACTTCTACCTGTGTTGTGTGAGGCAGATAGGTGGCTTTTTTTTCTCTTCACATAGAACCCAAAAGATGTACTGGAAAGCCAAGCCCATGGCTTTTTTCTGGGGGAACATGGTGGTACAGAGTTCCAGAACCTCTTTGTGGAAACAAAATTCTCAAAAAAAATGTTTAAAAGTTCATGAGGGGCATCCATGTGTTTTCCCTTCATTTCCCTCTTGAGAGTATTGGCACCTTTCCCCAGAAATAAAGTCCTGGCTGGGCCCAATTCCATCTCTCTACAGCATACTTTGAAATAAATTTGCAGTTGCAGAACATTCAGTAATAGTTGCAATTCACCTGTCTACACTGTGACATTTGAGGTGCCCCTTATTCAGACCATGTTTTTCTTACCCAGCCACTTTCATACTGGTGCTTTATGAAAGAAGTATGGAACCATATTAGTGCTTAGCCTCTGAAAGTGCAAGAGGGCATTTCAAAGAAGTAGGATGTACATGTGCATTTGTGTTATTACTACCCGATAGATTTAGCACTGGCCTGCTATGTCTTTATAGCAGATCGTACTGAGATCTCTCCATTGTAATGTAAAAGGGAAGGGGGACATGGCGTAGGCAGATCTCATCAGATCTTGGAAGCTAAGCAGAGTTGGTACTTGGATGGTGAACTACCAAGGAAGACTGTACATAAAATGGCAGACATACCATCTCTGCTTCTCGCTTGCTTTGAAAGCCCGTTGAAGGGGCTGTCATAAGTTGACTGTAATTTGACAGCACCTACCTACATAATGCACAAAGTCAAAACACAAATATGGTGGTTGATGTGTGTGGAATTTTTGTACTCATTATGCTGTTTTATTTCACTCTGTGGTGGGATGATATCAGACACAGTCCTGGCTCATATAAACAGACCTATTTATAAAATATATTTGCATCTAAATTCTCCTGAAGGGCCAACTGTTTGTCACCACAAGTCCTTTGCATGAAGACCATGAAATCTGCCATCTAGACCACTGGCCTTTTTTCTCCCTGTGCCTTTTCTTATACCAGCTGGTCTGGGCTTCATCTTTCCCCTCATCTCCACCTCACGAATGAGCTGTTCTGGTCGCTCCCCTTCTATGCATTTTTTCTGAGTTTCTAGAAGTAGTTGATTGTGAAGTTGGGAGCCAGCTTGCTTACTTACCAGAAAATGCATGATATTTTGTCATTTTCCCCCAGCTGTTTTATTCTTTCTTACCTGTTGAGAAGAATGTGATTAGGCAATAAGCATTAAATTTACCAGCAGAGCTACAAGAAAGAGTGTAGGGATGTGGAACAGCATTTGCTGCGTGATAAGCTAATGAAACACAGGGGAGAGCAACAGAGATATGTGACAAGAGCTGAACCATTAACATTCAGAGGAATCTGTGGGGCTCTCAGCTGTGAAGGTGCGAAACTAGAGTAATCCTCAAAAGTATGGAAAAAGTGAAGTATCAGTGTGTGAAGTTACAACCCATGCTGCCCTTTAACTTCCTGAACTCAGATAAGTAAAGTTTTCAGTGACTGTCTATGTTTAATAAGAATATGTTTTAAGTTTTATGCTCTTCTGGTTTTGTTTTTGCAAATATTTTGATAGAGATCAACAATTCTTTGTGTGTCAGAGTGACAATCAAACCAGGTCCAGTCACCAAGAGACTCTTACCAGCCGATCAGGAGAATGGGGGGGGGGGGGGGGGACAGAGGGTGGAAGCAAACAGTTAAACTGCCAGATAGGGCTGAGTAAAAATAAAGAGTAAGGAAATCTCAAAATTCCTCATGCAAAGGAGGGAATTAGAAAGGCTTTTCTTGAGGAAAGGGTGGAAATCATAAGCCCATTCTAATAAGCATCAAGCTCTCACTGAGATGCTTTGGAAGAAAGCCAGGTTTGAAGGCAAACTGAACTCTTGAATGAAACATTGTATCTTCTCAACTTGTGTTATAAATTGACCTGAGCCCAGTATTGGTGAACCACTAAGCTTTTTACCCTGTCTGAATGAATCAAAATAAAGTTTCTTCAGGAACAAGCCATGTTTCAGCCTACACTTACAGAGCACTCCTAAGGGGTGGGGGAAAGGGAACTTACTGACCTCCAAGTTATGCTGGTGTGAGGGCAGTTTACCCTGGCATAGGGCATTAGAGCTGCTGCGCCACTGAATCCCACTGGTGCAGGAGCACTGCAGCTGCATGTTGGAGGAGCAATGGTACAAACCCCTCCACCAGCATAGATGTGGGTGTTTTCGGGGGTGTGGTGGCAGTTAGGTAGCTTCCAAAGTGTTTTCAGCACAGGAGTCAAAAGTGGCATTGTAGCCTATTGACAGCCATGGTAAGTTCAAATTCACCCCCCCCCCCCGACAGTTCTGGCCATGCCCATGGGATGCCAGGAAACAGTTCAGGACAGTGACTAAATGCATACCCAATCAGCACAATCCCCTGGGTGCTCTGGCTGCGCCCTGCCTCAGGACCCAATCACCACCTCCTACAAATGGTACCAGGAGGTCACACCAGAATTCCAGAGGTAAGGCACATGGCACATAATGCTGTCTGACAGCTCCCTGCTGACTGGAATTACAGCAAACACATATGTACCCCAGTGGCAGGTTCAACACAGACAGGTCACCTAGCACTGCTGGGTGAGCACCTGGGGGGAATACATCACACGGAGAGCAAAGTTCTAGATTTTGGCCCACACAGATACACCAGGCCCTTTGCTGGAATCCCAAGGGGCAGTCACATTTGAACAGGTAGTCAAGGTTCCCAGTCCCCTACCCCCATACCTCCCCTGGGCCTACCATGGTGGCACCGAGCCACAATAGACATGGCATCTCCCCCTCCCAAACCCAGCAGCCTTGGGGGAAGTGGCAGGCCCCAAACACACATGGATGCCACTCACCAGTCAGTTAGGTGTGCTAGGGTCCACCTGAGGCAACTGCCAGGGAAGGAGCGCCACTGTGACAGCAGTGAACTAAACTGCTCACCTAACCAGGTAATAACACCTCCCCAGACAAAACCCTGAAGTGGCAAGCAAGCACTATCAACCTATGTGCTGGCCAATTCCTCATGATAGTCGCACTCTTTCCTGTCTAGGAACAGTATGCTCTGAAAGTACTAATGTCATTTCTCTTCCATTACAGGGAGGTGCTGATAGGATGATGACTCAGGTGAGGAGGATGTGGAAACTCCCATCCAGGGGACCCCTTGTGGCACCAGAGCACCAGATAAGGTACCCCTTGTGGGACTGCTGATGGCCCTTCATTCTGCTGCAACAGAATGTCACTTGCTGCTCCTGGGTCTGTTTTGGTCCACATACAAATGCCAATCCAATGGAGAGAGGTAACACCCAAACTGTTCAGCCAAAACAACATCAAGAGATCACACTGCAGCAGAAGTCACCCCTTGTAAGCACCTAGACTCATCCAGCATCCTAGTTATTCCCTCCCTGCTGCCATTGATGAGGAACCCCTAGTGACAAAGGACCAAGTAGACCACCAGTTACAGGAGTCATAGTCCCATGAGAACCATCGTCCCTGAATCCCTTCAATGAAGTTGAATCATTGGGCCTGTCTGAGTTGTTGGGGAGGGAGCAGGAGGAGGGTGTTGAGGAAACAACAAGGATCCAGTGGACCCAATAGAGGCAGGAGCCTCATCCTGGCAAGATTGCAACCACAGAAATGGACATGGATGGGTGGGAGGGTAATGCCACTGTCAGACCTCACTGGCAATAGTAGCAAATGGAAAAACTGGGCTTAACTGCTAGCTTTTATCCAGAAGTACAATAAAAAGGAAATATCTTAGGGATACACTGCCTCATCCCCTGTCTAAAAGGTAAAGTTGATTTTAACAGGTAGATTAGCCTGAATACCATAAAGTTTTATGGTACAGTTTCCCTCCCTTCCTGTCACAAATGGTTAGAAAACTGCTGGCAACAGGAAGTGTTTTGGACTACCAGTATCTTTTTTGCATGCTTCTGTGAAAGTGTAAGACAGCCATCAGTGAATATTTTGTGTGCCAGGCCAAGTTTTTTTTTTTTTTTTCAATCAACAAGTTTTAAATTGATTGCTTTGCTGATTAACTGCTTCATTTTGCTATTATGGAAATGCTCTTTTTGCTGTTCCTGCTGTTATTTATTAATTAAAATATTTATAGCCCACCTTTCCCTTGTGGCTTACAGTTCCAAAAATTAAAACGCACAACATAGAGTAAGATGCTATTTCCCTTTGGCTTCTGCAGCTCTAACCCCTGCAAGCCAAAATGCCCTCAAAATGACGTTGGGGAATTGTCAGGTGGGTACCTGGCTTAATCAGGATCTTTTACCTGTGTATACAGGATTCCACATCCAGAAATTAATGCTTAAAAATATTAGGGCCTCTAATTAAGTACAACAATTAACATTTATTCAAGCAAAATATAGGTTTTCATACAAGATAAAATGCTCATAAAATCATACATACAATCCTAAGGAAAATAGAGAGATAGGGTAGACGAACAGGGTGATATTTACTGATCGTCGTCTTCAAGGAAGGCTCCAATGGCAACGAGCGGGGAAGTGGGAGAGGGGACCTGAAACTTGGCCTTAGAATCGGGGATGGATCTAGACAGCAGAATTGGGATAATGCTAGAAGCACACCTGTGGGTAGCTAGTCCACAGGTTACAAGGACTATCTTAGGCCCTTAGGGGATGGGAGGTACGAGGGAGGAGGAAGGTGGTCAGCTGATGCATGACCTCACAAAAAGGAGAGGCTTCGCAGTGACCATAAGGGCTGGACTACTGCGATAGCCAATAGAAAGTTCATTGGTGGCACCTACTTGGTTGTCCATTCCTGACCAATGAACAGACTTGAATCCTAGATACCTGAGTGAACTTTCAGGTTGAAATGTACCAGGGTGGGGATGCTCCAAGGGGATAGTCTATAGAAGAATGGAGGAAATCACTGGGTGGAGGTGTGCTTGAGTTTATCACACTTAACTAAAAAGGTGACAATAGAGAGCCAAATTGTTATCTAAGGTAACACCCGGTTTACACAAAGGAACTTGGCTCTGGCTGAAGATGATCTTCCTCTTCTGTCTTCTTCTTGGTACCAGTCTTTGTCTTGGGTTCTGCTGGACAAAGACAGTGGCAGTTGGGCAATTAGCCATGCCTGGGGTGGGTTGATTGCCTACAATCAAAGATTACATCTGGCAAGTACGTGAGCTGTTCACTTCGCTGGAATGCAGTCTGGCCTGGTAGGAAAATGGCTGCTTGTGGTGTTAGCCCTCCACGGTGGATTCCATGGTCAGTGCTTCAAACCGTTCGCCTGGATAGCTCCTGACGGCGCAGTCTCCTCCACTTCACAGCCGAGATGGACGTCATACAGAATGGCAGAAGGCCCTCCGTTCTCCTGACAGGCACTCTTGTACCGGTCTTGAGTGCCTTTGTAGCGTTGTGGCTGTTAGTACTGCATAAGTCCCTTTCACCCCTGGATAGGTTTGCTCACACTCTCTGGCCAGACGTGTGTGAGCTACTTCTCCAGGTGCTCTGGCAACCAAGTTGGTAATCACGATGTTCTGTAAGGGGTTTTTCCTCACACCCCATTAAAAGCCTTTGGGGGAAATGCCCCGATGCACCTTCTCCCCCCCAAAAAACCCCTACAGATTGCTCCCTCCTCATTTCTCCCTCCTCATTTTCTCCATTGGCTGAGGCTCCTCCGTTGGGGAGGAAAGGGGGGGAAGTAGAGCTTGCTTTGCCAGTCTCTTTCAATCACACAAGAGAGCTACTGAGCCAAGCCTCTCTTCCTTCTATTGGCTCAGGCTCCTCCCCATCCTGCTCTCCTGGGAAAGGAATGAAAGAGCCAGGGCTTTCTTTGCCCAATTCCCTGGACCCCATGGAAGAAATACAAAGAAGGCATCTTTAAGACCAACAAGTGCTAATGCTTTAAGCATGTTTCAGTTTAAGATGTTTAAAAAAAAACAAAACAAAACAAAACAAAAACTTTGTGTTTGTCTGTGTCCTTTATAAAGTTTCTTTCTCTGCTACCTAAACTTAAATAGGAACAAACATGGCCCAGCCCGATAAGGTCTAATTTATGTCAGATCTGGCCCTCATAACCAGGTCCAGCACTAGGGATTCTGCTGTTCCAGGCAGACCCCTGTGCCGTGCCTTCCCCCTGCTCCAATTATTTTGTATGCATGGCACAATGACATCACAAAGTGACATCATCGTGCAGGATGAACAGGCTCTTCAGAGGCTTTCTACGAAGCCTCCAAAGAGCAAGGCATTTTAGTGTTGCCTGGCCACTTTTGGGTTGAAAGTGGCCAAACAGAGCCTTCATGAAAAGGCACCACTTGGCCAATTTCAACCCGAAAAGCAGCCCGGCACTGCTAAAACACCTGCTCTCCAAAGAGCGTGGTGTTTTAGTGGCACCCTGCCACTTTCAGGATGAAAGCAGCCAGGCAACACTAAAAGAGTGTAGGGGAGTAAGAGGGCACCTGGTGGCATCCTCAGGTGGGGTAGCACCCTATGTAGCCACCTACCCCACCTATTCCCACACACCGGCTCTGCTCATTAAAAATGAGTTTGACATTCCTGCTCTCGTAGATGCAAAAGAGACCATTTTAAGTGAAGGAACAACCCGCAGATGCTTTGATTACAGATATGATTGTTATGCTAACCTAGGCTTTATTGATGGAGCTGTGTATTACTCCTGCTTTGTTTCTAAGGGGCTCATATACTTCTCCCACTATATGCTTACATACACACACTCAGAATTTGATCATCAGGTCACCGAAGCCTAATATTGTTTACTGCTCTGACTAGCAGTGGTTCTCCAGCATTTTAGGCATGGAAGAGTCTTTTCCACATCTTCTGCCTGAGATGCATTAACTGGAGATGCCTGGAATGTAATCTTTATAAATGCAGAACATATTGAACCATTCATAAATATTCTCATTGGACAAGATAAATATTTGTTCTCAAGAAGAACAGAAGACCTAGGTGATAAAATAGGTTCAGTGATTGTGTGCCAAATTTCACTTTCTCTTGGAAAATAATTCAGAGGATCCATTCAGCTCCCGGAATCAACCAGCATGTGCCTTGGATGGAAGAGACTATTATAAAGAAGACTGAGATAATGGAGAACTAGTTGAATAAGTACATTTGTCTGTAGGCGGCTCACCAATACCCAGCTGGGGACAGAGGATCCCTTGGTTTGGAGGCCTTCCCCCACTTCAAGGTTATCAGAAGGGACTCTCTTGTACCCTATGGAGACTGATTTCCATAGGGTATAATGGAGAATCAATCAATAGGCATCTGGGACTCTGAGGGGGGGCTGGTCTTCTTTTATGTAGAAACCCCAAATTATCAGCATAGCATCTGGTGCCTCTCCTCAAAAAACTCCCCAAGTTTCAAAAAGACTGGATCAGGGGGTCCAATTCTATGAACCTCAAAAGAAGGTGCCCCCATCCTCCATTATTTCCAATTAAGGGAAGGCATTTGAAAGGAATGTGATGTCCAGAACCCCCTTCAGAGTTCAATTGTGCTTGTCAAAACCGTACTCCTGGCTCCACCCCCAAAATCCCCAGATATATCCTGAGTCAGACCTCGCAACCCTAGTCTGTAGAAGTGTTTGGATGCAAAGTACTATTGGAGACACAATGCCTGCTCATTCACACCTCTGTTCAAGGTACACCCTTCCAAACAAACTTAAAAAGTTTCCCTGACTTTTTCATATCGCAGTGGCCTTGTTGACTCTGCTTCTCCAAAACAGCCTTGATCCAAGAGACTTGTAATGAATAGTGTAACTTTAATTCAATGTATTGAATAGCTAACTTGATGAAAGGCAGGTATCATAAGTATCATAATTTGATCTTGCCAGGATGAACTCTTATTTTACATCAAGGTCCTGCTGGCATCACGGTTTGACTTTATTCAGTACTTACCTTGTTGACACAAGAACAATATGCCCCAAGAACAGCAGGATGTTGCCCTTGATGATGAACTAAATCATTGAAATCTTGACCTAGAGGTTTTGCTGAGTTTCACAATCATAACCACTTCACATTTATATCAGTTACAGACATTATGTTTCCCAAAACAAAAGCAGTAGGATTTATGTGTGTAGCAGAATAAAACATCTCAATGACTCATAATGCATCACACTTCTGCAATATCTAAGGAGAGAAACACATGGTGAATAAGTCCACCTTCTAAATTGTCATCTGTATGAATATATTTATCTTATGACTAGGATCACATAGAAAATAGGGTTGCCTCTCCTGTAAATGTTGTTCATCGAGTATCTTCTGTGTAGGAACACATGGGGGACTGTGCATGAGTAGGGCTGCCTTTAGGAAGTAATTACAGCTAAGAGCCTGCAGGGGTGCCATGCACCAAAGCCAAATGTCCTATCCAATGGGACCACGTGTTCCAGTGTAGCAGTGCCACTATCCTCAGTACCTTCTATGCTGCTGACAAGCATTCAGTGGGGCAGGAGAGCGGGTATGTATGCCTGCATAGATCATGAATAATAATTACAGGTAAGGCAACTCTGTTTTCATTGCCAATCTTTTGTGCATTTCCACATGGGGATTCTAGCAAGCTAACACCAGGTGGTGGGGCATGTTCACCTATTTAAACATGACTGATGAATTGCCCTGCCAATTATGCTTCTCCTTTGGCCTGCAGGTCTACTACATAATGGTGGATGAAAATGTCTTCTGCTAACCATGTGGCAGCATAGCAAATCATCAATGGGACTCCACTCTGTAAGGCTGCAGATGTTGCCAGCACCCTAGTCAAATGAGAGTAAACCTCCAGAGAGCACAGAATCTTGGCCAAAGAGCAGGCCTTGAATTCAGCAGGAGCTCACAGGAGCACAGCTCCTGAACCTTTCCGACGGTTCTCCCTTCTCTTCCCCTACCTACCTTGTCCATTGAATAGTAGGTGCAGCTGCCTAACAATCCCTAGATGAGCTCCACCACCTATTTTTCTATAAAGCAACCCCTACCAATGAGTAATACTTTCTGAGAGTCAATACAATCCATCTAGACAGGGTTTGTGGAGAAGCCCTTCTACAACTATTAGGCCCAGCAAAACGTATAAACAATTCCCCCTCCAAACAGAAATCAGGTAGTTCATTTTAGATAGAAAAGTAACACTTTCCTGATATCCAGGGAGTATAGCTTCCTTTTGCTTTCAGATGAAGGAGTTGGAAAGATTATAGGCAATATAATGTCTTGAGACATATGGAACCTAGAAACAATCATGGGCAGAAAACAAAAACTGGATTGGAGAACCACTTGCTTAGGAAAGAATTTAAGGAATGGGTTCTCAGCCCAAAGGGCTGCAAGTTCACTTTTTGCAAGTTCATTGCAAAAGTGACTGCACACTAGAAACACACACCTTGAATGACAGCAAGTCCATAGTGCAGGTAGCCAAGGGCTTGAAAGGTTTGTTCATTGAAACTGACAAAATAAGAACATAAGAACATAAGAGAAGCCATGTTGGATCAGTCCAATGACCCATCCAGTCCAACACTCTGTGTCACACAGTGGCCAAAAAAATTATATATATATATACACACACACACACACTGTGGCTAGCAGCCACTGATGGACCTCTGCTCCATATTTTTATCTAACCCCCTCTTGAAGCTGTCTATGCTTTTAGCCACCACCACCTCCTGTGGCAGTGAATTCCACATGTTTTAACCTGACTGCTCAGCAATTTCATTGAATGCCCATGAGTTCTTGTGAGAAAGGGAGAAAAGTACTTCTTTCTCTACTTTCCATCCCATGCATTATCTTGTAAACCTCTATCATGTCTCCCCGCAGTCGACGTTTCTCCAAACTAAAGAGCCCCAAGCATTTTAATCTTTCTTCATAGGGAAAATCAATTACAAGGACCAATGTGGTATGAGAGGATCCTTGAGGGAACATAAATTTCAGCATGAAAACAACAAATGGCTGCCAGGTGAAAATTTAGCAAAGAGAACATAAACCTTTATTCTTTAAATGCAATACATACTCAAAATCATCCGTGAGAGGTCAAAAGAAGACAGTAAGCCCTTCTCCACACACCAGACTGCAGGAGTATAACAAAACCACCAATACCGCCTGAGAAAACCCTAGGTCAGAGCCTCGACCCTCCATGACATAAGTTTGAATCATACATTATGGTGCAACACATGGCCAATACTGATTAAGTGCCTGCACAGGGGTAAAGGGATGTACTGTCCTTGAGAGAGCACCATGAGGCTCTGAAACCACAGCTGCCTGGACCAGGAGGGAGCAATGAAAAATAACATCTGTAGTCTCTCACCTGGCTTTTGCAAGGACTTTGATTAATAGAGAAAGAGGGGACAAAGGACAGGAAAAAACCCCTCCCATCTAGGCTAGCTGGAAGGCATCTCTCTGTGAACCAGAGCCCAGCCAGCATGGGAGAGGTTCCCTGCTTGGCATTGCTTTGGCATTTTTGCTTTGGCATTGCCCTGGGTTACAAATAAATTTGTGACTGGGGCACCCACTGGGAGAAAACTGGTTCAAGATAACACTGGTTTAGATACCATTTATGGGAGAGGTTCCCTGCCTGCTCAATTTGCCTGCTTTGACATTTCAGCTTCCCTAGAATATGGACAACCTGGGTGGAGACACTGAAGTCTAGCACTGCCTTCCACACTAGGGCTGCCTCCTGACTGAGATCTTTGGCCCTTGTTCCACCCTGCATATTTGGAAGACGGTAAATGAATTGCCTGTTTGGAGAAGAACAGAGTGGTTTCAGAGAATATCTGCAAAACTGATAAGGGAATTAAGCACGGCTCTGAGTTCCAGTTAATTAATGTGACATTTTCTCTCCCCTGATGACCAGGTTCCCCTGACTGAGGAGCCCTCACAATGAGCTCCCAGCCCAGCAGCAAAGTATTGGTAGTCAGAACAGTGTCATGCTGTAGTACTCCAAAGGGAATACCCTGTGTTAAATTCTGAAGAGATGCCCGCCAGAATGACTGGCAAACCATCAACCTGGGACTGAAAACCTATGCCAAGGAGGGTAGGACAGTAAATCCTTAAGAATCAAATCTGTAATGTCCTCATGCATAATCTAGCTACAGGCTACTGTCTAGTGTCCCCAGCCAGCCTGCCATGGCAGGCCAGCAAGCTGGGGAGAGTGAAACTGACCTGTTCTCCCTCCGCTTTGCTTTCCCAGCAGGTCTGCTGCTGCAAGCTAACTGGGGAAGTAAAGACAGATTGGGGAGGCTTTTAAGATGCTTCCCAATATTTCTTCTTATACCATCTCAAAAATGTGTTTTAAGTACAGAGTCCAAGTTGTACATGCAATGGGACATGGTAGTGACTCAGGTTTACATACCATCTCCCATACTGCAACGTTCAGTCATATTTGTGGTTTATTTATGTAAATATCTGTGTACTTGTGTAATCCACCCACAACAAAAAGAAGGGTTGTGCTGAAGAGGTCCAGTTACATAGGCATTAATGTGGTTCAGTTCATATCAACATTCCTACATCATGCTATGTGGACATTCTATATAGTGGATCAATAGGTGAAAAGAGATGGCCATCTTTCAAAGAATGAGTGGGGGTGTGGAAACGCCACCTCCAATAGTCACCAAGTTTTCCAGTTACACTAGCCAGAAAGCACATTGATTGGTTGATGGGAATCAATAGCTGAGTTACATGAAGAAAGTACAGTCATTATAGTTATTTTTAGTACAAACTTGAACTAAATTTTGTATTTTCCAATGCAAAGAATTTTAGCAGGGAGGCCAGTTGGCATTCATAGACTATAATAGCTGGTATCCATTTTCAATTGGGTATCAGGAGTTACAGTTTTGTGCAATGTGGGTCTTCCGCCCCCCCCCCCCTCCCATCATTTGTATGAGCAACTCTGAAAGCTTTTCTGGGCCCCTTTTCAACTGGCCTCTTCCAGAAGTTACTAACCAACAAGGATGTTTGTCAACATCTCTGGTACACGGTTGTTTAGAACTTGGGTCGTGGCCTTTTGAGTTGTGTGCTATAATAGATCCAGCTGTCCCTGACATCTGATCTTGTATTTTTATTTTCCAGACAATAAAAATATTTTTCTGAAATATACTTTTAAGAGTCTTACTGTCTGAATCCAGACTGGCAGTTTAAGCCAGCACAGGGATAGGACCCAGGCTGACCAAAGAAGTGTAACCAAACACACACACCTAAGGGTAGCTTTTGAGGTGTAACTGGGATGCTTATGGATGGAGTGTTTGTGGGACGGGAGGCAGATGTGCATGTTTGGTTGTACTTTTTTGGTCTCCCAGGTCCTGTCCCTGTGCTGGTTTAAACTGCTGATCTGGATTCAGCAACTGTGTTGTTTAAGGATGCAACAGGACAGAAGTCTTCACAGGATATATACCACTTTGCTGCATAATGATGTCATTGATGGCACAAAAAGCAGGCAATGTATCGTAAATGAATCTGTGATTAACAAACAGGTTACTTTAATGACCCAACAGTGACCTCAAGGGATACAAGCTTCAAGAAGCTCTGCTTTGTGGACTGTGCAAGTGAAAAGCAAGTGCAACACATATTACCAAGACACAAACTAGACCCTGTAGCACCAGCAGCTGACTATAATTGCATAGCATGCAAAGCTGCTCAACAGGGTGCTCAGGACAAATGTGAACAGGAAACAATTCCATCAGAAGCCAGGGAGTTCAGTAGGTTCAACTGGCTATCATGCTTATTCTTGAGTTCTCAGCACTGTCATTCTGGCTATACACAAGCATGCAAAAGCAATAGTCCATAACCATAAACTTTTTCTTCCTTTTGAACCCAGGACAGTTTACAATCCCCATCTCAACTATTTTGTACTGCCTACATATAATAAACGAAATAACCACAATAGGGTTGGAAATCTGTATCTAGCACTATAGTGTGGCAATCCACTATAGAGTCAAAAGTAATTGCCTGAGGTTCAGTCAGATAAATGGTCAGCCTAATTCGTAATGCCTACCCTAAGTAGCAAAGTCTCAACCAGAGACCTTTCCCACTTCTGAAACCCTTTCACAGCAGACATCAGGGACTGAGCCTTGTATGTGATACATGCTGATCATGTACTCTGCCACTGAGCCCTGAAGCAGTGTTGTGGTAACAATTGCCATAATAACCATGAATCGGGAGCAAAAGCTAATTAAAGCTACAACCTAGAGGGGAATTTATTTCACTATGTTGATACTTTATTGTGCAAGCTGGAAAGAAGCGCAAGAATGATGAGCTTCAGAATGTTACTAGCACTATCAGTATTGATTCACTTGGTTATTAAGGCTCACATGGGATGAGAACAGACAGGCATTCCGGGGTGGCTGGGAGGTGACCGAAAGTAAAACAGCTCAAAAAGAGCCATCCCAGAACCTCCGCACAGTCCCGGCAAGGCAGACCCATCCCATCCATTACACGGCCAGGCACCTCCACATGGGGAGGTACCTCAGAAGTCACTTCCCTGTGCTGGTTGAACCAGGAAAGTGCTCATGTGCAGAAGTGCTCAACCTGGCCTGCAAAAGGGGGGGGGAAAAGCTTCCACGTTGCCAAGTTGCCTCATTTGTGCCCTTCCCCTTCCAGATGACAAGGAGGCAACTGGCGGATGGCACAAATATTTGCTACCCCTTCCCATGTGGTAGCTTTTTGGCCAGGTGGATCGGCCTGGGGGACGGGGTGAGTATGAGACAGGGATGGGTGGCAGATATTGCCATCTGAAGGGGTTGTTTGGACCGGCTTCAGAGGGGCCTCTGAGTCTGCCCAAAGTGCCATTCTGTATTCAACCATAATTTTCCCAGATTGTCATCAGAATCTCTCTCCCTTGCACACACATACCTTCAATGATTCTGGTTTTTATTGTTAAGAGCGCATTAGTTTGTAGTTAAGTTAGGTTTATCAAGTGACTCCTTTCCATAGATCTTCCATGGACAAGCAGACCAGTGGCAGGCCTCAAAGTTCATATCCTGACATTGAGCAAGCATTTATATTAAAAGCCTCTATTCTGCCTGTGGTCTGAATGAACCCCAATAAATCATCATTAAAGCAGAGACCTAGGCCTTTTCCACACAGACTCCTACTCCATATCAGGTCAGCATTGTGCACCTGATTTAGTGAAGAGTTCCGCACATTTTGCTCCTGATCAAATATTTGCTCCTTCTTTTCTGCCTCTAACGTGGATTTTCCGGACATCTGATTTTTGCGGTGTCACCTTGTTTGCTCCTTCTTTAAAACCACGGCTGGGTGTGCGGAAATCACACATTCAGGGGAAGATTGCCAGCCCCTTGGTCGATATTCACGCCCACCATTCTCCCTCATGATGACGCATATGGTGACGCTGCGAACGCTTTTCTTGCTACCGCCCACAATGGTGCCTCAGGTTTCTTTTTGCATTACAATGCAATTTCGGACCATTTCTGAAGTATCATTCTGATCAAATGCTATGTTATTAAGAAATCACTTGCTGCTCATTGCTGCTGAGCTGCAATGGTGCCTTGCAATTTTTTTTTTAAAAGACTGCAAATCTTTTGCGTTGCAACGTAATTTCGGGCCATCGCCCACCATTTCTGCAGTATCTTTCCTATATATGCTATTTTGAAATGGATTCCTGCTCATTGCTGCTGAGCCTCTGCATCGCCCTGGGAATGTTTTAAAATACTTTTAATAGTGCTTATTTCTATGTTTTGACTCATCCAACCATGCACGGAGCACACACGTTGCTGTCCAGCTTCTTGTTTCACCCTCAAAATTCCTCCTTTTTATTGGGCTCTTTTTATTATGGCGTTCCCTGAGCTTTGTTTCTTCAAAATCCCACCCCGCCCCCAAAAAGTCAAGCAGTGGCGGCTAAATACTGATGACCAATCAGAATGCAGACAGAGATCGAAGCGCCTATTGGTTACTCTATAACATAACCATGCATGCAAGCAAAAAGAAAAAGGAAAGGGTGGAGTCAGACGTCTGGAAAAGGGAAAGAGCAAAATTTGAGAAGGATTAATCAATGCAGAACCATTTGCTCTGGACAACACAACTAAGTTGAGGCAGTAGTGCGGAAACAAAATTTGATCTGGGGGAAAATAAACCCGCGGCACACGAGAAGCAAACAGACCAGTGTGGAAAAGGCATAGTATGGTGCACTGGTTAAAGTAGCAGACTAAGACAGGGAATACCTGGTTTCCAATTCTTGCTTAGCTGTGAAACTCACTGGGTGACCTTTCCTCAGTCACCTAACATCACAGGGTTATTATGAAAACATAATGGAGTAAGAGAGAACCATGTACACTGTTCTAAGTTCTTTACATCAAAGACAGGTTAAAAATGTAAGAGAGAGCTTATTGAGAGTAATATCATGTGAATTCCCTAGCAACTTCAGAAAGATAGCTTGTAAGGTGATGCGATGAGGGATTCACTTAAAACAAGAGAGTGCCCTTAGGTTAAAGTTGTTTATTATTCTAAACTAATTTAGTATAGTTCAACTTTATTTTTTTTAAAAAAAAAAAAATAATCCAGTGTTATTCAAATAACAGTGCTGTCTTGGGGAATTGATAGTGCAGAGGGGAGTATTCTGAATGAGCACAATAACCTTTTCCTGAAGACATTTACCTCCAAATGAAGCTATTTTTAAAAAGCCATAAAAATAGTATGATTCAAGCTTGAAGGGTACTTTAATAAAAGTCTGACTCTTAGGAGTTAGTAGAAAGCAGTGAAACAAAACAATGTTTCCATATTGCAAGGACTAAAGCAATTGCCTGGTGTAGAACACGAACTAGAAGTGCAACATTTGTGTGTGTTTTATTTAGGTTATTAAATAGTTATTTGGGTTAACAAACAGGTATAAGAACAAGAATTAAAAAGAAAAGGGTAAAATAAATCCAGAAACTTGAAAGAAAAAGCAATATCTAGATGGGGGGAGGGGGAAGACAAGAAATATAGAAAATGGTGCTGGGGACGGGGGGAACCTTCCAAACACTGCAAACACATAAAAGCAGCAATGGAAAGTCTCAAAAATGCATGAGCAAACATTTTTCTTAAAATCTGCATTAGTGGCAATGTATTTTAGAATTCTTGTCTTTCAAGCATGTACCTTCTGGAATTCTTACTTCCTCTAGAAAAATGCAAGAAAGAAAACAGGAGGGGATTCAAGGTGTATAAGTTAGTGAAATACAGATAAACACCAGAATGAATCATCATTCCTCTATAAAGATGCCATATGCTTTATATCAGGGGTCAAACATGCAGCCCATGGGCCGGATCAGGCCCGCAGAGGGCTCCAATCAGGTCCTCCAGCAACTGGCTGTCATCTACTTCATTTTCCCTTGCCTGCTTTTGTCGGTCGCCATTTTGTGTTTCTCCCTGGATAAGCCAGAGCAGCAAAGCAGCCTTTTCCTCTCCCCCCTCCCTTTTCCCAAAGGAAGGAGCAGCCTCAGCCAATGAGGGAGCTTGGCTCTATAGCTCTGCTGGGTGATTGAGTTTGCCAGACTCAATTAATCACCCTGCAGAGCTACTGAGACAAGCCTCTCTTCCTTCTAATGAATGGCTGAGGTCCTCCTCCTCCTCATGCCCCAGGGCAGGAAAGAAAGAGCCTTTGCCAGTCCCCACCACCAGGAGAGCTACAAAGAGTGCTTTTAAGACTAGCAACGTTTTAGTGAAGGTATGAGCTTTTTGCCTTGCTACAGAAAGAGAGAGAGAGAGATTTGTTGGGCTTGTTATGAGTGTAACTGGGTTCCCCTCCTCTTTTTTTCTGTACTCATGCCCTCCAGTCTTGCTCATTAGGAAAGCATGTGAACTATTTAGAAGAGAAATATCAGCATTAAGCTGCGAGTGTGTTCCACCCCAGGTTTACCCAACAACTTTTCCTTAATTTTCCTTTCACATTTTCCTTTGATTGGGGGTCTTGAATTTAGACTTCCCAGATAGTCGGCTGACACTGACCACTGTACATGGCTGTCTCTCTGTTCTTGTAGTTATTTTTTGGGGAGTTGTATTTTTTTTGTGTGTGTTGTCATTTTCCTGGGGAAAATTATAGTTTTGTAGACAAGCACATAGCCCTCAGTCTGTGCCATGGTGCCTTCACATGCTCTTGACTAGTATGTGAAGCACCTTCTGTACAAAAGCTCACAAGGCCCAGCTGCTTCATGTTCCTCTGGGTCTTGGGCTCAACGCATTGACCATGAGATGTCTGTAATGAATGTCAATGAATCAAAAATAAGTTTGCAACTTACAGATGTGTACACCTGAACAGCACATATTCAAGACTGGTACAGCACAGACATTGTCTGCAGTTTTTGATGCAATAATTCATAGCAAGAGGTGACATTTATCAGAGACTGTAAAACAAAATCTTTAATTGTGTGTCTGTGCCCTTTATAAAGTTTATATGTCCGCTACCTGGTATTACATTTTATGATACTCATGGCCCGGCCCGACAAGGTCTCATTTATGTCAAATCCGGCTCTCATAACAAATGAGTTCGACACCCCTGCTTTATATGTTCATTTATGTAACAAAATTTCATTCCAGCATAACTTTTCATAGTCTCCAAACCCATTTATTCAGATGTAAAATCCTTTTTAAAAAGTTCACAGTGTCTAGATGATGAAAACTGACACTGGAATAAAATTGTTAGTCCTTAAAATGGCATGAGACTCATTTATTTTTGGTGTAAAATACTCTCTGGAAAGATCCTCTACAAGAGAGACCTGCAGTCCATGGCTCAGTTAGGGTTGCCAGATCCTGTTTCCTCCCTGGCAAGGGACTTTGTGAGGAGGCATTCTTGGAGGGGATTGGAATGTCCCTAACATGATGACATCATGCAGAAGTGACATCATCACACTGAGGATGCAGCCCCATGGAAGGCATCCCCGGTGCTGGCTCACAAGAACCTTTTAAAGTGAACCTTCACTTTAAATGATTTTTGCAAATGGAGGTGCTCTGAAAAGCTTAAGAAACTCTCATTATCCTGAAACATAAGACCAAGTCCGTGCATGTACTGGTTTTACCTCAGAGTTATCTATATTGAGTTACCTCAGAACTTTCAACTCCTGATTTCACCTGACTTTCCCCCTTCCTGATTTCACCTGATCTTTCCTCTCTATGTTGAATAAAATATTTTGCTAATTTTGAATTTCAAAATGTCTCAAGTGCAATTTTCAGTGATTTAAGTTAAAGGACAATCCCAAACCTTCCTTCAGGTTCCTTGGCTGAACCTACAGCCAAAATATTGTACTGTGACAGGGTGGGACAGGGACAGCCAGAGTTGTTCAGCAAAAAGAACACACATTACTAGGGCAGCTCAGTCAGTAAAGGGAAAGAAAAACAGGCGGAAAACCATGCCTCTGAGGGAGGGAAGTGAATGGGGCTGTCGTAACAATATATCTTTAGAGCCCTCTTTAACAATAAGCAGCACATGGCTTTTTTATTTGTATTCTGGTAGGGCTTGCCCAGTGAACTGTCCCTGAAATATCAGATGTACTGAGGGCTAAAATATGCTTGTTCCCATTTTTGGCTACTCCTCTCTCATTTTTCTGATTAAAGGTAACAGCAATTTGAAAATATAACACAATTTCTAGCGCAGAGGTATCAAACTCATTTGTTAGGAGAGCCAGATCTGATACAAATCGAACTTTGTGGGGCCAAGCCATGCATGTCATAAAATGTAATGTGAGGTAGCAGAGATATAAACTTTATAAAGAACACAGATAAACACAAAGATATTTTTAAACTTAAAATACAAGCATGCTTAAAATTCTTGCAATATTTTGTTTAAAATGGAAACTTGTGGAAATAGTGGGATTTTGCAACATAAAAAAAAGCATAAGGATCACAGCAGAAACTAAAAATATATAAAATGCTCTGAGCACAGGAAAACAATGAAATGGCATTGCAAGCTTCTCCCCCACCCCCCACCCCAGGGTCTCCTCTGATTGGCAATGGCTCACTATTGTAATAACACCTGTTATGTATCATAGTTCTTACTAGGGCTCTAGGCTTGAGCTTGAAGCATGCTTCCATTACTCTCCAGGATCCTGATGTCTACATTCCAATTGGCCATTCTCTTAGAACCAGCCAATCATGATGTGAGGCATTTCTTCCAGAAATGCAAATAATGGATCCTGGAGAGAGCAATAGGAGGGATTGCTAACAACTAAAGGGGGCATGTTTTACTTGGCCACAGTGTATATATTGAGTTGAGTTGCCGGTGATGTTTGTGATTGTTCTCATTCAATAAACCGTTATTGCTTACCTAAAGTTGGCTGAACTCACTTCACAATATCCCCCTTTATCTGTGAGTTCCCAGGTTGGAGTACTCGGTAGGTCAGGTCCATTCAGCAGAGGCAAGCTGTCTCAAAGCGTCAACCCTTCATTTGCAAGGACAGAGCTTCAGGAAGCATGAGCTCAACTGGTTATAGGAACACTGAAAGTGAAACTGATCTCCACTCCATTGAAACATATTGCAGCACAGACAAAGTTGCAAGGAAAACATGGAATGGATTTTCCATTAAGGTTTCTGGGCCCTATCTATCTGGAAATGGAAAATTTATTCCACATTTTCCTTGCAGCTTTGCTTCCTGCTGCAGCTGGCAAAGACAAGGCAGAAAGAGCAGGGAACTTTGTTAGCCTTGGAGCTTCAAAGGGTAAGGACAGGAGGGGGGGCATGAGAGAAGAGAGCTCTGTGGGCCTGGGTGGTTTGGTTCTAGCCCATGGGCTGGGCATTTGACACCCCTGCTCTAGAGCAATTCTTTGTGCCATAGTTCTTAAATCAAACAGTAAGCAAGAGGAGCTGAATCCTGTGACAGCCTAGAGAGAAAGGAAGGTTGTTTGTGTATGATACAATCATACTGTATAGATTTGATGTTAAGATTTTAAGGTTTTTAGGTTTTTAAATGTTCTGACTTTTTAAAATGTTTATATATGTAATAATAATCTAAACTCTGTTTTATTATTTGCTGTGAGCCGCCCTGAGCCATTTTTATGGGAAGGGCGGGATATAAGTAATAGAATAAATAAATAAATACAGGGAGGGGGAAATTTGCTGAGCCATGTGTCACTCAGTCTCCATGGAAAGCAACCCCACCCTTCAGCCCCAGGACACACCTATAATATGCATATATAATGGTCTTTTTCTTAAGAACCTCAACTTCACCTTTTAAAGCAAGTTAAAATGGCATAAGACTCATCTATCTATCTATCTATCTATCTATCTATCTATCTATCTATCTATCTATCTATCTATCTATCTATCTATCTATCTATCTATCTATCTATCTATCTATCTATCTGATTTATATCCTGCCCTCCCCTGATGGGCTCAGGGTGGCTTATTTTTTGCTGTTTAAAGACTCTCTTTCTGGAAATACCCTCTGGAAAGATCCTTTTGTGCTTGCAAAAGTATACTTGGAAGGTTATGGTTAATGCACAGTGAAATTTCAGAAGTCAAAAAAGGTTCTGAATTTCCATGGGTCATAGGTGAGGCTTTAGAGGGGTTTTTTGTGGCTTTCTGGGAATCCTTCTTTGGACTGGCTGAAGCAGAAGAATATTTGAAAATTTATTCAGATGCAAAATAAGTTATGTACAAGAAGAGAAATGGTGCCAATATGCCTAGAGTTGTTTTTATAGCCTGCAGAATATGAGTTGTTCTGTTGCATTCTATATTTAGTGCCAGTTACACAAAATATTGTATACACTCCTCAACACAAAGAACATTTGAGAATAGCAAGGAGTGGAGACACCTTTTTCTTGACAAACTCTCCCAGGAGTATCTAACTTTAAATTGTGGGTGGGCATGATCATTCTGCTTCTTACCAGTCACATAATATGCTAGGATGAATCAGAAAAGATCTTATCCCCTCTCCTGGGCTGAACTCACCTACCACATTAAGAGCCACTGCATTTAAGTAAAAGCACAATTGTGTTCTGCCAAGTTAGGATTGCAATAAATTTGACTTCCATCTCACAAGTGAGAAAAGAAGACTTCAGCTCCATTAAGAGAGCTTACAGCTAAGGCTATCTACAGAATTCTTCCAAGAGATCCATCATAATGCATCTTTCAAAAGCTGTTAATGACTGATTAACACACAATGCAGAGGTTTTCACATTCTGAAAATAGAAAGGGATGAAGAATTCAATTCCAAATAAATTGCAAGCAATCTTGCATAGCACACCAATAGCAGTGTCAAGGAGATAGTTGCCATTAGGTTAAATTAGAATGCAATTTTTGAGCCATGAAAGAATCTCAGGATTTTCATGAGATCACAGAACATAATAATAATAATAATAATAATAATAATAATAATAATAATAATAATAATAATAATAATAATAATAATAATAATAATAATAATAATAAATTTGTATCCTACCCTCCCCACCAAAGCAGGCTCAGTGTGGCTTAATAATACATTTCTCCCACTGCACCTGGAGAGAAGCATTTTTATACAATGGTTCCTTCACTAGTATTGTAAAAAAATTAGTAGAAAACAATCATTCAGTATTATAGGGAGGGACGGTGGCTCAGTGGTAGAGCATCTGCTTGGGAAGCAGAAGGTCCCAGGTTCAATCCCTGGCATCTCCAAGAAAGGGTCCAGGCAAATAGGTGTGAAAAACCTCAGCTTGAGACCCTGGAGAGCCGCTGCCAGTCTGAGAAGACAATACTGACTTTGATGGACCAAAGGTCTGATTCAGTATAAGGCAGCTTCATATGTTCATCTGCATGTCAGTTTTCCACTGTGGAAAATGTTTGTATCAGGGGTGAAATTTGAAATTAGTGGTGACATCCTAAAGATATAAAAGAAAGGCTGTCTTGGCGACAACTCACCTACACTCCCATTGGCTGAGCCTTGTGTCACTTAATCTCAGTGGAGAGCAATCTCACCCATCAGCTTGAGGAAACATGAGGATAGGGAAGCTGCCTACATGTCCTATTGGCCCATCCTACCAGGTCCTCCATTTTCCATCAGTGGCTGTTACTATGCAACCATAGTATACTAAGCTTGGTTCCATCAGTAAAAGGAGACCGGGGCAGGCCCTTTCCAGGACCATTTTGACCTTTGAGGGAGAACTCATTGGGCCCAGTCCTGACTGCAGTTGCCAGCTCCAAGTTGGTGGGAAATTCCTGGAAATTTTATGGTGGAGCCTAAGGAAACCAGAGTTTGGGGAGGGGAGGGATCTCAGGGGCATGTAGAACAGAATGGCATATAGTCCACCCTCCAAAGCAGTGATTTTCTCCAGGATGGGGAGAGAGATGTGTTGTCTGTAGTTCAGTTGTGATTTCAGGAGATCTTCAGGCTCCACCTGGAGGTTGGCTCCGCTAGGCCTGGCAGCCCCCTCTTGGTGACTTGACACCACCTGACTGGCATTACTTAACTAGGCTGGTTGCTTGTTCCTGTTCAGTAGCAGCCCCCCCATGACAGCCAGTTTGATGTGGCCGTCAGTGCTTCAGAGCAGGGTCTGCAAGACCCAAGTTGCTACTGTGGAAGTTGACTGGGTGATTTTGGACCACTTACAGACTTTCAGCCTAACCTTCCTGATAGGGTTATTGTCCATATCAAAAGGATGAGAGGAGAATGATATAAGCTGCTTTGATCCCCACTGTGGAGAAAGACTTTTTCCTAGGCAGAGACTTCAAGGAGGGGGCAGGAGACATTAAGCTGAACTCAGGGGACTCAATAAAGGTATGTTGATGTTTGGCTGGAAAGGAGATAGGATTGCTAACTCCAGGTTGGGAAATTCCTGGAGATTGAGGGATGGAGGATGGAGTTTAAGGAGGGGGTGGGGCCTCAGACAGGTACAATGCCATAGACTCCACCTTCCAAACCAGCCATTTCCTCCTGGGGAACCATTGTTGCCAATTGCCAGATGAGGGATGGAGATAACTCCAAATTACAACTGCTTCGCAGATGACAGAGATCATCTCCCCAAGAGAAGATGGCTGCTTTTCAGACTCTGTATCATTATACTCTACTGAGGATGCTTCCCTCCTGCTTTAGTCCACACTGCAGAGAAAGATTGTACTTTTCCTAGGTAGAGGCTGCAGATAAGGGGGGAGGAGATGGAAAGCTGAAATCAGGTCATTTTATAGCAGTGGATCAAAAGAGAACAAATCTATATCAATATCTAATCAATATATATATGGCTCAGAAATGCTTAGAATTAATAAGGCCCACAGAAATGCTGTTAGAATCTTTTGCCTAAGCAAGAGGGGAACTGGCTGCCAGCTAAGCAAACGAAGAAGACAAGCAGCAAAATTTGTAACTTCCTGAGCAAACCGCAGAGCAGCAGGGTTGCTAAAGGCCAGCTGGAACATCAGCAGAGGGAACTTCCTCTTTTTCTGCAGAAGGTAGAACATATATGCAGGTTAATAGCAATTTAGCAATAAGGAATGTGCTTGGTAATATTCTCAATAAGGAAACAAGGGACAGCTGGCAACGAGGAAAGGCCCTTATAAGGTAGACGAACCTAGGAAGATGAAGCAACAGACTAGTACATCACATAAATTGTGGTTGATGCATGTTTTTTGTCAGTGTCCCAGGGACCTGGGAAGCTGAGATGTTTTAGGTAGTGAGTGGGTGGAGACACCTTATAAAGGACGGCAGGTAACTGCAGTCATTGCTCAGATTTTCTCTGAAGCCCGTGTACAATGGCCTGTGGTGCACGTTAAATAAAGAACGCTGTTTTCCTGATACCTCGTCTCCGCTGCCTCCGTTATTGATCCGGCTGAAATTGGTAACGTATAAATAGGGTTTTCCCGTAACAATTTCCCCTACAAAAAATGGCTGCCTAGAGGCACATACTCTGTGCTATACCATAACACAGCTATGCCAGACCAAAAACACAAACAGGTCACACCACAAGCACACGCTGATACTAAACAATGTAAGGCTGAATATGACAGGAAAAGGCAGCAACAATGCACTGCAAACAAAAGGAATGCTGTGCTGCAGCATCCGCATGATCATCATCATGCTATGACACCGTAGCAAATTGAAGCTGAGTCCCCAAGACCAGGGCATTCACCCAGACCCTCTTTCTAGAGCCCATTGTGTTTATTTTCACAATGGGCTTTATTCCTAGTAACATAATAAAAGGGTAAGAGAACATAAAATAAGGTAATGCCAGTAAGAGTGCACACTGGAGAGTCTCTATGAAATATGAGGTGGATCCTATGGATCCATTCTGCCAGCACCAGGAATTTTCCCCTGACTCAAGAGGCTTTGCTACATTGCTACAAAACACTGTGGAGAAAATCCAAAGTTAGCAACACATCACAGCCAAGTTCTTTACAATTGTTAGCTCATATGACCTGTAGTTCAATGCAGAGTTAGTCCAGTTTAAGTAAATTGGTTTCAGTAGGCCCAGACTGGAGTAACTGTATAGGATTTGCACTGTTAGCCTTATTCCAAAAGGTTGAGGCCAGTTAAAGGTAGAGGAAGTGCTCAGGGCCACTGAATGAATGGCATAGCTAAACCTCTAAATTCTTATAAGCATAGATCTTTAACAGGAAATCAGTTCGCATTATATAATTTCTCCATTTCTCATTCATAAAGGACAATGGGGCTTAGTCCTGACATTTTCTTTTATTCAAACACTAGGAATAAGGTCCACTGTGGAAAAAAAATACAACGGGCTCTAGAAAGATGTTCTGGGCAAGTGCTCTCCCTCGATGTCTTCCCACACATCCATGTGAAGGCATTCACTCCCGTTCACCCTTAATGTCTTTCCACCTACCCACCCTCAACTTTTTACCCCCTTCCAGCTACCACCCACCCCCAACTACCTCTTCCTCTCAACTACCCCTGCACCCTTGGCACTCCACTACTTCCCCCACCCATGACATTAATTCACACTCCACCATTGCTGTCTTCCTCTCCGACTTCCCAACCATCGGCCTTCACTCACCTCCCCACTCTTGCTGTCTTCCAGCTTACCCCCAACCCTTGGCATTCACTCAGTTTGGTGTAGTGGTTAAGTATGTGGATGTCAAGCCCCGCCCTTTTCTTAGAGATGGCTGGCCAAATGTCAGGTTAATACTCTGACTTTTCCCCATTATTTACAACCTAGAGAACACGTAGGCATCACCATCTGGCAGAAGAATATTTGTGGTACTGTTAAAGGCCTGCTGTGTTTCAAGGATGTACTCCCTAGATTCACAGGCTTCCTTATCTGTAGTAGTAGTAGTAGTACTTTATTCACGGTCATCCGACCAGCTTAATACAAACAGAAACAAAATCATAAAAACAAACCCATCACCTCTTACACAAAGTTTCTTACTATTACATATATTGTTAAAAATCATAGCCAAGATTTACATTCTCAATTTCCCTCCTTTCCAACTGAGCAACATAACAGAAACGGGCAATCTTAGTTGAAACATCAGAGTGAGTGTCAGACAGGAGGAAGGCAATCTGCTCATCCTCCGGCCTGCCCGCCAAGGACCCGAGAATTGGAGAGATTAATCTTGCCCTCAAGTCATTGTAATTTGGACACCGCAAAACGATGTGGAGAGTTGTTTCGACCTCATTGCAATTACAGGGGCACAATCTTTCCAGATATGGGGACCCAGCGTAACGTCCCAAAAGCACCGAAGAGAAAAGAGCGTTGAGTCGTGCTTTTGAGAAAGCTATCCGATATTTTGGGATAGTGATGTTGAAAAGATACCTGGCTGGGGACAGTACTTCAGCTTGCTTCCCTAAGAAAATGTGCGCAGAAAGACTAGCTCTAGCAGATCTCAGTTCCAGCTCAACCAACCTCAGGCACAAAAGTTCTTTCGCATCCCTCAGTTCCATCATTACTAGGGACTCAGGGGAGAGATCACAGAGTCTAAAATAATCTAGACACCTTTTCTCCCAAGTTCCCACAAAAGAGTCGAAAAAAATCAGATGGGGAAGGCCACCTGGCTTTGAGAGAACCCTCAAAAAGTAACAAAGGGTGTTTAACCACATAGACGTCTCGATGCTTGGGACGCCAGATTCCAACCTGATGGCAGTGTTTGGCACACAACTGGGAACGGACAGAAGCTTGCGCAAGAGTTTGGTTTGTACTATCTCCAATGGCTTGGTGGTTGAATAAGGGCCAATTTCAGCGCCATAGAGCAACTGGACCCTGGTCTTTGCAGTATGCAGCCTTAGTGCTGCAGGCAAGAATTTGGCCCCTTTAGAGATGTAAAAACGGTAGATGGCATCAGCTGTTCTTTGCGCAGATTGTGCAACATAGTTCTTATGTGCCACACGCTTTCCCTGATAATGAAAAATCACCCCCAGGTATTTAATAATTTTAACTTGCTCAATGGGTTTACCATTTAGAAACCAGCAATGAGCCTTGAAACGTTTGGTGAAGACTAAAACCTTGGTTTTATCTAGATTAATTTCCAACTTTTCCTGCAGACTGGTCTGGGTTAGATGGCGAAGGGCCCTTCGCATACCAATCTGCGTCCTGGATAGTATAAGCACGTCGTCAGCATACGCTAAAACTGGAATATGCCGATCGGCGAGCTTGGGAGGATGTAAAGCCAAATCATTAAAGGAGGTTAGAAGTGAGTTTATGTAGAAATTGAAAAGCAAGGGGGCGAGCACACAACCCTGTCTGACACCCTTGTTCACTAAAATTGGTTGGGTTAGATGGCCTTGAGATGAGCATCTTATCCTGATGCACGAGTTGCTATAAAGGCTAACCATTAGCAACAACAGCCGTCTGTCAATAGACGAAGCTGCAAGCTTGTCCCATAACCTGGATCTGTTCGCAATGTAGCGTGAGAATGCTTTTGTAGTGAAAATGATAGTTGCTGCTGTAACCTCTGAACCTTAGATTTGAATGAAGCGCCTTTTGTAACGGTTTATGATACCCTATATAGCAAGCATGTAACTTCTGGTATCTCAGTATTTCCAAGGACCATGTTCCTTGTAGCACCTTTGAATTCCTGAATAAACCAGTCTATTTGAAACAAAACAAAGGACTTCATTATTGGGAATCTCAGGGCTTGACATTTTGGAAATACTCCCACGTGGGGACTTAACCAAATTTAGAGACTTTCTAATGTAATGGCGGAGAAGGCCCCTGACAACAGAGAAGCTCCCAACAGACTGGAGACACTGGTTGGTGAGGATCAGAGAACCGGAGCTATCCTGAGGCAACCCCCCCGTGGCACATTCTGGATGCACAAAGGCAAGCTGGAAGAGGCTCCCTGCTGCACATACAGCGGCTTGTCATCACTCCAAAGGATTGGGGCCCACAAATCTGATGGACGAAGGACCCGGATGTTGGGAAGTGATCCTGGAACTTCCACCCCTACGCTCCAGAATAGGGGAAGGAGACCAGGGGACATTGGAAACCAGCGGAGGTGATGGTCAGGAGGACTGAGGCACCGACCCAGTTCCTGATGAGGAAGACAAGGTCCAGGATCATGACACACGGGACTTCCTCCAACCCATGAGAAGAAACCTTTGAGAAGAGATGAGAGCAAACAACACATTTATGGCCCAAGAGATGAGGAGGCAAATCAATCAGACTCTGAACCCTCCAGCACCTGCAGGGGGGCAACAACCTCCACCACCGCTGGCCCCAGCCGACTATGGACGAGACCAAGAGCTGACTGCTACCTTTGATGGGGACCTCAAGGAGGTCAATTACTTCACCATACAAGCAAACAGCTTCATGTACTACTGGGGCCAGATATTCCCCGATGAATTCAGCTGAGTAGATTACCTGGGTTCCAAACTGAAGGGGGCTGCCAAACAATGGTACATGAGTCTATACGAGACACGCAGCCCTGAACTAGATACAGTAGCAGCATTCCTTCACGCGATCCTTTTATATATATATAGGATGCTAGAGAACTTGCCCATTTGCTTCCCTTGCTTTGAATGATCCTGGCAAGAGAGTAGAAACCTCAAAAACAAACATCTAGCAATGTAATTCTACTGCAGTCATCTTGCAAGTTGCTTGTACAAGAAGGGTATTATCTACTTTTATAAAAAAAATCTGGGTTGAAAAATCCAGTTTTACCAATTACAAATCGGATTCATGAAATCCATTTTAAAAAATTATTTAGCTCACTACAAGAAAGTTGATCTCCTTGGCAAAGCAGGTGTTCTAACACAGCTTCTCTGGCAGGATTGGAAGTGCATGCGCAGCAGAATACTGTGCACCCAGATCACTAGTAGGCTACTGAGAGGTATAAACTGTGGCTGCATGTGATGCTGCATACACACACAGTGTGAGAACTGCACACACAGTATGCAACACATGATCAGTTTATATTGGATGCAGATGCATACCTGAGACATAATGTTCCTCCAAGCTCTCTTGATACAGATGCACCATGTTGGATAAAATGGAGAAGAGATGAGGCAAGGCAAGCTGCCTTGGGACCCCACTTGAGAAAAAAGGTGAGATATAAATTCAGCAAATAAATAATTGTAATGCAGACAGGAATGCTGACCTCCATCTTGTGCCACTGTGCATGGTTACTATTTGTATCCCAGGTAAAACCTATTTCTGAACTGGGACCAATAAGTCCAAACATTATATGCTGTTTAAGAGTCTTATAGTGAATTCTAACCAGAGTTGTGCCTTTTTAAATCCATTGAAATTAATGGGCTTGGAAAGATACAATTCTGTTTAGGACTGCTCTGTAAGAGTCTTACTAGATGAAAAGTTGATAGCATGTTAAAGATTTCATCCATAGGAAACAGAATTCTTCCCTCCAGGAAGGGCTTCTATTCTACGGGGAAAATGCAGTTATTTTACCAGCTATATCATCCATTTGTATAGAGTATTCATGTGCAGAATGTGGTTGAGTAAAGATCAGAGATACTGGACACCGCACCCCCCAATTATTAATTTGGTAGGTGTGTTTGAAAACTTTTTGGAAAGCATCAAAGCAACTCCTTCATCCACTATTTCAGGAAATATTTTGGAATATTTTTAAATGTTGTTGGCTGCTTGCTCCATTGCTCCACCAAAGCAAGAATTAGAGTGCTCACTCACCCCCATGCAAGTATATAAAAAAATGTTGCAAGCTTACCTCCCTATAGGCAAGCTATTTTGTACCATTCCCATTCACTCTGATTCCAAATGAAAGTAAGCATGGCGTGGCAGACAATTTTTTAAAACACTTGGAACATTGTAGAGCAATCTGAAGATGTTACGAGTAATTTTCAGTTTCTTCTCCAGAACAAATTAGACAAGGAATTTATTTACTTACAAAGGTGGTATCATTAAAAATAAAAGAATTAAAGAATGAATACAATCTATACATAAAATATGTTTATAAATTCCAATCGGTCTTCTCCATTTCTGTATTTTCTGTTCTTCCTTTCCTTCTCAGCTCTTTCTTTTAATATACTTTTCAGAAAAAACCTTTTCTAATTACATTTGTAAAGTGTCATACAGTTTGACAATATTTAGTACATAATAATAATGAATGGCTAACAGAAAGGAAAACACAATTTGTATGCTTTTCTTTCCCTTGGTACATCTTCAATATATCTAATTCTCAATATGGCCCCAATCTGTGGATACTTAAATCTGGAGACTGGAGCCATGGACATAATAAAACAGCTCTTTCTACAAGCCTAAAAAAGCCCTCAGGTTTGCAGAAAAATTAGAAATATATTTTAAACGTGCAAAAAAATAGGATAGGGTTTAAATTGCCCAAAATGATAGAAGCAGCACCTGTAGCTTTATAACAAAAATGTCCTTAGTGACCAATGCCAGACAACCACACAGCATTGATAGCCTTCAAGCCTTGGTTTCTAGCAGTAAAAGGCAGGAGTAGGGGGCAGGCCTTTTTGAGGGCTGTTCCGACCTTTGAGGGAGCAGTCATAGGGAGGTCAGGCAGAAACCACTGGGAGAGATGCTACCACACAATGTGCATGACTCACCCAGGTCTGGCTGCTGGCCAGTATTCAACAACAGCCAACCCACCAAAACCAGTGTGGTGTCCTAGTAAGAGTTTCAGACTAGGGTCTGGGATACCCAGGTTCAGATACTCATTTTGCCATAGAAGCTCATTGGGTGACTTTGAGCAGTCATGCATTCTCAGTCTAGTCTACATCACAGATTGTTGTGAGGATAAAATGAAAGAGATAATGACAAGCTATGTTGGGTTTCTGTTGTAAAGAAAGGTGGGGTATAAATGAAGAAAATAAATAATATATAGAGATGGGGGGCAGATAAAAGGTTAGTTGGCGGCTGAGTAGAAAGGATAAAAGGAAGCATGGAATGGTGAGAATATGGGGATTGCCAGAAGAAACAAAACATGAAATAATATAGGGGGATACAGGGCCCCCCACAAGTCATTTCAGGTTCTTCACAACAAAGTTGGACTCCAGGTCCAGTACTGTGCAACTGGGCCCAGCCTGGCCCAGCAGTTGGAATTATAATCTTCTCTGTTGGGGAGGGAAGAAAGATGAAAATGGTGCAAATAATTGTAGGCAGGTTGGTTGGTGGGAAGAAAAGAAGGAAGCAGGAAAAGGTGAGAGGTTATAGAGGTTTCTAGGCATAGGAAAGAAGAAATGGTGGGGGAGAGGAAGGCACTCCCTGAAAGTCCTCGTGGGACCCCCACTCATAATTTCTATTTGTCCCAAGCTTCTAAATTAGAGTGGAAAGAGGTTTCTGCAACATCTGTGTGGTTTCAATATGAACAATAGTTTTTCTTCTGTAGGCTTATTGAAACCAATTGTACCTACTAAAGTATGCTTTGTTTATTTAGTTATTATATTTGTTCTCTTGATTGCTCCTAGTGACTCCCCATGCAGGAAGTCTAGGCAGTTTACTGCACCAAACCAGCTTAGCTTTGTAAAATAACTTAATTTGGTGTCTTCAAAACATTCTCTGCACCTACTGAAGAATTAAATCTATATTTGAATATCCAATCTTTGGATACTTAAATCTGATGACTGGAAAAGGCCATAGGTTTGTAGAAAAATGTGAAACTGAAAAAGGCCATAGGTTTGTAGAAAAATGTGAAATTTCAAGAGGGGCGAGTGTTTAAAAAAATCTGGAAAATGATAAAAGGAGAGCCTGTAGCTTTAAGCAATGGATTCCCTCAGTGGCTGTTGCTATACAACCACTGGATTCATGGTTGGGTTTCAGGGAGTAAAAGGGAGGGGGGCAAGGTCTTTTCCAGGCCTTATATTGTTCTTTGAGGGTGGACTCATTGGGGCTGGACATGGCTAGGGCTGACAGCTCCAGGCTGGGAAATTCCTGGAGATTTTGTGGTGGAGTCTGAGGAATTCAGGATTTGAGGTGGGAAGAGGTCTCAGCTGGATACAATGCCATAAAGTCCACTCTCCAAAATAGTGGTTTTCTCCACAGGGACAGATCTCTATTGTCTGGAGTTCAGTTGTAATACTGGGAGATTTCCAGGTTCCCACCTTGAAGCTGGGAACTCCAAGGCTGGAAGCAACTTTTGGGTAACTTCATACCACCCTATTTGCATGACTCAGCTTGGACTGGCTGCTTGCTACTGTTCAACAGCAGCCACCCTATGAAATCCAGATGGGTATAGGGGTTAGGAGACCCACATTTGAACCCCCATCTTGCCACATAAGCTCACTTGGTCACATAATTTGTCTAATTTACCTCATAGGGTTGTTGTGCAGATAAAATTGAGGAGAATAATGTAGGCTGCTTTGGTCCTCACTGTGGAAAAAGGTAGGATATAAATAAAGAAAATAAATAATATGGCTGAAGATGGGAAGCAGATAAAATATAAGGTGGTGAATGGCTGAGGAAAGCATGGGCAGTGAACTGTGGGCTGCAGTTTTCCTAGGTAGAGGCTGCTGGGGAGGAGAAGAGGGAAAGCTTAAGAAAGAAGTGCAGATAAAGGTAAGTTGGCTGTTGGTTGGGAAGAAGATAGGGTGCCAACTGCATGTTGGAAAATTCCTGGAGATTTGGGGGCGAGGCCTGGGGAGGGTGGGGTTTGAGAAGGGGAAGGACAGGTATGCCATAAACAACACTCTCCAAAGTAGCCATTATCTCTGGTGGGCCTAGGGTTGCTAACCTGCAGGTTGGGGCTGGTGATCCCCAAGAGTTATAACTGATCTCCAGACAACAGAGATCAGTTCCCTAGGATGGCTGCTTTGGAGTGTGGCATTATGCACTGCTGAGGTCACTTCCCTCCCCAAACCTCACCCTCCCAAGGCTCCACCCTAGACAACACCCTCCAAAGTAGCCATTACCTCTGGTGGACCTAAGGTTCCCAGCTCCAGGTTAAGAAGAAGAAGAAGAAGATATTGGATTTATATCCTGCCCTCCACTCCGAAGAGTCTCAGAGCGGCTCACAATCTCCTTTACTTTCCCCCCCACACACAACAGACACCCTGTGAGGTGGGTGGGGCTGGAGAGGGCTCTCACAGCAGCTGCCCTTTCAAGGACAACCTCTGCCAGAGCTATGGCTGACCCAAGGCCATTCCAGCAGGTACAAGTGGAGGAGTGGGGAATCAAACCCGGTTCTCCCAGATAAGAGTCCGCACACTTAACCACTACACCAAACTGGCTCTCAGAATGCCTGGTGGAGCCTGTGAAGGGTGGGGTTTGGAGGAAGGGAACCTTAATGGTATAATGCCATGAAGTCCATATTCCAAAGCAGCTATTTTCCATAGGTGAACTGAACGGTCACCTGGAGATCAAATGTTATAGTGGGAGATAACCAGCCACTACCTGGAAGTTAAGCAACAGAAATGGGAAATATGGAAAAGGTAGAACTGGACAAGCTGTAGCTTCCGTGTGAATGAAACTTCAAATAGCAAATAAGAAAACTTTCTATATTCAATATAAATATTGTATAATTCATTAAAGTCAAAGTACATTTCATGTAAATCTATAGAAAAATCAGAACATCAGAATCAGGTCATTGGAACCAAAGTGGACTAAACGGAACAGAAGACTGTAATTAAGAGTGGAAGCCCTATGGGGCACCTATTGAAAAGGACTGGGTGGTGATGCTTTGGATTCTAGTCACATGGAGGCAATAGCTTGTCCACTACCATCTGGAAGTTGGCAACCCTACTCCACCCCAAATCTGGAATTTTCCAACTTGGGCTGGAAATCTCTGTAGTTGGAAGATCTGTTGTGACTCCAGGAGATCTTCAGGCCTCACTTGGAGGTTGGCAACCTTAGAAGTAGAAGACTACTTCAGGAAAAGGGGAGAGGCTATGAGAGCTTTCAAAAAGGAAGAGAAAATCATGGGGGAGAGGAAAATGAGGTGCCTCCCATGAGTCCTTGTGTTTCCACTAACCAATCAAAACATCTGGAAAGACACTGGTGAATTCTTCAGAAAGACAATTATGATAGTGAAGAGGAAAAGAACTTCCCAGCAGCCTCCTGCAATCCCCCAAAAGACACAGCTGAAGGGTGATGAACCCTTTGGAACAGTAGGCCATGTGGCTATGTAATCTACCTTGAGTTTCAGTTTCAGTGAGAAATCAGGCTACAAATAAATAAATAAAACAGAGTGCTGTACCAAGTGGTGGGCTGTAGTGCAAGGGAGTTTAATACCTGCCAAGTTATGCTACTTGGCATAGCTCACCTCCCCCCCTTTCCTGCCTGTTTGTCAGAGGTGATCTTAAAGTGGGCCAGTTGGCTTCACTCCTGCCAGAGCTGGAGCCTAGTGGTAACCAAACCTCTGCAAGCAGGCAGACAAGGGGGGGCTGACTTATTCCAGGTTTGGGTGGGTGGAGGTCAAAGGAATAAAGAGAAAATCAGTGGTTTCCAAACCAACAGGAACTTCTCTAACAAAGCTCAATTATCTGTGTATTTTTATTCCTTTTGAATCATTAGTGTGACGAACATACAAGCTGAAGCTTTTACTTCTTAGTGAATACTGTTCTGAAAGCAGAGTACAGGAGGCTTTCAGAGAAAGAGGATGTTGTTAAAAATCCCTTAAGTAGACTCATACAGTTCATGGAAGCCTTGGAGCCAAACCTTTGATGATCAGTTGGTTTTTGGACAGAAATTCATGCTGTACTAGGCAGCAATGAAATCACATTCCTCTGGCCATGTCAAGTTCATATTATACTTTTGATAAATTTACAGGGAAACACAGACAGAAGTTAGGGGAGATGGGAATAAAGCTCTATCTGGAGAACTGGCGGACTCTGATCTGGAGAACTGGGTTTGATTCCCCATTCCTCTACATGAAGTCTGCTGGGTGTCCTGGGGTCAGTCACAGTTCTCTCAGAACTCTCAGCCACACCTACCTCACAAGCTGCCTGTTGAGAGGAACAAAATGTGGTTGTAAGCTGCTTCGAGACTCCTTAAAGTATAGGAAAGCAGAGTATAAAAACCTACTCTTCTTCTTCTAAAACATCCCAAGTGTAAATATATATTTAAAAAGCCCTTAGTAAGAGAGGGCAATTCCAACAGTACAAAAGAGAAGAAACACTGCTAAGAGCTGCCCAGTGTAAAGTACTTTAGCTACCACCAGTCCTGTCTTACCACTCAGTGGTAGCAGTTGGTGTATGAACAGACCCTTTTCTCTTACATGCTACTTAGCAGCAGAAAACAATAGTCAGCATCTGCTATCTAGGCCACTGTTGGCTATGAACCCATAAAAACCGTGTGGGGCTCCAGATCAGCCATAATGGCAATGTTTTTCTGGCTAGAAATTAATAAATCTGCTTTAAGATTATAAAATGGCCTGAGGGAATCATTTTGATCTGGTCCAGCTTCCACATATATTTGCCAGACATGAGACATATGTAGAAGCCATGAGCTACAGAAATTTCCTTGAAATGAAATCCCATTAACCACCCTCTAAAGACTACTGGGAAGTTTCTCTCCTTAAGCCTCACTCAATCCAATGTATTCATATATTTCCATATATTTCCAGTGTATCATGCCCAATTTCCTTAATTATTAAGGAAACAGTTGGCAGTGTTCGCAAGCAACCAGGGCTACATAAAAACAAAAATATACCAACAAATTATTATGAAGTGTCTTGTATATTGTTTAAACTTGAATGACTGGAAATGAAAACTGGAATCAGAAGTATGCTATAGGCAATCTAATGTAGAGGAATGAACGAATAGTTTCAAAATAGTATGTCTGAAATTAAATCCTGCTTCTGCTGGTAACATGCTATAAACTGCTTTGGGCAAAGCATCAGTTTCCTGCCTCGATTCCCCATCTGCTAATAGTAGCAATAACAATAACCTAATCTGCATATCACAAAAGACTGCTGTGAATTACCATCTTTGCAAGGCCTTGAATATTCACAGCACTTCTATAAATGCTAAAATATTAGTATTTTTCCCTGTGACAAGAGCTTATCTTTATCACTAATTATAGCCATATAATTAAAATTTCATGAAATATGACTGCAGAGTTTGCAACCATTTTTTATTTTTAATAAATCAGGTTCCTATTTGAGTTTTAAAAATCTGTTATGTAAATGGAGGACACTGCCACACACTTTTTGGAAAAGAAGCTTGCGTTTCTCATCTTGATCATATGTGACTATGACTAGAATATCAAGTAGCAGCAATGACCTCTATTCAATAGAGATATATAGACAGCTCCTACTCCAGTCTTCAACATATAAATTGAGAACTGTACAGGAGCAGTGTGCTAAGTAGAATTTAGTTGGCAGTGCATAATCGAGCTTATGACTCTCAGGTAAGAAAGCGCATTTTACCTATTTGGAAAAAAATTCACATTTATTTACTGTCAAACAGGTGTTAAACTTTACATTGGATATTAGTGATGGGCTCATTATTAACAGGTTTACACAAAGGGATGAAAAAAACAAAATTTTTCTGAAACAATGTACAATTAATTAGATCTTTCATCATAAAATAAATTAATTACTAAATATAGGCAGACGGAGTATGGAAGAATAATATTTTTGTTTTCTCTTAGATTAAAAAGGACAGGCACCATTTGTTCCCCATTAAATTTTTAGAGTAATATCCTGCCCCCCCCCCAATTCTACTCCCCTCCCCAGTTAAAGAATGCAGTGGGAACTAATTTATAATCTGTTGCAGATACTTTACCAAATTTGTGCAAGGCATGGCTTCTAAGAGAATTCTCCCCAGAAAATATGTTCGTTTGGCAATAAAAAGTTTGAAACATAAGAAGAACACTGTTTACAGTGAAAAAGAAGTGAAAATGGGAAGAACTTGCATTTTAAACATATTACGGTACTATGAACCAAGTGTAAGAAAAAACAGCTTGTAGCATATGTGCAACCAAGAGCGTTTCACAATATTTTCTTCAAACTCTTTAAAATTATTTTAATGACAATTATATTTCCGTTTGGACACAAATGTATTTATTTTTTTTACCCTAGCAATAGAACAAAATATAATTTCTTTAGCCATTTTTTTCATGAGAACAGTTCATTATACAGTTGAGGAAATATATGAAATAAGGCCTGTGGCTTGATTGCTAGTGGTTAGACATGTTTTCAATCTTTGCCATAATGGAAAAGATTTTCAGTGAACTGCAAACTGATGCAGAATTTTCTCCTGCTTATGCAAGTCTTGTCAGGAATAGTAAGGTACAGTAAATTTGTCCCACAGGATTTTTAGAGCCTACGTCTTGTATATAATACAATGTAGGTCTACAAAAAAATGATGCAGCCATATTTACAAATTTAGTTCACAAATTGCTGCAGTAAAATGGCTGGAACGCTTTCTTTGCATGTGTGTATGTTTATTTCACAATCTCTTTTATGTCAGCCGCAGAAGATATCTTAAAATACCTCGATGGCATCTTTTTTTTTCTTTGTAACAAATAATTCTTTTAGTATACTCTGTGTATATACAAAGCTTTGTTTTATAAAAATTCACAGAACTGCAAGGTCCAGTCATCTCCGTTACATGGGAGAAAGAAACCACAGGGACAACAGAATTGTCTCTTCAAGAAGGTATGAGAGAGCCTGCATGGGGCCAATTAAGTCTGTTTAATACTTGTATGTGGTCTTCAGTATTCCTTTGCTACACTATTAAAGGCTTGTCACTAGTTGCATTTGTCCTTCCCTAACGTCCCCTTCTGGAATACATCCTTCCTTGTTAATAGGAATTATATAGCCATCGCTATTGCCCCTGCTGATTTGATAGTACATCTGAAGCTGATGACCAGCTCCGAGATTTGGCATGCTTTTGTAGTAAATGTCCTCATTCTCACTCCTCCTGGAGGGAGAGAGGTCTTCCTCGATGTCGGGACTGCTCTCGGGGTAAGGAGAGTCTCTGAGGTTAGGCATGCTCGTGTAAAGGGAGTCTCTGTTGGGGGACTGGAGGTGGTCTTCGACTTCAGCTGTCAGCTGTGACACATAGCTATCTGTTCCTTCAGTTTTCACTTTCTTCTGTGGCTGGTACAGAAGGGAGTGAGTCCGCTGGGGAATCAGGGGGGCCTCAAGCTCCTTTTGGTGCAGCTCCAGGCCTGGGTTATCACTGTGCATCAAAGATGACGCATCTGCAACGATAGCATCATCTTCACTACTGCTCCCGCCGATCACAGCTTTGATTGGTAATGTGCGCTCTAGGTTGTGGTTCTTGTTGCTGCCCCGCAGGTTGTTGTGCACTAATTCTGAAATGATCATTTTTTCAAATGCGGCATCATTCAGGCTTAGTCCACAGTCTACAACTTGCACACTGTCATTATAGTCCCCATTGCGCAAAGAGTAGCTGTTGTTGAAATTACCATTTAGCGGTAGAGTATCCATGGCACTTGTATCCCTGGCATTGTTCAGTGAATGTCCTGCAAGAGAAAAGTGACACCCTACGTTAATGTCTAGGCTGGAGCTACAGTTCTTATTCTATAAAAGAACTTTTAATGTAGTTCAGGACAAAGTTGTACTTGGAAGTAAGACTTGAGGAATGTTAGGGTGATTGGATGTTCCCAACGGTAAGGATATGTACCTTATAAGAGAGAGAGAGAAGTTTATAAAGTAGTAACACTTTTCATGAAGCTTCAATGTTACTTTAAATTAGAAATTTGAAAGTAAATGCAAGGTTTCTAATTTAACAATTTAGCATAAGTTCTAGATGTCTTCCAACAAGGAAGAGGAAGGTCACTCCATGCCCTTGCATATATAATGCAATGCAATTCATTTGTAAACATTTATATTTTAAGTACAATACCATGATTCGGGGAAAATAAAATTAACAGAATTTGTCCTAAACAACACTAAATTAAAACAAAAGCCCCCCCCAAAAGAAAAATTAGGTCACATACAAAACAGAAGGTAAATGTGTAACTAAACCCACGTCATTGGCAAGCAACTACTGTTACAGCATTTCTAAATTTTCCTTTTTGTGTGTGTTTTTTTTCTTTTGAAGATGGAATAAAGAAAAGAATGAAAAAAATGGACAAGTACAGAGATTTCATGTTAAGCACAGACAGCCACCTCTCACACTAGGGGGACTGGGGTCCACAAGCACCATCCAACAACACGGAAGACAGCAGGTGGAATGACTCACTTTGGACAACTCACATCATGTCTGTCTGCTCAGGCTATCTGGCCTAAGAGTAGCTGATATATAAAAGAAAGTAAAATGATTTATTGTAACATGATGAAGAATTACTGAGCTTATCAGCAACTTAGTCAGAGCAAGGGTTCAACAAATTAGATTGCTTGCAATAACAGCTTTTCCCCATTTTAATGTGAATTTTTGTTTTTGTTTTTGGTTGCATTTTTCTCTGCCAGCAACGGCCCCAGGCTTCAGAGTGTCAAAGTTCGCCTGCAGCCCTGCAGTCTGCATCAGTCACAGTGACAGCACTAAATGAAACCACCATAGTCTATTTAAGAGTTGGGCCCACAGACACCATGGGCAACATGGAAGTCAAAAAGCAGAAATGTTAGGGATTCCTCTAAGCATGGGTCACAGAAATTAACCAAAGAATAAATATTAAGCTGTGGAATGGGAGGAGATTATCAGGCAGGGCTGACATTTTTCAACTGCTGGAGAAATGGAGAAATTGAATACGTCTTGCTGGAAAGATGAAAAGAAGTTTAGGAAAGAAACAAAAAAAACAACCTGGAGTTTTATGGTGACATGCTCTTTTTTCTAGAGACAAAGTAATTGGTTTGCTATAGACACAAAGACATGTAAACTAAGACATCACATTGCTTCCCAGGCAAAGAAGAAAAAAGAAAGCTTTGAAAGAAACTGAATGGTGTGTCATGGAAAGTTAGATGATTTGTTAGTGAACTCTCCTAGAAGAATCACTTTTAAATTCTTGAGAAATGTGTGGAAAAATCAAGAAAGAATGAGGTACTGTTTTTGGAATGAAACTGACCACTGTGAGGCTGCTGCATTATATGCAAGGCTTGGAGTAGCTATATAGAGAGAAAAGTGATTTTTTTAAATGTGTCTAACAACATTTCCTGATTTACTTTCAGCCAGCGCTTAAAGCTGCAGCTTAACCAAGAAAATTCAAAGTTGCTTTTATAAAGACTGGATTCATGCCCAAAAGTGACTTTTTTTTGTTTGGTTACAGAATACTAATTTTTGAAGTGCAAGAGCTGCAGCTAATCTTGTATTGTATTGTTGCAGCCACCCATGTGCACTGAATTAGTCAAAAGGATGGCAATTCTTTGAACAGCTTCTCTAGGCTTTGATTAAACAACTTTTTTGTAGTTGGGTAATTTTATATATGTTCCTAGATCTCTCTTGCAAAAAGCCTTATCCATATGGAACATATGGCATTTATATGAGACAGCCAACACATGGACTACATGCTGGTATTAATTTCCTCTATGAAGGCTCTCTCTCTCTCTCTCTTTTAGAAATAATCTAATTCTTTATCCTCTACTAAAGAGATATCGAAGCATATTTAATAATCCAAAATGAATTTTCTATGATATACTGCAGAGTTAAGCACACTTGAATATACTTCAACCAGTTTTAAAGAGGCAAGTTTAGCTGCCCGTGATCAGGTAATTCACTTGAAGTCTTTTCATAGCCTGTAGCAAGATTACAGTGGGAATGTGAAAATGTAAGTCAATTATTAAGCATCTCTGTTTAATGGTGCTCTGGTTTTTAGCAGCAAATTATTTCAGCATTGAATATCCTCAGTTACCAATAGGGCTTGCTACAGACCTCTTGTGACTTGTTTCCCTTTCCCAAAAAGCAGTACATATGTACTGTTTAAACAGGGAAACATTTCATTTGCAAATTGTGAACCACTTGCCCGCTGAGTCTACTTCATGACCGCTAGTTATGTTTTAATTGTGCCCATTAAAAATCATGCTGAAAAAATTTACATTTGATAGGCAAAGTTAAGTTTTACTCCCATACTTGTCTCTCTGTAGGTTGCTAGAGGAAAGCATAAGGAAAGTAAGAAAACAGGAGAATGAACATAGAAACTACAGTTCACCTTTTAAAATATAAAATAAGGAAATCTGACATAGAACAATAAGTCTGGTTTTTAAAAAGAACATGCTTAATAAAGATTTTCCATTACATTAGAGACTCTTATTTTATAGCTTATTCAACTCATAATTATTAAAAATGTTTTAATTTGGGAATTGATTCAGTAGTGAAAGGCAAGCAGTTAGACAGTATAGTACAAGTAAGCTAGTGAAGAGGCTCTGACAACCCTGAACCTATACATATGCATGTGCACATCCCATCCCAAAAATTTAACTGCTGATGCTGCCAACAGTCTTAGGACCAAGGCCATACATCCCACACTTCTATGTTCTCTTCTAATTCTAATCACTACCTGAACACTTCCCTAAGGAAAAGAAAACAACTCACATAAAGCTGCACTATACTATAGTTTGCCTCGAAATATGACTCTGGATACAGTTTCCCACACTAGGATAATTCAGATGTCAAGATGCCTTGTGTGGGTTTAATTGCCTAATCAACTCCAGAAGCAGAATGTTCTCAGCAAGCTTTTGATTAATTTTATATTGCATAGATGTGATACCTCTAAGTGATATATATCTTGAAGATGGGTTCTCAGACCAGGGGGTGTCAGTCCTGTAATAGTATATTAAGATTTATGCCACCTGTGTTAAAAACATGGATGATTATTGGCAACGGCTATTATGGAAAAGGCATTATCACTATAATATAGTGCAGTTTTACAAGCCTGGCATTATCAGCAGTACTCTCAAGGGAGAGGCATTCTGAAGTCAGTTCTAGGTCCCCAGCTACATTAAGGGAAGGGGGCATTGAGCAAAATATCATTAAGAAGCATAGGCAAGATCAACATATCCCAAAGTGTGGGCACACCTGGTGAGTTAAACACAGGAGCTGAAGGGGCATTACATACAACGGTTTCAGCAAGCAATGTGTTATAAGGATTGTTAGTGCCGTGCGGTCGAAGAAGAGGGTTTGTTAGTAGGTAATTGCCAGTCATTCCTAAAGCAAAGAAATAGAAAGAGAGAGACATCAGCTCTTTAATTTGATTCTGACAGTTCCAATAAAATATTTTTTGTTTCATCATGAGTCGTGTATATCTTGTCAAATTTAATTCAGCTGAACATTTCTGAATGTATTTGAACTACTAATTTGAAGAAAGAGAGTGAAAATGTAGTTAGATTTCAGTAATTCACAGGTGCCGTCCAAATCCCCAAAGTAAACACCTGCTGAGAATGACATTTGCTAATTTATACAAAATCGCTGTTAAAACAAGAATAGCAATTAAATACCAAAAGACCCAATGCTCTGTTTCAAGATGTTACAACTTAATGTCTATAACCTTAATCATGGATAGGCACCAGGACTGAGAAATCAAAATCATGTTAATTTAAAGGCATTGGGCAATCTCTGATGGGGGGGGGGGAACCACACCAGAGTCTATTTCTAACTTAAGTGTAAGTAGAACAAGATTTTTTTTAAAGGGAGGGGAAGCACAGCTTTTTCAGCCAAAGGTGAGTTTAGCACAAACTGCAGGAAGCCTCTTTTATTATATGCAAAAGAGCACATGCTGAAGGTTTTGGGACTGGGGGTGGGGGAGGTAAATCATTCACACAGTCTTGTAGAATAAATGGATCCATGCTGCAATATCAACTACAAGGCTTTTTAAAAACATCAATTATCTTTAAGGTATGTTTTTTCCCTGAGTAACAATAATCTTAAATGAGCACACTAAAAGAAAGAACAACTAGTTTAGCAATTTCAGTCCAAATGAATCAATATTTTTTGTACTAGTGTCTAAATAAGCAGGCAAAGTTTCAAAATAACATCTTGGAAACCCGCATGGATCTTGGGTCTCTTAAATGAACACACTCGTCAACAGTACATAAAATTAGATTACAGTCTTTGATAGTCTCTGTGCACACATATATATCACATGAGCTAGGTGACGGTGCTATTCAACTGAACAGTACGGGTATGCATAAGAAAGGGTTGATCTTGTCTGAATATATTACATGTCCAGAATGAGATAGAGTGCAGTCTAAAAATTTACATACAAAATTTAAATTGATTAGCTTCTCATTGTGGCAATGGTGGCAGATATTACATTTTAAATATTAATGCCTTATCACCACTCAAAATATTATTACTGTAGGTAGCAAAAAATCCTGGAGTTCGGGGAATTGCTTTACTGACAGATTATGTTAATCTTATTTGGTGTTGGTTTCATTTATTTGATTTTCACAGATTTTTTTTTAAAAAATGCAATCTACATACAAGAAAGGGCAGTTCAAGTAATCTTCTGCTGTAGCGTACATCGCAAACTTTTGACTGTATGGTAATTTTAACTAATTAACATAATTGAACATGGATCCACATTCCCCCTCATCACTGTTATCCTCATTGTGCTATAGCAGAATGAATATTGATTCTCATTCCTTAGTCCTGGTGGTTCTAGTAAATTAAGCTCAAAGGCCATGGGTCTTGCAGGCAAATAAAGAATAAAGAGTTGCCAAATTTGGGTTGAGAAATTTCTGGAGATATGCAGATGGAGCTTGGGGAAGCTGGAGTGTGGGGAGGGACCTCAAGGGGGTATAATGCTGTACAACATACTCTCCAAAAAGCCATTTTTTCCCAGGGGAACTTATCCCTGTAGTCTTGGATATCAGTTATATTTCAATGCGGTCACCAGGCCATTTAGACTAGAGACCTCATTTGAAGGTTGGCAACCCTAGGAATATGTGGGCAATTTCTCTTCCACAATTCCTGCTAAAATTAGTGGAAGCTGTGCATTAGAGCCAGTTTGCAATAGGGTTAGGAGTGAGGACTAATCTGGGAGAACCGGGTTTGATTTCCCAATGCAGCTGCTGGGTGACCATGGGCAAGCCACAGTTCTCACAGAGCTGTTGTCTTAAGAGCAGTTCTTGGAGAGCTCTCTCAGCCCCACCTACTTCACAGGGTGTCTGTTGTGGAAGAGGGAGGGAAGGAGATTGTAAGCCGCTCTGAGACTCTGAGTGAAGGGCGAGGTAAAAATCCAATCTCTTCTTCTGTAGCCTGTTGTTTTTGTTAGGGTATGTTGGCAATTATGAGTTCAGAAAAGTTTCTGCTGGTTAATAATGGAGTAGTTATGTATTCTCTACGGACAAAAAATGTTTCTCTTAGGCCCTATGCAGATATTACTAGTCAGGAAAAAATGTCTCCTTTCAAAGTGTTTCTGATTGGCACATCTTATCCTACTTTCTCAACATGGGGAACAAATAATGTCTGAACTTCACTGGGTTTAAAGTCAGTATTATGACCTTGCCTCTCTGTCCATGCAACGAATGGTACTTAGCTGTTACGGGATCAAGGAGATGCTGTGTTCCCATAAACATGGTACAAATTGAGCTACAGATTGATTTTTTTTCTCTAGGACAGGGGCAAGGGAAAACCTGAGAACGATGAAATTTTCCTCAGGTAATATCTGAACAAGTCCCAATTTTCTAGCGTAGTCTTAATTTTGCTAAGAAGTCTGTGGGCAGTTTATTGATTTTAGCTGAGCTGATGTGTCTGGGAGTGGAAAGAAACCAGGCAAGGAAGATTGTGCACTGGTTTGGGATATGGGACGTGCAGTTCCACATACATCAGCAAAATGTGTTTTTCAATATGCCATAGGGTACTGCAACCCTGTGGTACATGCCACAGGAAACTGCAAGCAACTGTGGTGTGTACTAGAATTGTACAACTGTTGGAAAAGGAGTAGCAACTATTTACCATAAACAATACAGATATACAGAAACATAAGGTATGTTGCAGCCCTTAATTCTTAAGTTTACTTAGCAGCTGTGTACTTTTGAGTGTAATCTGAGGTTTTGGGACAGAGAAAAGTGAGAAAAAGCTTGTAAAAGACTCTACATGGATCATGTGACTAATAAAATGTATATATACAACTCTCGCTCCAAAGAATCTGTATGTGCTGTGTACATCATGCTCTTCTGAATATAGAGTTCTCCTTTGACTTCAATACATTTTAAAACTATACAACCATATTGTTTTGCATACACAGAGCTACTCGTGCCATGAAATGGGAAAGGAATGTTGGTGGCTGAATCGGAAATGCAATGGAAGTCCTGTTCCAGTGTTTCACGTTTTGTGGTTGCCCAGTAAGAATCCTGCATTTAGAAAATTAGAATCCAGAAGCTAGAGGCAGAGTCTTAAATAAGACCAACTGAGCATTGATTGCTTGGGATTTCTGGAGTATAATAAGTCCTAGGATCAATCCCATCAATATAGCAAGTGAAAAACTAGTAGAAACAGTGAAACACTGGTTTTGTTTTTATTACTACCTGGAAGGCCCCACTTCTCATAACCTAGATTTAGATTTTAAAGAAATATGTAATGAGGCAGCTTTCAGATAAAGATGTTAAGGTTAAGTGCTGTCCCATTAGCATCACACTTCCGTTATGAAAAGATTTGGCATGGAAGCCACTGAGAAAGTTTGCTCAGCCTTTAGTATTTATGGCTGGAACACAGTGGAGTGGCCCTTCACTATCATTTAGTAAACCTGTAGGAAGAGATATGAAGGTTTTACAAACATTAATCTGAGTTGCAATGATAAATCTATGTCTAGAGGTATTAAATCTAGTCTATGTGGCTATATTTTCTCCCTTTTGGGCTGTCATGTGGCAGACAAATGCTGCCTTACAGACTTGATCAAAACTATACAGAAAAAAAATCTTTGCAGATGTCTTTTGTAAAGAGCTGATTTCAATTTGATTTCACAGGCAAGATGTCCATGTATGGAAATCTAATGAATTTAAAATGTTATTGTGCTGGTAGTTCTGTTTCAGTTTTAGAATACAAAGGTTAGAAAAGGTTTTAAATTATGTTCTTGCTTTTAAGTTAAATTATTGATGAGACTTATTTAAGTATACACTTTCTATGAATGAGAATGCTAGCTTCTATCCTAAGAAAGGAGGCTGAGAGAACCAGTTTTTAAATGTATTCAAGACAAACTTTATAATTTTAGCAAGTACTGCTTCTGAACTGCCTGTATATGTGTAAGTGTGTTTGCCTGCATGTATTTTCATAATCCAGTGCAGATGTTCAGTGTGCCTACTATAGACATTTCTTTTTATGATTTCCAATGCAATTCTAAATTCATATCTAATAAAATACTGCTGAATTATTTAAAAAATAAAACAAAGGAGAATGAAATGTGCCCAATAACTGACCTTGATTAAGTGTTGAAGTGCTATTGATATCACCTGAGATAAAAGAAGATTCAGATTGTTTTCTCACAGTGTCATTCCACATTCTTCTTATTCGGCTCTGTTAACAAAGTGAATCAAACATAATTGTCACATTTCAAGCAGCAGACTGACACATTTTGTCACTTTTACTCTGCCTTTGTATTGCAATCTCCATGTGTGCTATTATGGATAAAGTAATGGCGAGTGGGGATGCTGCAAATTTTTGAAGCAAACCTGTTTGGCAGCCGAACACACCCTGGTTAATATACCCTATCAGTTTGTGCAGAGATCAAGGTTATGTTCACTTTGTACTGAACAAACTGAACAGCTGGTGGACAAGTGTGCAGATGCCTGCTGGTCAGAAACCAGCTCACAGCTGATAGGGGGGAGTCAAGTTCTGATCTTCCAACACTACTTTGCATCTTAGCTTTGCTGTGATGGGACACAAGACATTTTCAAGGAAGAATCAGCAGAAGCCAAGTCCCAGCTGATGGGGAAACTACTCTGAATAAACTTCTGATCTACCCACCTCCCTGTTTGTAAGACACTGATAACTTTTGTTCCATGGCGGATAGAAGCTGACCACTAATGTTCTTCCCCTCCAGTTGCGGAAAAAACAGAAGTAATTAGCTTCTGTTCGCGCCCTAATCATCTGTCCCTGTAAGGCTTCAGGAAGAAGCAGAAGAGAGAGCATTATCAGCCGAGTACCAGCTTTTCTCATCAGCTCCTTGACCGCTGCAGGCAAACAGAAGGTAAACCAAACAGAGGGATGTTCAAGCATACCCACTGGAGAGAAGCATGTAGTTTTAATGGAACTGGCTGCGGAGAGTTTACCTTCAAACTAGTTTACAGCACCATCTTAAGCAGAAGCATGCCCTTCTAAGCCCACTGATTTAGAAGAGTGTGATTTTACTTAAGATGATATTGTCAGAAAATCAAATGTGTTATGTTTCTTCCTCTACATCCTGAACAACTAGAGCTAGATGAGAGTTGACAATGCTATCCTGTTCTGTACCGTTAAGTCCAAATCAAAACATTTTAAGGAAAGAATCACATTTAATAATTATGCTGAAAAGGCCACTAAACATATACTCTTGATAATTAGTTTGCACATTCTAGAGCTGAACAGGAAACCAGTTCAAGTTAAACTCTGCATGAGGGCCTACAGGGCTGTGGCATTTTAATAAAAAAAGGGTAAAGTCCTTTTTGATAATGTCCTTTTAGATAAAAAGGAGGAAATGTGCTTTCTTCCCTGGAAGAGATAAGGAAAAATTAGCTGAACTCAGTAGCTGCCTGAGGAAGAAAGTTTAACGTTAAGTCAGGATTTATTGTTCATGCTAGTACATATTCTATCTAAACACAACCAGTATTCTTGCTGCAGCTGTTTTTGCCCTAATTTTGTTTACTAAATTTCCAGAAAATGGCCAGATGGGTTCATTTGTAAATTGTGAAATATGCATTTAATAAACATTCCTGAAAGTGCATTACCAAAAACTTATCTCATTCTCATACTTGACTGTTCACCCACTATTTCTCAGAGATGTTTTCCTCACCATTGTCCAGTCACAATTGGGAAGTAGCCCTAAGTCTGCATATCCTTGTGTTTAAAAACTACCTTTCCACCTTATAGAAATGTTTAGAAATCAAGTCCAGAATGTGAAAGCATGTAATTGTTATCTAGATTGCTACAATAAGGACATGATTAGTGTATCTGTACATCTTTTAATGTGCTATTTGTAATTAAGGATAATTAAAAGTTACTGACATTAATAGATACTGCCAAAATATTTTGTTACCTGAGTACCAGAGGAATAGCGAGCACTAGTTCTTGTGGTTGATGCCTTTACTGAACTATGTGGGCTCTCTGTTGGTAATCCTCCACAACAATAGGAATGTCTGAAGCACTTTCCATATTCCTTCCGTACCTGTAAGCCAGTAACAGTGCTCATAAAATATACATTCATAATTTCATTTTTTAAAATTGATATTTCTAGCCCATCCTATTCTAGAGATTTCAGTTATAATAATGCTAAACAGAGAGTCTCCAGAATTGAACCAAATTTAGATTTCCAGTTAAACAAATATTGATGACAAGCAGTATTATTTATGTTATTGGTCCATCCTCTCTTAAGCATTGGTATGATTTGGTAGATAAGAGTTGGAATATCATCACTTCAAAAATGCCAAGCTTTTGGTTCTCATTAGATTATTTGATATGATTGCATTACTTAAAACAGGTGTGATCACTGGCCAATTATCACTGGCCAATTATTTTATAAGTGGAGGTATAAAATAATTCTGCCTGAACTGCAGATGGCTTCTTTGTAAGCAATTCATATATTTGTTTTCTGCTTAACTGCCTCCTGGTTACAACCAAACACCACCAGTATCTAGAAGTGAACTGCAAGAAGCATTTCTTGTCCAGTGATCACACCTCTTTCAAGTAATGCAATCATATCAAATAATCTAAGGAGAACCAAAGGCAGTAAACATGTGGAGGAATGGGGAATCAAACCTGGTTCTCCTAGATAAGAGTCTGCACACTGCACCAAACTATATGCTACACCAAACTGGGTCTTGACCAAATTGTCATGGTCAAAAAAATGTGAAGATTACTTTGAAGCTGGTTTGGGTAACTAGCCTTCTTCAATAGCTGTTCATTAACAGCATTGTCCACTTTACCCATTCATCAGGTTAAGCAAATGCAAAGAAAACTGAATGGGGTATGTGTATATACGTGTGTGCACTAAAGCTATAGGTGGTTCTGAACAAAAGATTTTAGCTTATTTGGGATCCTAGAGACAAATTTTAAGTTCATAGGGTTGGTTAAAATCACAAACATGTGAATCCCTAAACCTTACTATAAAATGCTATAGTAGAACGTCAGGAAAATATGGATCTAGAGTTTAACATATTTTAACTGGCACAGAAGCATATTACAAATCAGGAAGCATATGACCAAAACCTGTCTCTTTTTATCCAAGTACCACTCCCTGGGGCTGATTTTTGCCTAATGTCTCTACTGCTGCGAATATACATTATCTGTCGGTACAGCACATTCCACTGTCATTATTTCTAAATTATAGCCTGTTCAAAACTGAAGGAAGTAACAGCACTATCATCTTGTCAGAACTAGAAACAATAGTTTTCACTCTCACAATTCTATTTCTCTGTTCAATTTACTGACCAACTAGTAATAACAGAATAAAAAATCTGCATTAGCTATGTATACAGTGGTTGAATGATAGCCAGTGAAAGACGCTGCAAATTTTAAACACTAAATGGCAACCTGAATGTTTGTTCAGGTATGAATCATCTCAGACTAGATGAAGGTGTTCTGTACTTGACTGGCACTTTAATATTGCTTTCTGCTGATGCCACATAACAGAAGAAGCAGTGCACAACAAAAAGCTGCATACCTCTGGATTATGTAATTTTTTTTAAAAAAATAGCACTATGTAATAACTTACACTGGAAATGACTTGCATCTCTTAAGATTTTCTTTTTTAAAATGTTTGGAGCATTCAACTCATGTTTTGTTCCAATGACAAACAGTATCTGTACACAATGCAGTATTCCTTCTAATTTTTTTTACATAAAGAATTTTGTTGAAATTTTTGTAAAGGATGCTACACTCAAAACAAATAGGATGGCAAGAAAACTCATTCTGAAATGCTACACTTGAAAAAAGGTTGCTTCTGACTCACTTACTAAAAGCAGCCTATCTCCAATAAATACTTTGTCAGCATTTTGTTAATGTGTGAACAACACTGGCCCTTTTAAAAACCTCCAGTAAAAAGCCTACTGTAAAACATTGCTTTAATGTAGTTATCATAGCATTTGTAAGACACCAATAATAGAGTACCTTTTTTTCCTTGTGTTATTTTCTTATAACTTTCTTCCCTGTTCCATCTGCTCACACTTTCCTAACTCCCTTGTAAACCCTTGGGTATGTTATTTGTTTCCATTTATGGAAATCAAACGTGTTGTGTCTCAAGTGGAATGGAAATTAAGTGAGGGGTTGCTTTGGCACAGTATGTTCAGCTTTGAGGATTCTCATTTTCACCTCTCTCTGTCAGTGTAATTTACTTGACAATGGCTGAATTCAGAAGTTATGAAGAAGCCACAGTTCATTTGTGATGAGAACAGCCAGGAAATCCTCTGGTTCAAAACTCTCTCTTTTCTCTGCAATGCACTGCACCGCACCGCACTAAAAATAAACTAATTTGCTGTGGTGTCAAAATTGGGCACTTTAACAAATTGTGGTTTGTTATTTGTCTAAATACTAGTATTCTAAAACGATGTAAGCTTTGTAATGTAAAACAATGCTTTGTAAGCCGCCCTGAGCCTGCCTTGGTGGGGAGGGCGGGGTATAAATAAAAACTTATTATTATTACTATTATTAAGCAGAGGACTTCTTGGTTTGTTATACCTGGAAACAGTCTATAAAAAAGATATAGTAATTTTGCATAGTGACAGCTATTAGAATAGGAAACCATCTAAGCTGCCTTGATTTATTCTTTCGTGGAAAGCTGTATTTCAGAAACATCAAAGTTTTATGATATTAACAGATTAGAACAAAACAATAGTTTTAAAAACCTATATATATGAAATCAGAAGATTTCCATATTACAATGCTATTGTCAAAACCTGCACCATGTAGATAGGTTTGTTTAGTGAGGTTTGTGATTCAGTAGAACAGCCCCCCCTGTGGGCTAGAGATGCCACACTCGTACTGAGTCTCCAACTGATTCTCCTCTATCTGCCCTCCAAGTTTGCTGTGGATTGGATCTAGGGAGCAACTTATTGCCCCCAAAGCAGGTACTTCAAGAAAGTTCTCTGGGAAATCAGGAGTGTATCAAATGGGCTCCCAACAAGCTGGAGGCATCAATGTTGGGAGCCCACGGACCTTTTTGGGATGCCCTTCTCCCTGCCTTCCAAGTTTGGTAAGGATTGTGGGGGTGGAGTAGCAGCCCATCAAAATAGGTGCCCCAGGAAAGTGTTCTCTGGGGAAATCACAGTCGCAGGTCCAGAAGCATATAGAACAGAACCCTTGCAAGCCACGATACATCAAACTTGCAGCAAACTTCCCCGGGATGCCCCTTTACATGCCCCTCAGAGCAGAATGAAAGCCACTATTGGTGATTCTAGGGCTGCAGAAGTCAGTCCCCCCATTACTTTGACAATCATAACTGATCTGTAACACACTGGCACAGGTATATTATGATTGTCAAAGTAGTGTGTCTGCCACAATGTGTTTGCCACAGCTGCCACTGACATCCACCACTATGAATTGCTTGAACCTCCGAAAATCACATGGAGGGTCATGGGAGGTTCGGTTCACGAACTTTGAACCAGGTGATTTTCATCACAAATTTAGGTTTATGAGCCAGTTCCTGTCCATCCCTACGTATAACCCATGAGAATCCTGCACTATAACCTGCTGACCTTGCTCCCAACTATTACTATGTTTTCATTTCTTTTTAAAAAGTTTTCCAACCATTACTTACTACATCAGCTTTCAATCTGTTTGCTATGGATCAACAATGTAAGTTGCCCTAACCAGATAATAAAAAATCATGGAATGTGGGAACTTCAAAATGACTCGATGGGAGAACAACCACAAGAACAAGATTAATGGGCAAAATTCACAGCAGAATCACGACTTACTCGTCTGTGAATCACACTGGGAAAATAGTAGTAGAAAGCAGAATACAAGTTATTTACTGTAGCCACTGTTTTTACCTAAGTGCCCATTTAAAAGTTAATTGAGATATTCTGGATGGAAATCAGAGAAAATGTGCAATAACTCACTTTTTTTTGGAGTGCACAATGAAAGATGAAAATAAACATTCCTTGGAAAGCATTAAATACTGTGAAAAGGTATGCCATCACAATGGTCTCTTCATTGACAAAAAGCAGCCCAAAGGACCATGTTAGGCCAAGAAGACACAGGAGAGCAAATGCACCTAGGACCCACGACCTGAAAAAGAACATTGATTTTAATCACATTGCAGAGAAAAGTGCACACAGCAAACTCATATATTAACATTTTACTTGTTGTATTTGACTTTTACTAGCATACATGTTCAAATGAAAAGCTCTCTTGAATTTAAACTTTCATCTATTAAAGGAAGAACAATTCCATCAGTAGTTTTCATCAGCAGTGAAAACAGCAGCAGGCTTTCTCCTTACTCAAGACTTAAAAAAAAAAATGGCCAGAACTATTTTGAAATGCAAAGATGTACCACAAGACATCCCTGCTTTATCTATTTTTTTAAAAAAGTAGAGATGAAAACTCTAGTTTAGCTGGTAATGGAAACTCATATTCTAACAACTGTGCTTGTATCTGACATACACACACACACAAAAATAATAATAATGAATATGCAAAGGTTAAATGACAGATCAAAAGCAGATAACCTAAAGCTAGAAGATTCTGATTAGCTCAGCTAAACTGATGCTAGATGATCTAACTTTCATATGGAAGTGTCTCACTGAAATGTGACAAATACATGGATTGATCTGCAAAAGAAAGTCTTTAAAGGATATTAAGTCATGGGTAAGTTTCAGGCGGAAACAAAAAGAATTGAAGAAAACAGTGCAGAATGAAAGAAAAGAGGTTTTTCTTCAGTGCATTCCACATCTAACTAATGATCTTACTTGATAAATGGCTTATTATCTTCATAGCTAGAAAGCATTATAAGCAGAAAAGAGAAACAAAATGATTAGACAGAATTTATATTGAAATAAATAAAGCATTTTAGTAATATTATACAAAAATAATCAAAATTAGAGAAGTCAAAGTGCAGATGCAAGCAGTTTAAAATAATAAAAGGCATATAACAGTTAAAAATAGCTTAGCAAATTAGACATCTCCAAAGTAGTTAATTAAAATCAGGGACAATCTGCAAAACTGTCCAAATCTGCAAAGTTGTTTTGTTTTTTAAAAAAAAATCATGCTCGAAATTTGTTAATATAGGGTTCTATCTTACCCAGGTAAGTCCGTATTATAGTAGCCATCACAAACACGGTAATTACTGGTGTGGATGAGAAGACAGAAAGAAGAAGAAAAGGAAGAAAAAGAGAGATGCTAAAGATTAGCTCTCTCTTATCATGCAACATGCAATGAAGCTGATACAGTGACCTATCTAAGCAACGTCCAGTTAGCCTGGTTGCAAAATGGCTGCTGTGTTCAGTGACAATTCAAGAGCCCAGCCCTAGTTACATTTTCCTTGCAACACCCAATTATTTAAGCAGTGCTTACTTCCAATTAACTGTTTATGATAAAAAGTGCTGTTCTTCCAAGGCCAGCCTAGCAAAATAAGTAATACCATATAGAACTAATGAAGGGATACGTAACCTTAGGCCAATAGCTTTTATTCAGACATTCTGAGTTTCCTTCAGAAAAAAACAAACAAACATATCCACACAATGGCAGATATTGGCTGGAGATGGGGAAGAGAGCCTTATCTTGCCCACCTGTGACCTAAACCGTGATTCATCACTGCCAGATTCTTATTAACTATTTTATTAACCAATCACACTAATCTCTACTGGGGTGAAAGTAAACATATGTTAAATTAGCATGAAAAGCATCAGATTAAATTAGCATGAAAAGCATCAAATAATCTTCAAGATAACAATAGTAATATGGGTAAAATCTCTTAGAGGAATATGATTATAAGCAGGAAAACTGCTGAGAACCCTTTAACTGTGGAGCATAATTTTAACAAAACTCAGCAGAACAACACCAGCCGTACAAACAGGAACATCATTTTGAACTATGTTTTAAATGCAAATAAAATTACTAGATCACTGTGGAATTTCTGCAAAGGCACCAAAATGACGTCTTGGCAGCTGTTTCAGGCAGGAGTTATTTAATTTTGACCCTTGTCTGTGACATTATAGCAACAAATGTGACGAAATCAGACCTGATGTTCTTTGCTTGGCATTGACAGCTACGGTTGCCGAAAGACAAAGCCATGTGTTCCTAATGGAGGGCAGCTTTCAATCAGTTTGAACAATCAGAAAATAATCATAATTCCTCGATTTGAACACAAAGCACTTACTTAATGTTTTCCAACCTGCTGGAGTCTGGTTTCAAAGTGCTTGAATGCTTCACCATTTTGCACAGTGTGATCACCAGGAAGATAAGATTCAGCTGTTAAAACAGATACCAAAGAAATTAAACTATTTCAAGTAAAAGGTTGAGTAATAATGATGCTCTAGACTAAATAGAAAAGGGAAAAAATGGTTATTTCATAGCCTGTTTGGTGGGTTGGTGACAGAACAGCTTCTTAATACTACAAAGCTGTTGCAAATAAGAATGAGATTAAAAATGGTTGATGCCATTCAGGATACATCTTATATTACTTTGCATGTTCCCTAACAATTAAGTTTCAGTTTAGTATATATTCTCCTTGATGGTAAACATTCTTAGAAAACGATTACAATTTTTTTTAATGATTTCAGCCTTTTAATTGCTTTGGGAATTTTCAAATATATGCTTAAGCACTGGGGCCTACAAAATGTAAGTGCTTCCAGCGTCCCCTGAAAAGCAGCGTTAAGTCAGGAGACCCCAAAAGACAAAAAAGCCATGTGGAATGGGGTGCTACAATGAGGAAGCGGAATCAGGAGAGTCTGTGGTCTCTCCTACTATCAGCAGAGCAGAATGCCTTTTTGTGGGCAACACAAGAGTCTGCCGTGGAAGGGGAAGGCAGGGGAAAAACCGCCTCACACTTATGGATTGTATGAAATTGCCTCTCCTTCTTTCAGAGCCATTTCTCCCCTACTGAGGTTCCTAGAAACTCACAGTACCATCTCCTTTTACAGAACTGTAACAGGTTATGTCACTCTTTGACCAGCTGCTTCCCTTTTGCTCATAAGAAAAAAATTTAAAATGTTTTAAATGTGGAATCTTTGATATCACAAAGCAAAGCAAACTCTCCCTCCAGGAGACACTTGCTCTACTCCCTGTTGGACTATGAAATTGCCTCACAGGTGTAAATGGAATGGCATCTCTGATGTTGCTTTCCTCTAAACAAAACTGGATTTATTCTGGATTTGGTACTGTTGGAATGTTTTTAGTGTGCAATGTCATAACTACTGAGAGTTAGTTCAATTGCCAGAGACACAGTTACAGTGGTTGGCTGTGTTACTACATTACTTCCACTGGCATTGTTTTGATTTGTACTGTGCTAAGCAGGAGAGGATTGTAATTATGTTACACCAATGTAGTAAGAGCACAGGATCTGTTATCAAGTCAGGGCTGGTTCATATTTACTTCAGTTGCTTTCTACATTTACAGCAGCATTAGATTGATAAAGGCAGAACAATCTGAGCCAGGACTTTGTGTATCTCAGTAGTGAAAATCTCAATGGATTATGAAGTCCTGGAAAAGCACCTTTCATACCACAAGCTTTATCCACATCAATGATCTATGAGATCATACTTTACATTACCCTACTCATGCAAATACTGTGTCCAATATTAAGGAAAGTTGTTGAAAGTGCTGAAAGAATCAGTCCACAATGGCATCCAACCACACATGCATGTGTGTGAGTGCACACACACATTTCCATCTCCATAGGTACTTGTTCAGGACTGAAGACCAACATGTAAGTAGATAACTAATAACTAGTAATGCAAAATAATTTGCAGTCTGTATTACAAATGTAAGAAGGAAGGAAGGAAGGAAGGAAGGAAGGAAGGAAGGAAGGAAGGAAGGAAGGAAGGAAGGAAGGAAGGAAGGAAGGAAGGAAGGAAGGAAGGAAGGAAGGAAGGAAGGAAGGAAGGAAGGAAGGAAGGAAGGAAGGAAAAAGCTCCTGGTGGTAGGTGAAAATGGAAGTGTCTTTAAAAATACAGCAAAGAACTGCAGTTCCTCAACAAAGTAACTATGACAACAGAACATATGATACTTGTTACATCTCTGTGAAATATGATGTAATTTAAAGCATCACCAAACCAAAGAAGACTAATTCACTATCTGAAAACAGTATCTGGACATCCTGGTTTTTCTGTGCTCTAGGTGCTTATTGAAAAATTATTCAATTTTCACTTTAAAAAAGTGAGAGAGAACAAACCACTGAGAAGATGCATCCCCTTGTATATCAGTCACCTCCAGACATTCGGTTGGGAACAAAAAAGAAGTTATTTTAAATAATTTGCTCTCTCTGATACATTTATGAGTCAAAGAAATTGGGCAGCTTGCTATTTTATCATGTAATATGGAAAGAAGGCAGTGCAGGGGAATTTGCTGAAAATAACACACTCCTATAGTAAATTTCCTCTTTCAATTTAAGAACAGTCTATGAAAAATAGAACTATATAAAGAAATCTTTCACTTATTCCCCATTCTGCTAATTTTCAACACTGATATTCAGCAAATTACACATATTTACAAAGCAAGATTTTTGGTTTGGGTTTTTAAAATTCATTTAAATTTTTTAATCTAGGACTATTTCCAGTAGAACATTCCTAGTAATTTGCAGCGTTATATATCCTGAAAACCACTGATGGTAGCTACTTCACTGAAAGGATGCAAATTGGCCAGTGGGAAGCGTTCCACTGTTTTTGCAGCAAATATTATCTGGATAATACCTATGTTCATTGCATTATATGTATATGTCTAAAAACAGAAAAAAGAGGTCTGATTCTAATGACCAATTTTGCTGTGGTAACCTCGCCATGACATGACTTTATTTTGTTTTTAATGATGAAGCATTCCCAACATGAAGAAGAAGAAGAAAATATTGGATTTATATCCTGCCCTATACTTTGAATCTCAGAGTGGTCACAAACTCCTCTACCTTCCCCCCCACCCACAACAGACACCCTATGAGGAAGGTGGGGCTGAGAGAGCTTTTTACAGCAGCTGACCTTTCAAGGACAACTCCTGTGAAAGCTATGGCTGACCCAAGGCCATTCCAGCAGGTACAAGTGGAGGAGTGGGGAATCAAACTCGGTTCTCCCAGAAAAGAGTCTGCGTATTTAACCACTACACCAAACTGGCTCATGAGATTGGACACATATCCCAGCCTGCATTAGAAATAGGTTTCTTGCATTACATCTTTAATTACATGAACGTAAGTGAAATGGCTGCTACATATTAAATTTCCAATATTTTTTTTGAAAAAACTTTAATGTTTCTAACTGTTCCACTCCTAGCCTGACAACAGTTTTTTGAGTACACTTTGGAGTACTCAAATGGCCATAATAAAGTAAATCAGTGGCTGACATCATTACTGGCAAACTGACTGGGCTTTGGACATATATATTTGGAGCTGGGCACAGACTTCGGAGGATGGTGGAAGACAGGAGGGCTTAGCGTGACTTTGTCCAAGGGGTTGCAAAGAGTCGGACTCAACTGTGCGACTGAACAACAACAACAACAACACTGATCTTTATAATATCCTAGACATGGTAAACATATTTACATATTCTTATATGTAACTCTTATAACTGGAGCAATAGTTAACTTTGGAAATCTCCATTATACTCAATAAGAAAGATATTTTCTCACTGCCTGTATTTTATTATTCTGTATTTTATTACCAACAACGTGATAAATCTCTATTTGACGAACTGAAAGACAGTAATGCCTCTTCAAAGTGGCAGGTAATAGATAGCACCATGGTGAGGTAACATAACCGTGTTGATTGAGGTCCTTTGTATCAGTAAAATTTACACAGCTAACTTATCAGATTTGTGAAGATCTCTCACAGAAGCCTCTTATGAACTATAACCAACCCACTTTGACTGGTATGAATGAATATGGAGGAAACAGAAGTCAAAATATAGCCTTTTCTGACCAGAGCTTATAAGGGTGCACTGTTTGTTTTATAGCCATCAACCTGCTCAATTGAATCACGTTCACCTGAGCTTAGCAGCTTGAAATTCATTCCACACAGCCTGAAGTGCTGACATGGATATGATAAGACAGAAGAACAGAAACACCACTCTGAAGTAACCTAGCTGAACTGCACATGTTCTGACCCTGCCTGTCCTCCCTAGAGCTTTTGTTACCTGGCAAATGCAGCTCTAAAATTGCTCTTGTATCTCCAGATCTTTGCTCTTAGCCATGCAGAAGCCTATTTCTCCCTGGGACTGGCAGCCAGAGAGGTGTTCTCTGAAGAAGGCTTCTAAATGAGTGTGCAAGTTGAACTCTCTCTGAACTTAATTAATTATTAAAGATGCAGATGGAGCTGTCCGGATGATAAGAACAGCTCTTGACGTGTCATGATCCAAGCTTTCATTAAATCATTTCAGGCATACTAATGGTTTTCTGCTGCTCATTACTTACAGGCATTCTCTTCATAGATATAATAACCCTGGCTCCCATAAACACAGAGTCTGAGAGAAAAGTCAACCCCTATCCTTTATAGGTACAAACAAGCATAGGTATTGGTTGGCCCTGATTCTGCACAGGTAGCCATAAATAAACAATGTTTTAAAGGTAACAGAGTCATTATTGAATTAAGGCCACAGAAGGCTATTTGCAGACTACCTAAATAAAGCTATTTTTCCTGGATGATATAAATTCACAACAGTCCCATAAATCATAGGCAGCTAGATTTATCTTCTCTGAATATTATCAAATTTGTGAATTCTTGCACTTTGATCAATAACTGTCATTTCTCTGTTCTTCAATAGATAGTATATTCTGATATATTCTCTGCTTTTTCTGATCATAAGAACCCTTGAAAATGAAGCCATCAAACGTGTCATCCAACAACATGGTATTGTATGTCATCATGATGAGATGACAGCTCATGGAAACTGATACTTGTGCTTGACTTCACTTCATTTTGGGTGGCGACAGCCACTTGCAATTCCGTGCCCAGGGTTCTGTCCTTTCATTGGTGCAGATCAATTACAGCACTTGTTGAAGTTCCATCTTCCCAGCCCCTTAGGTTCAAAAGAAACACAGTAAGTTGGCACAAGCAAGTGTTGGGGACAGGGAGCTGTTTGGGGTCCTAGCCAAAAGAGAAATTAAGCACTACTTTCTTGGCATGTCATGGCAAAAACAGGTTTCTTACCTGTAACTGATGATTTTCGAGTGGTCATCTGTGCAGTCACACACATGGGTTATTCGCCAAGATCAAACCCGACCTCAGAGAATTCAAAGCAATCTTAGAGTGTTTTGGCGCGCACTTCCTCTCGTCCTGGGGAGGAGGCATCCACTGCGCATGCCTAGACGAGAGGGAGGCGCACCACCCACCCAGTTTCTTCCAGCCACTGTATAGGAGGAAAATTTTTAATCAAGAACAAGAGACCAGCACTGGGGAAGGTTGGGCGGGCGTGTGTGACTGCACAGATGACCACTCGAAGATCATCAGTTACAGGTAAGAAACCTGTTTATCTTCATCATGGTCTCTGTGCAGTCCCACACATGGGTGACTGGCAAGCTAATTTGTCTGGAGGCGGGTGCTGGATCTGTAACCAAAGGGCAAAAGTTGGTTATGCATATGATAAGCAATAGTGTACTTACAGCGTAGGCGACTGGAGACATCAGTCAAAAATGGACCGTAGTACAGCCTGCCTGAAGGACGTGTCATGCCGAGCACAGAAGTCTAAAGCGCAGTGCGAGGCAAACATAGATGGAGACAACCCGTCCGCAGCAGCACAGATGTCTTCCATCAAAACGTCCTTACAGAAGGCTGATGAAGTGGCAACCGCTCTTGTGGAATGAGCTTGTAAATGTTCAGGTATAGGCTGTTTAGCCAGTCGATAGCATAATGTAACAGCAGCCACAATCCATTTTGAAAATCTCTGTGTTGAGATTTTATTGCCTTGATTGTGGGTTGCATATGCTACAAAGAGTCTAGTGTCATTCTGAAATGGACGTGTCCGCTCAATGTAAAAAGCAAGGGCCCTACGTACGTCCAGATTGTGTAGGGACCGTCGACTAGCGTCGGCAGAGCTTTGAAAAAAGGCAGGTAATGTAGATGGCTTTCCTAGATGAAACGGTGAGACTACCTTGGGTAGAAAAGAAGGGTCAGGCCGTAAAACAACTCTATCATGATGAAAAATAGTGTATGGAGGGTCTGCTCTGAAAGTGCATATGTCGCTGGCTCTTCTGCCAGAAGTAAGCGCTACTAGCAAGGCCATCTTCCAGGAGAGGAGATGCATAGGAATGGATGCCATGGGCTCAAAGGGTGGCTTCATTAGTTGGCTCAGCACAAGAGACAGGCTCCAGATGGGATGAAACTGACGGAATGGGGGATGAAGGTGAAGGATCCCCTTCAGGAAGGCTTTAGTAGCATAGTGGGAGAAAACAGTGCACCCTTCAATTTGTGGATGGAATGCAGAGATGGGCGCTAAGTGGACCCTCAGAGAAGAGTACAACAGTCCTGAGTTAGAGAGGGACAGTGTGCAGGTCAGGATCTCAGCTATAGTGGAGAGTTCAGGCTTGAATTTGTGTAGAACAGTGTAAGTTGAAAAACGTTTCCATTTTAAAGAGTAAGATTTTCTGGTGGCTGTTTTTTTTGCGTTGAGTAGGACATGACGAACATCCAATGGAAAATTCAGAAACTGATTTTCCAGGCAGTCAATCTTAGAAGTCCCGGATTGTGGTGCAAAACCTTGCCTTCTTGTTGGGAGATCAAGTCCTGAACTTGAGGAAGTCGGAGGAACGTGCTGTTCGAGAGGAGGAGGAGAGTGGTGAACCGGGGTTGACAGGGCCACCACAGTGTAATCAGAACACAATTGGTCCCATCTAGCTTTATTTTTTGCAATACTCTCGTGATGAGAGGAATTGGTGGAAATAGATAGTGCAGTGTCCCGGACCACCGATGGAGAAAGGCGTCCTCTGTAGATAGCGGGGATGGAGGACCATGAGTGTAGAAGTGTGGACACTGGGCATTGTCTGGAGATGCAAAGACATCTATTTTCAGAACTCTGAAATTTTTGAAAACTGTGTACCGGTAACAACGGTTGAGAGTCCATTCATGGTCGTTGACTAGATGACAACTTAGCGTGTCCACTTGAACATTCTGGACTCCTGGCAGGTGCACCGCTGTCAGGAAAATGCCGTGAACGATACTCCAGTGCCATAGGGATAGGGCTCGTTTGCACAATTGAACAGAGGCTGTACCTCCCTGCCGATTGATGTAGAAAACAGTGGCTACATTGTCGGAGGTGACTTGAATGTGTCGACTGTGAAGAGATGGCAGAAAGGACCTCAGAGCTCTGTGGACCACTAGAAGCTCTAGGCAATTGATGTGAAGGGATCTCTCGTAATCCCTCCACTGTCCCTGAACTGTCAACGTTCCCAAGTGGGCTCCCCATCCCCACTTGGAGGCATCGGTCATGACAATCACAGATGGAGGTGTTTGTACGAACGGCATTCCTGCCAAGAGATGACGATCCACCGTCCACCATTCTAGAGATGGGATAATGTGGGATGGGACCGTAAGTAGAGTCATTTGGTGTTGCCGGTGTGGACAAAATGTCCGAACCAACCACAGTTGAAGACGGCGCATATGAAGTCTTGCAAAACAGAGAACAGAGGTGGTGGCTGCCATGAGACCTAACATCCGTTGGAAGATGAAGGCTGTTTGGGTATGGTGCGTGATTATGGTAGTGGCCAAGGATTGGATATGATGCACTATGTCTGCTGGGAGATAGGCCTTGTGTGATGTCGTTGACAGATATACCCCTATAAATTGTATGTTCTGTGTGGGATTCAGGTTGGATTTTGCAAGATTGACCTGAAGACCTAGCGCAGACAGGAGGGACAGAGTGGACGAAATGTCCTTCTGAAGTTGTTCTTTGGTTTGAGCTACTACCAGATAATCGTCTATATAAGGATAAATGGAGATTTTTTGTTGCCGGAGTACGGCTGCCATCACCGCCATACATTTCATGAAGACTCTAGGTGCTGTCAAAAGATCGAAGGGGAGAGCACGGAACTGATAGTGTTGATCTCCGATAGCAAACCTGAGGAATCTTCTGTGATGGTGATTGATGGTGAGGTGGAAGTAGGAATCTTGTAGGTCTATCGACGCCATCCAGGCCTGCTCGGAATCAGTGGTAGGATAGATTGCAGAGTAATCATGCGGAATTTTTTGTAGTGAATATGGAGATTGAGTTTTCGAAGATCCAGTACAGGGCACTGCCCTCCATCCCTCTTTGGAACCAGAAAATAACGGGAGTAGCATACCATGCGATGGAATTGCGGTGGAACTGGTTCTATAGCTCCCTTGTCTAGAAAGGTGGCAACTTCTGTTTGTAGAGGAAGAGAGGGGGGTGTAGGTATGAACCTGTGGAGTTTTGGGGGCAAATAGAACTCTATAATGTAGCCCCTGTGGATGATCGCTAGGACCCATGAATTCGATGTTATGGATTCCCACATGGGGTAGAATGGTCGTAGTCTGGTGGTGTCTGGATGGTGTTATAACTGATTGAGAGGTAGGAGAGAGGAGTCAAAGAGACTGCTTTGGAGCCGGTGTTGTCTTTTTTGAGGGTTGTGGACGCGCTCTTTGTTGAAATGGTTGTTTTGCCAGAGGAGCCTTACGTTTTCAGAATTCAGCTTGTTGAGGCGATTGTCAACGCTTATAATATGACGGTTTCCAGGTTCTCTGCCGATTGAGTTGGGATTGCTGTTGAATAACTCCCAATCTTTTAGTCCTTTTCCTACTGTCATCAACAGTGGTTAGAATATCATCTGTGGTGGCATTAAAGAGACCCTGGCCGTCGAAGGGTAAGTCTTCTATCTTGAATTTGATGTCAGGCTGCAGTGACAAGCACCTGAGCCAGGCATGACGGCGTAGAGCAATCAATGTAGCCATAGTCCTAGATGAGCATGACACAGCATGACACACTGCATTAATTTGCTGCTTGGTGACGCGAGAGAGCTCCTGAAGGATGTGCAAAGCTTCCTTCTGTGCTGCATCCGGTAGGGCGGGGACCAAGGTGGTAAGTTGGGAGGTCAGATTGAAAGTATATGCCAAAAAATAGGCCAAATAATTGTGAATTTTGGAAGTAGCAGTGGTAAGTGAGTAGCTCTTTCTTCCTAAAGTGTCCAATTTCTTCCCTTCCTTTTCAGGTGGAACCAGGTGGCGTGTTTGTTTAGATTTTGAAGACGAATGCACGATCATGGAATTTGGTGCCGGATGATTAAAGAGAAATTTTGATTCAGGAGCATGAATCTTGTAGAGGGATTCAATTCATTTAGATGTCAGTGGAACTGAAGCGGGTTTATCCCATGCCTCTTTCAAGGCTTCCAAATGGACTGGAAGCATAGGGAGAAAAGAGCCTGCCGGCAGGTCTGCATATACTAAGTCGTGGACTACATCCGACACTCTAGGTGCGTCAGTAGTCTGTTTAATATTAAGTATATTTGCCATGTTGGATAGTAAATCCAAGTTAGATTTAGAACCCTCTGAGGGTGAGAGGTCAGCAGGCTTGATGATGTCATAGGCTGCTGAAGGTGGAGCTGAGGCTGTTGAATGGGAGGAATCTGATTGTTCAGCTTCAGATTCTTCCTGAGTTTCAATGGGCATATCAATGGGCTTGGTAAGTATTGCTATCTGTTTGGTCAGCAGGGAAGGCTGTTCCATCTGTTGTTTAGGAGAGACCGAACACACCGAAGTCGATCTAGCTGGAGACAATGGTTTGATACCATAGTGTAATACTTTCGGCGTCGATAAGGACTTTCACGGGGTCGGTAAGAAATGTCCTCATGGTACCGTAGATGATCTTCATGGTATGCGTGCTCTCGATGTGTAGGATAATAAAGCACTTCACGGTACAGAGGGTCTTCACGGTGTCCAGGGTCTTCACGGTACCGATACCGATGTGAATCCGAGGAAGGTGACCTATAATACCATTGGTACCTATGAGGAGATGGTGATCTGGAACGTGATGGACTATAATAGTAATAGCATTCCCTGTGATGACTAGGAGATCTTTCGGCTCGGACTCGAGTGGATAGCTCTCTTGGTGTCAAAAGTTCTCTTAAGAGTGGAGATGCAGGTGTCACTATCTACTGTTTGCTAGGCGTCTGTTGTCTGCTAGGTATCAAAACTTCCCGAAAGGAGTGTGTGCCGAGAAGATTAGCTTATTGACTCCGGTGTGTGGATTCTGGAGATTCGGTGTCAAGAATATTCTCTGGCAATGACCCATGGAGTGATGGAGACCGAGAATGAACATGGACGACCTCGAGAGGTACGATATCGATGGGCGCCGAGACCTCCAATGAAGTCGGTGCTGTCTATATCGAAGTCGAAGTGCAGACAGTCGGGTGCGGTGCAGAAGTCATAGTGGGAGACTTCGAATCCGAGGACCTATGGCCCGTCTTCGATTTGGTTTTCAGTGATGTCGAACCCGAGGGATCTTTATTAGTCAATTCTGTGCGATGTTTCTTTCTAGAATCGTCAGACTTCTTAGAGTGTTTCCCGGACTTAAGCTTGCTGGGAACCGAGGCCATGGAAGCTGCCGGTCGAGCAACTTCCTTTTGAGTAGATAGGAAAGATGGTGAGATTTGAGATCCTGAAGTATGGGACATAGTAGGGCGCAACGACGACTCCAACAGATGACTTGAGTCTAGCCGCGCGGTTTTTTCTTGCCTGTTTTCCGAATTGACTACAATGCAGGCAAGTGTCCATACGAAGGGCCTCACCAAGACAAAAAAGGCATAAAGAATGTCCATCCGTGGATGGGATTTTTGAGCCGCACCGAATACACTTCTTAAAAGTGATTTTGTTGTCTTTCCCTTCCATCCACCCAGGAGAGTGGGGGGGGGGGAGGGAAGGGACGAAGGGTAGAAAAAAGGGATAGAAAGATAATTTTTTTAACGTTACTGGTGATGAAGTTAGAAGAAGACGAAGACAAACGATGAGGAGAAATGCAGGAGAACAAGGTGACGTTTGCAATGAAGAGAGGAGACTCAGCGAGGTAGGTGTATCCCGGGCGTCGGTAAAGAAGAAACTGGGTGGGTGGAGCGCCTCCCTCTCATCTAGGCATGCACAGTGGATGCCTCCTCCCCAGGACGAGAGGAAGTGCACGCCAAAATTAACACTGTAAGATTGCTTTGAATTCTCCGAGGTTGGGTTCGATCCTGGCGGATAACCCATGTGTGGGACTGCACAGGGACAACGATGAAGATCTTGCAGTACAACTTGCTACTTGCTCTAACCCAAGATTGCTCAATAGCAACTAATGCTATTGGCTATCTTAAAAACCATTATGGCTATCTTAAAAAAAAAAAAGGAGGATCCAGGCCTTGAACATGTATGTCAAAGGCAGGAAACATCAATAAAGATTTTGTGTATTTGTGGGAGAAGAATAAAATCTCAAATTGCAAGTGTAATAAAACCAGCTCTGTGATTGAATTAAAAAAATGTTCATAAACCTGTATAATGGTAACAAATTGTTCAAGCCTGAAGCACAAATATGATGTGGATGAAAAAGGGATTTCTTTTCTAATGATTTCATTTTGGATCACTGTAATAAGCCCAGTAGGGCATTATTCAGATATTCTGAACTCCTCCATGTAATCTAGAAATACATTCTTTAACATTCAAGATGACATTCTCAATATTCTGCTGGACATATATGCTCTGCATGAGAAGTCATGTCCTAGCCTCCAGTCATACTGTGCGTGGCACGTTATTTGTGTTAAACAGAAGCAGCAATAGTTCTAGTACTACAATCATCACAACACCAGATTTTTGCAAGGATTATAATCTTAAATTCCTGAATGCTACTGATAATGTATGCACATTAATGTGTACAAACAGCTACTCTTCAGTAATACTGTTCACATTACACTGTTCTGGGATCATTACACTTTTTTTCTTTTGGTTGGGACGATTAGAGGGCAAAGCAATTGCCAGAGAAGAATTACTCCCAGGAACTGTGCAGTGATTGCTACCTGCTGTTTCATATTTTTTGAAGTTGGGAATACTGCTCCCAAAGGCCTTTCACTTCTCAGCCTAAATGATTTGCAGGAGGATAATAATGTCATGGCCGGTAAATAATAGTAGACTCTGAGTTACATGGTCAATATGATTAAATGTCCCTCACCCCGGTTTTCACTCTGACCTGGTTATGAGGAAACACCAATATCTGCAGCAATGCCCAAGGCCCACACAAACTGCAATGTTATTTAAAGAGAGAGGGGAGGGGGGAGAGAGGGAGAGAGAGAGAGAGAAAGATAAAGATAAAGTACTCATAGTAAATAACACTGCAGTTTTTGCTAAAAAGGAAAAAAGCACTGGTTCACTGAAGTGACAGTCAAGACCCAAGACAAATTCTGGTTCACACATTACCATCAGTCACTTTATTGAGCCACAGAAGGTGGCCCCCTGAATTGTACAGAAAACCATGTGAGACGCTGTCAGGTACTGCAAGTCTGGAAGATACTTTGTGCTACTTTGGAGATGAAGAACATTATCATGGCTGAGATCTGGAGAAGGTTGGCCCTGTACTTTGCACTGTGCACATGACAAAACAAGTACCAAGTAGGAGGAAAACGATCAACTGCAGCATTCCACTAGATTGTAGCATTTCTTTTAAAGTATCCCCAACAGGTGGGCACAACAGTATATTGAATCAAAAGCTACCACTTTTAAATTATGATGCTAAAGTTGGGGCAGGGGAGCAGGGATGAGGATGGTTTTCATTAATTCCTTGCTTCTGAAACTATGGCTCCCATGAGCCCAAGAACTATGCTGTCTTAAGTTTTCTGTGCACACTTACATCAATTGTGACACTTGAGAGATAAAGAACTTTTTAAAAGAGGTCCTTGTTTGTGAAATGTGAATAATCTGCTTGCTACATAATGGACATTTCTCATGTGCAGAATGGAGGGGGGAGGAATACTCATTTAACAAAAGTAGTCTTCTAATGTGGCAAAGAATGTTTCTGAGGATGCACCATTAATAAGAGTTCCTTAGAATGAAACAAAGCCTAGAACATTTTTTGAAAACCACTAAACCATGAAATTATTAGTTGGAAGCAGGGCTTTTTTTGAGCAGGAACACACAGGAATGCAGTTCTGGCTAGTTTGGCATCGGGGTGTGTGGCCTAATATGCAAATGAATTCCCACTGGGCTTTTTCTACAAAAAAAGCCCTGGTTGGAAGTATTTTTTATTATATACAAACAAGAACGCAAAGTATATATATATTTGCTTTATCAGATTTGCTCACACTGTAATGCAGTCAGAGCCAGGACCATCTATGAGCCGCTGCCAGTCTGAGAAGACAATACTGATTTGGATGGACCAAGGGTCTGATTCAGTATAAGGCAGCTTCATATGTTCATATATGAGCGATACAAACTGTACATATCACATGATCTGTTCTGAAAACATCTCTCCTCTGAACTGAATTGCCATAAAGAGTGGCAACCTGATCCTATGGACTGACATTAGCTGCCATACAGGTTCATATAGGAGCTTACAGAACTGGGCTACAAGCAGGGCTTAAGATTATTTTTTTCTTGGGCAAAATTAATTTTGCATCAATTCATCTGGTATAAATAATTAACTCTGATATAATAACTTTGATTACTTTTCAGAAAATGCTGGGAAAGCATCACTGAAAGGTTCCTTATGGATTTGTATGAGGGAATGCTGGAAAGGCACAAGATGCAGTTTAATGGCTGAAACGGAGCAGTGCCTGGATAGCACATCCCTTGCAAACTATGCATAAGCTCCTCTGAGCTCCTCTGGAGAAAGAATAAGGAGCAACTGGAACAAATAAATAAACAAACTAAGCCAACTGTAACCATTCATAAAATCAGCAGCAACATGCTCCTCTTATAAGGGGAACCATGTGATAACATAGCTAGTACCAGTTTTTATAACTGTCATTAACTGGAATAGAAGAGGTAGGTATTCTTACCAAAATAATGAAGGTAACAGGCCCAATAAAACTCCAGATAAAATAGTTGTCAACCTTGAGCCAGCAACTGTTTCAGGAAAAAAAGAAGAAATGTTATGTGACTATGCTGAATAGACTCTATGTTGCCTGGGACAAGCACAAACCATAGGCATTATTTATGTGATTATTTCCTAACTATTATGTGATCTTTTCCCCTAGAGACTACCTGGTGGAAGTGCACATGCAATGCAGTCTTGCAAATGGGTACAATACCTGTGGCTGTCTCACTTTCTCATATCTGGCCACAGTCTAAGAACTGTATATAGTATATTTTTGTCTCAACCTTCTTCAAAGGATTTCACAGTGGCATACAGAGTTCTTTCCTCCATTCTATCCTGACAACAAATCTCTCAGGTAGGCTAGACTGAGAGACAAAGATTGGCTCAATGTTCACCCAGCAAACTCTATAGTCAGGAGTGGATTTGAACCTGTTTTTTTTTTCCAATCCTAGTCTAACTCACCACCATACCACAGTGGCTGTCAATAACTCCAATAATTTATGATAATGAATACCAAAAATAATTTAATCTGCTCCAAGAGCAATAAAATGGATCGTGGAACTCTCTCCTTAAGTAGTTTTTGAATTGAACATGAGGTAATTTGAAACAGAAAAAGTCTGCTCGTGGGCACATGTATGCTAACCTACAGCTGTTAGATCTAGGCTCTTCATTAAGACTGTGTGCTAATTACCTACTCATGTATTGTGTTTTAGCATAACTAAACATTGCTATATAAGGGACCTTTACACTATGTGATGGATAAAAGGACTTGCTATGAGGAGATGGCTTCCAGAGAAAACCATTTACTGTGGTCACAAACATGATACTTTGTTATTCCTTCTGGAAGCCTTTGATATAGGCCTGCAAACTTAGGCATTTAGAGTTCCCCTTCCTCATAGGTTTTCTTGGTAACACTCAAAATTGCTTTTTCCATCCTCAAGGAATGCCAAGTCAGAAAATGATTACATGTCATGTTTTGCTGCAGAACAGCCAAATATAAATCAAATGCCCCAGCATCCAATAGGGAATTGAATAGTTAAAGCAAAAAACAAAACCAAACCAAATGGTATTAAAGTAAATTAAGCATCTGCTTATCAGGACTTTATTTCACTTAGTGATTTGTTTTTCATATACCACAGCTCCCTGCTGAATCACTTTTATTTATCTTTCATCAGCAGCAAAATCAAGTATTCAACAGTATCTACCTATACTGTAACTAATTTCATCAAAGTAAGCACTATTGGAAGGCACATTTATGCCTCCAGCAACTAAAATCCTCAGAAATATTCTATGACTACTTTCTGTCACTTTCTAAATACCTGTTTTTTTTAAATAAATAAAAGGCAGCTGTCTTATTTTAATCCTGTTCTTTCTTGCATGGTAAAATATTATCAAAGTGAAACATATGGGCTAAAATATTGAACTATCATCATCCATAGAGCTAGCCAGAGGGCCAGTTAAACAAAGAGATCTAATGAGGCATTAGCTTAAGAAGACCAGGTGATTCAGCTAGTTACATACTTTAAGTTAAGAAGAATGTTCATTCATTGTTTGTTCTTTTTACTCAATTTGAAGCCTAGAAGTTATTTACTTTTTCTCCAATTTGTTTCAGGTCAATCTTTTGTGTTAAAAAGAAAGGCCATAATTTAGAATCTGCCTCTCCAGAGTACAAATCCTATGAACCTAGAAAATTGCAAAAGACTGTATTGGAATTTGCACACAGCATTGCTATTCTCTTACCAATAAAGCTTTCAGTTGCTATTTTAATCTGTCAGGGACTCCCTGAGAGCTAACACACTTAAACAAAATATTCACTTGAAAAACACTCAGGTCACTAGCAATTACTTACGCTTTCTGTGTTCCATAGCTGCTATAGTCAATTGCTGCTGAGACCCCAACAACAGTGGCAGGGAAGAGGTAGCCAGCTACATAGTAGTACTTCTTCCTAGAATATTCACTTTCAAATACTTCTACTAACATGAGATAGAGTTGCACCCCTTCTAGGCACATCCAGGCAAAGGCTGCCAAGAAGAAAAAGTGCAAGAGGCCTGCAAATATTGGGCATGCAATCTGCAAAGAAAGGGAAACAATAAAATACAAACTACAACACCGTCAAGACATGGGAAATGTGTGCGTATTTGCATTCTTTAATATAATGGAATATCAAGTGAGGAAAGCAGTCCATTAATTTTGGTAGTGAAATGTTAACACTCTACTGTAACATTTATATTGTAGATGAGTTGGTGCAGATACCCTACTACTAGATGTATTATTTATACCTTCTGTTTAAAATCTTTATGCCACTTTCAAAATATTGTCTTTCCTTCATCTCAAAGATCATTCCTTTTTCTATTTTAAGAAGGTATGCTATCATATCACTAGCCAAGTACATTCCATTCTCTGTAGCCAAGTAGTGAATGAAATGGTTCCAAATGACTTAATTATTAAGAGGAGTTGTTTTCAAAAACCATGATACCCTTTGTCTTGAGATTTAGGAATATGTTATTACTATACCTGAGAAGCAGATTGGCAGGTACATCTAGATCACATTGTAATGGGACTCACATGTTGAATCGTGTATCTTAATAGCCACACTTAATTTTTGTTGAATTAGAATAACTGTTTTAAACAACTATAAGCTCATGAAGCTATCTTATAATGAGTTAGATCATTATAAGATATGATCGTTATAAGATATGATAAGTGACATCTGTATTGTGTTCTTGGACTGACAGCAACATTTCAGGTAGAGGTGTTTCACATCAGCTATTACCTCATTCTTTTTAAAATTAAATGTGCCAGAAACTGAACCTGGGATCCTTCTGAATGGCGAACAGATGCTCTTTCACTTAATCATGCTGGCCTCCCCACTGTGAGGAACACCAATATGCCAATCTGATCTGTTGTCATAGTGTGTCAAAAACACCAACTTAATGCTTACAGGTTACTGGAACAAAACTGTTTCTTAATTGGTGGTCTACTAAGCATTTATCTTTCTGATCTTGTTCGGTCTCTTTCCTTCTTCTGATCAAATTAGTCCCTGTACTACATTGGTCATTCTCAGTATCAGACAGAAACCTGAGTCAAAAGCAGAATTCTAAGGACTAAACTGCACAATACTGGCCTTTCAAAAGACCAATAGTCTTTCCATGAATTTTCTATCTTTGCAACATGTAGTATGATTTACTTGTGCACTGATGTCATGATGCTATCCATTTTCCTGTCCTCTGCTCTACATATTTTGTAATTACCAGCAGGCAAATGCACGAAGTGACAATGTCAGGACACAGGTCATGGAGGGAGGACTAGGGTGCAAATCAAAAGTACTCTGCTGTTGAAATTCTATTGCTTCTGCTTCATTATCTCTTATTTACAGCACTGTCCACAGATAGTCTAAGTAAAGCAGCATCTAAGCTACAGTGTGGTATACTCACATTCTGTGACAAGTAGGCCACAAGATTTTTAAAAGCAATCCTCCTTCAACTGAAGAAACAGCACCAGCTTTACAGCAGAACCTGACATTTAGTAGCAAATACAAGATTCCCACTTTCTTATTTCCCTTCTGACGTACAAAGCATGTATGTGTGCACTGGGAGGGGGGAGGGGGGCTTTGTGTAAGGGTAGAACCAGAAGATGTGTAACCCTGCTGCTTGTTCTTACAGCCCTCCCCTTGTTTCTCCCCTGGAAGCAGAAATGGAAGATGAAAATCAAGCGACTGGGAATTCTGTAATTGCAACCAGATATCTAGCTCTGGACAATGTTGCAATCCTTTTCAGGGATAGACAGACAGATAAAAACACAACCATAGATTATGTCTAGAGAGCTTACCTTATATTCTGTCTTATCAATGCCTATTAGGAAAATGAACTCTGCAATGAGGAGGTTGATGCAAAGGTTCTTGTGAATTGTGTTTCGATCACTTTGAAGGCCACGGAAGAAACAGAAAGTGAAGATGCAAATTGCCAGGCAGACAAGGGAAATGACAATCCCTACCCAGGTGATGACAGTGAGGAGTAACTCATGCATTCCATTTTTGTACTGCAAATGATGAAGTGAATAAAATTAGTATGGTCATTGATAAAAACAACACAACATTATGTTCGGAGAAAGCACCTAGAAACTACTGTTCTGTTTGAAGGGAGACACAGGACCCTAACTTGGCAAAAGAAAAAAAAAGTGAAGATATGAAAACTGTAGGTCTTTAACAGTACAGAAATGAACATCTGGGATGGATATTTTTTTCCCCAAGGAACATGCTATAGTAACAAATATAAAGGGCACTTTTTGGAAAAGGACAATTGCTGGTATTTAATATATAAAGAAGGTATTCTTATTATTTCAAAGGACGTTCAAGAGAATCAGAATTCTTTTCTGTATAAACTGCATGATCCTTGAAAGAATATGTGAATAAACCTACTGAGGCACTCTATGCTATCTCTGACTTGGATAGGTCAGGCTACATTGATCTCAGAAGCTAAGCAGGGGCAGCCCAGGTAATTATTTGGAAGGGAGACCTCCACGGAATACCAGGGTTGTGTGCTGAGGCAGGCAATGGCAAACCACCTCTCCATGTCTTGAATCTGTGGGACTGCCATAAGTCAAGCTTAGACTTGACAGCAAAAAATAAATAAAATAAAGGCATTCTATACAAAGCATGATAGCTTGCCAGGTTCTGGATATTTTTGGTCAGGTAAGAGCTGATTAATGTATCTTTTAGTGCCATCTCCATGCTATCCATCTGCCCATGCAGAGTATTGGTACTATATAAGCTTGGTGTGACTCCTATAACCATCTGTCCAGCTCATGAGGTTATATTGTAATGCTATGCATACTCTGCCATCTTTTAATTGTTTAACTGTTTTAATTGTTTTAAAGAACTTATTGTATTAACTGGTTTTCAGTGTCTATCTGACTTTGATGTTACCTGCTCTGAGCCCACTTGCATGAAGGATGGGATATAAATCCAGCAAAAAAACTAAATAAACAGGACTTAAAAAAATATGAATCTGGATCACATAATCATTTTAGTGGATTACAAGGTACTTGGAGAGGAAATGGAAGAAAAAGGTTTTCACAGTTAAAAGCAGCAGAGGGGACATAAATATTGCTGTATATCAATGGGCTAGACTATTTGTTTTTCATAACAATAAAAAGTATTACATATAATGAGCCGAATCCTATTTTGGCTGACCAAATAATTCTATTTTTTGTTTGTATGAAATTGTTTTCAAGGGATAGAAAAACTTTTAAAAACATTTTAAGGCTGGACCTGTGAAACATGACAATGATATGAATCTCAAGAAATGAGATAACCAGAAATATTTAGAAATAATGTTCATTTCTGGCTAAGTTCCAAACTATGTGTTACATCTGCCATGTCTGGTGTAGTGGTTAAGTGTGCGGACTCTTATCTGAGAGAACCGGGTTTGATTCCCCACTCCTCCACTTGCACCTGCTGGAATGGCCTTGGGTCAGCCATAGCTCTGGCAGAGGTTGTCCTTGAAAGGGCAGCTGCTGTGAGAGCCCTCTCCAGCCCCACCCACCTCACGGGGTGTTTGTTGTGGAGGAGGAAGGTAAAGGAGATTGTGAGCCGCTCTGAGACTCTTCGGAGTGGAGGGCGGGATATAAATCCAATATCTTCATGTAATTGCCATGAGGTTTTGCAGCCATATAATAGCTGCATGGGCCTGTGGAGTAGAGGGCTGTGTATGCACTGAATCCTTGCAAATGCAGGCCCACAATGGGTCCCTGGTGGAAATCCCTCCCCCCACAACAGTCCATTACTGAATGAAGCCCTGTGGAACTTGCAAATTGAGTTCCTATGAGGAAATCACAGCTCTAATATGGATGAAAGTTCCCATGGTTACATCTAACATGTTTATGTGATAGATGTAGCATATAGTTTGGCCCTAAGTCCCCTTTTCATTTAGACACATAACTAGGTTTTCTCAAGTCACTGATTAGAGCAACTGTTGCTTACCACAATTCCTCTATGGGCCATGAGGATTGCAAAGTTGGTTAGATGGCTGCATGCACATGTGGTATGTGTTTTATTTGTGTCAATTAGCTTGCAACCTTGAGTGGACCAATATCCCATCATAGTTCGTTCTGAGTAGTTCCAGAAGGAGCAATTGGCATTGAAATAATTTTCGGCCTGTAAAACACCAGAATAAAATTATGACTGTACACACAGAAATGCAAAAATGGATTTAAGATGTATGAAATATTGTTTAGATTTAATTTAGCACATTTTTCAGCTCTAAAGTTTATTTATATATTTGATTTATAAATCAGTTGTTCTCCACAATATAAGGCTCTAGGCAATATACAACCATTAAAAACAAGTTTAAAATGAAAACCAAAAAGAACAACTATATAATTTCAGATTTTATCTGACATTCCTTCTCTACATCACTCTGGACTGTGTTGCTGACTCACAGAGGTGAGAAGAGGCCTGCAGTGAAGATGGAGGGAAAAACGGAGGAGACAACTGATCAAAGGATCATTTTCCAAACCTCACTGAACTCCTTATATAACAACTACTGCAAAAAAAGAATAAAACCTATTGTACTCATCATTAGCAAATGGTCGCTGCAAGGCTGCTATCTAGTCAAAATACAGACTAAGCTGCAGAATGTTTTAGACTATATGGCTGCATTCAGACAATCAATTTGAGCTGACACGGGGATGGCCCCCAGGCGGATTAAAAAGGAAGGTCAGGCAGGCACAGCTGCTACTCGTCCTGCTCCTGCGCTCACCTCATACTCTGGTAGAGGGACTATCACCAGTGAGCACCTAGAACAGATTGGTGGGTACTATGCTCTAGGCACTCACTGGGGATAGTCCCTCTAAGCTGTGGAGTCTTGTGTGCAAAAATTTTACTTTGTGAGCAACTGGCATTAAAGTGTGAGCTACTGCATAAATTAGTTTGCTCTGGGTTTTTTTTTTTCCTGAGCTAAGACAAGAATGGAGGCTAAACAACTGTGAGCTAGCTCACATTAATTCAGTTTAGAGGGAACACTGCTCACTAGTATTCTTTATTTAAAAAACTACCCAGAGCGCATGTGCGCATGGCCACTAAATATGTAAGGGGGAAAAAACCCAAACTGTGCTAAGAGGGTGGCATGCAACAACTGTGTGAACACGCCAAAGCATCCCCTGTGCAATATACGGGCACATCATGTGGGAGCATCTGATTGGGATTTACCACTCCAGTTTGGGATGGCACAGTTTGGGATGCCTCTGGTGTGTTCGAAGCTGTCTGTACCTAGCCTATTCTAGAGCATAGTCCACATCTAATAACCAATATTATTCAATTACAATTTTCCACCTGAAATTCAATTATCATACTGCAACATTAATTTCTCTTAATTACTTCCCACTCTGTGGTAGTACGAACATGATATTTTTTTCTACAGTTTCTTGAGGATTTATTAACGCATTCACTTTTCCATTCTAATTTTGATCAGGTCTAAAGCAGCATAACAGAATTATAGTCAGGATCTTAAGTCCAATTAAAGTGACACGAAAACTTGTCTTGGGAAAACAAACACAGTCCCCAATTTTGTACAGCACCCCCCCCCCCCCGTCTCTTTAGGTAAACAGAATGTCTCTCCACCTGTACAATGAACTTAGCAATAAACAATGTATTAACACAGAAAAGAAAGTCCAGGGGAATAAGTTGAAGAGAGACAGCGAACTTTGTGTCAAACTGAATTGAAGGAAACAGTGCCATCCTCCCCTCTGCTGACCAAAACCAATTTGAATGAATAGTAAATGAGCTCCAGAAGACAATGTAGCATTAGAGAGAAATGTTTTAAGTGCCTTTGAAATTTTGCTGCATTAAGCAAAATCATAAGAGCTGGCATTTTCTGCCCTGCTGCTAAGGTAAGAGTTAATTTTCACTTAGGAACAAATTAGAGCCATTTACATTTTCATGTTGATTACTGAATTAACTTTCATTAAGAATACACTTAAGTTCTAATAATCACTGAACCAGGCTCATTTAATTTTATGTTCGTAGACTTAAATAAACCTGTGCCTCTGACCTAGTCCGACATTTAAAATTCAAATGGAAAGATTCCCCCTCCCCTTTCTTTGCTCTTCTCTCTCACTGATTTTATGACCTTCCCTATTAATTCATTACCATTAATTCATTACTCACATCAATGTGTGCCAGGGTGAAAAGAACAGGATCAGTCAAGTAGACCCGGCTGGACTCTTTGTTGATGGAAGCTGCTATGACGTCAGAGTTCACAGCAATGGTACTGTTCCTGCCAGCGAACTCGCCACCTAGTTTTATGGTTGCGTTTTCAGTACTGAGGAACCGACCCAAGCTTTTGTAAATTATGAATACCAGCTTTGCTAACCCTGTGAAAAGACAGCTTACATTACATCAGCTTGGAATGGGGAGGAAGCACAAATAGCCTGTCCCATCCCACTTCCCCAACTATGATATAAAACTGTATCCCAGAGGAATTGATTCCAAGCAAAAATGCCAGCCAACCTTATAGATAAATAAGACTTACAGAAGAGCTATTTTTAATATTTCTGAGGGTGTAGTCACCCATCACACTTTAAGACTTTAAGATGCCAGAACTTGAAATAAACTGTTTGCAAAAACATACCATTTCTGCTGTTCTGTTTCACAGTGCTTGAAGAGAGCTGGATTGAATTGCCTCCAGTATTGCCCTGAGGAAATTTCAAGTCCTGCACCTGCCCTTCTGTACTTAGCACCGCAACTTCCAACACTAGGCAAACCAAAAGCAAAGACAATTTGGGGATGGTCAGATTTGTATTTATTGATTAGAAATCATCTTAGTTGGCTACCTTTGTTTGCTTGTACAAAACAGACAAGTTCTTGGTGTATTTCAACAACATAGGCTTGTTTCTCTTTAAATTTTAATCAAACTGAGTGCACATGCCAATGAAGGAGCAGCATTTCAGATCTGAAAACATGACATCCAACCTGACTTTAATGTGCTGTGTAAAGGATATGACCTTAAAAGCCCTGAGAGAGATTAGGCTGAAGGAGTCCCTAACGTTAGGAAACCAAAGTTGTTATGCTGTATCCCCCCCCCCTTTATCTATGATTGTTAAGACTAATCTGAATAATTATTTGTTTGACGGAGACAGAATCAAGTAAGACCTGCCAATGATCTCTAAGGAAGTGGGGGCAGTGGCACTTTTAATAAAGAATGCAGAACTATTTTATTTGAGCAAATGTTTTACAACACTATACAAGAGCACTGCCTGCTTCTCTCCGATTCATTGTCAGCTTTTAGATTTTTTCCCTTAATGATTTTCTATTAATCTGACTGTACTTTTATGTACATTGGACTTATCAGGAAAGTACAGGAAAAATGAATTAATATTTATTTTCAGACCATTTTTTATTTAAAAAACAGTACTTTGAAATAGAGAAGTTTATACAAACGTTTTCAAATTTGTGGAAACAGAGAATCTCCCAAGTTAAAAAAGCGAAAATATCTTCTTGTTTCAACTAGTTCAATATGGAAAGATTCAGAGAAGAGCAGTATGTCTTTATTTTGTTTAATAGAGTTTTAAAGACTTAAAGGCTGGGGGCTTATTTTTTCAACGTGCATAAAAAACTTTAGTTCCTTTAGACAAAACCACTCTGCTCAATTATATTTCAAATAACAACAAAAGGATTAGTACTATATGGCAACCTTATGTCCACTTTTATATTTAGTTAGATATTTAAAAGCTTAAGCTTCTCATTGTAATGCTAAGGATACTATTCAGTATCTATAAACTCTACTTCACCTTCAGCTACAGAGTGTGCCACACTGCATTCAAAAATTCAAACACTGGCTTTCTCCCACATCCCATGCATAGTCCTTCAGTATCCAGGCCTTGCTCTCAATAACTTAGATCTGCAGAATGGGACGGGTTTTTTTTTTGCTCCCATCACCTCCAGTTGCAGCTCAAAATATGTCTAGAAATGCTGCTCCCAGGAAACATGGAACCCTCAAGAATAACATGAGAGACAAAAGAGTGGTCTGCTATGGATAGGTGGTATCAGTGAAAATCCCCTACCTTTGATTAGCAGAAATTTATCAAGCTATCCAGCCACTATCTTTCTAGTTCAGACCCAGTCAATTAACCAATACACAGAGATTGGGGCAAATCTTAAGGGTACAAGACTTAGGAAGGTTTAACCTAAACACAGAAATAGCCTTAAACATAAATGGAAATTCCTGTATGTCTCTAACAGGGAAACTGATAGCACTTCAATGATAAACTATGCTAAAAGTGTTGTTAGCTATTTTCCAATCTATGGAGCATGGCTATTTTGCATTTGAGGAGATACAGTTCATTGAATATATTTTTCACCTGTGTTTAATATAACACAGGTTTAATATAAACATTTGGTCTATGTTCCATGTGCCCCAAACTTACATATTTATCCAGAACATAATTTAATGGAGTTCCGTAATAAGACCTGGCACTATAAGCCGTGGCATCCTGGCTCAGGCTGAGTTGACTGAAGTTGAATCTGACAAAGACAGAGGTTCTCTATCTGAGTCGGCGTGGCCCAGGAAGGGAGATCCCTTTGCCAGCTCTTGACAGGGTGCCACTGACAGCGGCCCTTAAGGTCAAGAGCCTGGGAGTGCTCTTGGAGTCCTTCTTGGCTATAGAGGCCCAGGTAGCAGCCACCAAATCCGCCTTTTTTTCATCTTCGGCAGGTATGGCAGCTGGCCTCTTTTTTGGAACATGACAACTTAGCAATGGTGATCCATGCTATGGTCACCTCAAGAATAGACCACTGTAATGCTTTCTACATGGGGCTGCCCTTGACCCTGACTCAGAAACTACAGCTAGTGCAGAACACTGCAGCATGGCTCTTAATGGGGCTTCCTCGATGGGAGCACATTCAACCAGTGCTGAAAGCGCTGCACTGGCTACCTATTGCATTCCAAGTCCGTTTCAAGTTGCTGGTATTGACTTTTAAAGCCCTATATGTTCGAGAGCCTGCTTATCTACAGGACTGCCTTTCTTCATATGTTCCCCAGAGAGCACTGCATTCAGGAACACAAAATCTATTATCTGTCCCTGGACCAAGGGAGGCCAGATTGTGCTCTACATGGGCTAGGGCCTTCTCAGTGGCAGCACCAACAATGTGGAATGCCTCCCAGAGGCCAAAAGGGCCCTGCAGGATCTCTCCAAATTCCACAGGGCCTTTAAAACTGAATTATTTCCACAGGCCTTTAATATCTAAATGGGAGAAAACCACCTACACTGCTGAGTGACATCACTCATGAGGAATTGTGATTACTAAGAAAGTTATGATCCTGCCTATACTGAAGTTTTGAGCAGTACCATGAAATGTATTTTAATTGTTATTTTATTGTTTTAAATTGTAATCTTAAAATTGTTTTGAATTGACTGTTAGCTGGGATAAAAAAATCTAAATTAATAAATAAGAAATAAATAAGAAATTTCTGTGCTGCTAAAAGATCAATTTTCCAAATTTAAGTGCCAGAGAAATTGAAATGAGGGTTCCACAAAACACTTAATAAAGTTCTACGTTCATTTTAAAAACGGCAATGCTTGTCTCCAAAGCGGCTGCTTGGAAGTACAGTTTTCTTTCTTTCTTTCTTTCTTTCTTTCTTTCTTTCTTTCTTTCTTTCTTTCTTTCTTTCTTTCTTTCTTTCTTTCTTTCTTCTCTCTCTCTTTCATAAATTACTCTGTTTTCTCCTATCATAAATTACTCTGTTTTCTCCTAGCTAGCTGGCTGTTTCCTTTAAGATGAATTATCTGGTCTTCTGTTGAGGGGGACTTATATGTCATTTATTCTACTTTATAGTAAATCAAAAATTGCCTTATTTATAATCAAACTACTGCAATTACAAAACCATGCTCATAAATACCATTTATGCTATGCTTGCTACAAGGTTTTTAAAAATTATTAAAGTTGATGCTCTATACAAGAGGTGACCATTAACCATTTATTCATAAAAGCAGTGAGAGAAATGCTGGACAACTGAAGAAATATCTAATTTCTAAGCCTGCTTTGGCAGGACGGGTGGGGCACAAACAAACAAAACAATTAGATAGGCTAGAAGGAGACGCATAAGATGACGTTTAAAAAAGCATTAACCCTGGAAATTCTCAGTGGGACTTGGGTTCTCTACACCAAGCACCATGGTACTGTATCCTCCTAAAAATCATAAATCAGGTCTGCTTCTCCAACCTTGAAAAATGACAGAAAATAGAATGCAACAGACTGCCCACAGCATCATCTAGGTAATCTGTAACGACCAGATTGTAGCAGACCAATATTGCATATGAAACACAACAATAAATTCATTAGGATTGCTTATAAGTAACAGAAAAATAATTTATGCAACATTTATTTATTTTTTTTAAAAAATATGTATTTTCTTATTCACAAATATTTTTATTTCCAGTACTGAAAGCCACTGACACACATTAGTGGTTATTACACCAGTCTGGTAAACTAAGCTTAGTGGTATTAGTTCCATGCTAAATTAGGGATTTCTGGCTTACACCTATCACTACTATAGCACACCAACTTTTTAATCATTACATCATATACAACTGGTTTTCAATGTTTTATCAAGATATGAATGTGTAGTGCACCATCAGTTTTATATAGTATTAATTATTCTGCAAAGGACGCAACCTATTATGCAATCTTATATATACCTATGTTTACGTTAATATATAGATATCTCAAATGATTTGTTTTCCAGCTGACAGGTTTATTTACTTACCAATATGATCTGTAGGCATTGCAACTCTTGTAGGTTCTAAAAGATTGTCAGCCAAGACAAAAGCCCCCTCTTCTAGTGTATCAAGTAACATTGTTGCAGCATGTGCTTGTTCTGAGGAATTCATGTCTCTCCATGATTCTAGAGCTTCAGCCCTAAGCAGGTTGTCCACTGTGTCAACGATCGCCTGTATTCATTAGAAAAATATTAGGCCATATTGCCTTCGGCAGCTAGAGAGAGTGCAGTGATCTGACAACAATGGTAATTTTAAACTGTCAACATGATTTAAGGTGATTTAACGTCAAAATACACTGCTGCTTTTGCTTTAGTACTATGAGTACCAATATAACATGCCCTAGAGCAGCTATGAAAAAGTATGTTACTGAAGAGTTCAGTGAGTGAATACTGGTAGCTTAAATGCTAATGCTCCTGGTGCCAATCTAAAGCTCTATTAGGCTTTGATGAGCAAACAGTTGTTTGGGAACAAGGGATTTCCTCATTCATTCCATGTTAAGGAATACTCCGTGGTGCCCTGATGCTGCCTAGTTATACACACATTAAACTGCTTGAACTAACAGAAAATCAAGGAAGACGGAAAGGACTTAAGCAGAAACATATTCACCCTGCAAAATAATCAGATCAATCATGCTAATCAAATGATCGATCAAGCTATAAATCTTACATTACTGCACACTATAGCCCCACCACTGAATAAGATATGCATTGATGAATCACTGTTTGCTCTGCCCCATGTACCTAGTAATGTGTCATTAAGTACATTCATAACTCGGTTGATCAATTTCAAAAGCAAGGGAATAAAAACAGGATGTGTTAGACAAACAGAAAAGGATGCTGAATGTGCGTGAAAACACAGCAATAGTTGGTTAAGGCTATTGTCAGGAGCAAAATTAATAAACCTAATTCATCTCAATATCTTCTTTCTGCCTACATTGTGAACAACCACAATGGGCAAGTGGAAGATACTTTGGAGTGACACAAAAGGATTCTCTTCCCCTTTTCTCTAATACGAAACAGAAGACTCAAACTGTTCACACTGATACTGCTGCAGCCATAAAATAAAGAGGAACAAAAATTGGTTTGCAGAGGCCATGTTCATTAGTCACCAAGAAATATGGATTGAGCTCCTGATCTGAGTTACAAATGAATCCTCCATTGCAAAGTGGGCACTTGCTTCATTTTCATAGCATCAGCCAACTTTTGATTTGTAATTTTAAGAGGTTTTAGCAGCATACAGAGAAGTTGATTGAGACCTACTGAAAATACTCCTAGTCAAAACTTAATCCTGTGCTAGTTTGGGCTGCCTATGTATGTCAAGCTTATTACATACATTCATTAGTATGATTCACTTTCTGTCTCTAATTTTTAAATGTCTGAATCTGCATTTCTCCAGTGGCTAGAAAATGGGCTGCAAATAATGATATTTCCTCCTGACATGGATGGGGGAAAATAATAATTAAGGTATGATCCAGCTAAAATTACATGTATTTAAATTCTATTAGTTCTAAGCAAAGAATTTAATCATATGCATATCTTCCTTACTGAAATGAAATGGACTTAAAATGGATTTTGTTTGGATCATGTCAAAGGATGCTTCCCATCCTGATAACACCTATATCTTCAGAAGCATACCAATCATTACATTTTATATATTGACATGACATTTATCTTCAAAGGTAAGCTGAAAATACAACCCTGAACATTCAACCCACTACAGAAATCTTATTGCATGTTAAACAGGTTACCAATTACAGCGTTATTTAAGGTACAATTTCTCATTTGATGTAAATGATGATGGATCAGATCCTGGTCAGCACAAGAATTACCCTACAAGAGTATTTCAGGTTAGTGTTTTGAATTTTTCGCCTGATCTTTCAGCAGCTTACTAGAAAGTCAGCATTTTATTTGGAGTTCAAGTTCAACTGTCAAGAGACTAAATTTGCTTAATTGGAGAGTGCATCAGAAAGAAAATAAAGTATGTTAGTTTAAGGTGTGTATGTGTGTTTTTGGCTTTTTACATGCACAAAAATGGGATGTAATCCACCAGGCTCTCTTGCTAAATTAACTCTGCTGAAGCAAATGAGTCATAAAGTGGAAGTGATCAATGGATTCCACTTGCTAGAGTTGCCCAGTCTTTGATATATTAACATTATGGCTTTGAAAGTATTTGTGTTATTGCCAGCTTCCCGTCCCCCCTTCCACAAACATAATACGATGAGGAAACAAAACCATTATCATCCCCAATTCAACAAAGGCCTATTGTACATTTTAGCGAGGAAACAGTGGAAGGAAATAAAGTAGCAAATATTGATTGCTGGCTTAATTCTGGTAGTATTATACCTGTACAAAGTCAACCTTTTGTACAGTTGGTACAGAGGCACAATGCACCTTTATCAAAGACTGAAACACCTAGGATCATGCAGCAAGAGGACAAAGCATAGCAGCGGGTTGCTGAAGGAGGGGGAAAGCAAGGTGACAGCACAGGAGATATACCTTAAGGTAAGCCCTGCATGTCTTCTCTCGCTTTTGAAGCTTGTTAGTAAGAGAGAGGGAAAAAAAATCAGTTAGACACAGTTAGTCTAAGAATAATGTTTAATATTTAATTGTTAAGAAACAAGTGTGTTAGCCTGAGAAATTCTCTAAAAATCATTTTTAAAATTCTGTTGAATTATACTGATTCAAGAAATTTTAAGAAGGCCAAGAGTATTCCAGTGAATCAGATTTAACTTTTGGTATATCACACACTTCTAGGTTCCATAGCAAAATTACACCCTTCTAAATTAACCTGCTTGGAAGGGTGTAACTTCACTGTAACTTCACTCACCAGCATAAAGAAGCCAGTGCAAAATGATCAATGCAAAACCCAAACAAATAAATAAAAACATTCTTCCTGCAAGCTCTCTCTCTCTCTCTAGCTAAAAAAAAAAATAGTCTTCTGCAACTGAAAATGATCAAATGATGTAACAGAGCTGAATGTTATTCATATTTCAAATACTGGGGGCTTGCTCGTTTGTTTATTATTGTTGAAGTATTAGTAAAATTTCCTATTCTGTTACCACTACTCATGTTGATAGATCCAGAGGCGTTAGCTGTGTTAGTCTGTTGTATCTGACGAAGAGAGCTGTGTTTCTTATTTTATGCTTATGCTACAATAAAATTTGTTAGTCTTAATGGTGTTACTGGACTCTTTACTATTCTACTACTCATGTGGAAATAATCATGTTCAGTTCTTTTCTGTCACTGTGACATAGCCTAGGGAACATAGTTGTGTCAATTTGCTACTTTCCCTTCATATCTTTAAATGCATCCAATAACCTCTGTTAACAGTGTTTGTAGGAAGAAACAAACAGAACTATCTTAACCATGTGTTAAAGCCCACCAGAAAAAATATGGAGTTCTTTACTGACCTTATTATAACTCCGTCCAGCAGAGTCCTTTTCATTAGGTTTCAGATCTTGCAGCTGAGCATCAAGAATGTCCACCAACTGTTCCATCAGTCTGACTGATGAACTCACATCGCCAGCAAAGATTGGTCCTTTGGTGTGTTTAGCCAGTTCATTGGCAAGGCTAGCAGCATTTTCTCCACTTCTGATCTGAAATGACAATTCAAATTCTCCTTATAAGATTCCTTGGGTATAATTGGTGGTCACTCACCAACTGGATTTTTACAGTTGGTTTCTATTGCTTTTTGTTGTTGTTGTTTTATTTGCTGTACTTGTTTTATTTGTTTTTAAAAAATATTGCCAATATGTTAAATTCTATTGTTGTTTTAATAGTTTTTGTGATTGATTGTTAGCTCTCTTCAGTGTCCTAAGTAAAAAAAAAGAGGTGGAAAATAAATTTTCCAATAAATAATTTTCATTAATGGAACATTTTATTTGAAAGCAAACACCAGATTGTTTATCTTGGAATTAAAAATTAGTAAGCCTTTTTAAGAAAATCTCCATCTTCCCCCTCTCCATTCCTCAGTTGGGATACAACAACATCTGTTTACTACTGGGGAATTGAGACAGCAATCCTAAGCAGGTCTACTCTGAATTCTGCACTGTAAGTCTTCTACTATGGCTACTTTTACTGCTGCTGTGGCATGCTGAGAAATTGGTTTCAATGTTCATTCTCACAATACTGATGGTACATTTTTATGACCTACTAATATGGTGGCTGCTTCACTTCATGACAGCCATGGGAAAACCCAGTGAGTGCTGGCTCTCATGCTGTGGCCAGCTACTTGTGTGATTCCCATAACTGGTTGCCATTACATAAGAATTTTGAGCACTTTTCTCCCTGCTACGCCACTCAAACCTGTTCTTTTCAAAAACTGAAAACCCAAAGGGAATTATTTCCATCTTATATTCACTTGTGCAGACTAACGCTAGATATCTGAAAAGGCATAGCAGCTCATAACATGGGAGCAACAACTCCCAAGTCTAGATAAAACCTCTGGTGGAGATTATCAGGAGATCTGGATGTAGATAACACCAAGCTCTGCCTCCTGCTTGAAAAGTAGCTGGCTGCTGGGATCTCGGCTCTGGCCTTTTGCCTGAACTTCATAGTGGATTGGTTGTGTGACAGCTGGTTTAAGTCAAATCCTTCCGGAAAAAAAAAAAGATTATGAGGTTGGGTTGATCCAGGGCTCAGGGTGGCCAACCTTACCTGCACTTGATGGAATCTATCTTTCTGCAGTGGACTCCATTAGGAGGTTACGGGTGTGGCACAATTCTTCCCTTACCCAGGGGAAACATGTGTCCAGGGTGGTAAATACAGCATTTTATCAAATACGCCAAGCCTGTCAGCTGGCCCCCATCTGTCCTGCTCTGACCTTGCCACTCAGATTTGTAAGGTTGCATCTGAAGATGCTTTAGAAGCTTCAAACAGTCCAGAATGTGGCTCCTAGATAGCTGACTGGGTCTCCCTGGTCTGCACATATAAGATCAATACCTTGGCACCTACACTGGCTTCTGGTCAGTTCCAGTGTCAGTTCAAAGTGCTGGTTTTGGCCTACAGAGCCCTAAATGGTCCGGTACCATCCTACCTGTGATAGCTCCTCTCCCACTATGATACCCCTTGCCTCCTTAGATCATTATCACAGGACCTGACCATCAGGACAAGGGTAATTTCAGTTGTTGCTCTCTCTCTCTGAAACCAGCTCCCTGGGGAAGTTCATACCCTGTGGGATCTTCCAGCATTCCACAGGACTTTACTTATATTATAAGTAAACAAACTATGGAATATGACTCTAAAATGGTCATACCAGTGCAATGTCTCATGTTTTGTCTCATGCAGACTTTGGTTAAGTGTCATGAAGCAGGGAATGGGCCAGTCGTTTTAATTCTTTGTTTTGTGCAGCCTTTGGTTAGTGTTATGAACTAAGGAGCTGGCCAGTTGTTTTAATCTTTCAGAGTGGTTAAGTTGATGTTTCAATTGGTGCTATTGTTCCATACTTACATCTTTTATTTGTGCTGTATCAGTATTGTATTTTTAAATGCTGTAAGCTGCTCAGAGTCCCAGAGGGTCCAGGGTATAAATTAAATATATTATAAGTAAACAAACTGTGGAATATGACTCTAAAATGGTCATGCCAGTGCAATCAGAACAGTTCCCTGGAATAACAGTAGTTTTTCAAGTAACTCAGACATTATCAAACATTACTCAAATATTACCCAAAAACTGAGTACTGAATAAACATGGCCAACTCACTAAAGTGAATTGAAGGCAATGTTTGCCTTACTTGTGATCGATCAAGCTGTCCTACCACCCTGCATGAGGCCCAACAGGGCTTCTTCAGTCAATTGTTGCTTCTTGGCAAAATCTAGGCCAGTCATCTGAATATTAATGATGGGTGGGTACCCAGTCTATAAGCATCTATGCTGTAGTATGCTGAACTCCTTGGGGAGCTATAGAAGATTATTTCAACCCACCTTCTGAGCCAGCTGATTTACCCAGTGTGAAGTACAGTTACTAAGATCAGGGCCCTTAGGATTCCATGTTCCAGTAGAAACCATGCAGAGGTATGAAGCTGTTCCTATTAAAAATGTGAAAAACAAAATCCAAAGTGAACATGTTTCTCCTGTAACTTCCAGCAGACCATCCAGGAATCTGAGACTATGACTTCTGACTTCTAAATAACTAATAAAGGCAATCTACTAAATGGAAACACTAATAAAGGCAATCGACAATGAGGTGACAAAATACAAGAAAATGGTGCCAATTAGGGATGGCCATGAACTAGGAAAATGGAGGCTAGTCCCAGTTTGTGGGGGTGGTGGTCACACAAACCATGAATCTTCACAAGCCTCCTCATTTACCAAACTGGTTCATTTTGTGAGATCTTTCTTCCCTCCTTTCTGCTGAGGGCGGGTCCCTGAGGCCAGAACGGAAGAGGAGGGGAGAGGGTGTGAGATCGTGCAAAAGTCCTCTTTTTTTGGAAAGCTGTGCTGTGTGTGAGTAGAATCCAAGTGGTGAGTTCACCTGGAAATGGCTGAAGTTGCTGCTTGGATTTCACTGGCACACAAACTATCGAAATTAACCACCTGAACCTCTGTGAAAAACATGGAGGTTGACTGGCGGTCTGTTGTGTGCATGATCACATGACCCTTGGCTTACAAACCGGGCCCATCCCTAATGCCAATTAAAAACATTGCTACCAAAGTCAGAACAAAAATCTCAGCTTGTCTGTCAAATAAGCAATGACAAAAAAGATATTTGCTTTTCCTTAAACTCATCCAAAGGAGATCTCAGAAGGAGAAAGACAGGTATACAAAATTTTGCTACAATCCTTCACTACAATCTAGAATCCTGAGAAGGTGCTTTAATGCCATTCTGTACCAAGGCTTCAGCACCCTCTACAACTTGGCAACCTCTACAACTCTAAAACTGGATGCTGCCATCTTCTCCCATGTAACCCAAACCATTTGACAGATATGGGCAAAACCAGCAGGGCAAAAGGTTTCAAAACTGCTTCTGAATTATTTACTACAGTTGAAGGCATAGTTTGAAGGACTTACCACGAGTTCCTTTAGGACAGGGACGTTCCACCATGATTCCCCTTTGTGTCTGAGGCCAACTAATCCCCCGGGCCACATCAGGTTCACAGAACCTTTCTGGCAAAGGGAAGAAGCTTGTCACAGGAGGGATTTTGGTTGTAGAAACTGCTGGAGGTGGTTTAGGGCCTTTGCTTGTTCCTGTAGCTAAAGCTGTACTGACAGAGACTTTCTGGGGTGTAGTGCTTGTGGTTGATACAGTTGTTTTGTACAGCTCTGTGGAAGGCGTTACTGTCTCCACTGTAGTAGGCACTGTGGAAGGGGGGAGGGGGGAGAAAAACAAGTTAAAAGGGAAATACAAATAGGAAGATGACAATCCTAAAAACACGATGGATGAAAGCTGTGTGTTTTCTTAGAGAAGCTCAGGTATGGGATGATTTTAAAAAGGTAGGGGAAAGTAATGTTGATAGTAGCAATAATACATAATGCTTACTTTTATCTGCCAAAAGAGTAATTTCTTATATTTCTTCTTTGTGGGATAAAGTTTACAATAAACACATCAAAGCAATTTTTAAAATATAGCCATCTTTCATGGCTTCTGTAAAAACGTTATTACAATATGATCCCGAAAAACTGTTTTTGTGATCTCCAATATCAGTGTGCTCCTGAGCATATATACTTGGAAGTCAGATCCCCTGGAAACAACTCCCAGGTAATGTACACAAGACTGCAACCTCACTGTATAGCACATTCTCTTTACAAAGACATCTTCATAAATATACTGATAGCTTCAAAACTGTATTGTCTGCACATGGCAAACAGGCAAAAAAATGTGGCAGAATCACTTACAGCAAGATGCTATAGACACCAAATTACATAGCTAAAAAGCAACCACCCCCCCAGGAGACTATAAATAACTAGGCAGTTAAAAACCGAAGAAAACCTAACTTCATATCACCCAGTCTGCAACTTGCAGAAATATAATTAATGTAACATCTTTCCACCCAGCAGTCGCTCTTGCTTGAGAGATTTCCAGCATGCCTGATTAGATCCAAACAGAAAAAAAAAAATGTAGCATGCATGTATTGCTTTAGTATTTGAACATGTCAGCCTTTGAACATCTCCCCACCTACTTTGATAAAGCAGGTATGAAGACATCACTTAATTGTCTATGTCAAGATAAGTGCTTCTGAACAAGTAACTTCTGGTTTGAATTCTAGAGCTTAGTATTATTGATCTGACAGTATCCACCTGTTAACTGAAGTGGCATTCTGCTGCATGAACTTGAACACAAGTTCAAGAACAGACATCATTTCTTTCTGATAGGCATTTAAGACATTTGGCATCAATATATTATCATAGCCTCACCTGCCAAGACTCACTCTCTGCCCAACACTGTAAAAGGATTTTTTTTTAAATCCTTACCCAAGCCAAAAGTAAAGAATGGAGTTAAGCTCGATATTTTCATTCATTCAGATCACAGTCCTAAATGAAGATTTACAAGACGGTTTATATGGCATGTTCAATAAGGGATTTGTAATTTTCTTATGTATGGGTAAATTCTAGATCTAACATGACTGAATTTTCCACAAGGTTTCTCCTCCAGTGGTTGGTAATATTTACTTATTCAATTTGATTTTTTTTTAAACTGCCCTTCCCTGTTTGTGTGGGGCTCAGGGCATTTTACAACAATTGTTTTGTTTTAAAATAATAAGCATATTACATTGTTTGCCCAACTTTTGGGGAGCCTCACATTTATATACAGTAGTGTGCAAGATGAATACTGACCACATAATCTGGGCATCCTTCTCAATGGTATAAATGCTGATCCCCTGACCATAAGTGAGCATTTATAGCATAACTGCATTGTGCAACAAAGATTATAGAGGGCAGAGTAAACTACACAAATAGGAATGTTTTTCCTTAAAAAACATCACAAAATCCTGATTTTTATATCAATACCAATACAGTCAATAACCCAAATAACTTTTCAAGGAATAATCATGTCTATTTCTTATCTCAACTTATTGGGCAACTGGTCCACTTAGGATACTTTAGGCTGAGGACGACAGCTCAAAGATGAGACAAAAGCTGCAGAACATTTTTAACAAAGCTGACAAAATGACAAGGAGAGACAATATCACTAATTCATTCCAAGATACTGCATAAGATTACACTGAATACTGTTTTCCCGAGAATAGCTACCAAGCATACATGCCAATGAGGAGTATTAATCATCATTCCACATCCAAACTTTAAAGTGCATGTCTGAGGAAAAACGACAACAACCAAGAACTGTCTACCCTTTCGCTATGTCAGTACTCCAAATCTCAATAATGAAGAAGTGTCTGAAGAAGTGGGCAGTGACTTACATATCTGAAGAAGTGAACAGTGACTCACAAAAGCTCATGATCTACTAGAAATTTTGTTAGTCTCTAAGGTGCTACTGGACTCCTACTCTTTTCTATTGCTAATGAATTAATTAACAGAGCAATCCTAAACAGAATAACACTCTTCTGTGCCCACTTAAGTAATTTACTGCACTGCAAACTGTGCTTAGTGGTTTTGCATATGAGTTGTAATAAAACATAGCCCTGACATGGCTGTAGTAGAACTGCTTTCTTTTTTTTCATAAAGAGATGAAGTATCAGGATGTAGAACTTTTTCAAAAAGGTGCCACATTCACTCTGGGTTTTTATTGATCCAGATGGGATTGATTTGCAGTTACCGAGGGAAAAGTGAATGCAGTAAAAACAAGGAAGCCTCTTTGCCCTGTATGGTTGGAAAGAGAGGGTTCTGGATTCACAGAAGTCTGGACTTTTAGCAGGGCTTTGTTTGTAGAAAAAGCTCAGCAGGAACTCATTTGCATACTAGGCCACACCCCCTGACATCACCATTGTTTTCATAGGGGGGGGGGTTGTAGAAAATCTCAGCAGAAACTATTTGCAGATTAGGTAACACCCCCTGATGCCAAGCCAGCCAGAACTGTGTTCCTGCTAAAAAAAAGCCCTGGCTTTTAGACAGTGAACAGATGACACCTCCATTAAACTCCCTTCAAAGTTGTCCCTATGTGAACCTTGCAGAATATAATACACAAGTCTATGCAATATGGTCATGAAACATCTTTAATTTAATCTTCCTCTTTTCTAATGTTCAAGATTGTTTATGTGATTGATACTGCTATATGTGTACAATATAACAGTATATCATGCAGAACTATTAATATAAACATTAATTAGAATTCCCCAGTTTTTAAATCCCAGGAGGACATGAGGTTTATCAAGTCCCTAGAGAAAAGAATACAGAGAAACAATTCTTTTCTGAATGTAAAGCTTTGTTTTATGCACACATTCAATGAAGCTGAAAAAGTAGCTAAGCTGCTGGAACACTCCTCTTGGAACTAAAACAAACAGGATCTTTTTTGAGAAATTACCGATGTTCACACACACGAACTTAGCTGCCACCAGGAAGAGCTGGCTTTGAGGTTCTAGGATTGTCAAGTCCCCACGGGCTGACGGTGGGGGACTTTTTTGTGCATGAGTGGTGAAATGGCATCACCCAAAAGTGATGTATCATGCCTTGGAGTAGGATAACTGATTTAGCTGGGAGACAACTGGAAAGCTTTTTGTTTCACTGTGGCTCAATCACAACAATTTAAAAAGAGATATGTTGATCTTTTTTGAGGAATTACCGATGTTCATACACACGAACTTAGCTGCCACCAGGAAGAGATGGCTTTGAGGTTCTAGGATTGTCAAGTCCCCACTGGCTGCCGGTGGGGGACTTTTTTGTGCATGAATGGTGAAATGGCATCACCCAAAAGTGATGTATCATGCCAGGCATGTTGCGTGGAGATGCTCTAGAAATTTGGGGAAAACTCTACGGTTTCATGTGGGGACGCTCTAGCAATTTGAGGGGAACTCTATGGCAGCATAGTGTCCCCCCAAATTGGTAGAGTGTCCCCACGTGAAACTATAGAGTTTTCCTCAAATTGCTGGAACGTCCTTGCACTATGTGCCTGGTGCAATATGTCACTTCCACATGACATCATTGTGCCGCACACTACCACACATGATGGTGTTCTTTGGGAGTGGGGATCTTCCCAGCAGCCTGATCCGTGCTGATGGGTTGGGGGCCCTGAAACCGGGGGAAACCCCGTCCCCAGTGAGAGCTTGGGAAGCCTATGAGGTTCTGCATGGGATTTGGATACAGAGTTGGAGAACTAGGATTTAGATCTCTATGCTGAAGCAATGTATGTCCCTTGGTTTCCAGTATGAGCCTGGAAAATCCACTAATTTCTGCCTGATCTGCTTGCTGGCCAAGGTCAGCACAGCAACCAGCAGCACCCGGGGGTGAAAAAAAATTAGTGGGTGTGGACAGTTATGATTGGAGATGTACCCTGTAAAGCTGGTAATTCAAGGGCACAGCTGTGTATGGATACTATACCTATGAGGAATAACCTCTGGTCTTGTTGACTTTAGTTGAGAGCTTGTTGCAATTAAAAACAGTTTTCAGGACATTTAAAAGAAGGAAAAGCAAACAGCTAACTGTAAGAAAGCAACTTCAAAAGTTGCAGGAAGGTAGATCAATCCTGGTACTATAATAGCACATCTTCTGTACAATCCTGTCTGTTCAACAGAAAATGTGCCTCTGGCAACAGTTAAAAATTCAAAGCAATATTGGCCAGCGGAGAAACATAATTCACAACTTATTTCTCCATCTCCACAGGTGTGCCTTCTACTTTTACAAACAAAGAAAAGACAGGTCCCTGCCTGGAGGAATTTACAAACTGTGACAAGCATTCACTCCTTTCTATGTCAGGCCTTTTAGAAACAACTGGATATGACACTTTTCAGGTTTAAACTTTTTTCTTTGACATTTATTTCCTAAAGGCTTATGCTTTTAAAAAAGGATTTAAAGCTCTTCTATCCTTAGGCTAGAACTTATCAAAAACATATATTCTTGAATGTAAATTGAATTTAACCATAAATGCAAACAAAGAGAGAGGCACCAGGCAGTCTTTCAAAGGAGTTGAAAAAAGAGGGGGTTTTGTTGTTGTTGTTGTTAAAGAAATGGAGTTTCGGGGGGGGGGGAGGGTGGGTTGAGTGTTTTTTCCCCCAGAGTAGGAACAGGAATCACACAAACTAGAGCTCCACATTTTTTTAAAAAAAAGAATTCCTAAAAATTGTCAAAGCTTTAATTTCCCTGCCATCTCTATACGCTCCCCCCCCCCAGTGAAAACTGGAACACAAGATCTTTTAATGTGGGGGCTGTTTCTGAGGCTAATGAATACCAGCACCTTGTCAAAAATGCCAACAAGGGTTTATGATGGTATGTATGTGGATCCAAGTAAATTTCACACACAAACAGGTATTATAAGTTAACCAAGGAAACACACATATCTATGAATTTTACTGTGATTTTATAATTATTTCCTGATTCTAGCTGCCAACCCGCCCCCCATTTTTGAAAAGTGTGATGCTTACTCCATATCTCAGATCAGAAACACTTTTCAGTGTCATGCTTTATCCCCAGCCTCATATACAGACTGATCAAGTGCTACTTATGCCTGCTGAACTTCTTGACCACCCTCACTGCTGTAAAAACTTTTCCTGACCTGCCTTGTCTGCAAGTATTTTCTTGACATCTTGTGAAACCTCTGTAATTTTCCATTGATTACAATGTGGCCAGCCTTTTAATGCTTTCTCAATGTTTGTCAAAAACATCACAGTTGCCTGAAAGAGTGTCAAAAAACCAGTGCTGATTCAGATCTCAGGGTACAATGGGAAGGATCTAGGAAGGTTTCCTACCATTATTAATATCCTAGACATCCAATAAATGCCCTGTGCTAAATTAAGTCATTCTTCACAACAGGAATCTGTATCAACAATGGTGTGATTAATATCCACCAATATTCTCTTACTTTGGATAGGTTCTAACTCATTTAAACTACTATCATGTCTAGCTGCTTAACATCACTAAAGGGATCACAGTCTCCTTACTGAAGTCTAGTGATGAGGTTAGAATCACAAAAAAATACAATTGTATCTAGCACTCTGTTTGTAGTTGTTCTTTTGCCAAGACAAGATGGATTCACACATTGTTGAATATTACACTACTGTAATGTAATGCCACCCATGTGGTTCATAAAATGAATACTGAAGCACATCTGTTCTGCCTGAAAAACCATCCCCAAATATTTACTAATGGGGTATTTTTAAGGAAAAAAAATCCAAACTAAGAACTTTGTTGATAATTAAAGATGGTGCCAATTGAAAAGTGTGATTCAGTAGTCATTTCAGTCACCAAATTAAACCTGAGTTGAGAGGCCTCCTTTCCCTTTCCTAAAGGTGGCACTACAAGCATCCCAACAGACTTGTTAATTGCAGACATGGAGAAAACTTAGAGTAGATAATGAAAGAAGATGGAAATCAAGGGCCCCTTCCTTTTAACATGTCTGTGTATTCAATAGGATATGCTATGAGGTTTATAAATTGGTCAACACCCACTCTTTAGCTCATTACTTTTCCTCCTGCAAATTAATTTTATGACATTTCTTAAGATGTCAATTGGCATTGCTGCTTTAGGCCTATATCACAGAGGGGGAAATGTAAAATCCCTGTTTTGGGCTGTTAAGTGGATTTTTGCATTCAGAAATTAATAGTGTTGGCACTGGTTACTTGCATATGCAGCATTCCTGTTTAAGGAAGACCAGCAAGGGATCTCTCATGATTAACCAAGGCACAACCAAAGCAGCCCAAATTGATGTGCCCTAGGAACAGTATATCTGATAAACCTAACCTGCTCTCTTTCAACTTTCTATCACCTGTTTGGCTGCACTTTCTGGCTATGTGTGTTCAGGGACAGCCAGAAGGAAATTCCTGTTGAAACAGGTAATTATGAAACTTACTTGAAATACTTGTATCTCATGTAAATATCAGTGATAATATAGTAAAAGGTCAGGGACATGTCAACAAAATAAAACAAAGTTTAATATTTGAAGCTGGGAAAAGGAACTCTGAGTCAGAGGTAGTAAGTGAAATCTACTGTTCTTGCATATTTAAATATTGGCACATAAGCCAGTAGCTATCCATAAATTTCAAAGCAAGATAGTTTCCCATTAGAAAATAAGACATGATAAACAAATTGGGGCAGCAAAGCAAGAATATGATGGTTGAAAATCAAAAAGGAAATACATGGAAAAAACATGCATGTTTGTGCATCAAATACCCCAGTGAACTCCTAGACTTGGCCTGTGTCCCACAAGTAACCAGTGCCAATTTTGAACTTGTGTTCCTAGGACATTATCCCATCACATAATAACCATTTGTGTGTATGACAGTAAAGCAGTTTAGGTTTGCAACTCAAAGGGGGAAAAAAAAACCCCTTTGCTCAGATTAAGCACCAAAAGGTGTTTACTCTTTTGCTAAATACATTTTGGAGAGGCTGAGAAGACTGCTAATGGAACAAAACCAAGTCACAATCTTGATCTTCTCACGTGTCTAACAGAATGGCATAGGGATTGCTGAAAAAGAAACCAATTCCTCACCCCACCAGATGTGGGCTCCCACTTACTGTCACAGGGAGTTTTGTTCAATTGTAGCCACATTGTCCCCTTGTTTTCATGCTGAAGCATTATAGTTAAATGCAAAACACAATCCACTCAAAGAGAAAGACATGCTTAACTGACACAAGATCAAAGGTAATAAGGTGCTCAAAACAACGGAACAAAAGTAAACCACCTGGGAACTGTGGAAATGTGCCATGATTGGAAGAAATGTTTCTGACCACGAAAGCATTTCTTGGTAATAATTTTGCATACTCCATGAAGCAAGGAATAGGGAAGACTGCACATTCTGAGGAATCAAATCAGACAATCTCATGAAGTGTAGCATCAGCATTGCAACCTGCTGGACTCCAGGTTGGGTAAAAATGGCAATGCTGTAGCCATGGCAATCTGCAGAACTCACAAGCAATATCCAGTTTCAAGAAGCAGCACATAGTTGAGGTAAAAAATGATCTGGCCTTGAGAATGAAATTAATGTTTAAATTTAGGAGAGCAGGTCAGATGAATGTGACAAAGGCTTCTTTTCAGTCAAAAGGGTAAAGACTATAGTGTTTGAGAAATTTTTGTAAGTAGGAAGCTTTGGTACAGCCAGGCGCTGACAAGCAGAGAGATGAAAGATAAAGGGCTCATTAAGTCAATATATCATTACTGCTCTCATCACAACTGAAGTGGCAAAGTCTGTTGAGTTTTTCATAATGACCTCAAATTAAGCATTCCAACAATGGAGGCTATGACTTCTGCAATAGAAGCACTGACCGCATGACATCGTCAAGCACTTGATATCAGGGAACATCAGCAGAAGGCAACTTCCTTCCCCTTAAAAACTTGAAAGGATCCAAAATACTACCTTGACAGACCATTTTACAAATTTACCATCACTCTAAAATGGCTTTGCAAACTCAAATCAGTTTAAACAAATGATCCCCCAAAAGGTTTCAAGTTGATTCCTTTTCCTTTACTGATGAGTAACATTTCAGGTTTTCTAAATATATGGAAGACTGAGGGCAATGAATGCAATGCACTCTAGGTATATCTTCCTGATCAGTATGTTTTAATGATTTAATCCAAAACTAATTAGATCCATCTTCACCATATTCTTAAAATCACTTGGGTTAAATAGGTTCATTAACTAAAAACATTTCAAGCATGCTTTTGTAAAAGAAATGCCTGAAATATGAACTGTAAATTTTTCTAACCAAATATGCAAGTCTGCATTTTCTAACTGCTCCAGCATGTTTTCTATTAAATATATATCACTATTCTTTTGTAAAGAGATCAAGGGAAAAACATGGTAAAATGGGATATTTGAAGAGATATATTCCTATTGTAAACACTATCTAAAAATTACAGATTAATTGATCTGCTGTGTTATTCTGGACATGGGCATTAAGTAAACTGGACATGGACATTAAGTAAATTGGAAGAGTCCAATTGATGTGTTTAATTGTACTGGTTGAAGAAGAGTGAATCAAATGCTGTAGAATAATTCTATTGCCAAATAAAATTAGACTCACTGTCCTTTAAAAGATCCCAGTCCTTTAAAAAAAAAAGTTAACGGCACATTCTTTATCATTTATCTAGTGTTCAAAAGAAGTTTTCTTGGAACTGAACACATGGCTAGAAAGGAAGAAACACTGTGAGAGAGAGATACTTGGAACCTATTTAAAATCTCCCTAAGTGAAACCCAGATAGAATGCATTTCCCATATTAGGAAAGGTACTACTGCCAGGTCTAAAATGATACCTGTGTGATTAGAGACCCATGTCTATTCCCAAATGTCTATTCATTGGCAATTTACACAAAATTCAGTCTTTTAGATAGCTGTGATTAATCTCAGTATAATTGCTACACCAGTGGGAAAGTTTGGTGCATAATAACACGCTGCAAAGTTTGGTGCATAATAACATATTTGCGAACCTCACTAAGTTTATACTGAAGACTGGAAATGAGACTGACAGCCAGAAATACTTTTGCAATGTTCATGCCTACAAATTCCTAGATTCGCTTTATGGCACAAATAAGAAAAGAAAAGAAGGAAGGACATTTTTTTTTTAATTTAGCAAAATTGTATGCCTTTTTTCTAGGGAACCTACATAAGCTATTCAATTTGAAGGCTGAATATCAGCCAAAAGCACCAATGTGAGTGTTGCTAGGTCCAATTCAGGAAATATCTGGGAACTTTGGGATGGAGCCAGGAGACTTTGGGGGGGGGGGGTTGGAGCCAGGAGACTTTCCAATTTCTTAAAAATGAATAAATAAAAATACAATTTCCCTGAATACAAACTTCATTTACTCCTCCTCTTTTTTTGCATTCAAATGGTTCCATAGCAGCTGCACTTCCACTAACATTCTCTCTCTCTCCCCCCTTCCTCTTCCTCTCCCTCTTACACACACCCACAAAGCAGCCAAAATAAACAGTTTGCATGCCCACACTTTTGCAATCTCCCTGGGGCAATGGTATAGATAGTTTTAGTCAGTGGAGTTGCTGAATGCAAAAATCTGCTGTATTTCAACCAACTTATGGGGAGGTCTAGAGGGTGGAGTTTTCCTCTATTCCATACTCAGGTTTTAGTTAACTCTTTACTATCTCTTTTACTATGCAAACTGCTTCCAAAAGGAATGCAAAATGAACAGAGGGATTAGGCTCTTTCACTTCCTCTCTCTCACATACATGGCTCTTCCTGCACCCCCCCCCCCCCCCCGCTCACAACTTGTCTCACTGAGATTTAAAAGCACACACAAATTTTCTAAAACAGGAGCAGTTGCAAGCTTCTGAACCTGTCTGAGATCTAAAGGCATATTATGGCTTTCCTTGCTAGGCAGCTGGCTGGCGGTGGGGAGGAGTCTGCAAAACCAAAAAATCCCACACCTAACCAATGCTAATATGCATCTCATTCCAAGTGGATACATTTATTTTGGTCACTGTAATAACAAACTAAACCATTAGTTATATGGCTACAGAACAGCTAAAACTAGTTCTCTGTCAGGAACTATAAAACAGATTTTATAGCTCTTAAAGAGTATAGCTTTGTAGCAATGTAGTTAGGGTGCTGGGAGAATTGGATTCAAGTTCCCACTCTGCCATGGAAACCACTGGATGGCTTTGAGCCCACTACTTTCATTTAGACCAACATATGTCACAGGATTATTATTGTGAAGATATGGTGGAAAAGGGGAGAATGATTTTGTAAGCTACTTTGGGTTTCCATGAGGAGAAAAGTGGGGCAAACATAAATAAATATTAGCTTCTGAAACATTGAATTTTAATTACACTAGTAAATATAGTAAAGTTACTCAGAGAAATAGAAACAGAAGGGAATCCTTACCTTGAGCAGGGTCTGGTGGGCCAAACTCTAGAGAGTATCGCAGAATGAAGTTGTTGTTCCAAACATACAGTTGATTATCTCTCGGATTGTAATCCACTGCAGCAATGTAATGATACATGTTGGGGAAAGGAATATCTATGTACTCTCCTCTGCTTAACCTTGTGTTGTAAATGTAATCAATTGAGTTCTTGCCAGTTTCACTTTCATTGTCTTGGTATACTGAACGGACCACATAGAGAACCCCACATATCATAAAAGCATTGGATGCTGCCCGTTTGTCGTACGTCGTTTCCCAAGTTGCTTCAAAACGCAGAGTATATGGATTCAGCTGGCTAATCACAATCATCCCATTGTTTTGTTCTGTAGCATAAATTACCCACAAGCCATTTTCATCAACGGCCAAATCAATATCAGTCTTTCCCCCCCATCTATATGGAGAAGTGTCATGGTAATTAGCATAATTTATAATAGCCTCTCCACTCTTAATTCTGGTCCTTAGGTCAAACTTTACAATATTCCTGGTTCTTTCCTTGTTAAAAAAGACAGCACCATCATATACCACAAATCCAGTGCCATCCACTCGATTTGGAAGCTTGTATGTCGTCTGCTGGCGTCCATTTTGGAAGTCCTCTAAAGAAGCATATTCTATCAGGGTATCAGTACGGTATGGAGTCCATGGCATGAAGTATATTTTATCTGCAGCCTGAAGAGGGTCTTTGCACCAGGCACCTGCCTTTTGCTCTGCTTCATATAAAGTTGGAGAATCCACAACAGCTTTCAATGTCCCAGGGCAAACAAAAACTAGCAATCCAAGAGAGAAGGAAGACAAGAGTTCTGTAAAATTAAAATGTTCATGCTACCAAGTAAATGCTAGGTAAACATTATAAGTGACTATATAGAAGAAAACATCCTTTTCACTGGCAACAGTGCTTGATAAATCATACATAACTAATACATGTCCTACCCTTTGCTTGTGTCTTGATGTTATCAAGTAACCAGTATGTGATAAGTTTCCCTTTTATTGCCCAATGTTCTATGGTATACCAATGGAACTGGAAATGCAGAACTACACTTGGTTTTATAAACTTTCATAAACTTTTACAAAATTGGAAGGTTAGTAATAAGTGCCTCAACTTATGACAAAAACTAAAAAGAAAATAAAAAGGATGAGATTTAAAGAGATTGTAATCAGGTGCAACAAAAATAAAGGACAACCAAAGCAATGGATGGAACAGACCAGGAAGGAACCCTTGTAACCATGGCATGCTATGGAGTGGGTTCTGGAAGCCAAGCAAGATGAGGTTTAAGTAACAAGAAGTATTCAAGGGTAAGAGAAAGACAGGGAAAGAAAAAGGGAGGAAGAAAGCAAAGGGAGCGTCCTTCCCAGAGCAGGTACGTCAGACAATAAATCCCACCACCTGCTTTAAGCAGCCAAGTCAGTTTATTGCAAAGTTCATTTCTTTATGAGGTGTACACATGAGATCCTGCTGATTATCATAGTATCAGTGTTGAGGGGAGGGGAGGGGAGAAGGTTAACATCCATAAGGCACATAACAAGGAGCTGGGAGGGGGTTGGACTATGTACATTATTTACCTTTTTGCTCCACTTCTATTTCAAGCATCGGAAGAAAAATGAAAAAAAGTGCAAGGGAAAAAAAAAGAAGATTAACACAAATTGACTATTAGGCGAAGATTAAATTAGTTAACAGATGTTTAACACGGAGAATAAGAACTGCACTACAGTGGATAAAGAGAAAACAGACAACAGGAAGACCTAGCAGGAGAGAGATTCTACAGTTACATACATGAATGTGGATCAATCATTTTAGTAGGTTAAAGAGGCAATACAGAAAATGCTGGGATGTAGTTTCACTTAGTCAACCTGAATAAATAATGAAAGACTTGACTAATGCATGATATATATACCCTCCCCATTCCCAAGCCCAAAGTGGAACCCTGACAACTTCATCTTAAAAAGAAAGCTCCTTCTTTTAATATGGTCTGTATATGTGTATGTGTTATGTAAGTTTGAATGTAATATATGTATGCACACATATCATATCCTCGCCACCATCACACTGCTAGTGTTCTACTTCTGTTTGTTGTAACAAATTTTTATTTTGCAGAATGTAACTTTGAATCTTGCATGGCAAAGCCTCTCTAAAAGGAATAAGAATCAACCTCTAGAAAAAAGAAGCAAAGAACAGTAGGCAACAACAAAGGATAGGAGGAACATGTAGAACCCACAGACATCCTTCAGCATCGAACAGGCCCAAATTGGGAAGCTAGTGATTAAAACAAATCTTACCAAACATCAGATTAGGCATACACCTGTACCTGCCTGATAAAACAAACATTTATGGGGTGAGGGGGGAAATCACTTAGCTAACAAAAGTAATTCTTTACATGCCTTGAGAAAGTAGTTACTAACACTTTTTATAATGCTAATAAAGAAAACCGCTGTGTGAGAAAGTAGTTACAATAATGCAAAGCTTTCTCACTTGCACAGCTTCCCCAATCAGAAACTGATTCTTATGCATGTAACCTTGCACAAGTGAATCTACTTCCATAAATGAAATTAACAGGCACATAAGGGACTCTAAGTTGATGAAGAATATAAAAACCATTTTGTGTCCAATAAAATAACAGCTACAAAATTCCATTGTTAAATAGTCTCGAAAATATTCCTTGGAAAAAGCTAGTCATATCAGCTTGTATGCAGCCTGCATCAGTGTTAAGATTGTACATCAAAAAGTTTATACAAAATATACTTTAAATATTAAGTTATGGAATAAATACATTATTTCCTGTAAAAATGGTGTATACTGACTTTTCATTACCATGTATGATTGTTATGTAAAAACCCAAGTTTCATAGCACTATAATACGATCCATCATAGGAATCTTTAGAAATAAACTTCTTGCAATCTGTAAAGATTCTGCACATCAGATTGTACAGTTAGCTACTCTAGTCCTATTAATTTTCAGTGGCACAACCAACTTTCTCTAGATGACATAAATATTCCTTATTGTTGACATATATGGCATACTTTTCAATATGACAGCAGTTCATCGTTCAAGTACAGAGCACAAACATTTGGAAGCCTCTTAATTTAGCGTTAATAACGTCCTGATGATTCCCTGTATAAGCTCACTACATATTTTAAAAAGAAGAGCATTGTACCTGCTTAGAATAAATGCTACTGGAACAAAGATATAAAAAAACAATAACAAAATTTATGAGTGGTATATCTGCTGTGGCTACACTATACATAGCTATACATTTTCAGGGGTGAATATGCTAAAGCAAATAAAACTGTAAAGTTCAATCAGTACAACTAAAGAATTAAACACTTCATAATATTTCCCCTTGAATTCCTAGGTCCAAACAAGGCTAAAAAAATGTCATGCACAGATGTAGAAAAGTGGTGCTTCTGATGTGCTTATTAATTCTAAAAGGACTGACTTGGGTTATTCGAAGTATCAACATACATTGTGCAGTATAATTGAAAGAAATGTCAAGTGGGATACTCTCAATTTCTCTGTAATTTAATCAATAACACTTTTATTCAAGGACAAAGCAATGCATCTTAGGCTTTTTTAGAATTTTAATTTTAGTGGCAATCTTTCTTCCTGAAAAGGTTTAAGGGAGGCGGGAAGAATCCTGGCAATAGATTTGATTTTTGACAAACAAACAGAAACAGCTGGTGAATGAGAATGTATTTTGCAGGAATGCAAGAATTAGGAAAGCTCAGAGTGCATAATCTTCCCAATACTACCATATCTAATGCAAATCTGGAAGACGTGAAAAAACCAGCAAGTTTTTAACTGCATAAAGGTTATACAGCATAGAATGCACAGAGCTCTAGCTCTTTACTATGCAATCCAATGCACTGTTTTAAGTTTCACAGAGTAGGATGTAGTTCATCTGAGATGATGACCTGAGCATGCTGATTTTTAGTTAATAATTTTAGATAGCTAAGCAATCTGAACAATGACAAGATTGTAGGGCAGGGGTGGGGAATCTTTTTTTCTGCCAAGGACCATATAGATATTTATAACATCATTCGCGGGCCAAAAAAATTATCAACTTAAAAAACAGTGCTCCGCCAAGGGAGAACGATTCAGGCCATCAAAATTAATGCGAATAATTGTTTTTCTATTTGAAGTCATGTAGGGAGAGTCTAATCTGACACACACAGACCGGGCCCACTGCCCTAGGCAAATGCCTAGGTCCAGGGCTTTTTTGTAGAAAAAGCCCAGCAGGAACTCAGTAGCATATTAGACCACATCCCCTAATATTAGCATATTAGGTCACACACTCATTAGCATATTAGGCTACACCATCTGGGATAATCAAGTGCAAACTGAACTGTGACAGTAACTTTTCCATACCCTGCAGCAATTCTGGTCGGCCAGCCAGGCCCTAGGGAGGCTGCCGCACAGTACATCTGGGCCCTGTGATCCATGCCAGGCCCTGGGGAGGCTGCTGCACAGCGCGACTGGGCCCCACGATCCTCACTGGCCAGCCAGGCCCCAGAGAGGCTGCCACATGGTTTGGCCCAGCAATCCCCGAGGGCGACATCAAGTGACCTCGAAGGTTGCATATGGCCCTCGGGACAGAGGTTCCCCACCCCTGTTGTAGGGATATTGCAATATCTAACTATTGTAGTAAACGTCTTCCTGACCAGGTTTTCTCATTATTCTGTAACATATATTCTAGGGCAAAAGGATATCTGCCAGAGTCTTATGTTAGACCAGTTCTTCCTTTTTAATTTTTAAGTGAAGATTTTAATGCCACATTGCCTGGAAAAGTTAGCACATTTTATACTGGCTTTAATAACTCTCTGAGGCAGAAAAAGTGAGTTGTCCTGCTGTTGCATACAAGAAACAAATAAGTGAAGATTGTTAAAAGTAGGAGCAAATATAAGATAGGACAGATGTTAGCCAAGAATGAGTGCAACTGTGCATTCATCTATCAGGATCAGGACCCCTTTCCACAAAAGACTGAGATACATGTAAACCTCTCTGGAGTTGGCCTGCTGTGTGCAAGCACCACAGTGTGGTGGCAGGTGGCTTGGTTGTGTTTGTAACTGGTGCTCCCTCTGGAGTAACAGAAAAGTGTGGAAAATATTTCCTTAAACCATTCACGTACATAAAGTGAATAAATCTCAACTGCATATTTGATAATAGAGGTCTACTCTTCACATGTTAAGAGCTTCCCACTGACAGCAGACAGTTGCTACCATAGATATGCCCATTAGGTTGTTATCCAGCTATTTGCCTTCATTCATCTTAAGGACATACAAGCACGGGGGGGGGGGGGGGAGAAGCAAGGGAAAACTCTATATGTGATAAGTCTAGTTTGCTGCCTTACATAAAGCTGGTGTTTGCATTTCCTGTCTAAGGGGGAAATTTAGAACATTATAGAGATCCTTCTGGATCAAAGGGTGGGTAAAAATCACATAAATAACCTGTACTGAACTACATGGGTTTGCAAGAAACAAAATCACTATCCTTCTTTCACTTTCTTTTATATAAATTTTCTAACAGTCCTAGCATAGTTGGCTATAAATCGAAGTAAGTAAATCAACTAGATAAATTTTATGGCTCCCTGGGACCTGAATGCTCTTTTCACCTTTGCAGACCCTGCAGTATTTCCAAACATTCAGATGAGAAAGCTTTTTTTCATGTAACATGAATGTAATATAACAAGTCACTAACTCTTTTCTGGGAAGTTAAGGGGTTCTTTAAGCATCCTTTTAGCACTGCTGCTTGATATACCATGACACCCCCCCCATCAACATCCAGAAGCCTAAATGACACCTTTAAGTAGTAGGGTTGCCATCTCTGGGTTGGGTAATACCTGGAGATTTAGAACAGAATTTGGAGAGGAGAGGGACTTCAATGAGGTATGATGCCATAGAGTCCACCTTCCAAAGCAGCCATTTTCCCCAGGTGAACCAATCTCTGTCGTCTGGAGATCAGTTGTAATCCCAGGAGCGCTCCTGCTACCACTTGGAGGCTGGCAACTCTATTTAACTAGACCTGACAGCAAATGATATGTTGCATGATAATATGCCAGCTTGCTTTCCATGTGGGACTATGTTTGAAAACTGTGCATAAACAACAGCTTATAAATGAGCATAGGATAGCTGCAACCTTATAAACTTGTATATCTGTCCACAATCACATCTCATGAGTTTTAAAAGAGCTTCACTTTGCTGTTAATCGGTTTCCAATCTCAATGCAAAGTACTGGTTTTTACATATAAAGGTCTAAATGGATTCAGATTGGCGTACCTAAAGACTGTCATGTATCTCCAAAACACTGTTGCATATGCCTTGTTAACTGATGTTAGGTGAGTGGTCATAGAAGAAAGGACCTTATCTCGTTTGCCCTCTCATTTGTGGAGTTACTCTCCACCAATACCAACCTGGTATCTTCCAGGTTTTTTATATATCCATATATTGGTGATTTTTTTTCTTTGCTGGTGTACTACTGGTCACTATTGTGTAATTAATATACTTGTTCTTGTATATACTACTCAACTGGATATGCACATTTCACAGTTTTATCTGTTACACTGTATTTTAAAAATATTTCTGCTGCTTCTATTGTTCATTGCTTTAGCATTGCTCCTATTTTGGTTTAATAGGGTTGATTGTTAAGTTGTGTCATTTCCTCCTGTGCACTGGCTTGAAAATCTTACAGATGAGAGGCAGTACAGTTAACATCCAAATAAATTAATAAGGGGAGAAAAAGTTCATTCATCAAAGGTAAAGCATGAGTTAATAAAACTATCACTGAATTTAATAAACTGCACAGACTACCCTCTCCCACTCACTAATCAAGCTCAAAAAATAATGCATTATATACCAGGTGTACTAGTGAAGAATAACATGGTGATACATATATATTTCTGATACAGATGATCTCTGTCCATGGCCTAGAACCTGAAACACACGATGGATTGTAAGTGCATTTGTTAATTTCAGCGCAGAAAACTGAAGCAGTTCACCACTGAAGCAAAGAAAAAAGATGCAAAACCTTAAGAGCTGTGTCTGAATATTTAGGATGTAACTGTCAACCATGAAGCAACAGCTGAGTTTCTGAAATGGATTTCCAGTAGTTCAGAATTCTAGGCACTGAAAGGACTGAAATTTGAGCACTGCAAAGCATCTAGAACTCTCATGCTATACACAGAAAACTTCTTCACAGCTCCACTACAGAAAGAATGATAAACCTCACACAGACAGATAACATGAAGATCACAGTAAAAACTAAGTTATCAGGCACTCATGAAGAATGGGGGTTGCCAGTTTAATCAAATATGCCAGATATTTAAACTTATTGCTCTGCCCCATCCCACTATCCACAGCAAACACTAGCAACCAACCCATACCCAGCTGGGAATGCCATGACAATAGCTCCCACACCTGGTAAGACCCTTTCCCTCTGAGTCACAGATCCAACACATGTAGAAGATAGATAAGAGGACCAGCTGTCTGAGAACCCTCCAGCAGAGCTGGCTCCCAACACTCTCTGGAAGGATGAAAGGAAGTAGAACCTGATGATGACATCAGCTGTCAAAAGCCCAGTAATAGCTGGAGGCACAAAGCTGACTGGCTAAACAAGCAGGAGTGGGGTGTGCTGAGGTCTGAAGATGCAGAGGAATGGCGGCTCAGTGGGAGGAGCTTGCCACCGGTTGATACTGGATAACAGAGCATTTTAGATAATCAAGTGCTGGATAACAAAGCCTTTTGCTGTATTTGGAATTTAGAAAGAAAAGATTAAGATACGGCATATGTAGATAAACAGGAATATTCATACAAGGATTGGGACTTTATTGTTAGATATTTTAAGGGCTGTCATAGTTTATATGACACACAATTAATTTGGGGACCACAGTTCTTTACACTATCATTTGGGCACTTAGTCTCCATTCTCAGCTTTGCAAAACCTGGAAATCCACACTTGCATTTTCACAATTATAAACCAATAATTCACTAACTGTGATGGTATATAATATTTGATATTTCTCCAACTATTAAATTAATATCATGTAATAACAGTCATATGATTTAATAGAGATGTTTTAAAGCAGACAAGGTACAAGAATTTGAATTACTAGTGTATATTCTGCCTGACATGTATTGTTAAGAGAACTGAATTACTAAGCAACAATATGAATTTTCTTAAAATCTTCCAGTTATATAGTTCTCTCCAACCCCGCAGGATATAACAAGTTCTCTAATACAGAACAAAGCAATGTCTAAACTCAGTCATACTAAACAAAATAAAAAGCTGCAATCCAGTCTTTCATGCATGACTGAGGCATGCTGGACCTAGAGTTCTCTTGTTATTTTCTCTAGTAGCTCCTGGTAAAATCCACAAAACCCTGCAGTGGGCTGATGGGACTGTTGAGAGAGGCTGTAATCCTGCACCCAGCTATGTATGCTTAAATGACTTCAATATATGCAAAAACATGTAAATTAGCACAGGATTGCAGCCAATTTTAGTATATTTAAATATTATCAAGTAAGTAACGTTCTAATTTGACCTTGTAATCCAAACAAGAAAATATTATAATTCACTAATCTTAAATCACTTTCGAAGTCTGCCAATTCAAGCTCTGAATCTGATTCATGAATCAGAAAAGGTTGATTTCAGTCCTTCCCAAGGCAACTGAGAGTATTAAAAGAGGATAAGTAACAAGCAATATATGAATTTTTATATATTTTCCAAAGGAGTAAAATAACTATATGTTAAGAGTTCTGCATAGGCAATGCCGTGCAGAGTATTCTTCTGTGAACTGTAAAAGAAACAAATTTATTGATAGGAAAACCCAATCAGCAGGACATATCCACATTTGTCTCCCTAAAAATAGCATGGAAAATTATCTGTAATCTGAAAATAATATTTGAATAATTCTGGTTTTCATTGCCTCATCCTTGACATTCTGGCATAGGGTTGCCAACCTCCAGGTGGGACCTGGAGAGCTACTGGAATTACAAGTTATCTCCAGACCACAGGGATCAGTTGACCTGGAGAAAAAGGATGCTTTTGAGAGTGAACTCTGTAATTATACCCTCTTGAATTTCCTCCCCTTCTTAAACCCCACCCTCCCTGGGCTTTACCCCAAATCTCCAGGAACTTCCCAACCCAGAGTTGGCATCCCTTGGCTTATGTCTTGAAACCAGTCACTGCCTCTTTCTGGGGATTTAGGAATAGAAATTATGTAGAGGTGACTTTGTGAAACAAAATGGTTTTTGTTAGATATAGAAAACAACATTCCTCCTCAAAAGTTATACACAAAAATGATTACAATGAGCCACCAATGAAAGACACAGGAGGACAGACACTAACGTCAGCACACACAGTAGGCTTCCAACCCTACTGAAAGCACAGAAAAATAAAATCACAACAAGCATCCCTTCCACCATGAGACCAGAATACACAGTGAGAATGAAAGGAAAAGATGATCAGCGGTCAACCTTTGGCTCAGTAAAGTTAATAGTGATTTAATATTGATCACTGCCTAGATGTTTTAGGTTAGTTTTTTTTTAAGGTGCATAACTAGCCAAGTAGAATCTTGATATTATTTATTTTGATACTACTTATTTTGATACAATCCTTTAATTTTGATGCATGAACAGTGCTAGCCCTAAAGTGCTACATCGCATACAAGGTGTGTGTTCTCTTTACCTACACACACACAAAAAAAGCACACTAATTCTGTGTTTTTAAAAGTCTGAAGGGCTCCTGTGTATTAAGAACCTTATATCTCACATTTATAATAAATGGAAGCACAATCAATGCATTGCTGGAGTTTACTGTTACAAGCAACGACCTTTCTCTAATGGAAAATATGAGGCTAAGCGCGATTTTTATTTTGAGGAACAGCATTATGAAGGAGAAAATAAAAGCTTTTCAGAAATGGGATGAATCAGCTCTTTAGAGACAAGGCAAGTAGCACAAGTCTCATGGACTGCATAAGGCCTGCCAAAGTTCTCTGCAGATGGGAAGCAATGATAAAAGCAGAGGAAGAAAAAATAGTATAGAATCTATCACAGTGTAACATGTTCCTGAACCTAGTATTTTCAAGCTGTGAAATTCTGCAAATTAAAAAAAAAATGTAAAATGCTGTAAAAGTGAGCATGAAGTACAAAACTCATGAGCTTCTATATGAACACTTTAAAATCCTTTACAAAATCGATGAATAATTAGGGAAAGAGTCCCTAAATATTTCCATGGAATACAAACACCCAAGTTACCACAGCAGGGAGTCTTTTCAGATGGCTGAAGATTAAAATGGAAGCCAGTGATTTCTTTAGAAAACTACAAGCCAAGCCAATTTGTCAGTAACTGGCATTGGGCAAAAGTACAAATTCCTATCTAGTCTTTTGAATAGCTAATTCAAGTTTGTTTTTGTGGAAAATCAACCCTAGTGGTCTTAAAAGCCAAACACTTAAGAACACAGACAGACACTTGGCCAGCATTACATTATGGCTCCTTTCCACACTTGTGAAGCTAATTGGAGGTCCTAGTCTGTAAGTGCTCCGCATGCATAATGGTTCTCAGGCCATAAACGTATGCTCTTTTTGTAAATGTAGCATGACTCTGGCATCAATTGTGAAAGCTAGAGGAAGTGAACAAGAACAAATAGCAAGTACTTACTGTAGGGGACACATTCATATTGGACTTCGAGGTATTTGTATGTTCCAGGGCAAGGATCAGGAAACACATCTGATCCAGTAACTACTATACACTGAGTTCGGTTGTTGCACCTGTAAGGGGGAATGGAAAGTAAAGGAATTAATTTAACTAAAATTTATTTAGGATAAGGTTTTTTAAATGCTTCATTTATATCCTGTTTTTCTCTTCAATGGGATCCAAAATTACCTACCACATTTTTGCCTTCATTTTATTTTCACAACAGCCCTGTGAGGTAGATCACACTGAGAGCATGTGATTGGACACCCAGCAAGCTTCCATGGAGAACTGGAGGATAGACCGTCACTCTAACCACAACACTAAATTCCTATCTGTTGAATAACAGATTTAAATTTGGCTTTGTGGAAAATCAACCCTTGTAGTTTTAAAAGCTGGATTGGTGCCTTTTGATTTTTCCCATAGTTTACACTGGTTTTCTTTAAAATGTATACTTCTATCAGTGTCTTGTGCATTTTTGCATACACCCTGAAAAACTGTGATGCTTGAAGCCCTATAGTAAAAACTTCCAAATAAAAAGTTGACTCCATTATTTTATAGAAAATTTATAGAAAATATTAAAATGGCTAAGTCAGTTAGTAAAAATGAAAACAAAGCAAAACAAAACTATCTGTGCCCTAAAAGCAAAGGAAGGAAGTAAAAAGATCGGAAACAGTTTGGTGACTAAACAAAGAAAGCTTGGCTGATCTCCTGGGTGAGTTCTGTTTGTCAGTAAACTCAAGGAAAGGAAGCCAGATCTTAAAATAATAGTCTAGCCTTTGACTTCAGCTGTACATCAATTCCAGCGTTGCTAGTACTTCCCACACTACTGAATACCCTTCCACAAGTTGAGGCGATCTGTCTTGTGTCAGGGTGCTTCTAACATCTGTCTTCTGCCAACAGGTGCAAGATGAAGCTATATTTTAAATTCATGCTGCTGTGCAAATATTAAAGCCAGACTAGCTGCAAAATTTTCATATGACTTGAGAACTCCTTATCCATCTCTCTTTCTCTCTCTCTCATCTTCTGCTGCGGGAAGGGACTTGTTTTAGAATACTGTCAAAAGCATCACGAATGGTGCAGATTTTTTTCAGTCCGTAACACTGATCTCAGGCTATGAATGCTTTCTGTATCTGTGATGCTGTTGTAGCAATTAAGAATGCTATCAAATTTCTTATTTCTTCTTAATAATGAACAATAACAACAAACAAAGTCACCATTTTGATTCTCTGTGAATCAAACCCAAGACTTTATTCTGTACCAACTGCTGTTTCCTCATGCTAAATTTTCCCCGTGAATACCCACACAGTGTGTGCAATGCTGTTTTCTGTCAATTGCATACTCTTGCATATAAATGGCATAAATGGAGTAAAATGTCATAAAAAGCATGAAAGAAACCAATATACTTGGAATACAAGAAATAAAAATTGGCAGAGGGAAAGACATAAACCAGGAATGGCCAATCTTGCTTAACATAAGACCACATAGAATAAACATCAGATGTTCGAGAGCTGTGAGACATGAACAAATATCACACACATATCTTTATTAAAACTCTTAATACTTTCTTTGCACATAAAGATAAAATACATATGTATGCACTTTATAACACAACCATGCTAGAAGGAGACTTTTTTTAAAAAAACCCAAAAAATGGGAATAACGGTCCCCATAACATCAACATAGTGAAAGGTTAGGGAATTATTTTTGGCACCAATGGGAGAAGGAAATGTATCCGTACCATATAAAACACAGACCACCATTTGTGTGATTGTGCATCTCTCTTTGCCTTGACACCATGATTAGTAAATACAGCTCTTACAAGAGCTATGAAACTAAGGGGGAATCCTGCCTTGCTCTCCTAATTCTGTCCTTCCTTTCAGTGGCTCCCTTGGCTCTTGAGATCTCTTTCCCTGCTCTAGGTTTCTGGATGACCTCTGCAATGGTGGAGAAGAGCTTGCAAGCCTGTCTATTTCCCCCTCCTCACAAACATCAGAACAGTCGCCTACCTACAGGTCGGCGCTCAGAGGCTGACTGAGGTCCCAATGTTAAGCATGCTTGAAAGTAAGCCTGCATTAAGTTCCTCCTTGGCTTCCAGGAGCCACACAATATGTGTGAAAGTGCTGGATGTGGCTCCCAGTCTTGCCATCACTGGCATAAGCTTTCATTTTAAAAAAAAAAGATGTCTAGCCATTGCAGCTGTGAATGTATGGACAATTCCTGATGAAATCTCAGAAGCTAGAGAAGAACAGAGTTTCATAGGTCTACATCACTCCTCCTCCTCTTTTCTATTATTAGCCAGAGCACAATGACTTTTAAATTATATATTTCCCTGCTGCAATAGAATGTTAGGTTTTCTGAAAGGTTCACAATGTACACTCTGTGTAATTTTAATGCCACATGTATGCAATGCTAAATGTATGTAGAAAACAGCAGGACCCCTATGGGAGTTCTACTTAATCATAGGAACCATACTATTCTGTATCTGTGTACATTGGCTGCTAGCATTCATTACATGCTCACCCAAGAAGGATGCCAGTCTCCAGGTGGGACCACTGGAATTACATCTCATCTCCAGGGTACATAGATCGGTTCCCCTGGAGAAAATGGATGCTTTCGAAGTCTCTATTGCACTGTATTACAGTCTCTATTGCACTGTATCCTGCTGAGGTCCCTGTCCTTCCTGGGCTCCATCCCAAAATTTCCAGGAGTTTCCCAACCTGGAGATTGCAATCCTAATGCCTAATACTTGAGCTTAGCTGCCAAACATACCTATTTTGACAGTACAACTCTGCATGCTTTAAATGAAAACTGGACTAGTGAATGCAATTTTAAAAATTAATGTCATCTGAATTAAAATATTAGCAGTTTCTCGTTTGTTCTTGAACAAACAAGAGGACTTGAACATGTATACTAAGGACACCTTGTCTGGGCCAGTTCAGAATGTCGAGGTTTTTGTGGGTTGGACCCAGGTTGTGATGGACTCAATTCGAGAAAAAGGGTCTATGCTGTACCTACTTGTTTGCACTAAGCCTTGTCTGCAGGGCATAGTCTGGTTAGGGGAAATAAGTACAGACTTACCATACCTGCTTAAGACTTAGGTGAATCAACGATAAATTGAAATATTCTACCCACAGAGACTTATGGATCCAGTTAATTCTTTAGTCTGAAGAAATATAAATATTTTAAATAATAAAATAAATAAATGGATTCTGGAATGCTCTGGGGGATTTTTGGATTTCAAATGGCCATATGTTGAGGCTGCTGTGGGAACCTCCAATACAAACATTCTGAAGTGATCACTAAAACTCCTTGGTAGAATTCAGCACTGTTGCATGTTACAGAACTGAATAATTTGAAGACATGCCTTGTTATTTTTTGTTGGGTTTTTTTTTGGGGGGGGGGGAAGGGGACTTGAAAGGTATCTGACAAAGCATGTTGTAGACTCTTTGAAGGCCTAGGAGGTAATCATGATAGTGAGGACGAAATCATTTTTTCCTGCTACCCCTGCATCAGCTAGTTCATATCTGGTTCAGTTGTGTGGGGTATTTTGGTACTTGTTGACTTCTGTATCAAAGGCTTTAAATTTAGCTATGACACCAGGGAGTTGTGAAGGCCACCATTTGTATCCTTGTCCATCCTGGTTACTAAAATCTCTTAAGGAACAGATTAATGAGCCCTATTGTTCATTATAAATCAATCACCAACCTTGGAATACTTTCCTCATTCACTAAAGGATGTGGCTATGCATCCACAACTTAAAAAAAAGAAAAGAAAACACTGCTAGGGAGAATAATATGACCATTTATGGTTCAGTATCCAATCAACTCTTCCTATGCTATTTTGTTGAGAGGGTGGTGGCAGTGCAATTCTAGGTTTTCCTGGATGACACATCTGTCATTGACACTTTTTAGTATGGTTATACACTGGGCTATGTGATGGAGACAGAATTTATTAATTTAAACTGTTTATAGTGGAGTGCTGCAGGGCTCAGTACTGGGTCCCATGCTCTTTAACTTGTTCATAAATGCTTTGGAGTTGAGAGTAAGCAGTGAAGTGGCCAAGTTTGCGGATGACACTAAATTGTTCAGAGTGGTAAGAACCAGAGAGGATTGTGAGGAACTCCAAAGGGATCTGTTGAGGCTGGGTGAGTGGGCATCAACGTGGCAGATGAGGTTCAATGTAGCCAAGTGCAAAGTAATGCATTCTGGGGCCAAGAATCCCAGCTGCAAATACAAGTTGATGGGGTGTGAACTGGCAGAGACTGACCAAGAGAGAGATCTTGGGGTCGTGGTAGATAACTCACTGAAAATGTCAAGACAGTGTGTGATTGCAATAAAAAAGGCCAATGCCATGCTGGGTATTATTAGGACGGGAATTGAAAACAAATCAGCCAGTATCATAATGCCCCTGTATACATCGATGGTGCGGTCTCATTTGGAATACTGTGTGCAATTCTGGTCACCACACCTCAAACAGGATATTATAGCATTGGAAAAAGTGCAGATTAGGGCAACTAGAATGATTACAGGTTTGGAACACTTTCCCTATGAAGAAAGGTTAAAACGCTTGGGGCTCTTTAGCTTGGAGAAATGTCGACTGCGGGGTGACATGATAGAGGTTTACAAGATTATGCATGGGATGGAGAAGATAGAGAAAGAAGTACTTTTCTCCCTTTCTCACAACACAAGAACTCGTGGGCATTCAATGAAATTGCTGAGCAGTCGGGTTAGAATGGATAAAAGGAGGTACTTCACCCAAAGGGTGATTAACATGTGGAATTCACTGCCACAGGAGGTGGTGGCAGCTACAAGCATAGCCAGCTTCAAGAGGGGGTTAGATAAAAATATGGAGCAGAGGTCCATCAGTGGCTATTAGCCACAGTGTGTATATATATATATTATATTATATGTGTGTGTGTGTGTGTGTGTGCATCCAGTTTGCTCACTACCATAATAAAAACCATTTGTTCACTGCCTATAGCATTGTCAAAAATATTTCTCAAGTAGCTAGGAATAATAGCCTGAAAGTTGCCTTTAAGCAGTGAAGGTGGCACTGCTGCCACTCCTTCTCTCACACCGTAATCACTGATCACACCAGCAATTATGCAAGGGGCTAGCTAGTCCATTCTCCTGCCCTCCTAAGAAAACTTTTCTGTGAGTAAACCCCATTGAATAACATGGGATCTACTTCTGAGTAACCCTAATATACAAAAGCCATAAGATTTGCATGTGTTAAATGTCCAAATATGAGCTTCCCTTTTCTCTTCTGTTAGTCTTTCAAGATAATGTTTGATTGGCTCCACAGTCCTTGTACTCACTAAGTTGCTCCTTGCTGGGATAAGAAACTACTACGAAAGTTTGATAAACTACTTACTCCAAGGCCCATCTTCCTTCAAATTCATGTAAATAGAGGAGTTATTTTGTTCTCTATTTTAATAAAAATAATTTTTAAAAAGGTTAGGTTCAGTTAGGACTTCCATGATTTAAAAAAAATCTGATCAATAAATACTGCACCTAATTAAGATTTCTCAGTGAAGCAGAACAGTAACAAAAAAAGCTATATTGGCTGTGGGGGCACGTGTGGTAGGACAAAATATATTATTTATTTTGAGAAAGAAAAATGCCTAACAGTATTGCGCTATACACAAAACTAATACAGTATAATGTGCTACTATCCAGAAGCCAGCAGCCAGATGGTAGCCAATGCACAGTTATGACAAACTAACGTAATATAAATATTTGCCAATATTTCTATATGTATACATTGGGCACTGCTGATATTCTTGCATTCTGTCTGAACAATCTTACATGTGCTGGACAGGATTGCTATTCCCTTTATTCAGAATTCAAGGTCCTTGTCTATAGTATCAGTGTTCCCTAATTTTGAGAGCTTTTTGTTCAGGGCTATAATTGCCCTCAAATTACATACAAATGAAACAGCTTTCTGAGATATAACGTTTAGGGTAGTATTAGGGATATAATTTCCATTTCTTGTAAAATTAAGATTCAGTGTTCAGAAAAACTGGGGACATTCTGTCCTTGGACACAATGGGATGGATTGAACTGAGCCCTTGCACAAACAGAAGGCAGTTTTACTGCCACAAGAGATTCACAAGCTTTCCTTATCCCTCCTATACTACAACAAATACTGTTCCATATGATTTTCAAGCACCATAAGTTTTTTATGGTGGCATGTGGGTGGACAAGTTCCATTCCACAAATGAAAGTCATGTTTCTTTGACTCTAAGCCAAATGATATCTACTTGCATTAATAAGGAATCCTATTTATTTTCATACACAGTACACACTCCACTTAGACTAGTCCTATCTCATCAGATCTTGGAAGCTAAGCAGGATTGGCCCTGGCTAGTATTTGGATGGAAGACCTCCAAGGAATACCAGGGTCAAGGAGCAGAAGCAACCAATGGCAAACCATCTCTGAATGTTTCTTGCTTTGAAAAGTCTATGAGATCGCCATAAATTAGCTGTGACTTCACGGCACTTTTCTCCACCTCACACTTACACAGGCATCTCTTTCTCTGCTACGGTTCCAGACACACACACACACACACACACACACACACACACACAGCACTTATTTGAAAGTAAAGGTTAAAGAACTTTTGACATTTCATGTTTTGAAATAGATACACACTCACACACTAAAACATTTTCATTTAAACACAACTGAAAATAATTCAGTTTATCTGGTGCAGATATATCCCTGTGGGAAATCTGAAACCAAAAATGGTCAGTTAATTAACAGCTCCAGCAAGATACCGAACTTGGCTCACCTTAAATGAATGACTGTGCAAATGCAGGGCTAGGTTCTTCACACTTCAGATGAAGAAGGTCCCAGAAAAGCAAATCGGTCTTTCACCTGCTGTTAAATCTGCCCACTTCACGTTTATTCCAGCATTCTGTGCAAGTTCATCCTCCCGCGCCTGGCTTTAAAAGCATCACTGTTTCCATTATAATTTGTTTGTGTTCCCGCTGTAATCTCGATTTGTACAATTCTCAACAAATTGCTTTTGCTCTTCTTTTGATTATCTTATGCTCATTATTACACTTTACCAAGTGAAAAGTATGGAGATGAGATTCCATGCGTAATCTATTTGTGTGAGGTGCTTTAATCAATAGTCTTGCTCTACTGATTAAGGAGAGGCTTCTGTTTTGGCAAGATAACATTAGTTTCTCCTGTCATGCTCTAAAAGCCATTGGGAATCTTCAGCAGATCATTAGATATGCTACAATAAAGCTTTGGTACGTTCCCTTTTCTTTCTTAAATTACTTCTTCACTGTCCTATCATTCCCCGTCACCGTTGGCACGGCATTATTATTACAACTCCCCTGAAACTTGCACTAGAGCTATGTCTCCAGGCCATAGGATGCCATTTTCAATTGAGGCTTCTGCTTGAAAATATAAATTAAGAAAATTTCATTATCTCCTGCCAGGGGCCATTATTCACCACTGTTCTAGGGAAGATTAAAAATGTAAAATCTACAGACTTGAACAAATACTCAAACATTAAAATGAAAAGCTTGGTATATCAGGACAAGGCAAGCAAGCTGAAAGTAGCATTGAAATTTGAAAAACAGCACATTGAAATGTTTTCACGGATAATTGTCTCAAGAAAGGAGAAGTACAGGAGATTGATGAAATGGAATCAAAAAGAACTCCTCTTATATTACACACATTAATGCTGGTTATGATCCTTACACAATTAGATCTGTTTATCATATTGTATTTTAATTGGTTAAGCTATTGTGGCGTCAACTAAAAAACTTGAAAATTTTGGTCTGCTGAAAATGCTAACTGGATATCAGTTCCCATAATCTCCTACCTCATCACCTCGCAGCTTAAACAATTTCCTGGTAAGAATTTAATTTTATACTATTTTTAATCAGAATTCTACTTTTTTCTAGAACTCCTATAGGTATAACATAGGAGACAAATTTGCAGCAGGCTCAGATTTTTCCCATATACTTCCCATGTCTTGCACAGTGTCTGTGCACAATGTTGAGTTGAACAGAATATACTCAGGCTACTGAGCATATTCTCAAGACATGCACACATTGAGACTACTGAGTATATACTTAGACTTAACCATACACAAACACTCCATAGCTCAATACTTTTTATTACAACTGATAGCAACTCCCAGGAACATAAGGCTGTTTTCATAATGCTGTTACATGAGATTCTTTAAGTAGAGCTGTGAGAGGCAGAACCTGAGGTCTTTTGCATGCAACACAACCCTAAGCCACATCACCTCAAAGCTTCTGATTCTGATGTTGTTATAGGCACAGAAGGACAAAAGGGCAAAAGGACAGCAAGTAATTGGGATCACTAAGAAAAACAGGTTTCCTAACTGTAACTGATGATCTTCGAGTGGTCATCTGTGCAGTCACACTGATGGGAGAAGGCGCCGGCCACGATCGGTAACTTCAAAGCCGTGGATTTCCGTGCCCCCGTCTCGGTGCGCATGCGCAGGCACCCCCCTTTCCTGTGCATGCCCACCGGGACAGGAGCGGACATCCCGCCAGTTCCTTCTGATCGCTGCATGAGCCCCTGGGACGGACCAGCAGCAATGGGGAAGGTGGGCGGGTAGTGTGACTGCACAGATGACCACTCGAAGATCATCAGTTACAGGTAGGAAACCTGTTTATTTTCTTCGTGGTCTCTGTGCATCACACTGATGGGAGAATAGCAAGCTAACAGCCTACCTGGAGGAGGGCTGCATGGTCCGTCAACAGGCGAGCGACTGCAGAACTGCACTGCCCACAGACGAACTATGCCTCCACTGAAGGTCCAACGCATAATGCTTAATGAACGTATGCGGGGAGGACCAGGTAGCCGCCTTACAAATGTCTCGCAATGGCACTCCCTTCATGAATGCTGCCGAGGTCGCCATTGCCCTTGTGGAGTGCGCTCTAATCGGCACTGGCAGAGGCCGCTTCCGCAGTAGGTAACACAGCCTAATCGTCTCTGTCAACCATTTCGAGAGTCTCTGTGATGAGATCCTCTGTCCCAATGAGGCCGAGGCATAGGAAACGAAAAGCCTTCCGCGAGGGCCTCACCCTGTGCAAGTAAAAGGAGAGTGCACGCTTCACATCCAGGGCATGAAACCGCCTTTCCGAATCTGTAGCCGGGTTCGGGAAATAGACTGGCAGGCAAATTTCCCTTTTCAAGTGGAAGGAGGACACCACCTTAGGCAAAAAAGTCACATCTGGGCGCAACCACACGCCCTCCAGTCGGAAACGGAGGTAGGGGTCATTACATCTCAATGCCGCCAGTTCTCCGATCCTCCGTGCTGAGGTGATAGCCACCAGGAACGCCGTCTTCCACGATAATAACTGCAATGAGCACGTGGCCATGGGCTCAAAGGGTTTTCCCATGAGGGCTTCCAGGACTCCCGGAAAATCCCACGACGGAGTCGGGTTCCTAACAGAAGGGTACAACCGTGTCAACCCCCACAGAAAATTCTTTGTGGTGGGGTGTGCAAACACTGATCGGCCTTCGACATGTTCATGATTGGCTGAGATGGCCGCCAAGTACACTCTAACAGAGGACACAGCTAGTTCCTTATCCAACAGGGTGAACAAAAAGTTGAGGATGCTGGGGAGGCCTGCCTTCGCTGGGTCACCCCCGGCCCCAGAGGTGAACTGCACAAACTGTGCCCACTTATAGGCATACGATTTTCTCGTAGACTCCCTTCTACAGTTAAGGATAACATGCTGAACCCTTGCCGATAATGGGTTCACCCGAGCCTCCACGCCATCAGCTTTAGGTGTGGAACATCGTGGTGGACTATCAGCCCCTGTTGGGAGAACAGTAAGTCCGGCACTGTAGGGAAGTGGTGAAAGATGCCTTCGGACAGCCGTAGAATGGGGGCGAACCAATGTTGCCTGGGCCACCACGGGATGACCAGAATCCCTCTCGGTGTTCTCTGTATAGTTTCTGTACTACCCGTATGATTAGTGGAATCGGGGGAAACAGGTACACGTGACGACGGTCCCATTGGAGCAGGAGGCCGTCCCCCAGCGACAGTGGATCTCTCCCCCCTCGGCAACAGAACCTTCTGCACTTTCTGTTGTCATGGGTGGCGAAGACGTCTATCTCCGGCATCCCCCACTTCTGAAAGACGGATTGGAGGAAACTCCAGTTGAGCTCCCATTCATGTAGGGAAGCTCCCCCCCGACTGAGAAAGTCCGCGCACACGTTTTGTTTGCCCGGAAGATGAGCTGCTGTCAGATACGTATTCATCTCTCTGCAGATTTCCCAGATGCGTAAAGCCAGAAGACAGAGCTTCCGAGACACCGTGCCCCCTTGCCTGTTTATATAGGCCAGTGCTGTGGTGTTGTCCGTTAGAACTGCCACTGTCTGATTTGCTAGCAACGGCCTGAAGGAAAGGATAGCATGATGAATCACCAGAAGCTCCAGGAAGTTGATATGATACTGTAGGTGGTCCTTGGGCCATCTGTCGCCCACACATAGTCCATTCACATGTGCGCCCCATCCCCACAGGGACGCGTCCGAGGTTAAAGTTATTGTTGGACGTGATCTGTAGAACGGCGCTCCCTCTAGCAGGTTGCGCTTGTGCTGCCACCACCTTAGCGTCACCAGAACTTCCACCAGAATGGAGAATCTGCGTAGAGGGGAATCTTCCCCGCATCTGAAGCGCTTCAGGAACCATAACTGGAGGCTCCTCATGTGGAACCTGGCGAAGACCAGTACCGCTGTCGTGGATGCCATCAAGCTTAGTAAACTCTGCACCTGAAGAGCGGTGACCAACTGGTTCCTCTGAAATATCTGTATCAGGTCTATAATGTCCCCTGCCCCCTTTTTGGCAGAAACGCTTTGCACAACTGCGTGTCCAAGATCGCCCCGATAAATTGAACTCTTTGGGAAGGCTGGAGACAGGATTTCTTTGTTTTCACCTGTAACCCCAGCTTCTGCAGAAGGGTCAGGGTGGTGGAAATGTGCTGCAGGAGCCTGGTCTCTGACTCAGCCACCAGCAGCCAGTCGTCGATGTATGGGTATATTGCAATGCCCTGTAATCTGAGATGAGCTGCTACCACTACCATTGTCTTTGTAAACACCCTGAGGGCTGTAGACAGGCCAAAGGGTAGGGCTCTGTACTGATAGTGCATAGTCCCAATGGCGAACCGGAGAAATTTTCTGTGGGATGGATGGATGCTTATATGAAAATAAGCATCCTGCAGGTCTAGAGTGGCCATCCAATCTCCCAGATTCAGCAACGGAAGTATGTTGGGCAAGGATGTCATCCGGAACTTTTGATGTGGTATGTAGAAATTGAGACCCCGAAGGTCCATGATGGGATGCAGGCCTCCATCCCGCTTTGCGATCGCAAAATAACGGGAGTAGAAACCCAGTCTCAATTGGTCCGACGGGACCGGTTCTATGGCCTCTTTCCGGAGCAAGGCGCTCACCTCCTCTTGGAGCGTTGGTGACGGGGTGGTGTAGACGAATGTTGGAACCTCTGGTTCTTGTTGAAACTCTATCAGGTAGCCCAGCCGGACTATCGATAACACCCACTGATCCGTTGTTATTGTGGACCACGCCTGGTAAAAGGGCCATAGCCGGGTACGGTCCGAAGAATGGGTGGGGAGGGGGAAATATGGGGAAGGACAGTCAAAGGCCCTGCTTGGGCTGCCTGTTTCCCTTCTGGCGAGATGACTGTGTAGAAGTCGGAGAGTATTTGGACTTAGTGCTGTACTGGGTTTTGGCAAAGGGAGCCGTGGTCTTGGGCCTCCATTGTTGCTCCCCTGACTGCTTCGGGAATGGTTTTTTGCTCCAAGGTCTTGACCATGGTCGTTTGCTCTGCTGCCGGGATGAGGCTGGAACCCCCAAATTCCTGGAGGTTCGGATGCTTTTATCCATTTCTTGTAGTACTGTATCAGTATTGGCACTGAACAGCCCTTTACCATCGAATGGTAGATCCTCAACGTATACCTGGGAAGCAGCCTGCAATGCTGTAGATCTGAGCCATGAGTGTCTCCTCAGTGTAACAGCCGTCGTGAGGGTTTTTGCGCCAATGTCGCCAGCATATTTTGCGGAGTTTAATTGTTGTTTGGCCAATGCCATGCCCTCATTCTGAATCTTCCGGATGGCATTCTTAGTCTGCTCTGGAAGCCCTGGTAACAGTGTGGACAGTTGGTCCCATAAGGCGTATTGATAGCGCCCCATACATGCCACATAGTTTGCCACCTTCAAACCCAGCGAACCCGCCAAGTAGACCCGTCAACCCAAACTGTCGTTTCTTGCCCTCTTTGTCTGAGGGGATAGCATGGGTCTTCCTCGCTTTCGATGATGATGCCACAACTACCAAGTTTGGCTTGGGGTGATTAAACAGGAAGTCTGCTGTAGACTCTTGTATACGGTACATGTGATCAAGCCTGCGTGATGACATGGGTGTGGACGCAGGCTTGTCCCACGAGGCCTTGGCTGTGTGCAGTAGTACCGTCATCAGGGGGAGGGCGACAGCTGTTGACGTATCCCTCTGTACGATGTCGAACACACTGTCCGTGATGACAGGCTGGGGCTGCACCATTGAAAGGGATAGGGACTGTGCCATTCTCTTTATCAGTTCCCCATAGGATTTTTAAGTCCTCCGAGGGGGAGATAGGTTGGTCCTCACCAACTTTGTTGGATGGTGATCGCTCCTCTGGAGCCCCTTGTTCTTCCAGTATCGACCCTTCCGTCGACCTCGGTGAGCCTACAGGGGATTCTGATTGCTCAGAAGGTTGTGATGCTCTATCCCGACCCGGGTCCGGGGTTGTGATCTCCTGGGCTGGAGGGCGTGGGCACCCTTTTCTTGGGGGGCTCCTCTGTTGGAGGCTTTGACACCGATGCCGACAGGGTACGTTTCTGCGGTCGGTAGGATGTCCTCGATCGATAGGACGCCTCCGAGCGCTGGTCCCACTCAGCCTGGCATGGGGGAAACCACGGAAACATCGATGGCATCGGGCATGACCCATACAAATATTGCCATTGGCGTTGATCCCATGGCAGTGGTGGTGGCGCCCTTTGCACTGGGGAGTTATCCCGACGTCTTCTGGGGGAGCGGTCATCTGGGGATCTTTCTCTCGATACCCATAGATCCTGTCGATGTCGAGGGCTCCAAGACCGGTCCGGCTGCGAGTTCTTAGAGCGATCACTTCTCACTGGCTCACATCTCAGAGTAAGGGGGGAAACTTTATAAGGACTCTGAGATCGGTCCCGCCGGACTCTGTCGGATCGATCCCGAGAGCTGTCCTTCTCCACTTGTATAAGGTCTGAAGGACTGTCCTCTCTTCCCGACCGTTGTGCTGGTTCTAAGTCGCGGTCGGAGTCTGACGAGATTGCGATTTGCATTGACATCGACTCCAACATCGGTGGGCTCAGTCGACGGCGCGGGGAAGCAAACAGCTTTAGTGGTGGAACAATCAGCGCTGTCGGATCCGGTGGAGACTTCGGTGAGGAGCGAGGGGCGATCTCGCTATGTTTCAGCTTATCCGCCTTCTTCTTCTTCGGTTCCGAAGAAGCTCCTTTATCCTCCTTGGACCTCTTTGCTGGTGTAGAGGTATCCAACATTGAAGCTGAGCCCGCTCTCTTTAGGGGACGATCGGCATCGGAGGAGGACTTGTCGGTATCGACCACCGACGTCGAAGACTTTGGCGCGCTTTCCGATGATGCCGCCATTTTACAAGGAGACAGCGCTTGTTCCATCAAGGCTGCAGCGAGGCGAGCCGCTCGATTTTTCCTCATTTGCCTGGAAAACTTAGCGCAGTGGGCACACGAGTCTGGCTTGTGCGTCTCTCCCAGGCAAAGCAGGCACAGGGTGTGGCCGTCCGGAGGGGCGATTTTGCTGCCACATTTCCTGCACCTCTTGAAAAATCCCCAGCGCTTTTCCATACACGGAAGGCGCGGGGGTGAGGGGGAGAGGACGGAGGGGGGAGGGAAGGGAAACTGGGAAGTTGGAAAAATAACAAAGGCCCTTTTTCTCCCCACTCACAGACGATGTAACAGCAACTCAAAGTCTCTAGAATATCCTCTCTGGAAATCCAATGAACGCTATGAAGAAATCCACTGACCGTAGCGAAGATCGACTGATCTCAGCGGCGGACAGAAGAGAACTGGCGGGATGTCCGCTCCTGTCCCGGTGGGCATGCACAGGGAAGGGGGGTGACTGTGCATGTGCACTGAGATGGGGGCGCGGAAATCCGCGGCTTTGAAGTTACCGATCGTGATCAGCACCGGCGCCTTCTCCCATCAGTGTGATGCACAGAGACCACGAAGAAGATTTAGTTATTACAGCTTCTGTAATGTAGTTATCAAAATTAGTGTGGGTTTAGTCAACATTACTATCATAACCGATAGCAGGAATAAGATATTACAACACTCAAACACCGCCCAGACCAGAAGTTCAGTAGGGGAGAGCGCCTTCAGGGTATGTGGAGAGCCTTCTTGCCAGTAATTTTAACACTGTGGAAGAACTGCAGTTGCCGTTTTCTTTCAGTGTTTAACAACTAATGATTTGTTGAACCTTATTAATCACTAAATAAATACAACATTAGGAACTAAATGTGGTGTAATTAATATGGTAAAGGAGGTGTTCCATAGTAATGATCCAATTTGTCATAATTAATGAAATAATATTGCTTGTGGCATGGTAGCATTGTACAGTTCTTGAAATTAAAAATCATTACTTTAAAATTGTTGATTTTAAAAGCCAAAACTACAAGTACTATTTAAAAAGCAAGTCGAATAATAAATACAATGCTTTTAAAAAAAAAAAAAACTTGGTCCGGTTAGTTCTATAAAATCAGTCAAGACTTCAGAATGCCATCTGAAGCAAGAAAACATCAGATACAATTAGCACCAGACTGCTTTAATTGTTCTTAACCATTTTAATTGTTTAACTTGTTTTATTGTTTAAGTGTTAAATTGTTCTTATTTTGCTGGTTGTGAGTGCCCTGAGCCTGCTTTGGTGAGGAGAGCAGGATATAAATCCAATAAACCTTAAAACTTAAATCAGTTTGAAAGAAAACGTGTTTAATTGTGCTTTTGCATGCATGCACTCTCACAGATCTATATAAGCCGCCCTGAGCCTGCTTCAGAGGGGAGGGCAGGATATAAATATGAAAATAAATAAATAAATAAACAGGCATGCAGTAATGATGTGCATTTTCAGCTATAACTCTCAGCACAATTCAACAAATACTATTACTGTTTATTTCACAACATTTTATTTCAAATTTTCCTATTTACATGTAATGAATGAACATTGCTGGAATGGGGTGGGATGGGAGGCTGTCTTAAAATACAGGAATCACATCCCATGTGTGAAGCTGTACCCCTTTGTCGAAAATTTTCAATATATTATCTGGTTGAATTGCTGACATATTTCCACTCTACAAACTGAACTTTTAGATTTCTATTTTCAGCTTCCAGCCCAGTTCTTTGCTAAGTTAGGTATGTCTTTGCCCAATAGAATTAAATAAATTATCATAATTTATCAGATTAGACCATTAACATTAAAAAGAGAAAACTTTTGTTAGTGGCTGTCCAATGTAGAAAAGTTGTCCTACAATTTCTGATTGCATGATCACCACATATACTCCAAGGCTAAGCACATCTGTAAGAGTCATTTTTGCATCTCCTCTACTTGACTGAAATAATTCCAAACAAAACTGGTGCATATTAGGATTTTGAACAATATATTATATATACTCTTGGTAGTCCTCTTCATTTAAGGAAAGGAAAGGTCCCCTGTGCAAGCACCAATCGTTTCCGACTCTGGGGTGACGTTGCTTTCACGACGGCAGACTTTTTACAGGGTGGTTTGCCATTGCCTGCAAGGATTAGATCAGAGCTTGACTTTGGTCCTGTCATGGATTAGTTCCAGAAACCTGCTTTCAGTTCAAGGAATATCACAGAAAATGGAAAAGTTTAAAGTCCTGTTGAGCATGGAGAATGCTTTCTTCCCCAGGTGAATAAGCATAAATAGATATCAGATATCTGAGACAAGGCAAGGATAGGGTTTGAGCTCAGAGAGTGTCTTGTAAGAAAATTTGAGCACTGGTGCTTTGAATTTTAAAAATTAACTTGATGACTGGTGTACATAATACACGCACACGCCACATGAAAAAAAAATCTACTAAATACTGAAAAAAATACTAGATTGATGACACACCCTAAAAGAGGGAGTAGCAAATGAAAGATACATATATTTTACAGAGATGCTACTGAATAGGCAACAAACTAGTAAAAATACTAACCTATATCCAAATTAATACACAGCTAGTTCTGAGTACTGTGGAGTTTGTATTTCTTAAACAGTAGCCTTGCTTTCTCCTATGACAAATACAGTAGTTTATGATATGGCATGGGAGACCTGCTTTTCCTGGGCCTGGGGGTGGGAGATATCCCACAAGGCTAAAGTAACTCTTTGGATGCCAGGCACTATGTAGATGTATATTCCAATGTAATGAAAATAGTCTTTGCTTCCATATGGTGTGCTCAGAATTTAAGTATGGGAGAACACAGAATGGGTAATAACCTGTTCCAAACTTATTCTTCTATGCATGTAATTCCTTAAAAAAAAAAAAAGGAGAAATCAGCAACTTGGCATTTAAGTGTTTCATAATAGGCTTAAAAGTTTTACAAAGTCAGACTGTTTTTTCTCTTGTTGTTTTAATGTAATTCTCTGAGTAACAAATGGCACCAGGATTTACAGTGCCAATAGTATAGGGATTTTTTCTTTTATATGTGGTAATTTGCATAGATTTTGAATATAACTTAAAACTGCCTTTAAAAGCTTCTTTAATTAGCAAAATAAGCAATTTTTAAAGCAACACCACTAATTTGTTAGTAAAACATCCAATATGTTAGATACCTTGATAATTCTGAGCAATTTTACAAGACCTTTGGGTCAGTTTAATGCAAATTAGGCCTGACTCGCTCAGAGTCTTATTAATCCAGTCCAACTTTCGTTTGCAGAAATGCACATTCAACATAAAAGTAGCTTAGTTTTAGGAGAAAAATAAGACATATTTATTTACAGAGAAGACCACTGAGACCCATGTAATTTCACAGGGTCATCATGTCTCAACATAATGCCAGGACAACATGATTGCAGGTACACTGAGTGAGCAAATGTGCATACTTAATTATTTAAGTGCCTATAGGATGCCTGGAATTTCAAGACCTCACCTTGGATAATTAAAATATATTTCTATATATTGGGGCCAGTGTCAATTAGGACCAATTACTTATGAAAACGTTCAACTGCTGCAGTTTTCACATATAGAACAATCACTTCCCAGTTTGACAAGGGAAATGGGAAATCGCTATGGGATGTCCTAGTTAAGATTTAAATTAGCAAGAACTTGTTACCAGGCCATATAGAAGATACAGCATAATAAGGTACGACCTTGCAGAACCTTGGAGGCAATCTGAATTCCACCACCCCCCCCCACAACCCGTTAATTATCTGCAAAAGTTACCAGCCCTTTTATGGCAGGTTATTTTTCTTTAAGTAGTGAGGGGAAGAACAGGAGGGGGTGGGCTCCTAAATATTTAATTAGTTGCATGATGCGTTAACAGCAGCACATGCCAAATGCTTCTGTTCTCAATCCATGCTCTTCCTAATTATGCTCAAATTTAGATTGGTCATCGCAAACCGTGGTGCTTGTAATTATTTATTCCTTAAAGATCCTTCCGTGGAGAAATATTTTTTACCCTCATGGCTTTGGTTTTCCCTAAATGGCTCTTCTAACCCATTAATTACCCTCTCAGAGTATTACAGTCAGTAATGATGCAAAAGTAGGATGGAAGGAGGAAAATAAAAATCTTTGTGTGTAGCCTAAGCCAGTTCCTAAGGGCAACATTTTTCCTTTTGCTAAAGAACCCATGGGGGGGGGGGTCCTCTTTGGGAATCTATTTATCAGCCTTGGTTGTGAGAATCTGCATTATATTTATATAGGTATTCCAATATACAGTCAAAACAGAACTTTAAAAGCAGCTGTGACCATAAGATGACTGATCTCAAGGCATTCCCTAATGATTGAAATTTCTTTTCTTTCTTCTACTGATTAGATTGCAATTTGAGGTGAGCATGTCATGACTCCCCCCCCCCTCCCAGGTAACTTTTCAATTGTGCCTTTAAAAGTATAAATGTTAAGCTGGTGGCTAATAACTAAATGAAAGACTTGATTTGATCTCCTGGGCTCCCCATCCCTATGCTCACCATGTGGTTTAAAACACGCGACAGTAGTAGTGTCCCCCTGGAGCAGTCTGTAATCAACTCAATAGTGGCAGTGTCATTTTCTATTAAAATGTATCTCTGAATTTTATGCTACAAGTACTTTTTCCCCTTGTGGGGGTAGCATGCTACAAAAGAGCTGTTGTTCATCTTGGTGTCTGGGTATAATTAGCATCTGGAAAGTCTGTAAAGGTTCCAGGTGTAATGCTCCCTCTCAAAAGGTATCTTTTCACTCCTGCAACTCAAAGGAGTTTAGTCTTTGGGAGACAGAGGGGAGATTAGGTTGCTTCTCTGAATGTGTTCTGCTGGAATCAGCCATGAGGGCCTAACAATGAATGACAGATTTGTAGTGATTGTGTTGATTTTTTAAGGCAGATTGTGTTGCCTTAAAAAAAGAAGAAGAAGGAATCTTTGGAAATGGGGATTTGGTGCCCTTTCTCAAAATAGCATGTTAAAAAATGCCAGAAACCTGAAAAGAAACCCAGCGGCTTACCATTGTTAGGTCCCAACTGATCTTTAATCAAGCTGGAAATATTCATAATCTAATCCTTTTTATCAAAAGTCTGGCCACTACAAGAGCTTCATACGCATGTACAATTAAAAACCTCACATTAGCTAGACATAATGCTGCATTACATTGGATGCAAATCCTTTGCTATTGAAATAAGCATTGACTTGACAGCAGGAAGTGGCTGATAAGAAAGCAACAAGGCATTGCTGATGGCATTCATGATAACTGAATGCTAACACATATGTATTTAGACTTACAGCCTGTTACCCAAAGAGCTCTTTAAAAAGTGTGGCTACGCTGAGGGATCTTTATGCTGTATCTCAGTCACAAAGGCAAAGAATTATCTCAGAATGTTAAGTATACAGAAAGTGAGTTTTTCAACCTCTCTGTGATACTAGTAGTGGAGTAACACACTCTTGACAGCAGATGCATTGAAATGAGAAATGACCTACAGGTACTTGTACCACTGATTTCACTGCCTGAACGTTACCATCATGCAGATGTGCACAGAAGTGATTATTCTTCCAGAACAAGATAACGAGTGAACCCCATCTGCCTCATTGCTGCACACAGAAACAGTTTCTTGTTCAAGTCGTAAGGTTGAGGACAGTCGTTTGATTTATGCTGAAACAATAGCTTTGCCGATCTGGTAAAATGCCTAGATTAAAGACATGTTCAACATCATTACCCCTTCTGGCTGGAAATCACAGCAAGAAAGCAATATTACAAATACTGAAGAGCAAGGTTAAAGATAAGGCTTCCACCAACCGTCACTAATAAAATAACATCATTTTTATTTTTTCCAATGTATACATCTTGGTGAGATGAAATACTACTTGGTGAGATGAAATACTGAGCCCCCCTCCCCCCCCCCCCCCCGCCACTCCAATAATGAAATAGAGAATCTAGTGGACTGAGATGGAGGCTACAACCAGCACATTAGCTAAACATAATTTTTATCAGCTACATGTGGTAAAAGTTTTAAATATGTAGACACTATATTCTGGGACACTATATTGCACATACTAGCATTTTAAAAATTAAATTTTAAATTATATTAAATTAAAAGAAATTTTTTCACACAACTATTTAATCCATGATTACTGTGACAAAACTAAGAGTAGCTTCATTCAGAGTATTCAGTGTGAAGAGGAAGCAAAGAATTTAGGTCAGAGGTCCCGAGCATGATGCCTGTGTATACCATAATGCCTACCAACATCTTTCTCGGTATCTGCCAAGTATTTACAGAAAGTGGGCAGGGCCAGGTATGACTTTTTTTCAGCAGGGTTTATGATTGCCCACTGGAGATGGTTGACTGTGCAGATGTCTAAATATGCTGTTTTGGCAGCAGCTGCCATCACAGCATAAGGATCTTCACTGTGTAACAAAGTATGCAAGAAAGTATTTTAAAACTATATGTTCATTTTAAAAGTCACTCTGTTAAACAGAGCTTCTTCCTGAAATGCTGAAGATACTGTTAGAGTTCTGTATAATCTCACTCCCTGACTTTTTGCAGTTGGCTCCACCTCTTGAGGTAGACATTTTATGTTTGCACTCATCACTGTGTATCTGAATTCCAAAGGGGCCCATAAGCTCAAAAAAAGTTGGGGACCCTGTCTCGTGCTTCCTGCTCCTCTGCAACAGCAAAATAATAAAATTCATCTATGTCAGAGATGCATAGGAAGTTTGTATATCTTCCTAGTCATGTTGGAATGATCCTTAAAATACACACACCTTAGTAAGTGATGGCATTGTAAAGAACTGGGAAACACAAACCACTAGAGATTCTTTCTTCAACATATGAGCTGTTCCTAATGTTTTTGATATTACGCAATAGTTTCTAATATTGCCCAAATAAATACTTTTACTCAGGACTTTTTTGTGGAAAAAGTCCAGTAGGAATTTATTTGCACATTAGGCCACACCCCCTGACATCACCATTGTTTCACACAGGGCTTTTTTGTAGAAAAAGTCCAGCAGGAACTCATTTACATACTAGGCTATGCCCCCTGGCACCAAGTCAGCTGGAACTGTGTTCCTGTGCGTTCCTGCTTAAAAAAAAAAAAAAAAGCCCTGCTTTTACTACACAGACTTCCTTCAAAAGTTTGAAGATCTCATGAAGTGAATCGGGGGGGGGGGGGGGGAGGAAATCACGAGGATCTTAATTAAAAATGAAACAGCCAGAGCAAACATATGCTTGAACATAAGATTTAAGGAACATGTAACTGTATAAGTCTTCAGTAGAATTATTATGCTAGCAAACAAAGCTGACATTAACAACTTATATGAGGGATTTTTTTAAATGTCCGATTGATATATCTGTAGGAAGCTAAAAATATTACACTGAGTAAAGCATTCATTTTGTGTTACCCTCTTAGACTGCATTAACTTCATAGCAGTCACTTGCTGTATAGGCTCTGTTCATCATGACCTATAAAATGTTAGGCTGAAGTGTTTTAAATATCTGCTAACACTATGTGCAAGCCTGGGAGTACAACACAGAGTGCTGTGAAGCGGCAAAAACAGTAGTCTTCTGAGAAACCAGCACACGCTCTTATGTCACTGATATAAACAGGATAAGCATGCTAAATATTGTATGACACAAAAGTCTTCATAAGCAACTGGAAGCCTAGGTGGGTCTGTTTTAATACCCTTCCTATACACACTAGATTGTTTAATATTTTTTCATTCCTACAACAGGATTTCTGTGATCAATGTCAAACACAAAGACATGTCCATGTTTCAAAATTTGCAGATCACATAAAGAAAAATTAAAGTTCCTTTAATTTATAGCTATAGCACTCTGTTTTACATTTACAAAGACAGCCTGAGATTATTTAGGCTTCTTCAGTCAATTCAATAGGCAATTAGCTGCAACCATTCTTTGAGGAAGAGCTGATGCACTCTAAAATCATGCTGTTGTTCTTATCCTTAATCCTTAAACTCTCCCACTTCAGAGTTTATTAATGCAGGGGAGAAATATATTTAGGATACCTAACCCATTCAAAACTGGTTGGGGACAGCAAATGCAAAAATCTTTTAAATGGTTCAATTTGAAAAGGTATTGCCAAAGGTACATAAAATATCAGGATTATATTTTCATGATAACCAGGAGACTGGTAGTAACTTCTAGTTTTATAATTTGGGATGCCAGTGCAGCAGCCACTTTCTACAAGTACAATCTTGCATTTCATTACTAATGCTACAATGCTGGTAACGCTAAGGAACATTTAATATGTTTTTAACTTATTGGGGGGGGGGGGAATAATGCATAAGTTCAATTAAATTATCTTTGCTGACCTAAAGGTTCACTGGTTTCTTGCTATTTATGATCATCACTTCCCTACAGGTTTCTGTCTTCATCTTTCGCTTTGTGTATTGCTTCTGTTTACTACATGATATTCAATATATTTCCTATAGAGCAATGAACATTAACAGAAAGCTTTAACAGTCTCACATAGGAAACCACATTGCTATTAATTCCACTGCAACCGTATAATACATAAACTATTGCTTTGCAAACTCTAGAGCAATTAGACCTCTCGGCTATTTGGCTAACTCTGCTTCATGATACCCAGTGCAGTTAATTATATTTTTTGAAGTTAATAGTCTCTGTCAGTTCCAAGCATAAATCCTCTTTGATGAATATTTAAATTATATTTGAATAAAAATAATCTTGGTTACATTGCCTATTCACCAATCATCACAGCTGAATAAAAGGGTTTTTCGGAAAAGGGATGAGAGAAATGGTTTGTGATCGCATGTGCAGGAATCCTAAATCCCCATTACATCTGATGTTGTGGGTATGATGACCAGTATCATGCTGTAATTAATCATGTTTTCATAGTGAGAGGGAAAGGTCTCCAAAACAGCTTAACCTTCTATCTTTGTTTTGCATATTAGGTATATAATGTAAGATGAGAGTCCACTGAGTCACTTGGCTAGATGGAAAACTATTCTTTGTAAAGGATATGTGATGTCTGGTTTTATAGTGTTAATACTGACTTTCAGGTGTTACCTCAGACTGTCATAATTTTGCAGGCAATGGGGGGGGGGGATAAAGGAAAAACATATTTCACTTTCACAACCTTTAACAACATAGAATAATGAAACAAAAACATAGACAGGATCCAAAATGAAACTGAGTAAAAATTACACTGACCAGAAAGGCAATCAAGACACCACCACAGAAAAACCAATCAAATATTGAAAATCAAATTTGTTCTGAGGCCTAAGCATCCTCTTGAGAATCTTTAGGCCTGGCCCATAATCTAACTAACCTGTAACTTAGACCCTTAAGTACCTGTAGAGGGTTGGGGAAGGAAAGAAGCCTCATGAACTTTGTCCGATGCCATATGGACAAGGCTGCAGGGGGGAGAGGGAACTGCATAGAAGTGACATGGGACCACGGTATCCTTCCTCTTAATTTTTCAGGAGAGCAGGAAATAGAAGGGAGAAGATGGTATCCCAACTACAGAGCACAGCTACCACAAAAAGCTTTTATATAATAATTATAAAATTCCTGCATAATGATAACAAAATGTTTGTCTACACTAAAACTTTGATAATGATAACAGCTTTAGAGAACAGATACAAGTTAATTTGACAAATTATATATGCATTATGCCAAGCATAAGTGCACATGACAGCTAATAAGAGAAGGGATGACTCGTTAGAACTTCTTTCATAAAGCATTACATGCTCATACCTGTAGGATCCAATCATCTGTACAGGATTTTACAATTGGATATGTTTCACTCATTGTGTACCATTGTGATTCATTATCAGTTATGGGGTATGCCTGCTTTCAATTGAGAAAGTAGAATGTAGTGGCCATGGATCAAGAAACCCCCAGTTTGAATCTCAGGTCTTCTATGAATTCCATATGTGGCCATGTTCTCTCATCCTTAGCCTCTTTTCCAGTGACAGTATAGAAATTAAAATACTAGCTTACCTACCATACAAGATTTTTGTTAGGGTAACTTCAAATTCAATCCATATTTTATAGTTTAAGCAAAAGTTCATTAAAGTAACAATAACAGCAAGCTATTAAATAGGAAGCGTTTTGGTTCCACTCTGTGCTTTGCTAAATGCTAGCATTATAAAACACTAGTTGAGCAATTGTCAGTATTTCACTTAACCGCAGGCTCTCACATTTGTTTTCTTAACAGTGAATTCTCAAAATGTGGTCAATTTTAAGAGATTGAGTTTAAACTCAGCAATCACCCATCTGACTACAAATGTACTCACTAAGAAGAGTTTGCAAAAAGAATGCCTGTGTCTGCGAGTCAGCTTTGATGTGAGCTGCAGCCAGCTCCAAATAAAGGAATGTCTAAGAGAGAGTGTCTGGCTCTGATAATCATGTACAGTACAGGTTTGTCAAGCATCTTTCAGACTGTGGTATTGAAAGCCAATAACATGCCAAAGGAAAGTAAGGACCTGATATTTGAGATCAGTCATTTACAATGACAGCTTTGATGCACATTCAGTCAGGGAATGCACTTGTCCAAATTGGTATCTGATATGTGACAATCAATACAGTCACTTTTGGGGCAGAGCAAGAAAAGTAAGTATCCATCGTATCGAATGAAACAAAAATAAAAATGTAGGCAGCGCTCAGCTAGAAGGCACCACTTTCACTAAAGAATACTATTAACAAAAGGCAGCAGCCCCAATCCATGGAAAGAACAGCTAGTCGGTCACATGAAATCCAACAAAGCAGAAGAGGTGAGTAGAGTTCTGGTCTCAGACTGAAATATCTCCCCCTCCCCCCTCCCCCCAAAAAGGTGGCTTTATTCTCAGTAGCATGGGGAACCTGGAGATGAAGGTCGAAACATAAGGAGTTTTTAAACCCGAGTTAAGAAATGGAAATGGAACGCTGTACTGGAGCTCTTTTTACAGAACAATTTTTGAGAGCCGTCACAAAGCATATATAGTGAGATGCTCCAAAATGGTTCTCAGTAGGGTGTACTGTAATGTGATGAGGTAGCTGGGAAACTATTTTCACAAACTGGTTTAGGCTTTCCACTAGCGTGGACCTGGGATTTAAGGGGCCAAAGCAATTCATGCTGATGAGATTAATCAGATGAAATGGGTGAGTTCAACATCCATCTGTCGAAGACTCTGGATTTTAGTGAAATATATTCCTTAATTCATTATCATTAGAAAGAAGACAGCCAGCCTTGTTTTTCACTTGAAAGGATGCTAGTCTCATATCCCTGCCCTGCTTTTTTCCCCCTTCAGGCCTGACAAGCAAAGGAATATGTGAAACACACTAGCAGGATGGAATCTGATCAGGAAGGTAATTTATTTTTTGTTTTCTTTCAGCCAAGCATCATTCATGTTGACAAAAGGAATTAAAAACATCATTTGCCAGAAGATATTTGATTGCAGGAGAATATCTCCATTTCCTTTCCTTTCACTCCCTCAAATAAATGAGCTTTTTTCCATCATCATAGTTAACACAGTAAAAGTAAAGGGGATTTCAAATTAAACATTTAGGAATTTTAAATGGCCTCACTGTTAAACTACAAATAGAAAGGTCAGGGAGCCAAGCAGTTAAAGGGCTTTCATATTGAGCTTGGGTTTCATGCAGCTGTGATCTCTGAAGGATGAATGAGTGACATGAGAGGGAAGATTACTGTAGCATAACACTCTTTGGGGCATGATTGTTCACTAGCTTGATACACCTAGTATACTAGACTCAGTGCAACAACTGAACCCATGCTGTTAAATGGTAATTTTTTCATTCCTTAACAAACACATTTCTACTTATACTATTGAATAAATTTAAAAGAAGGAGCTTCACCATTTTCCTTTCCACTATCTATGTCATTTTAAGTAAACTGAACTTCTGATTACAATTAGGTAAGTTAATAAGACATGAGCAGTCACACCCAAAAGTGAAATACACCACTGTCACAGTATCAGCTGATTCTAAAATACAGGAGTACAAATTGTAGACCTTAATCACATTACACTGTCACAGATAATGGCCAGGATTTAATACTGTAAATCTACACATGCAAACAGGTCTTGTCCACTGTCAGATATGGCAGATGAAAACATCTGCCATAGAGGTACTGCGATCTGAATATATATTTTGTGAGGGCATTTTCATGGATTGTTTTTATGCTGTGATCATAGGATTTGATTGTATCATTTTATTTTGTGATCCATCTCCAGCATGTCCTTGGAGATGCATTATAAAAGAAATTAAATGAACAAACAACAAATTAACCAATCACTCAAACACACTCCAGCTATTTAATGCAATGTGTATGATCCAAGCCAGACTCAGGAATGAAATTCTATTCTTCTGCAGGTGGTATTAAATAATCTGATTATTTTTCCTTTTGAATAAATGGATCTTAAAAATGGTAGCTGGATTGTGCCAGATGTAACTGAATTTTGCCAGGGCTGAAGAAAATTGAATGGAATAGTATGTTCTAAATCTACCTACAAGCCCTAAGTAATCAGCAACAAATGTACCATATTTAGACAAAATTAACTATCAATAAATGCTCACACAAACAATTAGGGCTGAAGGAGGTATACTTCATTAGAGTTTAGAAGCTTCTGTAAAGTATATGGAACATTACATTGCACCACATGCTTGTTAATTGTCTTCGGTTCCTACAATACTAACATTACAAGCCGTTTCTGGCTTTTAATTGCAGTGTGGTATATTATTGTAAGTGTAATAAGCAATTCCAGAGACTTTATTAGAAATGTATACAGCAGATATTTATTTATTTTATACTTACTTATTTTATTTATAAATCAAGTAAAATGAACCTGGTTTTGTCCTTTAAGGTGATGCCACCTTTATTTGCATGTGATGCTTTGATGTACCATGTTTCCTACAAATTACATTAGAATTAAAAATAAAATAAAATATGCTATTCTTAAATTTTCATATTCTATAATTTTACCAGAGCCATATTTGGGTCTAATCCACAATTTTGCATTAAGTAAAATCTGTTATTTCAAAAACAAACAAAGTCTGTTTCAATACAGCTTGATTTATAGAGACTTCCATAATGGTCTCATGTATCTGCCATGACCAAATTACGGTATTACCTGCTATGATACGTTGGTAATAGGTTATAAATGCTAATGATGGTTAACCAGTGGCTATAAGAGTCTGCTAGACACACAAACACGGGAAGCCAAGTCTCTTTGCATCCACCTTCCTGCTTTTTTGCATTTTACGTAGAGAAAGATTTAAAAGGAATACACTCAAAGATCCTTGCAAGTGGCGTTATTTATTTAATTTTTTTTAAAAAAATCCCTGCTAAAAATGATGAGAATGATTGATTTTTCTTCCAGGAGGAGAAATGGAGGGGGGGGGGGGGATGAGAATCAGCCCCGTCAGAAGTGTACTGAAACTTTTTTTTAGATGTATAGCAAATTGACCCCCCCCCCTTTTTTGTTAGTGTTGTGCAATCAGCATTACGGTTACCTTTGTGTCATAATTTTGTAGGCATCAGGGAGGAAACATTCTGTGTTCTCCATTTGGAAAGGGTCAGCATCGCAAATTTTGTCATCTGTCCTCCCATAATTAGCACTCTCTATCATGATGACATCACTCCCTGGACACCGAAGATCGATGGAGTAGCCCTCACAGGACAGTTCTCTCCTTACTAAGCCAAATGGTAATGCTGCTCGACTGAAGCCTAAAAAAGAATCAGAAAACAAATTAAATTACTATTTTTACATAACTTTATTTTTAAAAAAACAAAACAAAATCCCGTCAGTGGAGGGCAAGATACAAATATAATAAAATAAATAAATATAATAAATAAATAAATCTGTCAATCCTACTAATACAAGTCAAACCTAGCAATGGCAATGAATAGAAATGTATATTGAGTAATAGCTAAGCTTTATTCTTTTGGTCAACAGGTTTACAAACTAGAAAGCAACCAACTTCAAGACTAAACTATTTAATAATTCCCATGTATGTTTATGACTGGGTTTATCCAATCCTGGAACCAGTTTAATTCTCAGATTTACTTACTGGTAAATCAAATGAAGTGCAACAAGTTTATTTCCCTGCTCACCCCTACCCCCATCAGTTAACTACTAAACCTAGAATACTCTGCAATGTTTACGTAAACAAGTTCTCACATAACTTTCCTTACTCCCTGCCTCAAAAATAAGGGAAAAGTGGGGCACCAACCTGTGAAAAACACAATAAAATATATACCAAGCTTAATAAGCTCTCTAATTTAAACCAGTACATGCTTTAATCGTTCTAGTGTTTCTTTATTCCTTCCTCTTGCTCTTTTGCCTCTGATTTTTTGTTTCCTATACCCATGTACCTTGATCCAGTTCTCACATCCACATTTCCCATACGATCCTCTCTAAAAATTAGGACTAATTTTATTTATGTACAGTTTATGCTTCAAAGGTGGTTTGCTATTTTGCTGCCTGATGTGATTGTTTCATTTAACAGTTTTCAGCTTTGGCTGTGTGTACAAGTGGCTGTACATCTTTTGCACAGACAAAGGGAAATTCCTTATTTGTTAGTGCTGACTAAAGGCAAGCATATAACCAGAAGAAAAGCTAATGAAGTGCTTGGAAATATTTCAGAAGTACATTTCTGAAATGTACAAGCAACTCTAAAGATTTTTCAGTTACTCCATAACATTCAACTTCTCATTCATGTTCCACTCCAATTAAAACTTCAGTTTAAACTGCTGGTGACTCAAGAATAACTTCATGAATCAGTATAAATTATAATTTGAATTAGTAAAAACCTAGTAGTAATAAATGAAAAGCAATATTAATATGACGACAAAACTTGGTATCATCTTTTAATATTGCAGGCAGCTCTACATGGGAAATCAGCAGCATTCTTTGAATATTCAGCAGAGCCAGTAGGCGTCCCTCAGGGTATATTAATATGTGAAGCCAGAGGAGGTAAAAAGCAGGCATGAATTTGAGCTACTGAGGGAGAAGAGTGGGTTATATCAAGGCTCAGCATGGTAACCAATTTTTCCCCCGCTAACAAGGACACTCTGGAACATGTGATGCAAAAAAGAATGAAACACAAAGGTCATTACTTTCACTGCTGTGTGGACTTAAATGTACTTAGATGGGTGCAGTTCTGCTTAGTACACTGTAAATACTCTCAGCTAATGCCACCTTCTGCTACCTTCTGGATTTAGGAAAATGGTTTGCACAACTGACAGTATGATTTTCTTTTAGGCTTGAGCAATAACACCTGTTTTGGTGTACCAGATTACCACCATTGACAGAAGACTCTATTTCTAAAACTGTTTCGCCAAGTGCCAACTCTGAGCTCAGAGGTACTTGGAAGATTTGAGAGTGGAGCCTGGAGCGGGGAGAGAGGGACTAGGTAGAGTATAATGCCACACAGTCCACCTTCCAAATAAGGTTGCCAGATCCAACTCACAAAATATCTGGGGACTTTGAAGGTGTAGCTACGAGATTTCTCCATCCCCCCCCCAAAAAAAATACAGCTGTACAGTTCTGCCAAATACAGTCTTCGTTTCCTTGTCCCCCTGCAGCTAAACTTTCACTAAATAAAAGCAAACACACACACTCTCACACAGCAGCCAAAATAAACAGTTTGAAAGCACATACTTTTGTGATCTCACGGGGGCAATTTACTCACATTGTTGTAATCATCCTGTATTTCAACCAACTTTTTCAGACTAATGAAAGAACAGCCTAGGGGTGAAGTTTTCCTTCAAACAGCCGGACTAAGAGCAATGCAGCTCTGTCTGCTTGCCCTGCCCCCTGCAGCTCTCCTCTTGACAAGATTTAAAAGGCACACACACATTCAGAAAAGCAAACAGTTGCAAGCATCTTCTAAGCCTGCTAAGTTTTGAAGGCACATGGTGGCCAATGGTGGGGAGGAGCCTGAAAAAACAGGGGATACCTCACCCGGGCCTGGGGACTGGGGACTTCCAAAATTGCCATTTTTCTCCCCCAAGAGAAGTGGAATAGATATTTTAAATAAATAAATAAGTAGTGTGTGTAGCCTGCAGATCAGTTGTAACTCCAGGAGGTCTCCAAACATCACCTAGTGGCTGGCAACTCTATTTCATCCCCTAGCACCTGCAGATTACAGTCGCACTGTCAGCACACATGCAAATCAGCTTGGGCAATCTTAGAATCATAGAGTAGGAAAGGATCTCCAGGGTCAACTAGTGCAACCCCCTGCAGAATGCAGGAATTTCACAAATACATCCCTAATCACACCTGCTCCATGCCCAGAAGATGGCAAAAAACTCCAGGATCCCTTGCCAAACTGGTCTTGAGAAAACTTGCTGACTGACCCCCAAAGTTGGGCATGTAAGAAGGGACCACAAGAACTAAACATTGATGCAACCCTTCCCTGATTGCCCTCTCATGATCTGCCTAATTCACAGAATCAGCATTGCTGTCAGATGGCCATCTAGACTCTGTTTAAAAACCTCCAAGGAAGGCGAGCCCACCACCTCCCAAGGAAACCTGTTCCACTGAGGAACCACTCTGGTCAGAAAACTCATCCTAATGTTTAGCCAGAAACTATTTTGATTTAATTTCAACCCATCAGTTCTGGTCCAACCTTCTGGGGCAACAGAAAACAATTCTGCAACATCCTCTATATGACAGCCCTTCAGGTATTTAAAGATAGTGATCATATCACCTCTCAGTCATCTCTTTTAGCATGCAACTATGAATGCTGGTTCGCCATATATACAACAAACTCAACAAGTGGAAATGTGACTGGAGGTTGCATGTGCCAAGTGAGCACCATTGCTGCCACAAGGTAAAACAACTGTGAGAATAGGCCTGAAGGAACTGAAGATGGAGCAACAGGAGCAGCTCAGCCTGAAGAACTGTTGGTTTTTATAAACCAGTTTTCTCTTCCCTAAGGAGTCTCAAAGCAGCTTACAATATCCTTCTCTCCCTCTCCTCATCACAAACAACTTGGGAGGTAGGTGGGCTAAGAGAGGCAGATGGGGCGGAGAGAGTTCTGAGAGAACTGTAACTGGCCCAAGGTCATCCAGAAGACTTCATGTGGAGAAGTGGGGAATCAAACCTGGTTCTCCAGAATAGAATCCTCCACTCTTGTCTTATGCACTACACCATGTTGGCTCTTGAAGAAGAGTGCAACATTAAGAGCACAGGGTCTCTCTCAAATTCTGCATCAGGGTGGGGGGGGGGTGGGGAGAGAAAAAGAGATTGGGGGGGGGGAGAGAGGAAGATAGGTATGTATGAAATGCAGGCCTTAAATTCAGCAGAAGCTCACAGGAGGACAGCTCCTGAACCTTTCTGATGCCCCCTCCTCTCCCCCAATCTTGTCCATTGAATAGTAGGTGCAGCTGCATAACAATCCCTGGATGAGCTCCACCACCTATTTTTCTACAAAACAATTGCCGTGCAAATGTGTATATTTGTATCCATATCTATGCATGTGTATACATTTATAGATACCTATACTAACTCCCTTAAAAAGTATCTAGATCCCTTTTTGCTTAGAATGCTTGAGGGAAAAGAATTATAGTGCAATAATATGAAGGAAAACTCACAAAAGTGCTTTGGCTACAATAATGTATTCAACAAAAAGCAACGCTTCCTGTCAGTCTATTCAGAAATTCTTTATATGACCAATAAAACTATACAGTATTGAGCAGAATATTATATACTGACAAACTATAACACAGGACTTTATTTAATAGCTGCTGATCTAAAACAGTAGCCTTGTCAGAAATATGTTTCTTTAAAAAGAATCTCTACAGCAATGAAGAGTTATACATAGTTTCACAGTTAACAGTCTGTTACAGCTTCAGGCAATGGAGTCTGTGATTTTCAAAGAAAATGCCCCCTATGGTACTACTTTGTGCATGGCAGAAACATGCCAGTTTCCATTCAAAGACAAGTGCAACAATATGTCAACCACTTGGCACAGTCATATAGATAATTACTCAATTAGCCACAATTATCTCCAGCAGCTCCAATAATACATTTTGATTTGTATTCTGCGTAGTTTGATTCATGAAGTCATGGTTGTTAGTTTTCCATCTTGGTTTGCCACCAGTAAAATGGGGATAGGGACCTACTTCATCACTTTGTTGGGAATGTTAAATGCGTATGTTTTCACTTTCCTCTGTTAAGAGACTGCAGGTTTAAAAATAAATAAATAAAGAGAACTGCACAAACACAAGGCACAAGACAGCCCTTATTGACATATATAAGAATTTAAGGGTCGGCCAGGTTACATATTAAAAGAATACATAATCCATACAGAATAAAATTAAGATTACATCCCTCATGGTGGTGCACACATTGCTGCCGTGCACCACCTATTTTGCCTGCCAGGACTCAGGCAGGTGAAGGGGGCGGCAGGGCACATCTCTGCCGCTCAAAGGCTGCGTTCGCTTGCAAAGGAAGGCAACCTCTAAGTCAGGGGTCCTCAAACTTTTTAAATAGGGGGCCAGTTCACTGTCCCTCAGACTGTTGGAGGGCCGGACTGCTGTTACTGTACAAGGTCGCGGGCCGTCAGTTCTCCGTCTTCAGCATCTCTCTCCCTTCCCCACACCACACACCCTGGCCTGGGAACTCACCTCACCTCGGTATCACCTCACACTCTGTCTCCGCCGCCTCAGCCCAGTGCCAGAAGGGTGCGTTGCTAACGCGAGTTTGGGTCGAACGTCACTTCCGGTCTGATTTTGCCATAACCCGGCGGGCCGCATAAACATCCTCAGCGGGCCGCATCTGGCCCGCGGGCCGTAGTTTGAGGACCCCTGCTCTAAGTGGTGCACATGTCATCACTGCCTCTTTTGCCTGCCTGGGATGAAGGCAGGCCCAGTGCTAGGGCCTTGACCATCTGCCCCTGCCCCCCCTGCCGCCACAATCCTGTCCACGGGAAGAGGTGATTTGGCATGGAAGGATGGCTGGGTGGGCTGTGGCTGAGCAAGGCCTGCGCAGTGCGCTCTCAGAGATATGGAGCACCTTCAAGAGTGCACTGTGGAGCTGTTCTCCTCTGAGTCACGCTCAGAGAAGCAGTGCTAACGCCCTGCCCAGTTGCTTTCACCATGAAGATAATATGCAATGTAGAAGATCACTTTAAAATGAGCACTGAGAGACGATCTGCTGCTAAATGTAGAAACAGCCAAAGACAGAGGGAGAGAGAGAATGAATAAAGTAAGTTATGTAAAAGTTTGAGAGAAAGGAATAAAATAAAGGGAAAGTAAGTACAGAGAAATGACAGGAAGACAGGCAAGCAGGCAGGAAGGGAGGTAGCCATTAGAAGCCTGCCTTTCATCCCCTCCCACTTGCAAGTGGGGGGAGGAGCGAAAGGGAGCCTTCAAATGTCTTCCTGCCTCTTAAAGCAAGCAGTTCACTGTAGCCTAATTTGAACAGAAAGAGTGCAGACTATTTGCAGGTGTGGAAAGGGAGCTTGAGTATAAAGAGTATAGAATATAAAGAGTCTATTTCTCTGGTGCTGAACTTCCCCCTTCCCCCGTTGTAATGGAACATTCTTTTTCTGTCCGTTGACAATATTTAACTGTTTTCTGTTAAGAGTTTGCTTCATTGTGTATAATTAAATGATGTTCAATGTTACTTAAGCAAGTATGTCTGCCACATGATATTAGTTCACACTGGATTCAACCACACTGTGCTGTAAATGAAGAGGTGGAATATTGTTCCATAAGGAGGAGTTTCTGGCATATTTATAAACAGTATATATATACCTCACCTCCTGAACAGTAGGGGCGGGGGGGAAGGGCGTACTGGGCAAATGCAACTTTGGCAGGAAATGTTAATTGAAGGCAGCAAAATGGTGGCAGCATTGTTTGGGGGGGGGGGGAGATGGACTGAGGAGAGGCAGCAGTAATCAGTAGGCTCCAGGAGAACCTCTCAGTAGAGAACTGTCTTGCTCAAAGGTAAATGGCCTTCTGATGAGATTCTGGCCGGCAGTAGGTGGGTCACAGAGAGGCTATCCAATGACAGGGGGGAGTGGTGACAGAAAGAGTGTCAGCCAATACTTGGTGCAGTACAGTCCCAGTGACTCCAACGAATCAGGATGCCGGAAATTGCCACCACGGCTTCGCTTTTATGACTAAAGGATAATCATCTTCATTTCACAATACAGCAGATTCTTAATGTTTCTCATGATATACCAGAGTGTTATTGCAAAGATGTCATGCAGGCCCGTAGCTACAGGGGATCTGGGGGGGGGGGCAAGGCCGCTCCACCTAAACCCCCCTTCCACCTGTATGACCCCTTCCTTTCTTCGCTGCTGCTCTCGCTGCCCTGTTCTCCCCGTGCTCTTGCTGTTCCACTCTTACTACCACCACTGCTCTCGCCGCCTCGCTGCTCTGGCTGCCCTACTCTTCCTGCTGCTCTTGCCACCCCGGTGTCCCCGCCACCACCGCTTTCGCTGACCCTCTCTCTACACTGCTCTCGTTGCCCTGCTCTTCCTGCTGCTCTCACTGCTCCGCTATCCCCGCAGCTCTTGCCGCTCCTGCTTTCGCTGCCATGCTCTCACTGCCAATGCTACCATCCTTTATTTCTTTTTTTAAAGTATGTGGCCATTTTGGGCCCCTCCACCTAAACTTTTATTCCCTGGACCCCCCCAACCTAAAATTTTCTGGCTCTGGGTGTGATGTCATGCAACATTTGTCATCATCACCCTAGCTGTCCTATGTCGCACAAGTTCTGTGCAGCCCATGGCAATGTAGAAATGATGTTGAATTAAACTCCATTATTTGTATCTATATCTCACATGCTTTTGAATGACATCCTGTGGCCAACCAGAGTTCAGGAATCTTGGGTTGAATAGTTCAGTAACCTTTTGAAGAAAACAGACCATCTGTTGCTTATGTATTTGTCACACGTGTGTGATCATCAAACACACTCACACCTGCACACACAGACAGAATTACTATTAAGAGTATGTTTTTTAGTTCTAGAACTATAAAGAAATGAACCGCAGGGTAAAAGAATGGAGAAAGTAGTGCTATCGTCTATATTTTTCCCAACAGTATGAAAAGTCAAGTGTTGTGTTTGTAATTTCTGATCAGACACTTATCAATGAAAATTTTTAAGGACAAAACAAAACCAGGTTACAAAATAAGTTCTAACTGTTTTCTTTGGTTCTTGTTATGAAATGGGTCAACATGCTGGATTTGACAACAGTAATGTTAGTTCACTGAATCTCTTCAGTTTGCTTTGTAATGGAGTGTCTTAGATGCAAGGGAAGTAGTCTCCTGCTTTACATAGCAGGAAAAATGTGTGTGCGTGTTTAAAACAAACAAAAAACTTGATTTAACAGCATTAGACTAACTTCTATCCAGCTCTGTTATAAGTTGGATACCTATCCCAAGATAATAGATTAAGATCTCAATTCACAAGCAAGAGGCATCTTATTTGATGTATGTGGTGCCACACATCACAAAAGAATAGTGCAATATGATCTACAGCAGAAGAGGAGCTCTGTTTGTGAAATCTTCTCTGTGCCATAAATATGATCCAAGATGTGCAAAAAATGAATGCCTCGAAATGAAAAGCCTACCAATGAACACTGTGATCTTTATTTTTAATCTTATTTTCATCAACAAATGGGGAAAATAAGCTTTCCAAGAATCTGAGTGTAATTCAATCCATTTTACACCCCGACAATATATTTAAAAAACAACAACTGGTGGGAGGCTGTGTGTGGGGGGGGCGGGAAATCAATATTGCAGCTCAGGGCTGTGAAAATGTGAATACTGCCAAATAGCAGTGCTTAGGGTAAAATGAGCTGTTTTGCTCCATTTTCTTCTATGTGAACAAATGATTTTTAAAAGACACGTTTTTAAAAGAGCTATAAAATGTCAAGCAACAACTCCCCATGCTGTAGATGAGCAATTGGAATAAATGCCTCCTGGCAACAGGTGCAGTGACTTAGACTGAAATATATTCACATTCAGGAGGCAACTCTGGTAAACAGATGTCTTGCTTCATGATAGAAAATGGGAAGGCCAACATCTAGATTCTACAGCTAGTTTCTCTATTTCAAAGATCTTCAGAATTAAGTATGCTGGCCTGTCAATATGAACTACTGTCACTATTGACTTGGAGATGCAATACCAGCCATTGATATTTAAACACTATATTTTCCTGATAAATCTACAATTCAGTCTGCAACAAAACAACTTCCCAGTGCTATGCAAAAGCCTACTTCAATAGGATTACTGAGGGTTCAACTTGACATGACAAGGGAATCCATTCATATTTATTTATTGTTGTTTCATCCATTCACATGTAAAAATAGGATGATCATGGAATAATTCATTTCTGTTCTCCTAAAACAGGAGTGTCAAACTCATAAGGGCCAGATCTGACATAAATGGGACTTTGCCGGGCCAAGCCATGTTTATCATAAAATGTAATGCCAGGTAGCAGAGGTATAAACTTTATAAAGCACACAAATACAATTAAAGATTTTTTTAAAAAGCTTAACACATTAGCACTTGGTCTTAAAGGATGATTTCTTTGTATCTCTCCTGTGCAATAGAACTCCTCAGCCAATAAAAGGAAGAGAAGCTTGGCTCAGTAGCTCTGCTATGCAATTGAGAGAGCCTGGCAAAGCAAGCTATCCCTCCTCTCTCTTCCACAAGAGAGGAGCCTCAGCAATGGAGAAAATAGATGCTTTGCTCTGTAGCTCCTGTGCAATTGAGCAAGCCTGGCAAAGCAAGTTGTGATGCAGAAGGAAGCAAGAGAAAGGGAGAAGGAAGCAGATGACAGCCAGTTGTTTGGGGGCCTGATAGGAACCCTCTGGGCCTGATTCGGCCCCTGAACTGCATGTTTGACACCCCTGCAAGAAAACAGGTTGTGAGGCTTCCGGGATATGTCGCTCTGACTTCAGGGGTGTCTGCAGATCGTCCTCCCACGGCACCTTTGAATCAGGCAGTTGGAGGGGTTTTCCTTCGGCATGGGACTTTTGCGAGAAGTTAGGAGTACAGCGGCAGCTGCTCCTGTTCTTGCATGTCCTGAGGCTCTGCCGCCACGATAGCTGACTCAGCAGAAAAAGGTGAACACCCGACTGCTTTCTTTCGCTCCTTTCAGTAAGCTTTTGATGTATCGTCTCTCTACTCCAAGCATGGCAATTATACTCTGCAAGTAAGTGAGCTTTCAATACCACTGGCTAATGGGTCGTTTTACATAACAACGAGCGGGCAGCTCAAAGGAAGGGATAGAGGTCAACTATACGCCTACTTTCCCTGCGAAGGAGGCCTCGAAAAGTCAAAGAGCAATTTTAAGTATCGGTAATAACTTGAATTGGACTGAATACAAATACTTAAATTGACCCGGATTATAATTGGACGTACGTTAAAGAGACTATTATTTGGCTGCTAAAAAGGTCTGAACATAAAAGATATATTTTAGAGAGATTTGCCCCTGTCGTCCAACTGTAACTGAAATGATAACGTTTGAAATCTCAGCTGGAGCTGATTTGGAATGATGATCTAACAGGATCTTTAAACTACTTTTAACTTGGATTAAGAGACTGAGTTTGCTGACAGAAAAATGGCACTGCCAAGCAAAATGTCTTATAAAAAAGATATATTATGGAATATTACTTCTCTGAAACAGGATCTTGGTTCATTAATGCCGTTGATTAGAAAGCAAATGGGAGCTTTTATACTGAAAGCTAGCGAATTTTCAAATCTACATGAGCTGAGTCCTAAAGAGATTTTGGCGATGTCTGCGGAATCAGAATGGGAAAGTGATCCGTTCCGAAACGAACAAAAGAAAACCAAAATGGATCTTTATGGTGCAGTTACAAAACAAGACCGGAAATCAAGATTGAGTGAAGTCCTGCTGAGAGGAACAAATGGTGCAGATTTCTCCTCATTACCGAAATGGGTGGCCGCATTGAGAAGAGAGAAGGTGCATCCCAGCCAACAAATTAAGATGTGAAAATCTTTCAGGAAGAAGGACTCTTGAACTTTTTCCCTTTCTGTGGATAGTTGGAAATGGTACTCTCGATAAGAAGTGAAATGCGATTTTAAAGTTAAAGTCTGGTGTCTGGGTTATATCAACTTGGTTTTCTTTGGAGTAATATGGATATAGAAGCAAAAGGGATCAAAAAGCTTTTAAATTTTAAGAAGATAGATAACATAATCAAATTGTAACTTGGTGAGCAGTTGGATATGGAACTTATAGTAAGAACTCATATATGATTTTAAAAGGCTAGGTGGGATTTTTGGGCTATATACTTAGGTAGATAGATAACATACGGTAATTATTTTTCAATTTGCTTCGCATTTAATAGATAAAGATATATGTTTTTATGCTACTGCAATGATGATATTGTTGAACCAATAAGTGAATTTGTATTTTTAATATGGCTAAGTTAAGAAGCTAAAATTAAGATTTAAAAATTTTCCCGAGAAGAAGAATTTTCTTGTGGGTAAATAAATACGGCATTATTAATAAGAACTGACATGTGTTCTTAAAAGGCCAAGGGAGATCCTAAGGATGAAAGGGTGTTGTTAAAATGTTAGATAAATATACAGTTAATTTGGATCAATGGTAAAAAGAGGGCAGACAACACATTTATTCTTATATGGCAGATTTATTTTTAGTATGCTTGGAGAAATTGCTCATACTGATATAAGAGTTGGATTAATTGTTAAAAAGGCAGACAGCACAATTATTTTGTAATCTGGTAGATTTGTTTTTAATATGCTCCTCTGGAGAAATTGCTTTTACTCAGATAGAGAAATTATTATGTTGTATTTTTTAACTTGTTAAGGATAAAGATATGGTTTTATGCGCTTATTTTAATAAGGATATTGTCAAGCTAACAAATTAGTCTGTGCTCTTAACATGGTTAAGCTAAATCAGCCAATCTTGTGTCGAGATGGCTTTGAATTGTTTATACTTACTTGTATTGAAGAAGAATTGTTTAGACTTATATTGCTAGTAATAGTTTAGTAAAAAAAAAATTATAATGAAAGACAAGGATGGTAAAATATATGTAGAACTTCATACTTGCAGGTAGAACAAACTGAGTCCGCTTGCGGAGAGGGTGGGATAGAAATTTAAAGTAATTAATAAATAAATAAATAAATAAATATTTGGAGGTAGAATTATAATTGATATATTTGTACTTTTCTTTGTTTCTGTTTTTCCCACTCTACATGCCCTTTCCCCCCTTTTATGTATCTTTGCTCCTGCTTCTTCTTTTTGTAGTTAAAATCAATAAGGATTATAAAAATCAAGAAAACAGGTTGTGAGAGGGAAGGAGGCTAAATCCTGCCTCCCTTCTCATCTTACTTTATTGCCATCCGTTGTTTGCAGCATTTTTTCTACTTCAGTTCCCATTTTGGAAGCGAAGTTGGCTGGGACAAAATGCTTCAAAGAGTGAGTACTAAGATAATAGAATAATAGAACAAAGTGAGATGAGGCAGACCACATATTTTAATTAATCTTACCCAGAAGCTCCTTTTTGTGTGAAAAATAGACTTACACCCCTGCTTTATACATGAATGGGTCCCCATCACATCTATCTTTCCACAGAAATTTAGGTGAAGTTTTTTGAATACTTCAAATGAGCTAGATAAACTATGAATACTTTTATCATCAATAAATAGCAATGCAGTTTTCTAGCATTTTTAGTAACTGTTTGGAGCATTCTTGGATCATGGATGTATTGGTCATGCTGTGTGAGGGACAGGGAAGCCCACAGTTTGCTGATTGTCCAAGATCTTTTGTGATACTGCAGATGTGACTTGTAGCATAACGGAAACATTAACTCTGCCAAGAGCAACCAACACTGCATCTTATTCATTTGCATATGGATGGATAGACAGATAAATAGACAGACAGGCAGGTAGGCAGACAGACAGACAGCATACACACAAACATACACAAAATCTCTTGTCCAAAAGAAAGAAAATAGGTTTAACCAATCCGAACATTTATCTTACAAACAGGCTTTCTGACAAACATGCTTCTTCTTCCATGGTTGTGATTTTGTGTGTATCTCAGCCACTAAAACAAACCGATTTCCTCTCACACCTCTATGAAAGATGCTGCTGACATATTATTACTTGGTAGATAAAACTTTTCTGCACAATTTGCTTTTATTTAATAAGAACAAGGCCACTGAGGAAGGAAAAGGAGACTAAAATAAACTGCTTTTTTACACTAGACTTAAAATGAGCTTCATGATCAGCTGAAATTCTTCTCAGAGGTCCTGCAAAATGGTATGTGTATTTCATTTTCCATCCCTCTTTGCTTTAGCTGTACTGAAGAAATTGCTTGAACCAAAGAGAAATAATAATCTATGTTAATAGAAGTACCAAGATTAGATTACCAGTTTATGCCATCAACCATTTAAACTTCAAGTACTAGTGTAATCCAATCATCTATAGATGGACTTTGTGGAGCACTGTTTTCTTGCTTCCTTCTCCTGATGCAGCTCTGTGAGGCTCCCTGCCAATATTGTTCCTTGGGATCCATAGACTTTCAAAAACAGAATAGGGGGGAAGGCACAATAGCAGGGGGTAATCAGTGAGAGTCACCACTACTTCTTCCACTGGAGGAAATGTTTGGTTGCATACAGGTCAGTTATCACAAAGCCTGCAAACAAAACAAGGACTTCCATCTTTGGATTCTGTCCCAAGTAGAGACAAATAATGTGGCTGGGGGAGGGGGGAATGTGGCATCCATGGGTGCCATGGTGCCTGAACACATTTCCTGGCTCCCATTTAGAATTTTTAGAAAGTGGGTGGGGCTATGTGGGGTTGTTGCCCAGTAGGGCTCCTGATTGGCTGTGCAGAAAAAAATAGCGTTGTTTCAGTTACAGCTCCCCCCACACTGTTGGTTTTATTTCCTCTCTTCTTTCTAGTGTGTTTTCTTATCTCCTGCATCTGGCTTCCTCTGTATGTGTCTCTGCCTCCTGCAGCAGCCATTTTGTTATTGGCTCTGCCTCCTGGGGCAGCCATTTTGTAGTTGTGCTTTGTCAGAATTTAAATGTTGCTCAAAGGCTTTAAAAGGTTGAGGACCCCTAGGCTATACTGTTTCAGTTAATTATCAATACTGCTTACTGTTAGGAATAAGAGACTTTGGGTTGGGGTAAAGCATAAATCAACAAGAATCTCTATTCTAGAAATACGACATGATTCCAATGGACAAAATGCAAGTTACTGAAGTTATCATGAAAAAAATCTATCTCAGCATAAATATATTTCTCTGCTAAGAATCAAATAGTGGCCCTTCCCATGTTATTTTTCCACTCACAAAAAAGATCTTTTGTAAAGATTACATTTTCCCAAGTAGAATGTTTACAGTTGTCTTTTTTGACAATCTTTTGAAATTATGAAACATTATAAAAGTTGCAGCGATGCACATTGGGCAGAATTTCACTGTTTCTTGTTAAACATATTTAATGCTTCATAAAAAAGGGTTATTACATCATAATACTTCATAATATTACTTCATAATAAAGGGTTATTATTTTTATTATTACATCATAAAAAGGGGTATTACATAATTATCTGTCCCTTACACTAGATATGAAAATGGAATCTTTAGATTACGAGACATGTTCCCCAGAGAGTACTGAGATCGGGAACTCAAAATCTCCTAGTTATCCCCGAGCCAAAAGAAGCCCGCTTAAAATCTACAAGGGACCGGGCCTTTTCTGTTACGGCCCCCTCCTGGTGGAACCAGCTGCCGGAAGAGGTGAGGGCCCTGCGGGACCTCGCCCAGTTCCGCAGGGCCTGTAAGACAACCCTCTTCTGGCTGGCCTATGACTAGCTGGTACAAGAAACTGAGTGTAGTTACACTAGATGTCTGCTGTCCCTAATATTTTAAATGGTTTAAATGTCTTAAAATTTTAAATGTATTAATTATTTTAACTGTTTTTATGCTTAAATTCTATTTATGTCAAATTCTTATGTTGTGAGCCGCCCTGAGCCACTTGTTGGGAAGGGTGGGATATAAATCATAAAAGAAAGAAAGAAAGAAAGAAAGAAAGAAAGAAAGAAAGAAAGAAAGAAAGAAAGAAAGAAAGAAAGAAAGAAAGAAAGAAAGAAAGAAAGAAAGAGGCAGAAGATGGCAGTTCTATTTAAATAAAAATTCAAAATCAGATCTTCTGGGTTCCACTCTAGAATTTCATTAAGAGATCCATTCATACCATTCCAAAAGAATTTTAACCTTCCAGCAGAATACTCCATACTTCTTTATTAAATAACTCCTAATCAGTTCCCAGTGCCCAACAACAGTTAGAGAAAATCTCCCAATGAAGCTAAACTGATAATTATAGTTTTAAATAAGGAATAAAAGGGGGGGAAACAGACCTAGGAAGCACTACAGTGGAGCAATAACAGCTTGGTCCACCAATGCAGTTGAACGATATACCCTAGGATACAGAATTATTTAGATACACTGTCTTCAGTGAAATCATTACATCTGCCATGCAGCACGTCACTGGTTTTGTAGGCTGATATATAAACTGAGAACTAGAATTTATACTACACAGCTCTCATTTCCCTAAAAGCCACTGGAAAAAAATACAAAGCACTGGCATAAAGACAACATTGAAAGCCGCTTGTTTGTGCTGACCTGGCAGAAAGTCTAGTCTACTTTTGTCCCTCTTTTTCCAAGAGATTTGTAAAAATACAGAATCAGGATGGATAGAAAAAGAACACAGGGCTAAAAAAAAAAAAGGCTAAAACTGAACAGATACTATGATCTTCTAACACAAAAGATCCCACAATCTTCTAACATACAGCACTACACAAATGAAGCTGCCATACTGATTCCGTTTTCAGAAAGGCTCTTTAAACCCACTTTGGTTTTTAAAGGCAAATGGGTTTTTGTTAAGGTTTCAGGCACCTAAAGGACAATAGTGGATAAACAAATGTATCAAAACTCACATTATCCACATTCATTAACTGTGGATAAGTAGTGTTTTATCCTTAAAATGTATAAAACCTTAGCAAAAATCTGTTTGCCTTCAGAAGCCAAGAAGGGTGAAAGAGCGTGTATGAAAGGGACTGGCATTATGTCACTGGACCATTCGAGCTCAGTGCTGTCTACTCTGACTGGCAGGGGCTTTTCCAGGGTCTCAGATAGAGGATGGTCTTTCTGAGCATTTGCTCTGAGACTCCAAGTGAAGAGTGGGGTATAAATCCAATCTTCTCCTTCTCCTCCTCTCCCCCCCTTGAAATTCTTTAACTTGAGACACCAGACCCTTCTGCAAGGAAGATAAATGCCCTGCCACTGAACCAAGCTTCCTCCCATACTGTATGCACACAGCAGACTGAAACAAAATCCTGCTGTAGGTGCAGCAGGTCCATGATTATTATTCTGCAACAATCCAACCCTGGACACTGATGCATGAAGAAAATCACAGCCTTCCCTAAGGGTGGGGAGAATGAATGCACTGTTCCACCATTCAACAGGCAAAGCCTTGCATCTGCACAACTCAAATATATGATCTATTTCTCATAACAGCTATAGTCACCTTCAGTACTTGGGATGCAAAGAGCTTCTATTTCTCATCCATGAACAGAACTACCTGCATGCAGCACTTTGGGGATGGCAAGAGAGTCTTGGATCAGAGCTATATTATGCATGATGGAATGGCTTGCCACTGCACAATCACATACAGGTACATTAAAATGAAAAGCAGTCCTCAAGGACATTCAAATCTCTCCAAAATGCAGATCAGTTAAAACAGAAAATTATGATAAACTGTTGAAAGAAATAAAATCTGACTTAAAGAAACGGAAAGATTTACAAATTTCTCTGTTGGGAAGAATTGCAACAATCAAGATGAATAGCCTACCAAGAATTCTCTTCTTATTCCAAATGGTCCGAGTTAAACTTTCTAAGACTTTTTTCCAGGAGTTGGATAGATTGGTGTAGAAATTCATATGGCAAAGTAAAAAGCCAAGAGTAAGGCTCAAGGTATTACAGGACTCCAAAGAAAGAGGAGTTTTGGCCCTCCTGGACTGGCAAACATTATAGGGCATCAGCCCTGGTTTGGCTACAAGACTGGATCCTGTTACGAGATAAAAGATTATTACTATTAGAAGGTGTGGATCTGAACTGGGGGTGACACGTGTTTCTTTGGTATGCAAAACCAGAAAGCTACAAAAGTTTTAAAAATCATGACATAAGAAGTTCTTTACTTCAGATCTGGAGTTGGTTAAAATCCCAAATATACAAAGAGATTCCAAAGTGGGTCTCTCCCATAGAAGCATTTACGCAACCGAATCTACTGGACTTCCAAAAAATATGGAGATATGACTCCCTTCTTTCTGACATAGATGAATTAAAGACAGATGATGAACCAAACCAACAAGAGATTATACTAGACTGGTGGACAAAGCTACAAATCAAATCTAGATTTGCAAAAGACAAAACGATTGGCTTTGCCAAAGATCTTTTGACAAGATAGTGTTTGGACCAGAAACAAAGCTAATAACAAAATTTTATAATTTTCTTTTAAACTTAAAAATTCAAGATGAGATAGTCAAAGATTGCATGGTCAAGTGGGTCCAAAACTTGGGACATAATATAGACTTAGAAGTCTGGGAGAAAGTGTGGAAATGTAATATTAAAGTGACCAGATCAATTAAAATAAAATATTTATAAGATGTTTTATAGATGGCACTTAACTCCAGACAAATTAGCAAAAATGTACCAAAATATGTCAAATAAATGCTGGAAATGCAAAAATGCAAAAATGCAATTGAAACTTTTTACCATATTTGGTGGTTATATGGCAGAACCAAATCTTGTTGGAAGATGGTGCACCAGCTACTACAAAAGATCCTGAAAATACAAATTAGACTCCAACCAGAGCTCCTTATTAAATATACTACCAGAAGATTATTCCAGACAGACGAAATTGTTTTTAATACACGCCGTGACTGCAGCCAGAATAATATATGCCAAATACTGGAAACTTCAATAAATACCAGGAAAAGAGGAGTTAATATCTAAGCTTTAAGAATTTGCAGAAATAGATACACTATCAGCCAGACTAAGAGATGCTAATCTCTGTGAAACTAAGAAAATATGGGAACCACTATATAACTGGTTATGTTGTGATATATAAACTTTCAAAATAATGCAATAAGGTAATTTATGATAACTATTGCCGTGTAAAATTATATTTTTGTCTCAGTAGGAGCTTTAAGAGATATTAATGATTATTGTATTTCTGGATGATAAGATCAGTTTGCAGTGAATATTATATGATCACTGATACCGATGACGATATGAAATGAGCAATGTATAAGTAGAAACACTACAAAATTTTCAAACTCATGTACCCTTTCATTTTCCCTTTCCTTTTACTCCCCTCCCCCATTCCTTTTTACCTGAAAATTCAATAAACCTATTAAACCACGAAAAGCAGTCCTCAAGTGATGAAGTGCTTGCAATGAGCATCTTTTCAGGATATTTTATGATACTATTTCTGCCAAATTAACTCAAGATATTCTCAGTGGCAGTACTATGGCCTCCTCTGCATTTGCTAACGTATCATGAACCGCATGCTTAGTTCTAATCTAAATAATTGGAGAGGGGGTCTGGTTGGAGAGAACAATAAGAACCAGCATATCACAAGGACATTGAAAAAATCCCCTGGTATTTTGCAGATATGCCTATGCACAGCTCGCTGCCCCATTCAAACCCTCCAAACAATCTTTCCAGGGCTTTTCTAAGTTCCTTACTCTAAAGTCTGGTGCTCATTTTGTTTTCTGTTCAAAGCTTATAACAGATTTCCATTCTAAGTGCTGACTGGAAACTGCTGTTAAGGACCAAACCATATTATATATTAACTTGCATAACATAAAGGCATTTCTCTGCAACACCAGAACTGATATCCACCTCTTGCTGTATGTGCTGCATACATCTGCAGCTGCAAAGATGACATTCTAACTTTTGAAAGCAACCACCATGATTTTAGTGCATACATACTACAGGCTGTGGCTCATGTCACATGTCTTCTTTAGCACATAAATAGAGACAGAACAGTTCTGAAATCATTGTACTTGAAATAGCCAGTCAAATCATTTACCTTAGCCAAGTGGCTGCAATCCAAAAATGCGCACATCAGGTATTTTTGGCAAGCGATACATCCTTACATATGCATAAATGGGCTCTCTGGATCAAGGCCAGTGAGGGCAACTAGGCAATCACAAATTAGGCCATAATTCAACACAGTCTTACAGACACTTTAAATCCTATTGATTTCAACAATATGGCAGCTTGCACAACTATGTGTAAGGATTTAGCTTCTCAAAAAGTGAGTTACAGAGTGTTTGTTAGCTGGCCTGTGAGAGTTTATCCCCCTTTTCTTCATAAGAGCCTTCAGAGTGTGCTACTTGTCAGGAAGGAAAGGCTTCCGAGCTAAGAACAATTTCAGGAGAACCAAGACAAAAAAGCACACATTACAAACAAAGGAGTTTTGTATTAAAAATTATGTGTCAACAGAATTTCCTGCTGCATTGCTTCCCCTTAGCAAAATATCTGTACCAGAATAAAAACAATACCTATCTACATCAGTATTTTAATCAAAAAAACATTTATCAAGTATATTTATGTGATAAACATTTTTATTTTTTAATTGTAACGCAGTTCCTGTTGGCTCAGAAGTTTTACCAACCATGAGGCTGACAGAGGAAAACAGAAAAACAAAACAAAACCCTCTCTCTAAGCAAGATTCAAAAGCCACTGCTGAGTTCACAAACTGACAAAGAGGAAAAAAATGCCTTTGTTCCCAGGCTTTATAAGCCAAACCCAAACCCTTTGAATCATGAATGTGCATAATTTTATTTTAGGGGGTCTAATTCTGTGGGACAATGAATGTGGGTGGAAAAGAAAGTCTGCCCCATGGAGATCAAAATTGCTAGAATTCATCACTTATACCATATTATGATTTCTCTGTGTGCTGAGGGGGCTTATTTAGTTTATAATGCAGCCCCAAATAGAGGATTTGATATATTTGCTTTAGATCATGGATCTAAATATTGATGTTTTTCTTCAACCAGTCCTATAAATGCTTATAGATGAGCATTAGCAGGAATACTGTGGAAAGAAATGTCCTGAATATGGAGCATGCAAACATTCTTATTTACTTCATTTATACCTAACTTCTGTTCCCCATGGGGTGCAAAGTGGCTTACAACATTCTCCCCTTCTCCAGTTTATCCACATAACAACTACTCTGTGAGGTAGATTAAACTGAGTGTGTGTGACTGACCCAAGATAACCCAGCAAGTTTCCATGACAGTGGGGGTTCAAATCTGGATCTCCCAGATCTAGTATGACACGCTAACACTACACCACACGATTTTGATGTGCGGAGGGAACTCTTATTCCCAGTTCTCCTATGCTTTCCTCAACTTCCAACATTAATTTAAATGAAGTTAAAAGTAAGCATACCTGTGGTGGCAACAGTCCCCTTCCCAATATACTATAACATACTATAATAGTATATAATATACTATAATAAGTAGTAGTTCTTTATTCACGGTCATCCGACCAGCTTAATACAAACAAAAACAAAATCATAAAAACAAACCCATCACCTCTTACACAAAATTCCTGACTCCTACTATTACACATATTGTTAAAACTCATAACCAAGATTAACATTCTCAATTTCCCTCCTTTCCAACTGAGCAGCATAACAGAAACGGGCAATCTTAGATGAAACATCAGAATGAGCGTCAGACAGGAGGAAGGCAATTTGCTCATCCTCCTGCCTGCCCGCCAAGGACCCAAGAATCGGAGCGATTAATCTTGCCCTCAAGTCATTGTAATTAGGGCAGTGCAAAACGATGTGGAGAGTTGTTTCAACCTCATTGCAATTGCAGGGGCACAATCTTTCCAGATATGGGTACCCAGCGTAACGTCCCAAAAGCACCGAAGAGAAAAGTGCATTGAGTTGTGCTTTTGAGAAAGCTATCCGATATTTTGGGATAGTGATGTTGAAAAGATACCTGGCTGGGGACAGTACTTTGGCTTGCTTCCCTAGGAAAATGTGTGCAGAAAGACTAGCTCTAGCAGATCTCAGTTCAAGCTCCACCAACCTCAGGCACAGAAGTTCTTTCGCATCCCTCAGTTCCATCATTACTAGGGACTCAGGGGAGAGATCACAGAGAGATCACAGAGTCTAAAATTATCTAAACACCTTTTCTCCCAGGTTCCCACAAAAGAGTCGGAAAAAAAATCGACTCTCTATAATAAAACATCCCTCAGCTTGGGCAATTCAAAACAGTGACAAATGCTAGATTTTTGTAAACCAAGCCATTTTATTCTCATTAAAAATGAACATAAAACAAATGGGCTTTCATAAACAGACTGAAAGAACAACACAGATTTTCTTGAGACAGGTTACTGTATCTAAAAATTCTTCTTTAGCACTGTGACGGAACGGCCCTGGTTTGCCTATCAGACCCCGTTCCCCTTTTTAGAGGGAGCTATTTCTCCTCCGGCACTTGGGCTCGCTGCCACCACCTGCTCAGTCTAGGGGTACGGATTGAGAGGAACAGGATTCCCAATCCCCCTCTCCAGCTCTGAGGCCAGGCCTCAAGGTCCTCTGCCACCCTGTACTTGGGTATCACAGAGACCACAGCACTTCTTTGGGGAACCCCTGGAGGATTGGCACCTTATCCAACTACATGCCTTTCCCCGGGGCCCCCTTCATAAAGCAGCATGGTCTAAAGCGGTTGGGGATCTATGTGGTACAAAGTTTGACTGCCAGCATTCAAAACAGTAAAAATATTTAATTAGAAGAGAAGAAGAAAAGAAAATTAAAAAAACAAAAGCAGTTGCATGTAAAAGTTTAGCACAGCACCCGAACAGCAACCAGAAGGACAAATAAAAGGTGGATTTAAACGCATCCTCCCGTCCCTGGTCTAAACTTGCCCTGCCTTGTGGATGACTTCCTCGGTCTGACTGCCTGGAGTCCACTCCTGCTCTCCCTCTTGAGAAGGCCTCTCTCACAGTCAGGAGCCCGCAGATTGACAACCTCTCTCCTTGAGGGCCAGCAGAGAACTGACCTTTTCCCGCCTCACTCCAATACAAAAAAAGAACTTCCTGCCCCTCTAGGAGGCTTTCCCCCTAGAGTTGATGGTTTAACTCCGGAAGGGAGGAGGGAGTGAAGGGAAGGCTAGGCTACAAAGCCTGCCTTAGCAGTTTCATGTTCCCTCCCAACCAAGCACCACCATTAACTAAGATGGCGTTTCTCCACAAGCACCACAACAGGAATCCACACTTTTACACAGCAAAATCTTCGGTGATAGCCAAGGAAGATTAGACTGCTGAGAATTATGTTTATCTTGATCTATTCAAATGGCCATTGGGATACTGAGAATCTTTTGAGACCACTTTTACATCAACTTTTTTTTTGGGTGGGGGGAGCCAATTCTGAGTTTCCTTTTTGCTTGTGTGTAATGTTTGTCAGTATTCTTTGTCCTGCCCACTCCCATCCAACTTTTAGATTATAGAACTGTCATTGTCATCAAACCACTCCCTCTCTTCCCCCTTGAAGATAAGTGGTTTAATTTTAGATTTTTTTTTAAAAATGCAACCCTTATATCAATATAGGCATTCACAAAAAAAAAACTTTTAGTTTAGCAGGTTCTCTGAATTTCCAGCTTTCATTTAAAAATAAGTCTCTAGCTCTTTCCTTATGGAATATGCCTTTTTAACCCTTTATATCTACACAAGGGAGGGGTAGAGATTTACTTCTTTAATAAATGCTGGGAATTCAGAAAACCTGCTACACTCATCAGTATATTGATATAGCAATATTTTCATGCAGATTTGGTTTTTTAAAAATGCAAAAGCCCTGGTAGTGGTGGAGTCACCACTTCAGAAGCCTCTTGGACAATGCCATCGCCTTTTCTATCCCTTTCTCTGCTCCCTTTGGCATGACTAGAGATGGGAATAGGGTTGGGGGCCATCAGTAAAAGAAGCCACTGTCCTTCAGGTTGGAAAAGGGTGTTGGTAGCTTTTATCTGTAGAAAGGAAGGTGAATGTGGGTGTGGTAGTAGTCCAAGAGCCATGGCACAGACATGGTTTCACAGTCTTGCTCCAACATCTTGGCCCAATGGATGTCATTGATGAGATACTCAAGAGACTGGAGGCTACTGTTAAGGGTGGAAGTATTGCATTAAGACTCATTAACCATGGCTGATACCTAGGAAGCATACTTTTGGAAGATATATACCGAGGTTCCTCAAGAATTTCCTCTGCAAAAGAATTTCCTCTACCAAAATTGCCACCTGTCACTGTAAATGAAATTAAGTCACATTAACAAACTTAAGAGAGGAAAGGCTTCTGGCACTGATAATATTCCTCAAATGGTGGGCTCCTCCTCTGGCCTCGCTCTTTACTTATATCATTTCCTCATGGTGCATCCCAGAGGAGTGGAGTAAGGAGATTATATTTTAGCATACAAATGAGTTAACAAACAGATGTGAGAACTAAGTTTGAGACCAGTGGCACCTTTAAGGCCAACAAAGTTTAATTCTGGGTATAAGCAAGAACTGAGTGACTTAGCATGTGTAGTGAAATAACAACCAAGTATCTCTGTTAAACCCAGAGAGTTCCATTGTCCTGAGTGTTGTAATAATTTGTAATTCAGCAATCTCCCATTCCAGTCTGTTTCTGAAATTACTTTGCAATAAAACAGCTACTTTGGGATCCCCCACTGAGTGCCATGGGAGGCTGAAATGTTTTCCTACAGGTTTCTCAGTTTTGTGATGTCAGATTTGTGTCCATTTATCCTTTGGTATAGGGTTTGACCTGTTTGTCCTATGTAGAGAATTGAAGAGCACTGTTAGCATTTAATGGCATGTAGAAGATGAGCAAGTGAATGAGCCTGAGATGGTGTAGTTGATGTTGTTAGATCCAGTGATTGTGTTGTCTGAGTGTATGTGGAAGTGAGCTGTCTGTGAACAATAAAAGCTGCCCCCCCAGTACTTGCAAAAAAGAACTGTCATTATCCAATAGAGGCTGTAAGTCACTGAAGATGTGTTGGAACTGTTTCGAGTTGAGAGCTGTATGTGACCACTAGGAGTGTTCTGTTAGTGGCTCTTTGGGGCCTGACTTGCAACAGGTTTTCTCTAGGTGCCATTCTGGCTTGGTTAATCTGTTTCTTGACTTCATCAGGTAAATATGTTTATCAGTCAGCAGGTTTCTGGCATAAGGTAGCATCTGGTATAAGGTGTGTCCATTGTGTATTTTTACAATAATGTCCAGAAAACGTATTTCTTGCATAAATTGGTTCATTGTCAGGTTGATGCTGGGGTGAAAGTTGTTGAACGCCTGGTGGAATGTGTCCAGGGGTTCTTTACCATGTCATTAATGTATTGTAGGTACAAGAGAGGTGTGAGTGGGTAGGAGTTTAGGAAGCTTTGTTCTAAGTCAGCCATAAAGATGTCAACATGCTATGGGGCCAATGCCCATGGTGCATTGATCTGAAGGCTACCCACCTGAACACAGCTAAAGAAAGGGAAGGAACACCCTCCCAAGAAAGATTCTGTATTCGTGTCTTTGCAAGCAGGTGAAGACTTTTTTGGTTTGTCTGGTATTCTCTCCAAAACGGTGTTGTTTATGTGTTTTTAATTTGATTATCTTATAATTTTAAATGTATTTTAATTGCTCATGTTTTTATTTCTGTTCACTGTCTTGTGGACCTTGATTGGGTGGGAAGACAGCATGAAAAATGTTTTAAATAAATGAAACAATGGCTTTTGTTCTCAAATTTTGAAATAGGCAACATGCTTATTTTCCACATGCAACCAGCTGACGAACTGATAATTCAAGTAGTCATAGGACCTGAAATATATAACAAATGAGATCGGCCCATTGGACTTACCGTGAGGGGTCCTTCTCCTCAGAGGTTCGGAGGACATCTCTGTGGGTTATTCCTACTATTCCTTCAGGGAGGCAGGAACACTTTTTTCAACTTCCTGTTGGCGCCTTCGGAATAACCCCGCCCTCAGTTGTGGGACTCCGAAAGCAGTGTCGTCTTCCCTCTAACTAGAAGGACTATAAACACAACTAACAACTCGTTTTAACATGTAAACTGTAAACTTGAACTCCGATAATACTGAAAGTAACACAGTACAAGGGAGATAGGCTATAGAAAGAAACCTAAGCGATGAAAATGAATCTGGGAGTGGCGAGATGTCCTCCGAACCTCTGAGGAGAAGGACCCCTCACGGTAAGTCCAATGGGCCGTTCTCCCTCAGAGGTTGTCGGACATCTCTGTGGGACCTACCAGAGCAGTCCCCTTTAATCGGGTGGGTCTTCATCGCTGACCTCCCCCAGAACATGCAGTAATACCTTTCTCCCAAATGCTGCATCTGCTGATGCCATGGAATGGATCTTATAATGTCTTATGAATGTAGACGGAGAGGACCAAGTAGCAGCTCTACACACCTCTTCGACTGAAGCCCTATTCAGCAGTGCCGCGTTTGTGGAAGCACTCCTAAGAGAATGTGCAGTGATTCCTCCAGGTACCTGTAACCCTGATGCCCTATATGCTTCGCTGATACAGGCCTTCAGCACTGCACTGATGGATGAATTAGACATCTTGTCTCCCACTCTTGGAGGAGAGATGTTGATGAACATGGATTCAGTTTTTCTAATTGACTCAGATCTTAGAATGAAAATCTTCAAGGCCCTGCGCACATCTAACGTATGCCAGACTACCTCCTTTGGGTGTTTGGGTTCTGGACAAAAGGTGGGTAAGTAGATTTCTTGTGAGCGGTGGAACCTAGAAGCAGCCTTAGGAATGAAGGAGGGATCCGTGCGCAGAACCACCTTTTCTTTGTGGAACACGCAAAGACCCGCCTTCACTGATAAGGCCCCCAGTTCCGAGACTCGACGTGCAGACGTGATGGCTACTAAGAAGAGAGTTTTCATTCGCACCCATTTTAAGTCCACCTCTCGAAGGGGCTCAAATGGCTTCTTGGTAAGCGCTGATAAAACGGTATGGAGCCGCCAAGACGGAAAGCGATGGACTGTCGGAGGAGATTTCGATTTTGCCCCCTGCAAAAATAATTGGATGTGTGGATGTTGAGATAGCCTATACCCTCCAACGACCGGTAAGACAGTGGACAGGGCAGCTATCTGCCTTCTCAGCGTAGCTGGTTTTAACCTGGACTCCAGGCCCTCCTGTAAAAACGCTAGTATCTCCGCAATGGAAGGGGAAAGCGAAGGAACCTTTTTCCTACGACACCATCGGACAAAGGCCTTCCAGGTGGTGTTGTATATGCGAACTGTGGAGGGCCTTCTTGATGCTAGCATAGTGTCCGTCACCCCCGGAGAGTAACCTAGATTTCTGAATGTCTCCCGCTCAATCTCCATGAGGTCAGATGAAACCACCCCGGGTCGGGGTGCCACACCGGACCCTGATGAAGCATGTCGGGAGGAACTGGAAGTGACATTGGAAGGTCTATTGATAGCTCTGTCAACATTGAGAACCACGGACGCCGTGGCCAATAGGGAGCTACCATGATGATTTCCGCCTGTAGAGCTCTCACCCTCCGCAGTACTCGAGAAACCAGAGGGACCGGAGGAAACGCATACAAGAGACCTGGAGGCCATATGGCTGTCAAGGCATCTGTCTGTTCGGCTTCTGGATGGGAGAACCTTGTGAAGTACCTTGGTAGTTGCGAATTTGTGTTTGAAGCGAAAAGATCCACCTCTGGTAGACCCCAACGCTGGCATATGAGGTCGAATATGTCTGAGCTGAGGGCCCACTCGCCCTCGCGGATTTCCTGTCTGCTTAACCAATCTGCCTGTATGTTGTCCTGGCCTCTGATGTGTTCCGCCCTTAGAGAGGCCAGATGTTTTTCTGCCCATGTCAGAATTCTTGATGCTTCCCAGTGCAACTGTGAAGACCTGGAGCCCCCCTGATTGTTCAGATACGCCTTGGCTGTGATATTGTCCGTTCTGACAAGCACATGCTTCTGGAACAATTGGGTCCTGAATGCAACCAGGGCTAGACGTATGGCTCTGATTTCCAGCAGATTGATGGGAAGCAGACTCTCGGACTGAGACCACCTGCCTTGGACTGGCTTGTCCTGAAGAGAAGCTCCCCAGCCCCCCAGGCTGGCATCTGTGAATACCTCCAGGTATGAGGGAGGATGGAACAACTTGCCCTGGCGAAGATGAGACAAGTCCGTCCACCATCGCAAACTCCTCTTGACTGACAACGGAATTATCAGATTTATGGCCTTTCTCTCCATTATCTGAAGTTGAAATGGTCGTAGGAACAGTTGAAGAGGCCTGGAATGGAATCTGGCCCATTGAATCATGTCTATGGTCGATATCAAAAGTCCCATTAGTTTGGCAAGCAACATCAGAGGTGATGATTTGCTCTGGATGACCCTGGAAGCCAAATCCTTGATGGCCCTGGCCTTGGACAGAGGTAGAAATAGCGAATTGCAAGTGGAGTCGATCATTGCGCCTAGGTGTTCCAACCTCTGACTCGGCTGAAGTGAACTCTTTTCTTTGTTCACCAGGAATCCGTGAGACTGAAGACACTGAATGGCCAGAGTTGTCCCCCGAAGGGATTTCTCTTTGCTGTTGGATCTGACCAAGAGGTCGTCCAGATAGGGGTGAATGTGAATACCCTGCTTCCTCAGCTGGGCTATTGGGTGAATTAGCATTTTGGAAAAAACTCTGGGCGCTGTTGACAGGCCAAAGGGTAAGGCCCTGTATTGGAAGTGCTGATTCAGTACCACGAACCTTAGAAAACGACGATGAGAAGGGTGGATAGGGATGTGGAGATAAGCTTCGGTCAGGTCTATGGAAGTGAGGTACTCCCCTGACAATAGAGAGTCCATAATGAATCTCAAGGTTTCCATTCTGAAGTGACGTACTTTGACATAGCGATTTAGAAACTTGAGATCCAAGATGGCCCTCCAGTCGCCATTCTTCTTGGGTATGGTGAAAAGGATGGAGTATACGCCTTTCCCCTTCTCCAACCCTGGGACTAGTTCGACTGCTCGAATGTCGATAAGATGCTGAATTGCTTTTGAGGTGATGAGACGTTTGTGCTTCTGCTTGGGGGAAGGTGATCTGACAAATCTGTCTGGTGGAATGCGGTGAAACTCTATTGAATACCCCTCTTTTACAATTTCTAAAGACCATTGGTCTGCCTGAGAGGCCTCCCAGGCTTCTGCAAAGTGGAGTAGTCGAGCTCCCACCGGTACGTGACCGTAGTCATGCCTGCTTGGACTTGCCCTCTCTGTCAGGCTTGTCCATTTTGGAGAAGTTATTACGATTGAATTTGGAGCCGAATGAGCCTCTTTTGAAGGAATTCTTTGGTGTTTCCCAATTAAACTTCTTTGATTCAGAACGATATCTGGCCAAGGAATGTTGGGTCCGAAAGGACTGGGGGCCCCTCTTTTCATTCCTCCGAATGGATTTGGGCATGGCCTTCTTTTTATCCCTAGTCTCTACTAGGATCTTGTCCAAAGCGTCCCCGAAGAGACGATCCCCTTGAAAGGGATAAGCTGCCACTGTGGACTTAGAGAGGAAGTCAGCTTGCCAAGCCCTAAGCCACAGGAGGCGTCTAGCCACAGTAGCGGAAGCCATTGTTTTAGAGGCAAAGGTCAGTATATCTAAGGTTGCGTCAGCTGTGAATGACGCTGCCTTAAGGATGCGTGAGGCGCCCTCTAACATGCGTCTGTTGTCCTCTGGTAACATCTGGAGTAACTTACGTACCCAAACAATGGACGCCCTGGAGACCAGGGAGGCCGCGGAGGACGCCTTAACTATCATGGCCACAGATTCGTACAATCTCTTCAAGGTTGCCTCAGCTTTTTTGTCCAGGGGATCTCTAAGAGAACCCTGGCCGTCCTCTGAAACCAGTCCCAAAGACTGTAGAGCTGCTACTGGGCCGTCCACAGTTGGAGCTTGTAACAACTCATTGGTATAGGCAGGCAGTGCATATAACTTCTTTACTAAGTGAGGAAACTGTTTAAGGGAAGCTGGTTTTTCCCATTCTGCTCTAACCTGCTTTTCAAAGTATTCTGGAAAAGGGAAAACTTGTTCAGAAGCCTCCCCCCTGGGCAAGAACTCAGAATTACCACTGGTTCTTGACTTAAACTTCTTAGATTTAGCTACCTTGACTTCCTCATCAATAGGGCCCTCCTCAATTTCTAAGGCTGAAAGCGTTTTGGCTAGAAGAAACTGGTAATCTTCCTGACGGAAGAAACGACTAGCCTGTTCAGGAATTTTAACCTCCTCCTGTTCCTCCTCAGAGAAACATTCCCCCTCTTCCCTGTCTTCCTGGTCAGAGTCAGATGCCATAGTCTCGAGCTCTAAGGATTGGGAAGACTGCACTGGGGCCTTTCGCGCTGCCTTAGTGGGCCAGGAGAAAGAGCGGGGAGGGTCTGCAGGAAAGGTTGATCCTTGAGGGAGAAGCCCCAGCCGGGCGCAAAAGGAGCCCATTTCCTCCTGCATAGCTCTTCTAATAAAAAGCATAGCCTCTGGGTTCAGAGGGTTGCCCATTTGTACATTACCCCCGTCCTGGAAGCCTTCGATGCGCGGTTGCAGGTAGTTCCGAGTCTCCGGAGTGCCTGCTCCTGGGGGTTGGAAGGTCTGAGAGCTACGCTCCGCACTTCCAAAATGGCCGCCGCTGCTTGCTGCCGCCCCGAGGGACGTAGCCTGGGCCTTCATTACGCGCCGTTTCTTGGCGCTGGCAGCTGGCTCGTCTGCGGCCGCGTCAGGAAGGGCGCGAACAAGCCGCAAAGGCAGGTCGGCTCCTTCGACGTGAGTCGGCGCTGCTAGAAGCGCGGCGCGCGACTCTCCCTCCTCGTCCGATAGGAAACCGTCCCTACTACAGGCCATTCTAAAACGACCCAGAACAAGTTTCCTCGGTAGTCTTTGATCAGCAAAGGCAGAAGGAAAAGGAGGGATAAGTAGATATGGAAAGGAAAGGATATGGAATGGAAATTGAGAAGAAGAAACAGAGAAAAAAGGCTGAGCCTAGCCTTGTGCTGCTGCTCCCTGTAGAGGCAGGAACAAAACTGAGGGCGGGGTTATTCCGAAGGCGCCAACAGGAAGTTGAAAAAAGTGTTCCTGCCTCCCTGAAGGAATAGTAGGAATAACCCACAGAGATGTCCGACAACCTCTGAGGGAGAATAACCGGTTAAACTCTCCACAGTGTTCATTAAAGCATGACAAAAGCATCACTATAGTTGGGGATCATTACTATAAAACAAAGTAACTGCAAAGTATTGACTCCAGCTATTCTCAATGGGTCAGGTTAACTCTATTTCTCCCCCATTCCACCCCATGAGTGTATTCTGCTTTTTAAAAATTGTATTGTTCCAAACATTACACCAAAGGTTGTCTCTTTAAATTATAAACTTATTATATTCACAATATGTTACATGACAGTATTTGTTTAAAGTGAGTGCATTTAGATGTATGGTAGCTACCACCAAACTGCAAACATACAACACTGCATTATAAATGGGCAGCCCAGGAGAAAGAGAAATTTCAGTCAACATATGACATATTAAGTAGGTTGTCCTAATATTAACTATATTCCCATCTTATGCTGTGCTTCTTGTCAACCACAGTTCCATGATATAACAATATTGTCAAACACAAGTACACAGAATGGTGACTGATATGCCATCAAGAGTTTCTTCTCTCAGCATTGCCCTTGCAGCCATCAGACAGACCTTCAATGAATTTCAGTTCAGTGCAGTTTAATTTATTATGGTTAAAGACCAGCAGAAAGTTTTGACCCACCCCATGCCTTTATTGTAGAAAAAGCCCAGTGGGAACTCATTTGCATATTAGACCAAAACCCCTAATGCCAAGCCAACTAGAACTGCGTTCCTGTGCATTTCTGTTGAAAAAAAAAAGCCCTGGACCCACCAATGATGAACAGGTGAAATGTTTTACATTAATGTAGAGTTCAAACCTATTTGTAGACTGGGCTAGTTGTAGAATTTTCTGACATAAAGCATTAAAGAATAAAGCTAATATGACAGAACTTAGTACTACTAGGAGAACAAATGGGGCTATAATTCCAGCATTAAATCAATCATTTGTGCACAGTAGCTGAACATACAGGACACACAAACAAAGCTGAGTAAAACTTGATGACAAAAGGCATTTTCTAATACAGCTTCAAAGCAACATGAATTTGCAATCCTTCTGATAATACCTTCTAAATTGTCTATATTATTGCAGTAGTCAAGACAATAAAATTCTATATGATTATCAAAATGAAAATGAAAAATAGCTATGAGAAATATCACACTGGGCTGGGTCCAGACTAGCAGCTTAGGGCACACGTGAAGCATCCCAAATCGGGCTGGTTCAAAATGGAGCAGATTATTCCTGGTCGGATGCTTCTGTGTCCCAGGAGGGGGGCACTTTGGCGCTGTCAGACGGCTGCTGCACGCCATCTTCTTAGCACGGTTTTGGTTTCTTTTTCCCCACCCATTTTAGTAGTCATACGCTGATGCGCATATGCACTCATGTGCTCAGTGGCTATTTTTTTTTAAGTCAGAAGTGGCTTGGGGTGGCCTGGTGGGTTCACATCACCAATCCACCTTGCTTACGGGCTCCCACGTTCAGACACCCGGAAAGGGAGATGGTGTGTGGCAGAAGGATTTGAAAGTGGTAGCTTTTTGTGCTGCTTCAGAGGACATGGTGAGTACAGGAGTGGCAGATGTGTGTTTGAACTTGATTTTTTAATCCATCTGCAAGGCGTCCCTGTGTCGGCTTAAACTGCCCATCTGGACCTAGCCATGGATGCCTTTCATGCATTATACATATTATAATTACTTGCATGTCAGTCAGAAGTCTCTGGATTTTCCATAATGATACTTTTATCTTTGGAAATGTTTTCATGGGCTCAGGAATGTTATCAACGTATCAATCACAAAAGCAGCACAAGTAGGTCTAAAAAGATCAACTTGGTAGCTTCAAAGGTGATCAACTCACAAAGTCAGATTTCCCATGACTTCACACTGATGGCACAGATAATCAGAAATGGTGTGACAAGCATAATTTATTATGCTGGACTCTCAGCTCTACATCTTAATTAAAAGATCAACCATCCTCTAGAGATTCCCAGGCTACCCTAGAGAAAATGAAGACTCTGCTGTTGGGATCTTACTGTAGAAATATGTTGCGTGCAGAGTTTTCAGCTAGAGAACAAAAACCAAAAGTTAAAAAATATTTCCCAGTCATTTATCCTCCAAAATGCACTTTGGTGCTGGTTCTGTACACATTCTTTCACTGCTACACTTGTTTCCAAACTTATTTGTTAAAACTAACAAATAAAAACACACCTAGACACTATAAAGCAAGACAGGAAGAAAATCTTTGTATATGTTAAGGAGCGACAGCAACTGATGGAAGGAAGAATATACTATTAAAACAATGCATCAATTTATGTGAAGAGTTCAAAGGAAAGGGGTTTTTTTTAAACTGTGTAGTATGATATATAGGGTGAAAAGAATGTTGCTGAAAACTCAGGGCAAACTTTTAAAACTGCCCAGGAAAATAAGCACTTCCTTATTATCACGGCTAACTAGTCACCTGTGTACACAATAAGGTATCATTGTATCTCTGTTGTACCTTTAAAGGGACTGCACAAGACAGACTGAAATACCTAGGGACGGAGCAGGTGCTCCCTGCTGCTCAGCTGTTTTTCAGGCTATATTGGGCGCTCCCTTTAAACTGGACTGCACAACACTGCCTGAAACAGCTGAGCAGCAGAGAGTGCTTGCTCCCACTGCTTCACTGTTTTTGCAGCTTGGGACAGAAAGCAAGGGTAAAATCCCTGCTTTCTGTTCTATCCAAAAACTGCTACAAACTGCTTTTAAATTTCATAGAAGTTTGTGACAGCAGATCGGTCATGAACTTTGGTGAATACGCCATTAACAGGAAAAAATTAATGACGAATTTTGCTTTGTGGTTCAGTTTGTGCCCATCCCTACATGCAATAAAGATTACAGTCCAGGCAACCACTGCCTTTATGCCAGCTCTCATCTAAACAGGCTGATTCTTTTTAGCCAGCTACCATTCAAATAAAACAAATAATACTTCTTCAGTTCTTTGATCCATATCCTCCTCTGAAGGGAAGAGCAGCAGGCCTCAAAAATCCACCTTGTCCTTCCTTCTGCACCAATCAGATGTGCTAATTCTAACCTTCTCAGACTTTCTCACTTTTCCTAGCTAAACATGTTAAAATCATGGGCTTGCTACTGTGCTCTTCAGGTTATGGAACTGGGAGATGGAGCAAAGAGCTGAAGAAGTATGACCTGAAGATTTGAAGAATGCAAAACTGACCTCCTCTTTCCAGTGCAAAATTGCACACTGCTAACACCATACCAATACACAAACCATCCTGCACATAATCAGTACACTGCCAACTTGCAGAGGTACTTGCATGCCTCCTATCTGCATGCCCTGGGTTTAGACTTGCTTATTAGACCAAGATTTTCCCACTTCTGTATTGCCTAGAACTGCTGCTGGATCACTTACTCCCCCCCCCCCCCAACTTTGCCAAGCAACTTTCCTTGACCCTCCCTCCAAGCCACACCTGAATGTGCCCATCCAAGGATCAACAGCACTAGACTACCTAAAACTATTCCCTAACTGAAAAGGACAGTATCCCCCGCTCCATCTTCTTTCTCTCCTTTGCTTGCTTCTTTGCCTGCCTTCTTTCTCTTATTCTCTGAGGTACATACCACTCCAGGGGGCTAATTACTGGGTGAGTGCCAGAATTAGTACTAGTACTCTTGTGCAGAGTGATATTTTGCACTAGAATGTAATATAATCCTTTAACAGTTTAAGCTGTTACCTTGGTTTTCCTCAATAAAATGTCTATGATTATTTCATTTTATTGCAGCCTCTGTTCTCCTTTCTAAGCTTGCATTGAAAGTCCATATATTTTTTTTCATTTCAGTTCCAAATTTATGGGCATGCAGTACTTATTCTCCTCCACTTGAACCTCAACCTGAGTTCTGTCTGCACAGACCAAGAAATTTACACATGTGGCTCTGAGAAATACATTAATGCTCTGTGTATTTTGTAGCACAATAGCCTCTCAAGCTATGTTTCACAGGTGATTATGTACAGCGTATACACTTAAAAAACCACAATGATAGTCCCTGTGAAGCATCTCTGACTGTGACTTCTGTCTGGGAAGCTGTCCAAGGCAATCGTTAATGCTTTTCTAAACTGAATTTTGAACTCCGGTGTGACGGACTGCATTTTAAAGGACTGTGAAGGGTTAATTCTTCACAGCAGCCAGAGAGATTTTAGTGACAGGCTGTTCCAAATTATCTGATTGGTTAGCATTAGCTGAATAGAGAAAGACTGCTGAACTGGATGCTGAAAAGAAATTCAGTCAGATTACTGTTTTGATGGAGTTGAGTCTGATTTCAGTGCTAGCTGAGAGCAGTTTTACAAGACTGGAGAACGGAGGGAAAACTGGAAAGGGAGTTTGGGAAGTAGGTGAGGACTTCCATTCAGACCAAGAAAAAGAGGATAGATCTAGAGAGAGAAGAAAATTTCCTCACCCAGTCAAACCGGGAATTAGCTCTGAAGAGTGCAGAGATCCCTGGTCCGTGCTTAGAAACTGCCTTTAAAGACCTTAAGAGTCAGTTTAAAAACTCTTGAAGAGAGAGCTGGTGTCTCAAGAGAAGGGGTTTGGGTACTGGAAAGAGTGTATCACCCTTCTGAAAATCAGAACAGTTAGAGAAAGAAAAAAAAAGAACAGTTAGAGAATGCTCTAAGAAAGTGTACTGGAATGTTTGGGAAAAACACTGGAACAAAAGCATCTCCACAAAGATTTTAAGTAACTGAATAGCTTAAGAAACTCTCATTATTAGTGTGACAAACAAGAAAAGTCTGTGTATATACTGGTTTTACCTTAGAAATTTCAACTTCTGATTTCTCCTAATGTTTCCTATGTTAAATAAAATATTTTGTTATTTTTGAATTTCAAAACATCTTGAGTGCCATTTAAGTTAAAGGGTGATCTTGACTCTTCCCTTCAGGTTTCTGGGCTCAGCCAGCAGTCAAATATCATACTGATATAGGGTGGAACAGTCAGAGTTATTCAGGAAAGAGGAGGGCAGACCACTATGGCTGCTCAGCCAGAGAGGGATAGAAGAACGGAGGGAAAATCTTGCCTCTGACAGGGTCATCAAGTTTGGACATCTATGATTCAAGCAAAGGGGTATGTATTTTCTGAAATACTTACGGCCCACTTTACCCCACAAAATAGTCCAAGATGGCTCAAAAAAGGTGCAACATCATCAAAAGAAACACTCCAACATCAGAGCATCAGAAATGGACCACCCTAAATAATCAAATTCCACAAATTTACCAATTTCATACCATCAGAAAAATGCCCTCTCATCTGGAGCTCATCACTCTAAGAGGTGGCACAGGCGGCATAAATGTCAAGAACAGCACAACTGGCATACTGATTCATTTAGAAGACATACCTGTTTAACTATGTTGGTCCTGGGTAATAGAAGACTTTAAATTGAGTGCAGGAAAAAAAAAATCTGGTGGCTGAAGAAAACTCATTCTGGCTGGGACTACTATTCTGTGGCAAAGTATTCCTATAGGGTGACTTAATATGCAGATTCTGTTAATTTTTTCATGATTCTGGATATTTATGTTGGCATTGTGCAAAATGCCCAAACCATGTGTTCAGCCTGCATATGAACACATCAAAAAGTAGGCTGAAAGACTGCAAGTTTTTATGTAAACCCAATTCCCTGCACATAGAAGCTGATATACTAGTACTCCATGTGTAGGGAGCATTGGAATATATTCTATATTCTTGTCTATATTCTGAAGTGCTAATTTGCAGGACTCTGCCATGTACTTTTTTCTGAATGTCATTAAGAATAACATTGCTATTCACCTACCATTTATCTCACAAGGAGACAGCTGTGAAGCATAACAGATCTGATTGCTCTTCTTTCCCACATTCCAAATAAAACTACACTTTCCTACAGAAACTTCCACTCAGATCTGTGATGAGATATATTACTCAGGTCTACAAAAAGTAAGATTGTATAAGAAAATGAGAAGGAATGAAACAGTCTATGGTTTAGGCATCAGGAATGAAATACCACAACTTCCTAGAAGCATAATTCCCAGCAGGGCTGACTCCACAGCATTATTCTCAGGCAGATTAAATTCAATTCCTTTCAATTTACTGTGTGGGAGTCTCTTTAAGTGAGGAGGGGGAAAGCCCTGTCTACTCTGCTACTACAATGTACCAGTAGGCTTGCATGAATGCCGTTGTTAAGCTCATTATCTATTTCTTTGTAATATGTTTGATTTTATAAATCCATTTTGTGACTTGCTTCGAGCCTCTCATTATTTTTAAAGGCACTCAATCAGTCACTGTTTCAGCAAATTGACTTGATAATTAAGGAAAACAAGTCCATATTCTTTAATGACAACTTGCATTCATACAATGTGTTTGAAGGACACTAGCAATAACACTGAACAAGTATTTAATATTCATTTCACTTTCACTTTTTGAAAGCTAGTGTGGTACCCAGCTGAGCTATGTTTAGCTGTATTAAAAAATAGCCACGTGCTCTGAGATGGGCCCTGCTGAAATCCTATTTCTGTCAAGACCTAGCTAGTGGGCTTTAGGCAAGCTGCTACAACTTCTCTTAAATCCCAATCTACCATTTGGAGATAATGCTCACCTATATTGTCAATCTAGACCTAAGATGTGTGCATAACATGGTTTATAGGATTACTGGGAAATGCTATGCATTTTCTAAAGAAACTGTACAGGCTGTGGATATCTAATTGCACATGTTGCCTTCATGTAAATTAAAATGGAGATAAAAATGGAATAACATGCACGTGTGTGTACACATCACAAAAAGGGGTCTAAGATTTCCAGCCATCCAAGATCTCATAAGAACACATCACAAGATCCTGATTGAAGGAGAGCAGGGGCTGGGGGAAAAGAAACAGAGAGCCAATGGGAGGGGGAAGTGGGGACATGAGAGAACAGACCAGCTAGTAGGCAAGGAGACAGACAGAGAGAAGGAAAGGAGGAAAGCAAAGCAAAGCAAGGGGGTGTGGGGGGGTAACAAGTCTCTCTGGCCCCTCTTGTGGCAAAGAGAAGAAATGGAAAGGGTGAACAGTTTTGCAATTTCCTTTATATGTTTTCTATGTACGGGAAATGTCACAACTATTTAGGGAGACATAACTCTTTGTCATCACTCCCTTTCTATTTGCATCTACCTTTATGCACAAAAGGCATTCAGTCACATGAAGAATCACTCTGAGTGCACAACTATAACTGAACTAATAGTCTATTAAAACAAAGCAGGAGTCAAGCAGCACGTTTAAGACCAATCAAAATTTTATTCAAAACGTAAGCTTTCGTGTGCTAAAAGCACACTTCTTCAGATGAGGGGATAAGGTACAGTGGACTGAAATACATGTACCAGCTACATGTATTTCTGCCCACTGTATCTTATTCCCTCGTCTGAATGCGTGCTTTTAGTACACAAAAGCTGACGTTCTGAATAAAACTTTGTTGGTCTTAAAGGTGCTGCTTGGCTCCTGCTTTGTTCTACTGCTTCAGACCAACATGTTTGTCCACTTGGATCTATCTACTGGTCTATTAATCTAGTGGAAAATATCTGATCAGATTACACTGCACAGGCGAGTTCATGTACCCCCTCCCTCCCAAACACCACATAGATGCCCTCAGTCATATAACATATTAAATAACATATTGTTTAATGAGCTGTAATCTGAAGCGACACCTGAATTTATTAAGCAGGTTTATACTAAAAATCACTGATCCATTAACATAGAACTGACTGTTCCGACTGGCAGAGGCTTTCCACAGTCTCAGGCCCAGTTTCCTCAGTTACCAGGACCTGTTATAAATTTTCCTAATATTCTTATCAAATGCACAATTCTAAATCAGATTTATGCAGCTCCGCAAAGAAACATATACAGTTCTGAAGTACTAAAACAGAAAGTAAGTAACTAGAAAACACTTGACTACCAAATTCAGGAGGCATATTGCACCATGCTTTCTTTGTTTCTCCTGCCATCAAAAACCTTCCACATTAAATAAAAATAAAACCTAAATAGTTATAAAAATATTAATACACATCTAACTAAAAGTTAGGAGAACCTTACCATTAATATTCTTCCAGTAGTAAATTTTGCACTGGTGAAGAAACAAAGGGTTAATCAGTTCCAATCCCACATAGCAGTTCCTATGATTCCCCAGCATAGCCTTTTTAATGGTCATAGGAGACAGTGGAAAAGCTGCTTAGCTCTAACCCAATGTTTATTGTTATAAAACAAAATCAAGCAATTCAGGACTTGCAAACTGAAAGCTTACTATAAATAGAAAAGTACCTACTGAGTACACTTACAAGAGGTTTTCCATAGACCTCTAAATAATAATAATTCCATATGTAGAGAACAACTAATAAAACCACCAGATTCAATGTCCTGTATTGTCTTAATTTGGCACAATGGTAATATTTCTAAATATGTGTTCCCAGTATATCTAAGGTCTCCTGCTTACCAGTAGCAGATTAAGAAATAAACCTGTGTCTTGGTTGCACCATGTCAAACTGTATTTGAGGGTTTCAGGGTAGACGGAGGAAAGGAAAGGTCCCCTGTGCAAGCACCAGTCATTTTTGACTCTGAGGTGATGTTGCTTTCACGTTTTCACGGCAGACTTTTTATGGGGTGGTTTGCCATTGCCTTCCCCAGTCATCTACACTTTCCCCCCAGCAAGCTAGGTACTCATTTTACCAACCTCAGAAGGATGGAAGGCTGAGTCAACCTTGAGCCAGCTACCTGAAAACCCAGCTTCCACCGGGGATTGAACTCAGGTCGTGAGCAGAGCTTAGGACTGCGGTACTGCAGCTTTAACACTCTGCGCCATGGGGCCCTTTTGGGTAGATGGAAAGTTAGCATAAAACACATTTCCTGCCATCCTATAGACTAGAGAGAGAGTACTTCCATAACTGATCCTAAAGGTTACTCCGCAACTAATGACTGCTGCTAAATCTGAGCACAGATTGTCACTTCTACAATAGATGTAAATGATTATTCAAATTCTTAATGGGGCCTTCAGCACTAGATACCAAGCTGAGTCCATCTGAAACACCAGATCCCAAAACTGGAGAGAGGGGGGGAAAAAACACCATGGTTTTACTTTCAGCTGCTGCAAGACAGAATACAAAGTCAAGGATTATTAATACAACTCATCACCCTACACAGTAACCATTGAATATAATGTACAGTTCACTGTAGTCTAAGTGACCAGTCTAAAATGTCATTGCACTTTAATGCTGAAACTAATTTGTAGTTGCTTCAGAACAACATCAACTCAGGATATGTGTGATGTCATCATAACAATAGTGCTAGGCCAGTCAGATTTGGGAAAGGACAGAGTTATGGAAATCCCTCTCCCTAATTAAATCACAGAATGAAGGTTTGAAGTGGTAAATAATAAATCACAAAGAATCTGCAATCTGGTTGCCAAGGAAACTGGCATGCCTTTGCCATAATTGCTGTGAGCCCCATCTTGCCCTTTCTGACACCAAGCCTTATCAAGCATTCTGGTCAGAGAATGAGAAAGTGGCTTTTCTGTTCCTCTCAGGCAGTCATGTAACATGCATTGAGCTTGACTGAACAGGGTCATGGTACCACACAAATGTTGCATTCAACACCATCCCTTTTTTCCCAACCCAAAGACAGTAATTAACTAGTAAGCTTGACTACATTTGTATCAGTCCTGAGATCAGAAATTGCACTAGATTGTTTGACAATGCTTTGAAATGTCTCAGCAGCTGTGTTTAATAGAAAGGTTGCTGCAATTTATTGTTCTAAGGCAAAGAAAATCATTCTGCTTTGGACTATCTCTGGATGGTTTTGTTATAAATTTTAAACCGGAGGGGGGGCATTTATTTTGATTGCAGGCATGTAAAAAAATATGGGGAGGACATCGGCAGTGGTTTCAGTTCACTAATCAGTGCTGCTAAAAACTGAAGACCTCAACCATTTTAATGAAGGTTGTGTTGGATACGGTCGTGGCTGTTTTTAATTTTAGAATCATTCTTCTCATGCAAATAGATGTCAAAGATACAAATATAGTTAACCTTAAGGCATTCTAGCCCCAAGAAGTATAAAAAATACCCAACATAACAATAATTTTTATTGCCAGCCTTAAACAAAACCAGCAAAGACTACCATTATTTTAATAGAGATTCCATCCACAAAAGTAAGTTTGGGATTATAACTTTAGAGTCAAAGACCTGATGAACAAACTAAGCTCTAGAACAGAAGCATCGAGCTCATTTGTTATGAGGGCTGAATTTGACACAAATGGGACATATAAAATGTGATGCCAGGCAGCGGACATATACACTTTATAAAGGATAAAGATAAACACAATTAAAGATGCTATTTTTAACTTAAAATACAAACATGCTGAAAACTCATCTGATATTTTGTTTAAAATGGAAAGGTTGGGGAAGAGTGGAATTTGGCAATGCAGTTATTAAAATAAAACATCAAGAAAAAGCATAAGGATCACAGGAAAAACTAAAAACATTAAATGCTCTGAGTCTAGGAAAATATTAAATGGCTGGGCATTGCAAGCTTTCCTGTTCTCCCCTCTCTTGTGTCTACTGAGATAGACAATGGATCTCCAGTGTAACTGTGAGTTCCCAGGTTAGAGTACTCACTAGGCACCAGTTCTCAGGTCCATTTAGCAGAGACAAGCTGGCTCAAAGCATTAACCCTTTATTTGAAAGAAGTTTCAACTGGCCATAAATGCTGCAAAAGTGAAACTGCTTGATCTCCATTGAAATATACTGCCGCACAGACAAAATTGCAAGGAAAATGCAGAATGAATTTTCCATTAAGGTCTCTGGGCCCAGAAAGACCACCAGTCTTATCTGGGTGCAGAGACCTTAACGGAAAATCCATTCCACATTTTCTTTGTAGCTTTTCAAGTCCAGAAAAACTTCTAGCTGAAGCAGGCAAACATAAGGCAGAAGGAACTAGGAACAAAAGGTGAGGACAAGAGGAGGAGGGTGGAGAAAACTGTCATGGGCTAGGAATTTGAAAGTCTTGCTCTAGAATTCTTTTTTTTCTTTTTTTTAGAGTTCTGGAAAAAAAGAACCAACAGTTAGTACTACCGTACAACTATGGCAGTCAATGCTTTTGAATAGAATCAAAGAGATACTTGCATTAATTTAGATATATTTTTGTTCCATTTCCCCCTCCCATTCTCTGTTTTTATTTATTATTTTCTTTTGAGAGAGCATAAGAGACAAGTATAGAAAAGGATTAGAAGTGGCTATTTGAAAAAAGGAAAAGTTAATGAAAGTACCAGCCAGAGCAAGGAGATTGACTGATCACTGTGGTGGTCAGAAGAGAACTGGTGGGATGTCTGTCTCCATTTTGGTCAGCATGCATGGTGAGGTTCCTGCATAGGCCCACTGGGAGTTCAAACGCAAAATTCCCTTGGCTTGTTAAATACCAATCGGGGTCAACACGGGCACACTATCTCATGGGTATGATGCACAGAGACCATGAAGAAGATTGCCAAGTTCTTCAGAGCAAGTTATTTGCCTACCCTAAGATTCATCTTCAGCAGCAGTGATGAACACATCTGTTCGATGCATTTACAATGGTCCCTTAGGATTGGCTGGAAGAAAATATGCATGGTGACACGGAATAAACATCCTTCCAAGATTTTTCCTCCAGAAATAACTGAGACAATACCATGCGTCCATGAAGTTGTCCACGTACTTTCATTTAAAAAAAAAAATGTCAGTGGCTATCAGAAATATCATTGCATAGGCATCCCCAATGCAATTTGTTAATTCTTATGTTAAACCTCCTATACTACAAGTACTTTATTTTGCTGTTGTCATTATACATAGCAGGTTCTCAGAATAGGGAATAACCAAGGGAGACAAAAAAAAAAATTCTTATCCTTCTTTAGGATTTCCAGGTCCAACTAAGAAAATATTTTTATTTTTATTTTTATTTATTTTTATTTTATTCCATTTATATCCCACACTCCCTGCCGAGGCGGGCTCAGGGTGGCTCACACAGACATGCATGTGCATGATTCAACATAGTAGTACAGCATTAAAAACATAAAATGTAGAGCAAAAATAAACATAAAATATATTTAAAATGTTTCGGTGCCATGATCTTACATTTTCCAATTATATAGTTCTCTGTATAGCAGATCTTATCCTCTCTGCAGCTGCTATACAGCAGATTGTTGGTGGTGGTTCACATATTGCTTTAAACTGTAGTGGTTAACAGCCAAGTTCACAAATGCCTGGTGGAAGAGTGCCATCTTACAGGCCCTGCAGAACTGTATGAGCTCTTGCAGCGCCCTGACCTCTTCCGGCAACTCATTTCACCAGCTTGGGGCCACTACAAAGAAGGCTCTGGCTCTAGTTGACATGAGCCTCGCATCCTTAAAGCCGGGGATTGTAAGTAGATTTTGTGATTCAGATCGAAGTGCTCTCCGGGGAACATGTGGGGAAAGGCGGTTCCTCAGGTATGCAGGCACCTGGCCATATAGGGCCTTAAAGGTAAGAACCAACACCTTGAAATAGGCAATAGGCAACCAGTGCAGCGCTTTCAGCACGTTGAATGTGTTCCGTATAGGAAGGTCCATTAACAACCTGGCTGCTGCGTTCTGCACTAATTGAAGCTTCCGGGTTCGAGACAAGGGCAGCCCCATGTAGAGGGCATTGCAGTAATCCAATCTTGAGGTGACCGTGGCATGGATCACTGTTGCCAAGTTGCTGCGTTCAAGGTAGGAGACCAACTGCCTTATCAGCCGTAGATGATAGAAGACTGATCTGGCAGTTGCTGCCACCTGGGCCTCCATATTTAAAGAGGAATCCAAGAGCACCCCTAAACCTTTGACCTTGGGCGCCGGTGTAAGTGGTGCCCTGTCCAAGGTCGGTAGTAATACCTCGGTTCCCAGACCTCCACGACTTAGGTACAGGACCTCTGTCTTCGTCAGATTCAACTTCAGTTGACTCAGTCTGAGCCACCCGGCCACAGCCTGAAGTTCCATGGTCAGATCTTCCATGGAGGAGTTGGACTGGCTGCCCATCAGTAGATAAAGCTGGGTGTCATTCGCATATTTATGGCATCCCAGCCCAAACCTCTGGGCAATCTGGGCAAGGAGGCGCATGTAGATATTGAACAACATTGGGGATAGAACTGCCCCTTGTGGCACACCACACACAAGTGGGTGCCAATGGGACAGTTTCTCCCCTATCGCTACCCTTTGTCCCCGACCCTGAAGGAAAGAGGAGAGGGACTGTAAGGCCAACCCCCGTATCCCAGTGTCGGCAAGGCGGCAGGTCAACAACTGATGATCCACCATGTCAAACGCGGCCAATAGATCTAGAAGCATCAGTACTGCCAAGCTACCTCTGGAGGTCATCCATGAGAGCGACCAGAACCGTCTCCGTTCCATGGCCCGGGCGGAACCCAGATTGGAAAGGGTTCAGTACGGAAGTATCATTCATGAAGCTTTGTAACTGCACCACAACTGCCCTCTTGATAATCTTGCCCAAAAAAGGCAAGTTTGACACCGACCGATAATTTGCCAATACGGCCGGGTCCAAAGATGGTTTCTTTAAGAGGGGGTGGACAATTGCCTCTTTAAGAGGCTGAGGGAAGGTCCCCTTAGGTAGGAACTGATTTACAATTTCCCTCAGGGGGACCCGAAGTTCATCCCGGCTAGCCTTTATAAGCCAGGACGGACATGGGTCCAGACTACAAGTAGTCGGGACGTATAATAGAGAGCATACTGTCAACTTCCTCCAGGCTGAGTGGAGTGAAGTAATCCAAAACCTGACTAGAAGATGTACACGGAGCCTCAAGTTCCTTTACTGTCTCAAGAGTGGCCGGGAGGTTGCAGCGTAGTGACAAGACCTAATCTGCAAAAAAACTCGCAAAAGCCTCGTAGCCTATGTCCAATTCCCTAACATTTTCATTACCCTGTGGAAGGGTAGTTAGTGACTGAATTGTTCTAAACAACTGTGCTGAGTGTGAGTATGCAGATGCAATTGTGGCCGTAAGATGGGCTCTCTTAGCAGCCTTGACTGCCATCTTATAGCTTCTCATAAACGACCTATAGGATGTTCTTGTCACTTCGTCGTGGGCACGCCGCCACTGCTTCCCTAGCCATCTCAGTCTGTTTCATCAGCCATAGCTCCGGGGTATACCATGGAGCCAGCTTTGAGCGGGGACGGAGAGGGCGCCTGGGAGCAATCTCATCAATGTCCGTGGAAAGCTGGTTATTACAGGTCTCCACCAGCTCATTGAGAGAATCGCCAGGGGGTCAAGAGTCTCGCAAAGATTTCTGAACACAAACACATATAACTTGTAAAGTAACTAACACTTTTGTACCGAAGAAAATGCTGACATGCACATTAAGATTTTATATTGCTAACTATGGTCAGTATCCTGTTACTCAAGAAGTTCCATCTGCTAAAACGGTAGCAAAGAAAGCCATGTGCTCTGGGCCTTGGGATCACCACCATGGCATGTGGTATAAAAGAACCAAAGTTATTTAGATGCAAACTGTCACACAGTTCTATGCCTTCCCTTTACATGATTTTACCATTGAAACACAGTTTATTTTAAATACCTTACAGTGCAACTCTAAACAGAGGTACACCTTTCTAAATCAACTGCCTAAATCAATTAATTTATAAGGATATAACTATGCATAGGATTGCACTGTTATTCATTAAATACTATTCTACTGGAAATGGATATACTAGAACACTGGACACAGAAACCACATCTTCTGAATAAATCAACATACATAGATAAATTATAGGACAATCATAACAATGTGCAAACACTTCTGTCATAATATGTAATCATCTAACTGTTGTTGTTGGTAGCTTTTCCAAAAAAAATGGGAGCATTAAATAGTACACAATAAAATCAATCTAAAAAAAACAAGTTATAAGAATGCTACTATCTTTGTGGCCTGCAGAGTAATATAAAATATAACCACAGTTGTATTCATCTAAGAAATTTGCAAGGACAATTGCATTATTTTGTATCTTTTGGCTCACTTCACAAATGTGAGCCCAGGAGACTACCCAGGTTTACACATCAATATTTTCTTTCCTGTCTTCCAAGACATTCACATTCCATAAGCATCAAACTGGGCATCATCTGATTGGTTTTCCCAGGCACACACCACGATGCACAAAGAGTTCAAAATTATCTGTATCCTGCACTTTCATAATCCACTGTGAAAAAAGTACCTCAGTCTCTCCTGTTGAGTAGGAAGTCCTGCCAACCTGATATTTCTTAATCTGAACAGTTTTCCAGGTGGTCAATTTGATTTGTCAATGCTTTAAAATCTTCAGTGTATCATCTGTTAGAACAGCACTGAGTCCATCAATCATTGTCTCCAGGCCTACAGTTTTTTACTACATTTCTTTCTATAATCTTGAACAGGAAGCTTTCAGACTTTCAATCTATTTTGCCACTATACCTTAAATTGCATCTAAGCATTTACTAATATTTGCTGAGTTTCAGTAGACAACTGTTAGTGCATTTGGTATACCAAACCTGAATCTCTTGAAACTAAAATGCTGGTAGGCTGGACCCAAGATATTACATATACATAAGATCTACATGTTTTAATATCAAATACCCAACCTTCTCTCACTTCTTTCTTTGCGCTCTCACACTTATTTTTTTAACTGTTTTAAGAACAGGTCTACTTTTAAACATACAGGTTCATGGACATCAGATCTAATTTTGCCTCCAGATTGCCACATCTTTGAGACAGGGATCCAGTAGTCTTTTCTGTATGTTACTCTTTAAAAAACAAAATGAATACTAATTATATAATAATTATTATTATAACAGTGCCATCATTTGTTCCTTGGACAGGCCCCAACTAAAAAATCCAAAATACTCCAAGTAATAGTCACTTGAACACACACAACTCTAAATCTCATTTACAATTTCAGATATATGAAATAACATACCTTCATTTTAACTAAAGCAACTGCCCAGTCATCATGCAAATAATCAAGAGAATTAATATGCGTTTTCATTTTATCTTTAAAAGGTTTACATACTCGTTTTCCTGTTTTTTTTTCAACAGTGTACATTACAGTGAAAATACAGTTTATCAAAGTGTGCTTCAGAAAATAAAAATCAATTTAACTGTTGTTACCATGGTGCCCATGTCAAGTTGTAGTAGAACATCTTTTTGAATAAAGAATTATACTCTGTGTGTGCAACTACACAGTTATAAACCATGTAAGACCCTGTTTATTTTCCATGTTGCCATTTACTCCAGCTTTTAACCTTTCAAATGACATTGAACGCTTTTGTAATCATAAAATAGCATTTTAAAAAACCCTGTTAATCTGAAAGGGACACATTACGACATATCTCCCTGGTGCTATAATAATTTAATTTCTTTTTTTCAAGACAAACCAGTTGGAAAGTGACCATCTGGTAGTGTGCAACCACTACTCAAGTAAAGTAATGAACAAAATGTCCTCCATTTCCAGAAAGAGAAGGTGCGTTAATTGAAAAAAATTCATGAAACAAAACATGTGAGGTTAACAGATTGATTCACCAGAAAATAAAGTCTCCATTTCTTTGATTATTGTTACATTCAATGGTTGCAGAGAAGATGAAACAGATATAACTTTTTGTTGAACATTATGCATCCCATAAACTACAAAAGTAAGGACTCTTGAATAAAAGCTATAAAAGAGTAATTCAAGGTCCTCCAGTGCTTTTATTCATCATTTGAATGGCTTTTCCTTGTGCAGGTAACTGTTGATTGAGAAACTGCACACATAGTTTTTGTCCCTCAAAATAAAGTTATTTTCTAGCAATCTAGATACTTAATCAACATTTAGTAACACATTGTAGGTAAAGAAAGATAAATGCAACTGGACAAATTGTAATAAAATAGACCAAACTATATTTGTATAGCTGCACATAGTCTGTGCAGAGTTCCAATCGCAATATAGCTTGACTCAGAATATAATAATTTATCAATTGATTTTATGCATGTGGTTACCATCTAGAGCCATTGAGTCTGGGCCTCATATTTCACACTATACAATATTCAGTTTTCTAGGAGGACTCTGTAATGCAGCAGATAAGAGTGCTAAACTGAAACATGGGAGAGATTCACTTTCCCATTCTTGCTCAGCCATGCAGTTCACTGGTTTAACATGAGCAATAAGTTTAACAACTTTGAACGTTGTGCTCCTCCTTATATTTAAAGCACTGCTTAATAGTAATTAACACACTTCACATCTACAAATTAACTAATTTCTTCTACATTGTAAGGTCTTACAAAATGGAAGTGAATAAGGCATATAATCAACCAAAACAGTGAAAATTCTACAAGCATTTGGAATTTCAAAATGAATGCCAAAGAGAAGGTCTAAGTTATAGATTTCCAAGCATCTTTGTTTCAAATTTGAACTTTTTTTGTGGGGGTGGGGGGTGTTAACATACCCTTTAGAACTGGCAATTCCAAATTCAGTCCAAAGAATGTTTCTTTGTCATACAACAGGAATCTTGATGAGATCTTAATGGCTAAATTATTACTTCAAAACTCTGAAATAAATAGTTTTGATGGGACAGCTGAATCCTACAGTAGTGATGATAGTGAAGAAGGTCATTCAGTGACCACTTACACTAGTGCTGTCCCGCAGAACTTAATATAACTGTGCCATGGGAAGTGATTACTGAATCATCCCCACAAGTCTAATAACTAAGCTTCTTTTATTTATGAAATGATGTGAATGCTTTAGACACCACTGCATCTTGCTGATTAACCATTAATGAAATGATACACACATCCAGGTGTCTAATAAGTGAATGGATCTCACTGCTTTCCCTTGCTCCTTTTAAAACTATATTTCATAATAGCAATAAGACATTTTCACCATGTATTTCACAGGGAATATAGCCCTTCTGGGACTGATAAAGTCACTCTGCCTTCATTCAGCCTTGTAACGCTGCATGAAATGCAATAAATGCTGGGATATGTGATGCTTGCTATGTGTCTTCTTGCACACAGTTTCCTCCCAAGCAAATTGTTCTTGCTTTCACATGAACACATAATTTAAACTATGCTCCTGGTGGGGTAGGGGGGGAAAAAGAAAAAGAAAACAATTTAAATGCTGCACACATATAGCTAGTGTGGAATAATTCCTACTGAATTAGGCAGCTCTTTAGGTGCTGGCATTGGACTTTTTCCAGATCAGATAATTTTGAATACTGCAATCAATTTGTCTCAACACCTCCACTTTTCTATAAGAAACATACTGTGCCAATTACCAACAATAAAACTGCCATTCAGACTCAGGACTGACAGAACACATTCCATGACAACCATCTTTCCTCTGCCAAAGTTTGGTGAAGTAAAGCAAAGGGAAGTTAATGAAAAAGCCAAAGGTTCAGACTCTTTAAAGTATCTTTTGTGAATATCTTTTCACTCATACTCACAGTATTTCTATACAGTTGTTTTATGGATAGATTTCAAACATAGAGATGCAGCTGGGATTGTGCACTTTGCAGAAGGTTGTGCAAACTGTCCACAGGAAGGAGGGGCAAAGTCATAATAGGAGCAATGAAAAGAACACCTACTGAACCTCAGCCTCTGTATAAACCTTCTATCAGTTTTTTATAAAACATGTTGTCTAATGCCAAGAAAGCCAACCAAAATAAGGGATTCTCTAACTGCACAGGTATATACTTTTATGAAGGCAGCTTTACATGTTCAGTGATATAAATTAAAAAAAATTCATAACAGACTAGATGGTAGCCCTACTGCCAGACTGAATCAGAAAAACACTGAATTCTATTTGACACATTTCTTTTTAAAAATCTTATTGGTAAAGTCTTGGACCCACACTATTTAAACAGAGTTACCACTACACTGATAACCAGTAAGAATGGCTATAGTACAAACATCTGACTTGGTCTAGTTTCTTGCCCACATTTGTAGCAGAGATACCAAGTCTTTCACCATACTAACACCTCAAGTATGAGCACTGTTGGGGACCTGCTCATTGCGCCTGTCATATCCCGTTAATGCAACTTTGATTTGCCTTTGTTCTGACAGTAGCAAACAGCTGCTTGTAAATGAGCCACTGTCCCTGGGCTGCCTCCCATTATTCCCCGCTTTTGTTTGACAAGGTCACTTGCTGAGGGGATTTGGGGGGAGAAAGAGTATACAAGCCTACAGAATTAGAGTTAAACCACAGGCAACCCAGTTTGAATGCTCTTATCCCCACCCCCATGCATCAGCAAAGTAAGAATAACAAAGAGATAATATTTTTGCCTCTGTGAGCAAGCCAACCTGGGTTTTATTTTTTTCCCTCTCTCTCCAGTAGTATTGATTTCATAATCCCAGCACTATTTTATTAAAAGCAAGTCATATTTTGATAAATCCCCTTTCAATTCAAATCTTTCTGAAAGTTATATAAAAGATGGATTTAATTACAAAACACGATTGACACAGCCAGATTAATATTATATTATTCATTTGGCTGACATGATACAACATGAGACAATGTGATTCCATCTAACATCAACTGTAGCAAACTGTACACTGATATACAAATTGCAAGGGCTGCAATATTTTTACTAGAATATTTATTTTGTATGCATGTTGGGCCAAGTTTGGCCAGAAAAACTAGACCTCCAAGAAGAGTCTCATAAGCAAAATATTATACTAACTGCTTTTTTAATGGGTTGCAGATATTTACGAGTTTGGAAGTATGTAACTATAGGGCTTGTACTTCCAAACACACTGAAAATTTACACATGACATCAATCCCCCCCCCCCCTTTCAGGGGCCCTCTCTCTTTAGTCTGACCCATGATCTCAAGGACAACAAAAAACTAAACAGACATTAGGGTATTGCTTCTCTTTATTCCAGTGTGCTTTTGCTGAGAGTGAGTGGCAGATATTCAAATAAATGGCTGACAGGATAGTAGGAGATACCCTGTGGCAGTTGCCTGAACGAGTTTTCAAAATTTCACACATGAAAAAGAAAGGCGAGGGCCTACTTGAAGCATTCTTTTAACTTCTTCATCAAGAGCCATTCAGAACAATGAATTGAAATAATTCTTAAAGGTATCTTTTCAGCCACCCTGCTACCTGCCTAATTCCAAAGAGTAATCCATGATTGTTCCATTCTGTATCTAATCAATTTAAAGAATATTTAAGCTTTTCTCTGATCTCTACCATTTGTGCTCAAGTCAACTGGCTGTCAAACCAATATTTAGCAAAAACAAGGAAAACCACTGCATCTGTTCAAAATGCAAAAAAAGAGAGAAGTTCTTCCTTTTTTTAATAGAGAGAAATCTCTGTTATCTTTAAGAAAAATTGGCAATGTTTTTCACACAGCAGAATACAATGTATAAAATATCTGATTTCTCTACCACCAATGGATTTTCTGTGCTCTGAAGAGGGGGAAATATTGTTTACAAGCCCTTTATAGTTTATTAACTTTTTTGCCAAATCTATTTTTCCATTCCATTCCCAGCTATAATATTTCTCAACCAGTCACTTACATTCAGCTGAAACAATTTCCCTTTAAGTCTCAGCTGGGTTACTTACTGTCAAACTCTATTTATGCAATAATTACTTACAGATCTTGTGAACTTCAAACAAATTGTTTTGGTAATCAACACCCAAGAAAATATTAGTGTAATAATAAACTGTAATACATTCCAATCCAATAGTGACCAAAGTATGAACACCGTCAATTTAGTTTGTAGGGAGTATTCAGGCTTGATTTGACATAGAACCCAATTATTTGTCTTTTTGTCAGTCCAAAGTATCTGCGAAACTTTTCCTCAAATGAATCAACTACTTTCAGTCTGCTTTCTCCACTGTCCAGCTTTCACACCTATATATAATAGTGGGAAATACTAAGCCATGAATTATTTTGATCTCTAGCAACACATTCTTAAAAGATGTTTTCTAGTTTCTTCATGGCTGTCCTTCCCAGTCTTCACACTCCTTTTGATTTTCTGGTTGCAGTTTCCCTTTTGGTTGATGATTAAGCCAAGGAATAGAAAATCTGTAACAATTTTAATTTTTCCACAGTCAACCTTAGAGTTGTGCAACTCCTTAGTAATCAATTCTGTTGTCTGTTTGATATTCAACTATAATCTTGGTTTGGTACTTTCGGTTTTATATCTCCACTATTTTCTGCAAGTAATACGGTGCCATCTGCATATCTCAAACTGTTAATTTCACTAAATCTAATCAAGTTTTCCTTATATGTACTGCATACAGATTAAAAAGATAGGGAGATGAAATACATCCTTGTCTGACACCTTTGCCATTCTGTTTCTCCATATTCTGACTTAAAAGTAGCCTCTTCTCCAGAGTATAAATTGCACTTCAAAACAATCTGATGCTATGGCATATTTATTTGCATGCAAAGGTAACAATACAATGAACATTCATGTACATTCATTTAACATTTTTACTTTGTTGACAGTAGATAGACAACTGATATTTCTGTGCTGTCTACAGTATGTTGTTCTCAATTCAATCTAAAGCTCCAGAGCTGGCTCTGTACCATGAGTTTACCCAAAGTAATCTTGTATGTTGGCAGAGAGAGCTGTAAATTAGCCCACTGCAGATCTGATCATGTGGCACAACTGGCAGAATATACCTCTTAAATGACCGGTGGCAAGGTGCCAATTCCCTCTTTCCTCTTTTGCTACCACACTGGCTGAACTTCTTAGGGACGCTAGCTAAAATGATAAATGTCTGGTATCAAACACGGAATTAATCATTACAGACCAACTAAAGTGCTTTTCCTTTGTAAAAATGAGTACTGCTCTGTGTTTTAAGGGAAATCCTTAAAAAAAATTAAAACAACTACACCAAAGGGGTATATTTAAAACAACAACAACAACATAATAATAAAACTGAGTTTGGGTCCTACTTCTGTCATGCTAGGAACAACTTTCTGCAGTACCAATCTCTCTGTCCAGCTGATATCTGATAGATCAGGGGTGTCAAATGTATGGTCCATGGGCCAAACCAGCCCACCCAGGGCTTCAATCAGGCCCGTGGGTTCTTTTCTCCCCCTTCCTGTCCTCACCCTGAGAAGTTCCGAGGCTGCTGATATTCTCAGCTACTTCTTCCTTCTCTTTTCAGAGGCTAAAGCAGAAAGCAAAGCTGCAAAGTAAATAGGAATGAATTTCCATTCAGGCTTCTGAGCAGAGCAAATATGAATGTAAAATCTATTCCACATTTTCCTTGCAACTTAGTCTATGTGTTTCAATGGAGAGGAACTCAGTTTAACTTCCCAGCATTCCTATGGCCAGCTGAGGCTTCCTGGAATTGTGTCCTTGCAAAGCAAGCGTTGCTGCTTTGAACCAGCTTTGTTTCTGCTCAATGGAGTGAGAACTAGTGCCTAGTAAGTACTCTAACTTGGAACTCATAGCCAAAGGGGGATATTACACTGGAGAGCCATTGCTAATCTGAGTAGACCAAGGAGAGAGGGAAAGAAGCTTGCAATGCCTTGCCATTTGATGTTTTCCAAGGCTCATTTTATTTTATTTTTGTTTCTGCTGTGATCCTTGTGCTTTTTCTTGATGTTGTATTTTTAAAATTGCATTGCAAAATCCCACTATTCCCCCATCTTCCAGTATTAAATATTGCAAGAGTTTTTAAGCATGTTTGTATTTTAAGTTTTTAAAAATGATATATTTAATTGTGTTGACCTGTGTCCTATATAGAAGTCTGTATCTCTATCTGCCATTACATTTTAGGACATGCATGGCTCGGCCCCACAAAGTCCCATTTATGTCAGATCCAGCCCTCCTAACAAATGAGTTTGACACCCCTGTAGGACACTCATGGTTCAGCCCCACGAAGTCCCATTTATGTCAGATCCAACCCTCCTAACAAATGAGTTTGACACCCCTGTGCTAGATGGACTATATTAAAATAATTGTACAACTCTGAAGACATATGGTATCCAGTATTACTGTTATTTCAACCAATAGCCAGATTCTTCCAAAAAAAAAGTTTCTTATTGGTCAAGACTAGTAAAAATAAATTCCTCAGTATGAAAATAAACAAAATAATATCCAGCTTCTAGTCAACAAAACCTCAGACATGTTTATTCCTCACCAAAACCATATACAAAAAAAGCAACATCCCCCAGCAAACAATCCAGAAATACAGTCATTCCATAATCATATGCCTTTTTTTTCCCTACAAGAACTTCTCCAGTCATTTAACTGTGAGTATTATATCTGATTTCTAGATCTGTAACCAGTGCAGGCTGTAGTCAGTCCATGTCTAGGACCTACCAAAAAGCTTCCATGAATGGAAGCAATTTCCAATCACAGAGCAGAACTTCCCAGCATTCCTTCCCTTCCGCAGCAATCAAATGATGATCCTAAAAGATGAACAGTGCAGTCCTAAAAGCACTTTCTATTACATTGAATAGACCTTAGTAGAATTCGGAGTAGGACTGCACTGTTAGGATTGCTCTCAGAGAATCACCAGGAACTATGCAGAAGGAGGGGGGGATTGCCCCCTACCCCATGTCCTTTGAAGTTCATTTTCTGAAGTCTTAGCTTTACAGTACTTTCTCAGATAAGTTCAACTGTGACCCAAACCAGTGATAAAGACCATTGTGCTCATAAGACTCTTATAAGAAATATGAGGAAAACACCTGACAAATTATGTTCTGTGAATATATGGTCACCAAGCAGTTGGCTTGGGCAACATAAATAAAACTTTTTTTAACAAAAAGCGACAAATAACTTCAACAAAAGCTAATCATTCAGACATTCTCTGAGTAAAGTGTACTTCCGGGGGAGGAAAAGGTCGAGCTGAGCTGCTTCTCATAACGGGAGCAGGCTGGAACTTCTGTTCGGGGTAGTGGAAGGCAATTTAATGCCTACTGCCTACTTTTCTCAGTCAGAGATTAGTCCAAGATATGCACAGGAAACTTTGAGATTTACCTTGGCTAAAAGGGAGTCCCGGGGGGGGGGCTCCTTTAAGGCTTTGAGGGGTCTCCGGGAAGAGTTGCATCTTTATCATCTGCAGAAGTTTTCAGAGTCATTTATTTGACATAGCTCGACAGGATCCTAACCTTCTTGGACATTGCTAAACATCTAAAGCTTTGCAAGACCGGTGGGAACTTGGATAATTGGAAGAGAAGGTACAAATTACTATCTTTCATTCCGGAACTGTTTACAGCTTAATGGAATAAATTTAAAAGGTGGGAAAGGAAAATCTAGAAAGTCTGGAAGAAGAGGGGAGGAAGAGGTGAAATTTGGACTTCATAAATATAAAAGACAGTGTTAAAAAGTGCTAAAAAGTGGAAAGGAATTTATTGTTTAGTCTACTTGCGGTTTTGAAAAAAGAGCACCATCGTCACAGACCTGCAGCACATTCAAGCAAGACAGGAATTACGTCAAGTATCGTGAGATCTCCTTACAAGTGTGAATGAGGCTTCGTGGCAACAAAAGCAGAAACATCGGTGGCCATTGCTGGGAGGTCAAAATAAAAACAATGTTTTTAAAGAATTCGGGACATTAAAAATTGGAGTTAACTGAGAAGAGGGTAAGAAGTTTTGAATCTGATAGTCGAATTGGAAATTGGTGAGGTCCAAATTTTCATTTTTTAAATGTCTGAACACAAGCAGCCTCGTACAAGGGCTACTTCATTGGAAAAATGCAGGACCAATTGGAGGCAATAGAAGCCAAAATGATGAAAGGGGTGAGAGAGATGAGAAATGAATTGGGGAAAAAAATGATTGCAGAGATATGGAAGATCTCAGAAAGGAAACTGAGGAAACATCTAAGAAAGTGCAGGAGGTAGAAGGCAGAATGAAAGTATATGATTCCGCCTTGTTGAAAATGCAAGGAAAATGCAAGGAAAAGTGACAATCCATAACTGCAAATTGATGGAGACTCAGATTCGTCTGAGAAGAGTACCTGAGAAGGAGGATGGTGATTTAAAAGAATATATAATAAAAACAATTGCAGAATTTTTAGAGGAAGACCCTGAAGAGTCTAAAAACATGTATGACTATATGTATAGAGTGAAGTCACTTTATGCCAAGAAAAATAACTTACCAAGAGATGTTGTCATAAGATATATGACAAAGGGAATGGTGGGAAGGATCATGAGTAAAAACTTTGAAAAGACATTGATAGTGGGAGGCAATAGAATGAGAATCATGAAGGAGCTGCCAAGGCAAGTGATAAATGATAGAAGAACATATAAAAAGTTGACAGAAAAATTGAGAGACAATGGAATGAGGTTTAGATGGATAATACCTGAAGGCTTGAGCTTTGAACTCCAGGGGAAAGAATCACAATTACAAATGCACAGGATATGCATAGATTTTTTGAAGAAAATAAAGAATTTGCACCATGATGGATTACAAATTATTGTCTTGGAATGTAAATGGACTAAATTCATCACAAAAAGGAAGGGCACATTTCATTGGATTAAGAAACAAAACTATAATATAATTTGTTTGCAAGAAGTGCATATCAAACAAAACAATTATAAATTTTTATGGAACAAAGAATTGGGAGTAGAATTTTTTTCATTGGCTGAACAGAAAAAAAGGGGAGTGGTTTTTTATATTAAAAAAGAATTGGAGCCAAAATTAGTATTTAAAGATAAAGATGGAAGATTTGTAGCAGTAGAGTTAATATTAGATGGGAAAAAACGTTATTGGGACTCTATGTGCCTAATGGTGCAAAGGATGTTTTTTTTTTAAAGACATTATCCAACAGCTTGATGAATTGACCTATGACCAAGTTTTGATAATGGGAGATTTTAATGGAACAGTTAAGAACTCATTGGACAAGTCGGGAGGGGGAAAAAAATAGTAAAGAAGGAAAATTGCCAAAGTCTTTTTTGAACTGGTTAAACAAGATAATCTGGAAGATATATGGAGGAAATTTAACCCTGAAGTTCAGGACTATACTTTCTTTTCTGCAAGACACAAAACCTTTTCTAGAATTGACATGTTGTGGGGATCTAAAGATTTAGGTCTTATAACAAGGAAAATAGAGGTTTTACCTAAAATTGGTGCTGATCATAACCCAATAATGTGGATTACAAAATTGTCCAAGAAGGTGAGAAGATGGAGATTGAATGAAGATTTGCTACAGAATAAAGAAACAGGGACATACCTAGAAAATGAAACTAAAGCTTTTTTTCCAAGTGAATGACAAAGAGGATATTAACTTTCAGATGGTCTGGGATACCTGAGAGGAATGTTGATTACTTTGAATAATAAAGATAAGAGAGTAAAAGAAAAACAGTTGTTGGGCATTCATAATGAAATAAAGAAAAAGGAAGGGGAGTTGAGAAAAAGGCCAGGGGAAAAGAAAATTTTAAAGGAAATTACAATATTACAAACTCAATTGAGATATTTGTTAAATAAAGAAGTGGAATGGAGTTTGAAAAGACTTCAGCAGAAATCATTTGAGGGAGCAAATAAACCGGGAAAGTATCTGGCTTGGCAAGTGAAGAAAAAGAGAGAAAACAGAATTATTAACAGAATTGTGGTAGATGGAAGAGAAGTGGTTACTCAAGAGGGAATAAAAAGAATTTTAAGTACTATACCAAATTGTTTAAAGGTGTTAAAATAAAGAAAGAGAAGATGGATGAGTAATTACAAAAGATAAAAATAGAGCCCTTAACTGAAAATATGCGAAAAGTTTTGAATGATCCAATTGAAAAAATAGAAATTGAAGCAGCAATTAATGCAATGAAGAATGGAAAAGCACCTGGGCCTGATGGATATACAGATAAATATTTTAAATCTTTTAAAGATGAGTTAATACCAAAATTGCAGAAGTTGATGAATACATAAATACTATGTATAAATACTAGCATATAAATTACTTCTACAGTGGTCTACAGAAGATGAAGTAGTGAAATCACAAATGATTAAATGGGCAATTAATGTAAATAAAGAAATATAAATGGAAACCTGGACTGGGCACTACAGGCCGTGGCTGAGTGGCTCAGACTGAGTGGACTAAGACTGAATCTTGCGAAGACAGAGGTCCTTTGTTTGGGCCGTCGTGGTCCAGGGGGGGAAATACCCCTACCAGCTTTTGACGGTGCGCCGCTGATGGCGGCGGACAGGGTCAAAAGCCTGGGGGTGCTACTGGAGCCGTCCCTAAAGATGGAGGCTCAGATAGCAACCACTGCCAAGTCCGCGTTTTTTCATCTTAGGCGGGCAAGGCAGTTGGCCCCCTTCCTGGACCGCGACGACCTAGCAACAGTGATCCATGCTACGGTCACCTCGAGGTTGGATTACTGCAATGCCCTCTACATGGGGCTGCCCCTGTGCCGGACCCGGAAATTGCAGCTGGTGCAGAATGCCGCGGCCCGGCTGTTATTGGGCCTCCCAAGGTGGGGGCACATTCGGCCGGGTCTTCGGGCTCTGCACTGGCTTCCAATAATATACCGGGTCCGGTACAAGGTGCTGGTCATTACCTTTAAAGCCCTATATGGCCTGGGACCTGCCTACCCGAAGGATCGTCTCTCCCCACACGTTCCCCAGAGAGTACTGAGGTCTGGGACGCAAAACCTTCTCACCATCCCCGGGCCCAAAGAAGTCCGTCTCAAGACAACCAGAGACAGGGCCTTTTCTACAATGGCCCCCACATGGTGGAACCAGCTGCCGGAAGAGGTGAGGGCCCTGCGGGATCTTACTCAGTTCCGCAGGGCCTGTAAGACAAGCCTCTTCCAGCTAGCCTACGCCTGACTAGATTAATGTAGCTTATCAGACTTTAGTGAAATATACGGTATAGTTTTAATGTTAAGATTTTAAGGTTTTAATTGCTGTAAGATTAGCTGACCATAGAGGCCTTGAGTTCCTGGGTGAATTTAGCTTTATGGAACAATAGTAGTCTGGTAATGTGTAATTCAAGACCAATAAAATAAAATTAGATAAGCATTACTAAAGTTGAAGCTGAACTTGTAATGCCTTGCAGGGTCACACAAGGTATATTACTAAAAAAAAAAATCATTAAAAAGCCAGCACAAGACTTTAGGAGACAGACTGCACACAAGATGAGAAAATACTGGACTTTAGGTTTGTAAGCATTATTTCCCCAATGAATATGCGAACAAATGCCTCCACTGTCCTGCTCTAAAAGAAAATTTAAAGGACCTTGGCTTGCTGCATGAATTAGTCTAAACACACCCAGAATTTATTTTCAGTAATAGTGTAGTTGGCAATAGCTTGTAAAACATCACTTGCTAAGGGTGAAAGCACTAAATCTTCTCAGCTATCAATGCCTAGGCTTTAAATTCAACCAGCATCTGAGTCTGAACATCTCAGATTACATCATTATGAAGAGCAGTACCTCTGGGTATAGATGTAGCTGAAGAGATTTGCCAGAACCTGTGTAATGTCCACTAATGCCTGGTCATTTTTGTATTGAACTAAATTCCTTTAGCCTGAGTTTCCTTCAGGATTATCTCACTAGGCAGTAGCAGCAACAGGCTTGTTTATGGTGGTCTGCACTTGCCATACTATAAAGTTGTCACTGAGTAGGCTTGCCAATCCCATGTCCCCAGATTGAGAACCAATCGTGCAAACAGAAAAAAAGAAATTCTGTAAGTAAGCTGATGCCTTAGCATGGGTTCCACATAAAAATTCAGGCAGACCGTGGAAGTGGCAAATGAAACACGAATTAAACTTGGGACTCGTGTAGCTGCACTGTTGGATAGAGGACTGCTACCTCTATGCCATTCAAGTAATACGGTATTCCTGCATTCATCAGAAAACAGGATTCAAGGACAGTAGGATACATACCTTATAATCAGAGGACTGTATATGGACTAAATAGGAACCAACAAAAGTATTTGTAGATTTGGAGCTCGGTCAGAATCATATGGATTATGTTTAGTTATATATTTTGAGTTCTAATGAAATGTGCATGTTAAAAAAGAAATGAATGTGTAAGAATTTTCTGAGTATATAAGTTTTCACAGTGTTTCCTCATAATTTAAACCAATCTATACACTGTGGTTTCCAGTTTGAAATAATCCCCAGGTCCCAGAAGGGGTTACCCTCATATTGCAGGCTCCTTCCTGCTTGCAGCCAGCTGTTCAGCAGAGGGAAGCCCCGCCCCAACAGCCACCAGTACCTTTCCACCTCAAAAGACTTAAGATATGCTTGGGAACAGCTTGCTTTTTAAAAGGTGTGTGTGCCTTTAAATCTCCAGAGCCGGGTTGAATGGGGGAAGGGTGAGCCTGCAGAACAACATGGTTGTTGCAAGAAAGGGAAGCGAAGTAGCCCATCCCTCTGTTTGTTTTACATTCCCTTCAGAGGTTGTTTGCACAGGAAAATAGAGAGTAAGGAGTAAAGTAGAATCTCTGGTTTCCTTGTGTTAACTTGGTTGAGTATACAGCGTTCAACAACTCCCATGGTGAGTAAATTGCCCCAATGAGACCACAAAGTGTCCAAACTGTGTTTACTTTGGTAGCTTTGTATGTGGAAGTAAAAGTGGAAGTGGAAGTGCAGCCGGCTGCTGAGGATGAGGAAATGTATTCAGGGGAACTGCATTGCTGTATTTTTATTTATTTGTTTTTGGGAATGGGGAAAGTCTCCTGGCCCCACAGCAAAGTCTCCAGGTATTTTCTGAGTTAGACTTGGCAACCCTATCACTGAAAAAAAGTTTTATGAAGTCATTGGGACTAGCAAACCAACTCCACCACACCTCTCTAGTACAAATGTTTCATACCACTTGCTCATTAAGTTAGCAGACACTCCTTTACACTGTTCCACAGTCTATTTATGGTCATACTAAACTGCAAAGCCTTTTTTGAATATTTTTATGCTACTGTACCAGCCATGCCTAAATGTTTGAGTACTTTGTATGGATTTGAATTGATTGGCTTCTTAAATTGTTTTTATTGGTTATGTACCATAACAATAAATAATCTGAATCTGGGGAAAAAATCTGAAATGGTCATACTAAGCAGCAGTACAATCAAGCAAAACTTTCCATATGAAATGTCCACGACTCTGGAATCTAATCTTTAAACATTATTGCTATTGTTTTAAACATAAACTATTACAATCTAGATGAAAGTTAGGTGTTCTTAAGTGCCAGCAAAACCAATTAAGTATGATAATATCTAAAGCACTCTGGATCTCACATTTTCTCAACTAGGATACATTTAAACCAGCCCACTCAAGACCATAATATTTGGCAGGAGGGAATTCTGTTTTGTTTTTTTGTTACTTGTTTCATTCCAACTAGAAATACCAACAGTGCAAAGCATGGACCCTTTCTGTGATGTGTGGACAAAAAAAGAAAAATAACATTTTCCGCAATTGTAATTATTTATTAAACTTGTTACCCAAAGAAGTGCCAATATTAATCAGTGAGACACAACAAAAACAAGTTAGCAGGACCAGCCATAAAATTAAACTTTGGACTGTAGTTCAAGAAAAATAGCCATGTTAAAGCAAATTAGAGACCCCAAACATAATACTGCTAAACTGCACAGTTAAACTCATATAGTTCCTGGATTTATAATAGAATCTGTAATTTGGAGCACAGGAGGAGGAATGTATAGGAATATGACAGAGAAATAGAATTTTGTGGAAATCTTTTCTAGAAGCATCTTACTTCCATCTTCAATTTTTAGCAATAATGAAAAACAAATTCAGCTATCTAATCTAAACCCATTGTGCTAGTTCTTAAGTAACCTTGTGTAATTGATTTGGAACTGCAGATGCCAATTTATTTTCTAGCAACTAAAGTGTTTTTGCCACTTTTAATGATGCGTTACCAGATCACCCTCACCAATTGTTCATTAAAGCACAGAAAGGATAGATAAATTTGCATCGAACAGAGTTCTTCAAGTACTTTTTTTGGCCCCAGGTTAGTATCATGTGTATCCCAAAACTTCAGGGCTAGATTACCCTCTTGGCTGTATGATATATCTTCCATTTAATGGCCCAATTAATCACAAAGATATGCTTGGAAGTGAAGAGGAAATCTTGTCTGGATAATAAAGTAGAGATTACAGGATGTCTGAGTGGGAATTGTGCTGTAAAAGCACAAATTGAGCACTTCCATTATGGCTCTACAATAAACTCCATTAGAACTTTTGGAGGGAGTTTAAGGCTACCCAGAATTTAATGTTCATTTTATTAATTAGCCACAAAAGGGTGAGCAAAATAAAAGTGGACTGAATAGTTTCATATTGACATGTAATCAGAGATGGTGTTTTGGTAAAGTTGTAACTAAATGTGTTTTGGTTGCAACAATGCAAACAACTAGGATTAGCTTGCTGAGATAAACAGGGTAAGGAAAGTTGATCCAGTAGTCAAGGGCAGAGGTTCAGACTTGTCCACAGATACATAAACAATGATAGCAACAATGTCAAAATAAGCAATGTGTTCCCAATGTCTATGTGTGTCCATATGAGCTGCAACTATGTTGATGTCATATGTCACAAGATTTCAGTAAAAGTAAGCAAATCTGCTCAGAATCCTTATTCAGTGTGGCTTACTCTCAGGAAAGTGTTCTTAAGAATTTCTTCCCGCTGAGAGCTGACTTCTCCATGAAGCCAGGATGGTCATTAAGGTGGTCCTGAAATTAATTCACTGTGTGCCTAGGTCAAGGTCAAAATGTTATTCTAGTGCCAGTAAGGTGCTAAACAATTCACATGTTTTATATACATCTGTCATGACCCAGATAGGTGTGCCACCTGTTGCTGCCACCACTCTAGATTGATGGTCCCTTGGGAAGGCCCAGAGTACCCTCCCAAGCCCAACCAAAATGCCCCTTTAAGCAGAGAAAAAAAACCCAGGTGTGATGACCAGGCAGAGAATACTAAAAAAAGATAAAGGTTTACTAATACAGGGATGGGTATTTAAACAAGGCAAGGTGCTTAATCAATATAACAATGGATAAAGGAAAATGAAAATAAACCCTAGCACGGCTACCTGTACTTCCCCTAGCTTGTTAGTCGTCAGGGCCCCCAGCACTTTTCCTCAGGCCGACTGTCTGTGACTCACACTACCTTCTGAGTGAGGGATCCTTCTCTTAGCCACAGACTGTCCTCCCAGCCTGACTCTGTGAGAGAAAAGAACACAGTTCCACAGCACACAAAGTTTATGTATCAATCTCCTCACACAATCCCTGGACACTGATTGGCTACAGTGGGTGCCAAGCATTTTGGGGATTGTAGGCTGTGTCTGCTTTCTACTCCCACACTGGTCTTTAGGCCCAGACCTCCCTAGGCCTTGTCTCCCAGTCCTGCACAGATCATGACAACATCTAAATGCACTATTAAAAAGCCTCCACCAACATGAACCTGTCCTGGATGGACAATCAAATGCAAGTGACCAGTATGTGATATTAAGGTATTGTACTATTAGAAAGAAAGAAAGTTGGTTGGTACTCATGACAGGGAGTTTTCAGTTGCTACCTCAAGTTTATGGAAGAGACCATTGATCTCAGTGGTGATAAAATCTTCATTTATTTGTGTAATGACTTTACACCTTTTTATTTAAAAAAAAGAAGGAAAGGAAAGGTAGAATCATAGAGTTGGAAGGGAGCTCTAGGGTTATCTAGTCCAACCCCATGCACAATGCTGGAAACTCACAAATACCTCCCTGCACAATCCCAGTGACCCCTGCTCCACGTCCAGAAGATGGAAAAAAATGTCGAGGATCCCTGGCCCAACAGGCTTGGAGAAAACTGCTTCCTAACCCCAAAGTGGTGATCAGCATTTCCCTGGACATATAAGAAGCAGGCTATTTTAATATTTGATAGCTAAAGTCATCCTTACCTAGATAGTGTAGGGTAGTCCAGTCTCATCAGATTTCTGTGGCTAAGTAGGGCTGGCCCTGGTTAGTACTTGCATGGGTGACTACCAAGGAAGTCCAGACTTGATCTATGCAGAGGCAGGTGACGGCAAACCACCTCTGTACATCTCTTGCCTTGAAAATCTTATGAGGTTGCCATAAATGGCTGCAACTTCACAACCAAAAAACTCTCATGTAACTAAAAGCTTACATTGAAAATTCCATTGTATATTGATCTGAAATGTGGGGATACTGAAGTATTAAGAAACAAGATTTCATAAATATAAAATGTTTATAATGAAGAAAACTGGACTAGAAAATTTGCATTACCTTAATGGGAAGGGATGTGGTTCAGTAGAAAGTGTTTGGCATGCAAAAGGTTCAGTTCCCCACATCTCCAGTTTTAATGGGTCAGGTAGAAAGTGGTGTGAAAGGTCTCAGTCTGAGACCCTGGAGAGCTGCTGCCAATCTCAGCAATCTGTACTGATTCTGATGACTAAGGGTCTGATTCAATATAAGGCAGCTTCATGTGTTCATGTGATATTGTTAAAAAAAATGTATAGCGGCAAGCTGCACATACTTTTAGGAAAAGGCATCAATACAGTAAAAGCTTTCTTATCAGTCAACATTATCTCTTGACTGGTAAAATGTGAAATAAGTTAAGTTATTATATCGAGTTCCATTTCCATCATGCTCCAGTCAATGAATTAAATAAGCATAATGGAATACAGTAGGATGATCGAGGAATCCAAAATACAAAGCTTTCCTTTTTACTATAATAAACCATTGTCAAACTCATTGCATGATGGGATATTCTGCCTGGCTTAACAGCAGTTGTTCAGGCAAACAAAAGAAGTCTTTATGCTCTATCTAGACATGGCAAGGTGCTTATTCAATTTCTTCTGCATCAAGAGCAGTGTTCCTTACCTAATATGTATACATTTGCTGAGTGTTATTCAGCCTTTGTTGCTCCTCACCCTCACTTGGCATTTAATTCCCAGTCCACCAGGGTATTCATGCTTGATGGCACTGATGCACACACTGAATGCTTTATTTACGTAATGGGACAGGAATGAAGCTATAAACTGCATTAGACAATATCCTGCTTAAAGATGCCAATGGCTGGTGTCACTACACTGCTGACCCCAAACTACAGTGGGGAATATGTCACTGGATTTTAGAAGACAATAGATAACAACTTGTCAATGCAAGAGAAGAGGAAGAAGGAACGCTGCAACCAAAATAGCGGCTTTAAGCTGTGCTATAACTCGTGGCTCTGTTAGTAATTGTAAAGTACCCAGAGATTCCTCTTTCTAAAAAGTTTTAGAATGACAATAGACAATGACAGTTTAGATGAAATACAAGAAACAGAATAATTTTATATTGATACCATTCTTCATATATAATTATGTTATTCATGTTATAACAATAATTACAATTAAATACATTTTTGCTAGTAACAACATATATATGGGCCCCCATCTTCTTCACAAATCAAGCTTATATCTTTCAAACCATTTGCCATCTGGGATCTGCCAGATGTAGATGCTAGCCATATGTTCTTCATGGTGATAAAAATCAGACCTATTCTAGGTTCTGCAAATTTATTCAGACACATTTCTCTTAGAAGTTTATTTCAAACTATACACCTCCACTCCAATCCAGAAATTTGTGTGTGCCATAATGCTCCCCTTTCACTTTAACAGAGACTCCAGCTCTGCAAGCATTCTGTAGGACAATGCTTTTCATTGAAGTAGATGGAAACTTTCTCATGGGCACACAATCTCTGGTGTGAACTTGTGTGCCTGTTCTTGAGGCAGATGGAAAAGAAGAGAGAAACAAAATTTATTACAACTGCAGTGAGACTATGTTGAAATAACACAGGATTTAAAAAATAACAACAGTGCAAATTTAAACTTACCAACACTATACCACAAAGGTCAGGCAAAAAGGTTCCCTTGGGTAGGGAACTCATACCCTCAGCCTTTTTAGATAGATCCATTATTTACACCAATAAACATATATCAGCTAAACTGACAATGTCTTCTCTTTAAAGATAAAGTATTTCACAGAAGTGGATACCATGTGTTATTCAAATGTTCCTTTTAAATATTTTTTTAATTTAAAATTAACCAAATGGCATGTAACCAAAACTCTCTGAAAGCTGACCAATCTAGTCATGACCTATTGACTTTGTGCCTCATTTCCTAAAGTGAAAGCACTGGCTGAAGGGGAAAATTACACAGATGCTAATAGATCACAACAGCAAGGGGTATTTCAGAGAGACTTAAATTATTCTTGAAGCCTGGAACTTAAGATCCATAACAGCTTATATCTTCTGTTGTTTTTAATTATGTCTTTTAAAAAAGATTCCCTGCTGTGTTTTTGAAATACTAAATCGCCTCCACAGCTATGTGACATAATTCATTCTAATTCATGATTACAAGATGTTTTCAAACTACTTCGTTCCCCAGCAGCTACTTAAAAGCAGGAGGGAAATTTTATTTTTTTTTCTCATTATCAACTTATACTTCCCTTTCCAGGTGTACGGTAGAATAGTGCATGAAGTAAAATGGTTACATACACTGAGCACTTTCAGTTTTTTTCCATTAGCCCCTCTAGAACAGCTAGTGAAAATACAACATAAGTTAGTTATAACAATTTGCCGCTTAGCAAATATTGTACTTCATACAGCAATATCTTCTCACACTACAGACATTATGCACGATAGGGTTTACCCACCTCATGGGGTGTCTGTTGTCAGGAAAGGAGATTGTAAACTGCTCTGAGACTCTTAAGTGGAAGGAAGGGTATAAATCCAAACTCTCTCTTTTTAAATTTCTCCCTCAACACTTTGGGGCTTTTCAATATTTGAAGACAACAATACTCTCAGTTATTGGTTGGGGGGGGGAGGTTGTTAGATCTCTAATTAAAATACATTTTCATATCTATTCTTAGACTCAGGTGATTAGACCAATCTAGAGATTTGTTAGGATTCTGACAATGCACAGAGTTCTAAATATGAACAAGGCTTCCCATTAATTCAGGATCTTGAAAACTGAGGTCTAACAGAATTGTGAAACTTCCAATAGGTTTCAAAATTCAAGCAACATGATTTACAGTGCAAATTTTTGAGGGAGAGGGAAGCACTCATAGAGCAATTGACCGTGCATTGGCATAAGTCTGAGATGTGCCACTGTAAGAGCCTCTTATGATGGTGCAGACCCCCAGTGCCTGTTCATTGCTCTTCAGTGCCAGCAGTGGGTAACCGCGGCCACTCAGTGGTGCAGACAAGGCACAGGCCCCTGTGCTGGTGTGGCTGTGGTTGGTTTCAGGGTCGTGACTACAGTGAGTTGGCTCCCTGAGCTCTTTCAGTCTGGGAACAGTCCCTGCCAGAGATGGAAAGTTACACCAGCAAAAAACATGGCATAGCCCACAGGTACCAATGAAACATGAAAACTGTCTCTCTCCCCCCCCTCCCCACCACCACCATGGGGGCCTCACCAATTATGCTCAGAGGAACTCAGGATGCTAACTACAGGCTCAGCCAATCAGCACCCTCTCCATGGGAGTCAAGCCTCCTCCCCAGAACCCAATAATGCCCCCCCAAATCCTACATAAACTTCCACCAGGACATCTCAGAACTCAGTAGTTATGGTGGATGGAATGGGACTGTCTCAGAGCTCCATGCCATGCAGACTTAGAGCAAGCAGTGAGGCACTTTGGTGGTGGGAACAGCACAGAGAGAACACTTTGCACTAATACCCAAAGAGGAGAGCAGTCTGAATTTTGTGGGTGACCTTTCCCATTTCAGAAACCTTACATATTCCCCACCATTGGAGGCTCAACCTAAAGGGGAAACCACATACAGATGGGTAAGCAAAGGCAAACATTCGAAACCTGCTCCCTCATTCCTCTCAGCATTGCCTGCACTCAAGCCCACTGAGTTTGTTCATGGGCAGCACATGCGGCGGCCACACAACTCCATGCTCCCAACATGCCATAGGAAAAGATCCCAGGAAAGTTTCCTGGAATAAGTGTGTGTGTGGTGGGGGGGGGGGTGCTCTGTTATTTGCCTGGCTCCTTTCTTTGGTAGTAGTGGGGTCTGGCAGCTGCTCCACGAGCTTGCCATGCAACACTTTTACTCATTTCCTTGCAGAATCAGAGGAGGAAGAGATTTGGATTTATACCCTGCCCTTCACTTGGGAGTCTCAGAGTGGCTTACAATCGCCTTCCCTTCCTCTTTCCACAACAGACATCCTCTGTGAGACAGGTGGGGCTGAGAGAGTTATCCAATACCAGCTCTTGAGAGAACAGCCCTGAGAGAGTTCCTGACCCAATATCATCCAACAGCTGCATTTGGAGACGCACAGAATCTAATCTGATTCTCCAGATTAGAGTCTGTTGCTCTTAACAACTACACCAAACTGATTCTTGAGCAGCAGCTGCTCCTATGAATGAGTTGCCAGCAACCCATGACTGCTACAACACAGGACAGATGAATGTAACTTGGATAGTACTCTTATGTGCCTCACAGGGGGTTTGTGGCAAGACCCTCCTCCATGGGACTGCATTTGTAAACCCTGTTAGAACAACACATCCATGGCTGAGTCACTCATGGCCCGTTGCCAGGGCTGGACATATCTTTGTTTTACATGTTTGCAGATGGAGATTCAACAGGGAGACTTGTGGGTGTGGAAAGTTCCCCTCACACACACTCTGCTCTAACCACTGTCCCAGCCTCCTCTTGAAGTTCCACCTGCAATGCCATCCTGCTGAGATGCATGCAATTTCAGAGACCCTCAAGTCCTCTCCCCACCCCCAGCCCTGGGGAGGAAGAGTCTGGAGTCTTCACACTTTGTCATGGTTTGCAGTTCAATAAAGTCTCTGTTGTGCAACAACTGTGTCTCTGCCAGTTTGGTTTTGATGAAATGACAGGAGCTCCACACCCCTCCCTGCCCCACTTCCTCCCCATCCCACCTGTCACTTCTCCTGAGGGCTTCCTATGGACATCTCTCAGAGGGAGGCCTCTCAGGTGCCTCCAGTGAGGGGGAGCCCTGCCACTCATGGGGAAGACATCTGTGAAGGTAACACAGAGGGGGTAGGGGATCATGGGGATCCAGGAGTTAATGGCTGGGGAGGGGACCAATACAGCGGGTGGATTCAAAATATTTGGAGGGACTGAGGTTTGGGGGTGTATGCCCATTGGATATACTGGCATGCAGAAATGACAAATAATTAATTTCTTGCTATGGTTTGCAGTTCAATAAAGTCTGTGTTGTGCAACAACTGTGACTCTGCCTGTTTGGTTTTGATTACGTGACAGGACTACATGACAAGACACTGCAAGATATCACAACTACATCAATGCATATGGAAGGAATGATGAATGTGGAATGGATTTGGAATGACAGTCTCTGGCACTGATTGTTCAGGGACTGCAATGACAGAGCCAAGCAAACCAAAGGAAAAGCTCAAAATCCTTCTCCACTATCAGGTGCTTGGATATGCTAACAGTTGGTCCCTTCAAGGAAAATGGAAGGTGTTCATGAAAAAGAAGGAAGCTGCTGTGGCCTATCTCTCTCTGCCCCCTGAAGAAGAGAAGAAGAAGAAGAACTGTAGATTTATACCCCACCCTTCAATCTGAATCAGAGACTCAGAACGGCTTACAATCTCCTATATCTTCTCCCCCCACAACAGATACCCTGTGAGGTGGGTGGGGCTGCGAGGGCACTCACAGCAGCTGCCCTTTCAACGACAACGTCTGCAAGAGCTATGGTTAACCCAAGGCCATTCCAGCAGGTGCAAGTGGAGGAGTAGGGAATCAAACCCGGTTCTCCCAGATAAGAGTACATGCACTTAGCCACTACACCAAACTGGCTCTGATGGACTCATGCCCTTGCCACAGGGCCACTGATTGCTTTTGGCAGCCCTATCTGTCATAGTGCCACTGCCTCCAGTGGCTGCCACAGCACAGTTGCTATATATGCTAGCCCTGTTACAAGCAGCAAGCACTGCAAACCTACAGATTTTGTCTGATGGCCACTGCACAACTTATACCTTATGGAACAGACTAGCACTGAACAGACTAATACTGATCCTTATGGACCCCACTGGTTACTTCCCCTCCATTGTGATAACTGTCCATTTATTCTTCCACTGCTTCCTGTCATATAACCAATTTTAATTGATAAGAGAACCTATCCTCTTATGACATGATTCCTGAGTAAACTTTGGTGAAGAACCTTGTCAAAAGCCTTCTGAAAGTCCAAGTACGGTATATAATGTCTACAGTGTCACATGCTTGTTCATGCTTGAACTCTTGTTCAGGGTTCTAAAATCACTTACTCCCCTCTTTCCAGGTGATAATTTATAGTCCTGTGCTCTGTTAGGCAGTGATGTCCAAGATTCAGCTAAAGAACCCCATGATCTGCTCTTCATTTGTTTCACTCTGCTACTATGCCAACATCTGAAAAAACAGGCCCTAATGATGAATCTGCACAAGTTTTTGAGTCAGGAATGGGAAACTGACAGGAATGGGAAAGGAAGCCTGGCTCTGAACCAGCCCACCTACAATCACTTAAGTTTTCACCAATGATTTCTGATAGAAAAGGGCTTTGTGTTTTTATGCAGGCAAATGAATCAATGCTGAATCTAATCGGCAGCTGATAGCCCAAGGATATTACAAACATTGCAATGATTATAGGTATAGTCCTATTTGATTTTTCCCCCTAATTATTAACACTGACATCTGTCACTAAATGCCAAGGTATAAAGTTATAGGAAGCTTTTTACTGTCTTCCTAAGTGCTCTGCTCCAAGATTTACTCAGCATAGTTCCCATTTCCCCTCGCCCATCAATCTTAGCATAGCAAATTAATGAAAAGCCTTAAGTGGTCATCTTGTCTCCAGGTATACAGGCACAAACGTTTTTTCTTAATGTCACAATTCTGATATTGTTACCTTCTCTTTCCTGTTACTACCACTCCCCATTAAAAAAGTACAAAATACCTAAATACGAATCATTGTCATTCAAACCCTTTAATTATTTCTTTACATATCCTTAACAACAGCAGCATACCCAAAGAGATGATAGGGGAAGGCTGAGGACCATTAGTCTCCACTGAGTCATAACAAGCAGACCTTAAACAAAAAGAATCAGGTATGCAATTTTTGAATTTGAATTTGTTTTTTTCTAAAAACCCCAAATATGAGACTTTGTGGTCTAAGCTCTTTTTGTGCTGAAAGAGAAAGCAGCATCTGATTTCCTGGACAGTTTTTCCAATATGCTGCAGCTAGGGTTCTGTTTATCTAGAATAATGCTTGACAGCTGCGAGTCCCCCAAGCACATGTTCTGATATAATGCCCTGAGACGGGTGAAGCTTGTATAACAAAACGATGGAACTTAAAGCAAGACAGTCAAGTCAAGCTAAACCCTTCTTTCACAGACTCCTTTCTTGAATGACAGACACAGGGACAGTCTCTTGGAAACTGGCAGCAGAACTGCCAACTCTGCTGGGAAGTTCAATGTCACTCTGGGATGGTTTTCTTCTCTTCTTTTTATATTGTGTGTGTGAGTGTGATTCCACCCTGAGTTTAAGCAGCACATTAAAAACAAGGCTGACAGAATCAATAGAATTTAAGATGTTCTCGTAATCTGGGTTTAACACCAGAGCAACACCTTTAATCAAAGATGTAGAACCCTCCGTGGCATTCTGACATCTACATCTATCATCTAGATACTGCTTACTTTTTTAATAAAATGGAATTAACAACTTTAGTCAAATAATTAAAACCTAGCTGCCTAGAAATGTCATGATAAAACGGGTGTGACACTTTATCATTCCTATAAAAGTCTCATTTTAATCTACATGTTCTGCCAGGTGCTTTGTGGTACATCAATAAAAGACCTAAGAATGCTATTGGGAATGGCAAAAAAAGAAACAGCATTATCTGCTGCCAGGCACATATTTAAGTCAGGACCAGTTTATTCCACAGAAATAGGAGGGGGAGCCCCTCATAAAAAGAGACAACTATTACAGTCAGAACCAATCATTGTCTTTCTTTTAATTAAAAACTTTATTCAGATAAAAACCTCCCAAAAAGCTTCAGATAAAGAAATCAGGGTAAGTGTCAGAAAGATATAGATTCTGGGTATCAATGTCAGACATCAAGAGCAAACCTAAATTTGTTACCGATGGGCAGAAACCTGCTGTGCTCATGTGCTTTTCTCTCCTCATGTTGAACTTGTGAAATCTGAGTGTAGGCACCTGTGGTTCAACAGTATAAATTTGTATAAATAACAGTATAAACAGTATAAATAAATAAATGTATGCAGTCCTAATCAGAGCCACAGCCTTCTGACGCCTTTGAAATAATTGATTAACCCTAGTTTCAGGGACAGAACCAAAAAGCTCAGTTAGTGAACATGGCAGCAAGCATTAAGACCATACTTTAACTGGGAACAAATAAAGATGGTTACCTTATATGGTAGCGCACCACATAAACAGAGTAAGGATAAATCTACACATAGAACCTTGTCCCCAGAGCCTGATTAAGTTGGCCCATGGGAGGTTGTTTATTTTTAATGTTTGTGTTCTAAAATCTTTGTTTTAATAGCTTTGTTTTATTAATTCTATAGAGCCCCGTGGTGCAGAGTGTTAAAGCTGCAGTCCTGCAGTCCTAAGCGCTGCTCACGACCTGAGTTCGATCCCCAGTGGAAGCAGGAAGCAGCCACAGGGAGTGTGTGTGGGGGGGGAGGAGGCAAGAAGCAGGAAACAGGAAGCAAACCACCACTGGGTAGCTGGGTAAAAAGCAAGCACTGTGCAGCTGCAGCTCTGGAAAGAAACAGGAGAAGGAAGTTGCGGGGAGGGGCAGATTTGAGCCTTGTGCGAGACGAATCCAACCCGTGGGCCAAATGTTTAACACCCCTGTTCTAAACTGTTCTTGCAGCCTTGATGTGCAGTTCTGCTGTCACAAAGCAATGGAAGTATGGAACCTAGCCTTATGAATGACTTAAAATGGAAGGTCATATTGAACAATTTAATCAGCTACCATCTCTTTTTCCTATACACTCACTTGCCTGATTCTTCACAATGGTAAAATTACAGTGTTTGTCCTGTATTTTCACCAATATCACCCCACTCCAACAAAAAGAATGAACTGTATTAAGGAAGGAGAGAAAAGCAGTATTATGTTTCCATTAGTATTTCCACAAGACTAACTCTTAATGGGAAGACTTGAATTACTCAGATTCAACTATTACAAGACTCTGGGGCACAAAAAGAACAAGCAGATCAATGTTCCTCTCATGGATTGCTGCCTTGATATGGCAAGAGGACTTGTGAAGTTCAGTGAGGCTGTGGGCTATGCCATGCAGGCCCAAGATCGATAGGCCACAGCTGAGAACTCAGACAAAATGCAATCCACTGGAGGAGGAAATGGCAACCCATTCCAGTATCCTTGCCAAGAAAACCCCATGGACAGTAACAAAAGGCTAAAAGATATGGTGCTGGAAGATGAACCCAATATGTCAGAAGGTGCCCAATATGCTACTGGGGAAGAGCAGAAGGCAAGTACAAGTAGCCACAGAAAGAGTGAAGTGTATGGGACAAAGCAGAAAGGAAGCTCAACTATGGATGTGTTTAATGAAACTAAAAAAGAACGAGAATGGGCGAGTTTAACTCAGAGGATCACTACATCTATTACTGTGGACAAGTGTTCTGTAGAAGATATGGTGTGGCCTTTATAGTTAACAAGACAGTGAGGAAGGCAGTAATGGGATATAATCTCAAAAATGACAGAATGATCTCGGTCCGTATCCAAGGCAAACCATTCAATATCACAGTAAACCAAGTCTATGCCCCAACTACTGACGCAGAAGAGGCTGAAGAGGACCAGTTCTATGAAGATCTACAACACCTTCTAGAACTAACACCAAAAAAAGATGTCCTCTTCATCACAGGGGACTGGAATGCCAAAGTAGGAAGTCAAAAGGTAACCGGAACAACTGACAAGTTTGGCCTTGGAGAACAAAATGAAGCTGAGCAAAGGCTAATAGAGTTTTGCCAAGCTGGTCATAGCAAATACCCTCTTCCAACAACCTAAAAGGCAACTCTACACATGGACATCACCTGATGGGCAACACAGAAATCAGATTGATTATATACTCTGCAGTCAAAGATTGAGAAGCTCCATACAGTCAGCAAAAACAAGACCTGGAGCTGACTGTGGCTTAGATCATGAGCTACTCATTGCAAAATTCAGGCTTAAACTGAAGAAAACTGGGGAAGCCATTAGGTCATTCAGATTTGACCTTGATCACATTCTGTATGAATATACAGCGGAGGTGAAGAATAAGTTTAAGGAACTAGAGTTGATAGACAGAGTGCCTGAAGAACTATGGACGGAGGTTCGTGACATCCAAAGATAGCAATAAGCACCATTCCCAAAGAAAAAGAAATGCAAGAAAGCAAAGTGGCTATCTTATGAGGCTTTACAAATAACTGAGGAAAGAAGGAAGATGAAAAGGAAAAATTCACCCAACTGAATGCAGAATTCCAGAGAACAGCAAGGACAGATAAGGAGGCCTTTCTGATGGGTTTAGAATAGGAAAAGGAGTTCAACAAGGATGTATATTGTCACCCTGCTTATTTAATTTATATATAGAGTACATCATGCAGAATGCCGGGCTGGATGAAGCACAAGCCAGAATTAAGATTGCCGGGAAAAATATCAACAACCTCAGATATGCAGATGATACCACTCTAATGGCAGAAAGTGAAGAGGACCTAAAGAACCTCTTGTTGACAGTGAAAGAGAAGAGCACAAAAGTCTGCTTGAAACTCAACACCAAAAAAACTAAGATCATGGCATCCGGCCCCATCACTTCTTGGCAAATAGAAGGGGAAGACATGGAAGTAGTGACAGACTTCACATACTTAGGATCCAAGATGGCAGGTCACCATCTGTTGGCAAATGGTGACTGTAGCCATGAAATTAAAAGACGTTTGCTCCTTGGGAAAATAGCTATGACTAACCTGGGCAATATAATAAAAAGTAGAGACATCACCCTGCCAACAAAAGTCCATATAGTCAAAGCAATGGTATTCCCAGTAGTAATGTATGGCTGTGAGAGTTGGACCATAAAGAAGGCTGAGTGCAGAAAAATAGATGCTTTTGAGCTGTGGTGCTGGAGAAGACTCTTGAGAGTCTCTTGGACTGCAAGAAGATCAAACCAGTCAGTCCTAAGGGAAATGAACCCTGATTGTTCCCTGGAAAGTCAGATACTGAAGCTGAAGCTGAAATACTTTGGCCACCAAATGAGAAGGGAGCAGTCACTGGAGAAGGTTCTGATGCTGGGAAAGACAGAAGGCAAAAGAAGAAGGGGATGACAAAAGGTGAGATGGCTAGACAGCATTACTGATGTAACTAACACAAATTTGAGCAGACTTTGGAGGATGGTGGACAGGGGGGCCTGGCGTGACTTGGTCCATGGCGTCACAAAGAGTTGGATTCAACTGTGCAACTGAACAACAATAAGATCAATGATCACAGGGAGTTTTTTCATCGTAAGTATTGTGCTAAAGGTACAAACTAACTGATAAGTTAATACAGTGCTCTGTGAGCTGAGAAACATAACTTGTCCAAGGCCAGCCAGTAAACTCACAGCTAAAAAAACCTCTGAACTTGAGTTCTTGCTAGTTCAGTACTTCCAATCTGACACTAACTAGTTCACATTTATTACTGTCTCCAACTGAGGATGACAATATGAACAAAGCATACACTTCCTATGTTCAATAAGATTATCCTATTAGCCAAATAGCTTTTTGGTACAATGTTCTAGCCTGTGTTAAAGAGTCTAGTCTAATATGGAGCTTCCTGCCAATTAAAATCTATGGGAGAAGCACTGCTCCAAATACAATCTGCAAGGAAATCTGGGGTAGGGTATTTTTAGTGGTTATACTCAATGTGTAAAACAATCTACACAATGGTTCATCAGAGACCAATAGCCTTTATTTTTAGAAGTTGGGTTAAAACTTTTTAAAAAATTTAATACAGCCATTTTAATTCTGATTTATTTTTTTGAATTCTTGTATTGCTATGGCACCTTATTTGTTTACAATTACTTTCTGGTTGCTGTAATTTTAATTATTTTTCTAAGCATCTTTTTCTTCTAGTGAGAATGGTATGATTAAAAAAAACTGCAAAAACATTATTGTCCATGCCACCCATCTACCACCTTATCTCTTAGAGCCCCCCAGGTAACTGCACTGCCCCCAGGGGGCAGAACTGCCCACTTTGGGTACCACTGGTATAACACATTCATCCTTTCATCATTGCCTTCTCTAAGGGCTCAAACTGACTTAATTGGGAGGTAAAGTTTCCAATCTCAATTAATTATGGCTGATGGACTGTTTTATTTTTTTCCCCTTGTTGCAGTCCTGTGACCAGTAAAACACCTTCCACAGGATCAAGGCAAACATAAGTGCCAGCCACTTAACAAGATTGTTCAGTATATTTCCTGCTCACTGTGCATAAGGAACTTACACAATAAACACAATAAGTAAATACGGTAAATACTCTTATCCCCCGTGCTATTTAAATCAAGCCACTAGGAGAGGCCACGGGCTACAGTGTCACCAGTATACAGATGATACCCAGTTCTGATTTTCTTTCTCACCTAATTCCAATGACGCTACTGATATTCTAAATGTTCTACTGGAAGTCAATAATAGTCTGGATAAGGGTGAATAAACTGAAACAATGCTGACAAGACAGAGGTTTGTGGGCTAGCAGAAAGGCAGAAGGAAATTGAGATCTCCCCTGTCTGGGATGGGATTATACCCTCCTTGAAAAACCAGATTTCAAATTGGGCTATTCAGTTGAGGCATCATGAGACATACAAACTGTCAACTTTGAAGCCACAAGACTTCAAAAAACTCCTAACTTTATAAATGTAAATTAATCAAAGGATTCATTTTTCACAAACACAAGAAGAAATTAGAATATTTAAATTAAGAGTAACCAATTCTCTTGACTAAATTATAAAGAATCACCATTCATTGCTGGATAGTCATAACGCTGATAGGAGGACTTTAAATACCCAGTTTTAAATCTACTTAATGTAGTGTTCAACATATCACACTTGTTAATGACACAAAAACTGGAAATTCCTTATTTGCTACATCAAAAGAATTTTAGAAGCGAAGGAAGGATTTATTCTGAAAGAAAGTGCTACAGAGTGAGGGGGGCGGTATTTCTACTTTGTTTTAATAAAATTATAAACACAGCAACAACCCTAACTGTTTCTACCCCTGCTCCATAGAATTGGTTGTTTTATTACTTTATTACTAGGGTTGGTTTACAAGACCATCCCCAACAGGCATGACCTTTTGAAAATGCAGGCGCAAGTGTGGGAATGCAGCAGGGAGAGGAGGTGGAATGAAAGATGATGCCAGTGCTGCAGTTCTCTTATGCTAAAGACCTGACTTCAATGTGTAATTCATACAGATGCAGCCAGAATAATCTGAGAGCTCACTTTTCAAACTGCCTACAAAAATGAAGTGTTTTGTTTCAAGACAGACCTTTTTCCACTATAAAGTTGGGAGTGCATATATGATTATGTCAAAATAAAAATGGCAGTGATTTTACTTAACAAAAAAAGACATTGTGTATTTATTTTTAAAACTTGTACACTGCAAAGAGTGTATTTTATTTCACTATGCCAGTTATTTAGGCCTAATGTTGATGTATATCTTGGTTTTATGTAATTTCCACTCTTGCTTAATTGCTCAGATAAAGTCAGAGCAAAACCACAAATTACCTGGGTAGGTAAAAGCAGAATAATTATCTTCTACTGCAGAATGGGAAAAAGAGTCGCTTGCTCATTTTGCATATCTAAAAGACTAGGGGTATAAGGGACAGCCAAGTAATCACAATGATTTTTTTAAAGAAAAATCCTTTATCCTGACTGTATATATTTACACTAAGAAAAATAGAATTCGTTGTCAAGATAACCGATTTTGTACCAAGAAAGCAGGACTCTGCAACTTTAATGACACATGCAAATAGAGGGACTGCATACACTTCTGCTGGCCATGCAGACACAAGAAACTATGTAAAAAGGGGGGGAATAAAGAAGTCCTGGTTGTTCACCCTAATTTCACCAGGAATTCTTATTTTAGAGCTTCTCTCTGCATCCATAAGATGCTTGTGGATTTGTAAATACAAATGTTTGTGATTCTCATGATACCAAATTATCTCGTTGGGTACTTTATCAAAGCTTCTTTCAAGGCAAAAAATGGTATTTTAAGTTACCACCAGCACTTATAATTACCCAACTTATTTCAGACTAATGCCCTGAACTTATAATTAGTATTGCAAAGTCCACTGATTTGAAATTTGAAAACCACACACTACTATATTGCTCTCCAAAATGTGAAAACACAATCTCAGAAAGTACCATTAAAGAAAGACTTACTTTAGAAGTAACATTTACTTCATAAGGAATAACAAAATATTTTGCACTTCCGGTTCTAGATTTTAAGTTTTTCAGCTATCCTTTGTGAATGCCATATACAAACTACATAAATTATAATTATAATTAAATTGCTAGCATATGTATTCTGTGTTAATTAAGTGGTTTATAACTCTGAAGTTGGTAAAATGAGTACCCAGCTTGCTGGGGGGGAAATGTAGATGATGGGAAGGCAATGGCAAACCACCCTGTAAATAGTCTGCCATGAAAATGTTGTGATGCAGCATTACCTCAGAGTTGGAAACTACTGGTGCTTGCACAAGGGACTAACTTTACTTTAACTTTGAAGGTGTTCTATTTAACAGCTTGAAATGCAAACACACATACATAGTTTTATATACAAACTAGATTCCAAACATACATTATTAACAAGAAAAACAAACAACAACTGACAGCAACCATGTTTGCAATACAGGCACATGGTACATTAACACATTTTAATGTGTGTGAGTTAAATAACAACAGAACAATCTGAACCCAAATGAACTCAGCTGGCATCTCTAGAGTAAATATGAACATATTGGGTCAAAGATTTTTGAATTGTGAAAACATTTGTGACCTCTCCAGACTACATACCTACAGCACATGGGAACAAAAAGGTGCCAGAGATGCATTGTCCAAAGGCACAATGCACAAAAGTCAGTGCTTAAAAGAACTCCAAAAACTATTTCCTTTAGAGGCCTATGGTTCCCATTTATCAGTTGAAAGTGTATTACTATTAAACCAGTTTAAGGGGTGTTTATATTTGAGGGATATAAGGCCCTCTTGTCCTATATTTAACTATGTAATCATTTTTTAACATGGAAGAGGCAAAAGACAGTCATTTGCAATGTGAATTACAGCCGATGTTGATTTTACTGTCGTAACAGACAGGACAGGAGAGAAGGGAAAGACAAACTATTACAAGGAAGGCATTATATGACTAAGTCTCAAGTCAGACATGTCAAAACACAAACAGAAACTATATAACCATGGCTTGGCATAACATCAGAATTAAGAAACCACTATTTGGTTATCAGCTAACAAAGCAGAATCAGAAATTGTGGACTGAAGCTGATTTTCATGCTTATCACCATCACCAGCAAATCAGCTGCTCCAAAACAGCCCCAGATCTGTAGATGAAGCAGCAATAGCACATAATTCTTATGGAGCTTCATCAAGGTGAACAAGGGCAGCAGAATTTTTGGCCCAAGGTGGCTGATCTGTCATTTAATTGGTTCTATTTGTAGCCTGTCCTCCCCACCGGAGCAGGTTCAGGGCGGTAAACAACCTCAATAGGGGTCAAAACCATTTTGTGTCATTTTGCTGGTGACTATCCACAGTTGGAATAATGAAATGAGCCATGATCCATGCAAGGAGGAATCCCTTCATGAACCTCTGCAATTTTTAAGAATACTATGCATTTGACATTTCTAAGAGCTCAACTACTGAAGGCTTCCCAACAGAAGCCATCCTCTCTTCAACATATGTGATTTCCCATCTTTCTGTTTGGTGTGCCCTGCTGTGTGCCACACTGAGCTGCTTCTGGCTCACATGTCTAGTGCTGCATGCCCTAAGATGTTCTCAGTAAATGTTTCCATTTGATCCAAACAAATGTCCTCATTATCACTTTTTGTGCACTTCTGCTCTTCCAATGAGTGGATTTCACACAAAATTATATGGCCATGAAAACAAAATTACCGTATTTTTCGGACCATAAGACGCACTCCCCCCAAAAAAAGTGGGGGGGAAGTGTGTGCATCTTATGGAGCAAAGAGACGATAGGACGTACCTTCCTCCGGGGGGGCAATCCGCTGCCTCCGCCTCCGATCCCGGCGCTTCCCCCGCGCCTGCCTGCCTGGCTCCAGCTCTGCTTCCAGCAAGCGCTGGGATCGCTCCACGTTACCCCCACCGCAAACCAGCCTTCACGAGCGCCAGCTGCGGAGGGGGCAGCGTGCTTCCTCCGTGCCTGTCTGCCTGGCTCCAGCTCTGATGCTTACAGCAAGCGCCAGGATCGCTCCCTCCGCTCTCCGATCCCGGCGCTTGCTTTAAGCATCAGAGCTGGAGCCAGGCAGACAGGCATGGAGAAAGCACCCACCCCCTCCGCAAACCCAGCGCTTCGCGAGCCCCACCTCAATAGTGCAATCCCAGATCACTATCAGCTTTTGCTTCCCAAACTCGAGTGATTATTATCTGTCAGGCACAGTAGAAGAAGATTATATTGGATTTATACCCCTCTCTTTACTCTGAATCTCAGTGTCTCAGAGCCGTCTTACAATCTTCTTTACTTTCCTCTCCCACAACAGACACCCTGTAGGGTAGGTGGGGCTGAGAGAGCTCTCACAGAAGCTGCCCTTTCAAGGAAAGCTTTGTGGAGAGCTATGGCTGACCCAAGGCCATTCCAGCAGCTGCAAGTGGAGGAGTGGGGAATCAAACCCAGTTCTCCCAGATAAGAGTATGCACACTTAACCACTACATCAAACTGGCCCTTCCTAAATGCATCTGGGTGGCACAAAAAAAGGGGGGGGGACTAAATTATACAAGGAAAGAAGCTGCCATTTACAATGTGTCTGCTGCAGCACACCTGACTGGGGAAGTTGTGCCTAGGACAGTAATAATAGCACATGTTGGGCAACACAACATCTTGAGTCACTAGTTGTAGGGAACTGGGGGGTGGAAAAGGCAGGTCAGATAGGAAAAGTTTGGGAGGCTGTCATACATGCTAGGCAATCCTCAATGCTGAGACTTTTCTGAAGAGTAATGAGCAAGAAACTGTTTAGGTAGCTCATCCCCTTGAAATAGGGAAATTTGTACAAACACTTTTAAAAAACCCAAAGTATTTCCTCTTGAAAGTTTTATATCTCTGCTGGGACATACAGCAGGATGTAGATAAAGTGAGCACCAATGAAGCACAACAAAATAGTTTGCCTATATGTTTGGGACTACCAAATCATTATTTGTATGCATATCCACTCCACAGTTTGAAGTTCCAGAGCTATAGTCAGTGTACAGCATAGTCAAATGTCAGGAGTCTCTGTTCTGAAAAATAACGCTACGAATTATTCTTTTAGAGTCTTTAGACTATCTGGATCAGTCAGAAATACAGACTTCTATGCATTCATTCAAAGAAGCAGAAGCATAAAAGTATGTGTTTTTTGGCTAACCACAAGAAAGGAAGACTATATGCCACATAAGATGTCCACCAAAAGGATCAGACAGTGGAATGCACATTTCTGAAATGACTTAGCTGCACCTTAATAATTAACTAACCACAAGAGGAATACTTCAGCTATCTGGTTATCAGATTGAGAACCCCCTCCCCAGTACTCAAAGCCCTCTTCTTTTAGAAGTGAGCTGTAATAGCAATTTTTAAAAGAACTATAAAACTATGTTGCCAATTCAGCTGTATTCTGACAGTATGATTAACTCTAGTCCACAAAGAAATGGTATGGCAAAGACCCGAGAAAGGGGGCTTCTCTGAATCAATGGGAGATCAAAGGGGCATTTGTAAAATTATGCAGTCACTTTCAGTAGGGTATTGAAGGATAATATGAAAGAAACTCAGAATCCTCTGCCCACAGTAAGCCAATGTGTTATGTTTCCTTTAAGTACAGAGAAGGATAGCATAATGGGTAGAAGTGTGAGCTGTTAAGAGCTTACTTTTTAGAGCTTACTTCAGCCATAAACTCATCAGGTAGCTTTGGGCAACATATTATTCTCTTAAAATTCATCCATACATTATTGAGAATAATACTTTCCTAGATTACAGGTCATTGTGTTTTGAGTACTCAAGCAAAGTACACAAATGCTTATTTATTATTATTCAACTATTAAACATATGAAAATCATTGCTCTTTCTCAAGAAAACAAAAAGAGAGAACGCCAGGTGGTTTTCCATAGAACCTGAGAGATTTCATTTCTGTATAAAGCTTTTCTCGGTTGTTCATTTACAAAGTCTGCATTTCATCCTATCCCAAAGGACATGCCCACATTTTCTTGCTATCAGGGACAGTCCCCATTTTCTTTTCATTCACAAGGTCCACAACAAAAACACCGGAGTAAGTACCCTTTACCAACTAAGTCACAACAAGATCCAACCCCCCCCCCCTCAGATGACCTAACCAGGCTCTCACACAAGTGCATTTCTAGGCTTGAAGAATACAACCTTTAAGAAAATAATTACACAGATGGAAGCAGATAGTAGCAGCAATTCTGTCTGTGGTCCTATCACTACAAAGCACCTGCAGCCTTGCACTGTCCTGCTAGGTCTTTCTGAAAACACCTGGCCAAGCTGTTTGCCCAAGATGCTAAGAGATAATTAGCAAATAAAACCACTTCTGGCACACTTTCAACATTAGTGTCGAGCCACAGCAGCATGCTGGCACCTGGCAAAGAGAAATGCTAGATGCGATAATTCCAATTTACACATTCAGCACAACATTCCATCTGCCTGTCATCAGGAAACAGTTTCATATTCAGTGATAACATAGATACCCCGAAAGAATACTGTGTCCAATTGCTGACATGGAGATTCCATGCACAAAGCAGGCACCAGCTGCAACTTTACTTACATGGTGACTGAGAGTCATTTTTCCTATTGTCACAATATTTAAAAAATATTACCATTTTTAAAAAATATATAAGAAAAAACCCAACAGTAAACCATTAAAAGCTGGTTCCTGCCTATACTGTAACCAATCTTTGCTCAAGTTTGATAATAAAAAAGGAACATGTTAATGTGACAACCAATACAGAAGAGATTTTGGAATAACTTCAGGGTACAGGAGAAGGCTAAGATGGGGGGAATCAATAAACAACCTTTATTTGCAGGAAGTAAAGCAATTCACAGACCTGTGCTTTTCCTCCTTCCCTTTGGCTTACTTTGGGCTGGCAGATTCATATGTCATGAACAGAAACTGGATTGAACAGACAAAAACTCAGCTTACTGCAATGCTCACATGCCTCCTTCCCTCTTCTCACCATGCAAGGATCAAGAGTGAAGATTCCCCAGTTTGAGAACCACAAGTGACATTTCAGTTTCTGGTGACATCTACATATAGACATCTGTACAAACTAGAGTTAGGATTGCATCCAGTCTGAATTTTCTATCAGTGGCATGGCACTCCCCTCACGCACACACATTTTAGCTCACTTATATCCATGTTGCTCCCGGGAGATAAGGGATCCCAAAAGAACACAAGGGGAAGCTATGTGAGAAGGGAAAAACTGGTAGAAACTGCAAGGGTGGATTTGATTTAAATCAAATTGATTTAAATTACTAGTCAATAAGACAATTTAAATAATGGTTTTCTACATAAAGACTAATTCTTCTTGGCCTTAATATTTACAACCCAGATCAAGGTTTCATTTTGGTATAACTTTTCAGGTTACTTTTAGTTATATAGATAATTATGAAATCACTGAAAGGTTAACTATCTCCAGTTTAATAGATTAATCATTCATATTTTGACAACTTTTTTGCTGTACTTTATTGGAAGGATAAAAATAATCTTTAACAACAACCATTTAAATTGTTTTATTTAACTAAAATAAAATTACACAGCAGATGTATTCTTGTAGTTGCTTACACTTCCATGAGGATACACTCATAAAGATCTCAAGATTTCTTGAGGTTTCTGCTCAAAATGTTTCACTTTTATTTGTACTGCTTGCCCCTCCCTCCTTACACTTGGTTCTTAACATCTGCTTATCCAGACCTATTCCACCCAAACCATCTTAAGTTATATTCACTGAAATTCTTGAAACTAGGTACTTAAGGGACAACGGGTTGGTTCTGTCTGCGCAGATGTGAAGAGAACCAATAGAACTGAGATTTCTTTTGCTGTGAAGAAGAGGCATGTTATCTCTGCAGACACAAATTCACAGTTTTGAGAACTCCAAACCAAGGATCTGGGATAATATTTTCTAGGCAGAAAAACTGCCCAAAATAATCTTACAGAAACTTCTGGAACAGCATGATATGGTGATTGGATTAATGGACTTCATTTACCAAAAAATTTAAACATTGCATGAATACACAGCCTCACAATACATAACTAAAAACTAAGTCCTTATTTCATGATAACCTTTGGACTATAATGTATCTTAATCAGAAAACTATTCTTAGATTTCTCATCAAAAAGCATTTTTTTTTAAATCTGATTTAAATTTTAAAAATCTGATTTTTAAAAAATAAACATTACTGATTTTTATTCACCCTAGAAACTGCCAATTTAGTCTGAATCCAAGCATAATTTAATTCTATATTAGAATATGAAATTTTGGTAGAAAATACAATTTTAACTAGCATAGGTTCCTACATTTTGACCATACAGCAAATCACATTTTCACTGAAGGCTTCGGAAACCCTTCAATTATACTTTGTGTGCAAGAAAGGTAAAGAAGGGGAATGAGGGAAGCACAAGCATTGTAGCAAACATAATGGCTGAATACAATTACTGTCAAAATCAGCAAACTACTATGGTTTGTACGTATTTTTTAAACCAGACTAGTAAACCTTGAGTTGATATAGAGGTTGCAAATTCAAATGCCAGTTTGCTGATTTGGATCATGGAAAACTGAAACTAAGGCCTATACATAAGTAGAGGCAGAGAGAAAAAGGGAAGGAGGAGAGTACACAAGCCTCCAGAATTTAAAAACTCATCAGAATCAAGTCAATGTTTTCAAGAATTACCAAGAATGGACACTGTAGTTTCCAAATGGCTCTGAGCCCTTCTGCTGTTCTTTACTATTGTGTGAACTAATTGAGCTACACACCATCAATGTAACATAAATGTAGTGGGCACATTTTGAAAGACAGGGCAGACATGGGAATTGACTAGGCATGTGAAGCAGTGGGCAAAACTAGTGTGTTGATTATGTCATCGTGTGAAAATATGAAAACAGAATCTCAAGAGCTTTTGACTGCCGAATACCACTACTTTCCTCTTCAACAATATCCAATACATTACTAACACAGTGCCAGCAGAGATGTCGAACATAACATAAATATTGGGCAGCTAGGTGAAATACAAGAGAGAAAGGAATGGAGGATTCTTTTTCTCCTTTAAGCTTTTAAAACAAATGTAGGTATCAGTATCCAACTTCAAAATTCAGAAGGCAATTGAAGACTAATGCATTACAGATTGAAGAATGACCACAGATTGGAGAATGAATAAAACCATTTTAATAGTAAAAATTCTGGGGCAGATTCTAACATACAAAGGCAAAGTTACATTTCACACTGTACCTCCACATTAACATTTGCAGACAAAGCATATACTTTGCCCAAAGGATATAAATGATCAACCTAAAGCTACATTTCAAAAGCAGTAAGGATATCACCATTCCATGGATCTTAAAGGTAAACAAGTAATCTTATTATGCATTCATTTTTGGATATCATAAGAATAGGGAAGCAACCATAAAGACATTTAATTATTTACCGTAAGTCAATTAGAACTAAAACTCTGTTATAACTGAAGCTTAAAAGCCTGGCCTAAATTGATTCACTCTGATCCAGATTTTGGGTGGATTCTAAAATTATCTCAGGGATCTCTACTGATTATAACTGCATCTGGATCAATGTTTCCTCTAAGCTGAGTTAGTGTGAGCTAGCTCACAGGTTTTTTAGCCTCTGGTGCACACATTTTTGTCCTAGTTCAGGAAAAAATGGCCCAAGAACAAACTAATTTATGTAGTGGCTCACAACTTTAATGCCAGTAGCTAACGAAGTAGAATTTTTGCTCACAAGACTCCACAGCTTAGAGGGAGCATTGATCTGAATACAAATGAATAAGCTTTGTTAATCAAACTCAATATGGAAACCATTCCAGATGATGGAGCACATATAAACAGTGCTCCATCATCTGGAATGGTTTCCATTGACATATAATCAAAGCAGGAAGGATCTGGGAGAGGGAGACATTCCACTGACACCAGAGGAATTCAGGATACCAACACTAACTAGAAAAAATGAGGATTACTTCTTGACATTTTAATAGCTTATAATTCTTTGAACCCTATATAAAACTTTAATCTAACAAAAAAAATAGATTTTATGAAAACTTCAGTAAAAAGCCACAACTCTGGGATCTGAGGCCCATTTCAGTTTTTAAAAAATCTTTCATTTAAAAAAAAAACCCTTCCAAGCTAGTTATTTTCCTTCAGGGGAAAAAAAAAGGAATTTAAGGAAAATCCAGCCTGAGTGGAAAGTAGTCTCTTCTCACAATAGCTGTGTTCAAACTAACAGCCCCTGAGGCTGCTTGTGTATAAAAAAATCAGGAAGAAAGACACAGTAGTATATCAACTATTCTTAGCACCTAACTATGTTTACTCAGAAGAGAGTATCACTATAACAACATACACAGTACATATCAAGAGATCACCATATATTTTATTTACAAACATCTATCTATAACTATATATCACAATACATATAAAATATGCTGCATACATCTGAAAACATAACTTATGGCCACCACACCATGTCATGCATACCACACTACAAAGTCAGGACTGCAGGGCAGCATACATTTTTGTGCCAACAGCCCTGAGTCCCATTGTGATCCCTTTGACGTTACCTACAGAATGAGCCTAAGATTGCAGCTCAATTACTGACTATAATTATTCAATTGCCAATTGTTTGGTATCAACTTTATTCCAACAAGGTGTTATAATCTTCTGGGGGAAATATTTGGATTATATATGTTAGGCATCATCACAAAGAGACTACTTGGATTGTTAGAATAAATCCAAAGCAGAGCAAACTTATTCTCACCATTATTTGTTTTCTCCATACCGTTTGAAGCAATTGTTTGGGCCTTATCAAGGAAAAGTTTCAATTTTCTATCCTTCCATTTAAACTTTCCTTAATCAGTTGAACAAAAGTACTTTAGGTAAAATGATTCCTTCAGTTGCCGTAGCTACAAATCCCCATAGTATGCTATTATTGAAATCTACTCACGCAAGTTAGGAATAATTAGAACCCCAAATTAAGCCAAATACAAAGTTAATTCAAACATTCAGCTGCTGTCATGTAAATGGTTATGAGGGCGGGTGGGTTAACCGTTGTTTAACATCTCGGAATGTGTTAAAATGCACCCAGTTCTTTGTTCCAGGTCATAATGATTTAGCATGAACAGAAACACATGTTATTAACACTGGTCTCTCCAGCCACACCCCTGGTAAAGTAATTTATCATTAAAGGTTCCCCAGTTATTGCCACTGAATCTTCGCTATGAGCCAATTAACAACTCTCTTGAGATAAGGAATGCTACAGCTCCACTACAGTCTCATGGCAAATAAAGCAGGTATTCATCAACATGCAACAGAGAGGGTAACAAAAACTGTGAAAGCTTCACATTACAAACTACACTGCAACCAAGCTAAGGATGAAAGAAACTTCTGCACCAATCAAATAAGAAAATAACAGATGAAAAGGGACATCATAACAACAGTATTATCTGGTAATAATTCTTGCTATAGCCTGTAGCACTGATGGTCTCACTGCATCCTGGGAAAGACTCCTACTTCACGGAGTACACAAAATATGCCTATAGCTGTTAGCAGCGTTTTGTAGTGAGACCACCAGAGCTACAGCAAGAATTATTTCCCGATAATGTTGTTGGGTCTTTCCACCAGAAATTCTTTTTCACTAAAGATGCCAGATACGGAATACATAAATTATCTGGGTTCAATGTCTGGCATCTTTAGTTTAAATGGATTCTGAGTAGCTTCTTGAGAATAGGGATGCCAGCCTCCAGGCAGGACCTTGGGATCCTCTGAAATTACAGTTCATCTCAGGACTACAGAGGTAAATTCCTTTGGAGTAAATCAGTGGTTTGGAGGGTAGACTCTATGACATAGAGTGGTTTGGAGGGTAGCCCACTCTGTCCTCCCCAGGCTTGCATCCTCAGATCTCCAGGAGTCTCCCAACCTGGATCTGGCAACCCTACCAACCAATCCCCCACAAGTGGCCAAGGGGGATCTGGCAACCTACCTGGAAACATCCCTATTTGATACTATGGGGAACTACTGGCAACCAGAATAGGAAGTAATAAGAAGAAAACCGTAGATTTATACCCTGCCCTTCTCTCTGAATCAGAATCTCAGAGTGGCTTACAAACGTCTTTATCTTCTTCCCCACAACAGACACCCTGTGAGGTAGGTGGGGCTGAGAGAGCTCTCACAGAAGCTGCCTTTTCCAAGGACGACTATTGAGAGAGCTATAGCTGAATCAAGGCCATTCCAGCAGCTGCAAGTGGAGGAGTGGGGAATCAAACCTGATTCTCTCAGATAAGAGTCCACACACTTAACCACTACATCAAAAGCTAGACTTATTACATGTAATACAATTGAACAGATTGTAACCCTTATTGCTATTAACATATGTAAAAGAAGATTTGAGGACTCCATGAACAATAACCTACATAATAAGCCACAATTATCTCCCACTACCTTCTAACCTTCACTCATGCATTCCAACTTCATCTGTTATAAATTACATAATGAAAAGGGGCAAGTAACAAACTGTACTTTTTGTTTACTAAGTACTGATTTATCTCAAACCCACTGAAATGCATAATCAGTTCTAAATGGCCACAAAACCTCATTTTCCCAAATAGAATTATGATGTTGAATATACATTTGAATTTGAACTATATGATTAAAATTAGTTTAGAAACATCTTGTTCTAATAAGAAGTTCATTTAATGACACAATAAAAAACAGTCAAAGCATATCTATTGCACAAGCAAAAGAGGGGCAGCACCACATTCTCAGAAGAAAGGACTGATACACCAAGGAAGGAAGATCAAGTTGCACTCAAGAAGACTTAAACTGGTTCAATGGATCAAAGACTAACTAATATTTACAAGGTGGAAGGAGGAACTTAAAACCTCTCAACATCACAAGAATGTTCACATTTCAAACAGAATGCATCCTGTTAATTTAGTTAAATCCATTACTAGTAGGGAGGAAAAGCTTACACAGGAAACCTTTAGCCAGTTACGTATACAAGTATACAGGAAAGGCTAGCTTTTCCATGCCTCTCAAGGCTATCATTGAAGATAAACTTATAGTCAATTCACACTTTAGTTTTTTTAACTCAGGCACAAAAATAATGATTAAAGAACCATAGAATAATAGAATTACAGAGTTGGAAGGGACCTGCAGGGTCATCTAGTCTAACCTCCTGCACAATGCAGGAAACTCACAAATACCACCCCCTAAATTCACAGGATCTTCATTGCTGTCAAATGACCATCTAGCCTCTGTTTAAAAACCTCCAAGGAAGGAGAACCCACCACCTCTCGAGGAAGCCTGTTCCACTGAGGAATCACTCTAATGGTCAGGAAGTTCTTCCTAATGTTGAGCTGGAAACTCTTTTGATTTCAACCCATTGGTTCTGGTCCTATCTTCTGGGGCCAAAGAAAACAATTCCACACCCTCCTCTATATGACATCCCTTCAAGTACTTGAAGATGGTGATCATATCACCTCTCAGCCGCCTCCTCTTCAGGCTAAACATCCCCAGCTCCTTCAACCTTTCTTCATAGGACTTAGTCTCCAGACCCCTCACCATCTTCATCGCCCTCCTTTGGACCTGTTCCAGCTTGTCTATATCCTTCTTAAAATGTGGTGCCCAAAACTGAACACAATACTCCAGGGTGAGGTCTTACCACAGCAGAGTAAAGTGATACCATCACTTCACATGACACACATTACCACCAAATGTGAATAGCTGACATGCACGTAAATGGCCAGGTCTCCCTGTACAGAAGCAGCAACAGCGACCAAATTGGGCCACGGGTTCCACAGTTAACTCTAGGAAACGTGGAGTGGTTCTACACTAGTCAACTGAGGTCCAGTAGTCACCAAACATACATTTATAGTGACATTGATAACAATCTTCTGTTCTTTCAATCTTTCCCTATCACACTCATAACTTTTTCAGAAGCCAAATTTATTGTATTTGTTTAATAGAATAGAAGCACAATCTTTAGTACTGAGAAGTATTTACACTACCAATGTTTCCCACTCACCTTATGCCGCTCTCACGTTCCTCTTCTCAGCGGGGCTTCCTTCCGATTTCACACTATCTGCCCCGTAGTATACCCTGGAGTGCCGATCGATGAAACGGCGATTAAGAAGACTAGAGAGACAGTGGCAACGTACTCTTGACAAAGCTATGAGAACATCTTATAGGTCATTTATGCAAACCTATGAGATGGCAGTCCAAGTCACAAAGACGACTTACTTTGCGTCCCGGATTGCCTCTGTGACCTCATTCCCAGCACAACATTTAGCATAATTTGGTCATTAACAACCTTACCACAAGGTAAGCCAAGCGTTAGAGAATTGGAAACTGGCTGTGAGGCTTTTGTGAGATTTTTTGCAGATAAGGGCTCATCGCTCCGGGGCAACTTTCCCGCCACAATTGATACATTGAAAGAACTCGAGGCACCGAGCACGTCTTCTGGTCCATTTCTAGATTTCATCACTCCACTTAGCCTGGAGGAGGTCAACAGGATCCTTTTTACTGTGCGCCCTACTACCTGTGGGTTGGACCCATGCCCGTCCTGGCTTACAAAAGCTAGCCAGGCATCACTACGTGAGCCACTGCAGGCTATTGTCAACAGATCCCTCTTAGAATGGATCTTTCTCACACCTCTTAAAGAGGCTGTGGTCCGTTCCCTCTTGAAAAAACCATCTGCAGACCTGGCCATATTGGCAAATTATCGGCTGGTGTTGAACCTTCCCTTTTTGGGTAAGGTTATAGAGTGGACGGTGGCGATTAAGCTGCAGGGATTTCTGGATGACACTTCCGCACATTCCAGTCCGGCTTTTGACCAGGTCACGCAACGGAGATGGTTCTGGTTGCCCTCATAGATGACCTCATACGACATCTGGATCGGGACAGCTCAGCAGTGCTGTTACTATTACATCTGTCAGCCACATTCGATACAGTTGACCATCAGCTACTGGCTAGCCACCTCGCCGACGTGGGGATTCAGAGGTCTGCCTTGCAGTGGTTGGCCTCTTTTCTCCACAGTCGGGGACAAAGGGTGGTGATAGGAGAGGAGTCATCCCAAAGGCATCCACTTACATGTGGTGTGCCACAGCGTGTGGTTCTGTCCCCGATGTTATTTAACAACTACATGCACCCACTTGCCCAGATTGTCAAGATGTATGGGCTGGGATGTCACCAATATGCAGATGACACCCAGCTCCATCTATTGATGGGTGGCCAGTCCGCCTGTACCCTGGAAAATCTAGACCTGGCTCTTCAAGCCATAACATCAGGCTGAGTCGGTTGAAGCTGAATCCGGCGAAGACGGAGATTCTCTATCTGAGTCGGGGTGGTCCGGGAAGGGAGATCCCTTTACTGGCTCTTGACAGGGTGTCATTAATACTGGCCCAAGGTCAAGAGCTTGGGGGTACTCCTGGAGTCTTTTCTTACAATGGAGGCCCAGGTAGCAGCCACTTCCAGAGCCACCTTTTTCCATTTTTGGCGGGTACAGCAGTTGGCCCCCTTCCTGGAGCATGCCGACTTAGCAATGGTGATCCACGCTACAGTCACCTCAAGAATAGATCACTGTAATGCTCTCTACATGGGGCTACTCTTGACTGACTCGGAAACTACAGCTAGTGCAAAATGCTATGGCGTGGCTGTTAATGTGGCTCCCTCATTGGGAGCACATTCAGCCAGTGCTGAAAGAGCTGCACTGGCTACCTATTGTGTTCTGAGTCTGTTTCAAGGTGTTGGTCTTGACCTTTAAAGCCCTTTATGGTCAGGGGCCTGCTTATCTACAGAACCGCCTTTCTCCACACGTTCCCCAGTGAGCACTGCGTTCAGGGACACAAAATCTACTGTCCATCCCTGGATCAAAGGAGGCCAGGTTATGTTCCACCAGGGCTAGGGCCTTCTTGGTGGCAGCACCAGGAATGTGGAATGCCTTCCTGGAGGCTATAAGGGCCCTGCGGGATCTTTCTACCTTCCACAGGGCCTGCAAGATGAAACTGTTCCGACAGGCATTTAACATCTGACCCAGGAGAAGACTGCCACTCCACATCTCTAAAGAGCTATGATTACTATATGATCACCATCAGGAAAAGAATATGCCTATATTAAAGAAAGCACCATAGAATGTTTTTTAGAATGTTTTAATTGCAATTGTATTTTATTGTTTTTAAATTGTAAATGCAAATATCTAAATTGACTGTTAGTTGCCCTGAGTCCGCTTGCGTAGAGGACAGAACAGAAATTTAAGGTAAACAAAATAAATCAATAAACTATCTGTCCCAGGGCTGCAAGTAATGTTAGCATTTTTGTGCAGCAAACAGAAACTTCTAAAAACCAGTTTCTGTTTTCTGTGTGAAAACGCCGATATTACTTGCAGCCCTGGGGCACATAGTGTGAAATCAGAAGGAAGCCCTGCTGAGAAGAGGAACGTTAGAGCGGCGAGTGGGAAATCGGTGTATGCCTTATTTTACGTACAACCTACTAAAGTTCACCCACCACTAACACAGAGATTTTTCCAACTTGTTAAAATTAGCACTAAAATACCATTATGAATGTCAAAGAATTTTCAAACTATCGCACCTTTGCACTCATTTCACATGTCAGCAAGATCATGTTAAAGATCCTACAAGCTAGGCTTCAGCAGTATTTATTTGATTTTTATTTGATTTTATTTATATCCCACCCTCCCCACCGAAACAGGCTTAGTATGTAGATCGAGAACTACCAGAAGTTCAAGCTGGGTTTTGGAGAGGTAGAGGAACTAGAGATCAGATTGCCAACATTCGATGGATTATGGGGAAAGCACAGGAGTATCAGAAAAATGTCTATTTCTGTTTCATTGACTACGCTAAAGCCTTTGATTGTGTGGATCACAACAAACTGTGGCAAGTCCTTAAAGAGATGGGAGTACCAGAACACCTCACATGTCTCCTGAGAAACCTGTATAAGGGTCAAGAAGCAATGGTCAGAACAGGATATGGAACAACTGATTGGTTTAGAATAGGAAAAGGAGTTCGACAAGGATGTATATTGTTACCCTGCTTATTTAATTTTACATGCAGAGTACATCATGCGGAATGCTGGCCTGGATGAAGCACAAGCTGGAATTAAGATCACCGGAAAAAACATCAACAACCTCAGATATGCAGATGACACCACTGTAATGGCAGAAAGTGAGGAGGACCTAAAGAACCTCTTGTTGAGGGTGAAAGAGGAGAGCACAAAAGTAGGCTTGAAACTCAAAAAACCTAAGATCATGGCATCCGGCCCCATCACACCTTGGCAAATAGAAGGGGAAGACATGGAAGTTGTGACAGACTTCACATTTCTGGGATCCAAGATCACTGCAGATGGTGACTGTAGCCATGAAATTAAAAGACGTTTGCTCCTTGGGAGAATAGCTATGGCTAACCTGTGCAGTATAATAAAAAGTAGAGACATCACCCTGCCAACAAAAATCCGTATAGTGATAGCGATGGTATTCCCGGTAGTAATGTATGGCTGTGAGAGCTGGACCATAAGGAACGCTGAGTGCAGAAGAATAGATACTTTTTGAGATGTGGTTCTGGAGAAGAATCTTGAGAGTCCCTTGGACTTCAAGATGATCAAATCAGTCAGTCCTAAGGGAAATCAACCCAGACTGTTCCCTGGAAGGTCAGATGCTGAAACTGAAGCTCAAATACTTTGGCCACCAAATGAGAAGGGAGCACTCACTGGAGAAGATCCTGATGCTAGGAAAGACAGAAGGCAAAAGAAGAAGGGAACGGCAAAAGATGAGATGGCTGGACAGGGTTACTGATGTAACAAACATGAATTTGAGCAGACTTCAGAGTATGGTGGAAGACAGGAGGGCCTGGTGTGACTTTGTCCATGAGGTCGCAAAGAGTCGGACTCGACTGTTCGACTGCACAACAACAAAACCACTATGAATTACAGCCATTCTCAATGTGAAAATGGTGAGTAACAATTAACTTAGAACCATATTCTGAATCCCTGGGAAAACCTAGGAAGTAAATCATTCTAATGGTGTTAAATATCCCAGCCCAGACTTTCCACTGTGATAGTGCAAACAGCTAATACCACAGCATTACTTGGCTTGCAGAAAATGGCCCTGGTTGGGAAAGTGTCCTGATTACTTAAATTGTCCAAGAACTGCTGACAGCACCATATGTGTCTTTTGTTCTAAGTGTAGATTCCTCTTAAAAACTTGAAGAGACTCTCTGAAATGAAGAAATTCCTTATCCCAAAATATGAGATACGCAATTAATTTTACTTCCCCCCGCCTTTCACTAGACGTTCCTAGCAATGCAACACAAAACTGAAATTATTATCGGAGTTCCTTCCACACAAAAGTTGTTTAAGAAGCCAGTACAAACATATTCAGAGTTAGCTTGGATCCTGAATTCTTTTTCTGCTAGCAGGAGGAGGATTTACACTGACTCCCTCTTCATAGCAGCACCTCCCCACCCACCCACCACCCACCCTCCCTTCTGCAAACATTAATGGTGGTCCTGGGTGTCACTTGTCTAAAGAGACACAATGTCAGAGCTGGGGAATGAAACTGGAGGAGAGGGAGGCAGAAAAGTTAGGAGTACATAATGCAGGTTACGTGGACTACTGCACCCTTCTTAAATCTTCGTTCGTGAAGTCAAGCCGAGAGAGAGACATAATGCAGGTCCACTTGGGATGAAAAGGATCAAACTACTTAACTTGCTTTCTTACCTCTTTCCCACTTTGGGGGAGCGTAGCTGGTGGGGCAGACAAAACAGAATTTCTTTTCTATACCTCATTACGAAATAATAGGGTAACCTCTATGAATTACAATCCAGAAATAGCCTACCAACAATCTCATCAGTTTTGAGATTGTTCATACTTACTGGAAATGAGGAAAGCCTTTATTTTTTATATTTTTTAAATAATATCCTATTGTTCTGTCTTAAAGACAATTGGGCATGGATGAGTTATCTCCACATACTGCGGAGGGGTCCACCAAGTGAGCTAACAGTGCTACACCCACCAATTAAAAAAAAAAAGCTGATGCACCAAGATAAGAAAACAATAAAATGCTTTAACACAATACAATTGCAGAGTTAAAGAAGCAGCTCTGATTCCCTTTTAATGTGCAGGGTGGGGGAGGACCCAAGATTCTCTCAAAACCTAATGTAGCTCAGTTTTTTTTATGTCACAAGAGTCCATAGATTATGGTTGATTTCTCACAAGAGTTACTGCATCCAAAATATGCTTTTTGTTTCAAATTATTTCCAAAACCAAACCAGTTGCTAAACATAAAGAACAGCAATCAATTTCATTACACATTGTTTCCAACAGAACACCAAAAAAGTCAACAGAGAAGCACCTTGCCATTCAATAAACCTTTCAAACTTGGTACGATTTTGCTAGGCCCTAGCCCCAGGGGAATACCCTAATGCTACATAAGAATGTGGAGGAGATAAAATAAGAACAAATAACTTTTAACTTTGATGAGATGAATTTTTATTCCACTTAAGACTTGGATTTGATAGAAAATCTTGAAAGATGCACACACAAGCAGCACCGTGCAATTTGTAGAAATCAGAGCAATTATTTTTGTATGCTAGCAACATTTAATCAATCCTAATCTGAGTTTCACTCACAAAAATAATAAGAGTTCCATGGCACCTACAGACTACAACACTTATGGCATGAGCTTTTGTATCTATTACATCAGATGCATTAAGTGATCAGTTCATAGATAAGAAAGTATGTTTCACCCTGAAGTGTGTTTTTTTCTCCAAGTCCTAAAAATTTTCGAGGACATTTTCTTCTTTTGTGGAAGGACTGGCTAATTCTTTCAAAGACTGACATTTGTAGGTAACACATTACTATAGCTATTGTAGACATAAGGGTTCTGGACCACCAACTGTGTGTCCAGACATTCAGCCATCAGAAGGCACAATTAACCTGTACTATTTGCATCTAAAAATAGATATACCTTATGAGTCATCATTTATTTCTTATGCAGCCGTTGGTACTGATCAAGTTGACTTCCCAAATTTTAGATTCTTATTCTTCATTCTCTTTGTTATGTGACTTTATACAGCAACATCCTATATAGTGTTCCACAAGCATAAGGTCTTCTTAACCTCATTTACTTGGTAGCAAATTCCACTGTATTCCATGAAGCAGCTCAGTCATACACACATTCACCAAATCTAGCACCTCCAGTATGCATCTAAATGCTTCCATAGTCTCTTCCATATTATAGATAAATAAAATAATATAATAAAAATAACCTGCAAGAACTATGCTAGGGAAGTTTAAGAGTCAGGTAAGTGGCACAAGCCATATGCAGGTGGCTGAAATATAAAACTGAATCTTCAAATCATTTAAAACAATGACTCAAAGTTATACTTAAAACAGCAGCAGCACTTTTTACAAAGGGTGGTTTAAACCAGGTTACCAGGTCTGTGTTGGAAAATATCTGGAGACTTTGGGGGTGGATCCAGGAGAGGGAGGGGTTGGGAAGGGGAGAGGCCTCAGTATGGTACAATGCTGTAGGGTTCACTCTTCAAATAAGCCATTTTCTCCAGGGGAGCTGATTTCAGTCAGTTGGAGATCAGTTGTAAAAGTGGGAGATCTCTAGGCCCCACCTAGAGGCTTGCAACCCTAGCTTAGGCAAAGCAGCTGAACAATTCAATCTCATCCCACTGGCTGATTTCTGGAGAAATTTCAACAACTTTTCCTTTTAAATACTATATAAAAGCCCATAGAGGTCTAAAACAGCTTGCACAATCTTACTTGGTTTAAAATAAAGATTAAAGTCAGATATCTTTCAAGGACTAACTGGATTTGAATAGTTCCCATTATCTTATCTATCTTCAGAGCAGAGTTGTATTAATATGGTTGGATGGTTAAATGAAAGATTTCTTTGCTGAGTCCCTAAACAGAATTTGCCTCAGCACAGTACTGAAAATGGTCTGGGTCCACAAACTAAAATGGTCATGGTCAACATATTTGCTGCCTCTTAGAAAGTTTTTCAGCATATGTGTAGAGAATATTTTTCTTGTCTTTTACAGGATATGCACTGCAGCTCCTCCATATAAAAGAACACTGAACAAGGGATTTATATATGCTTTCAAAACACATTCATACACAGTGCAGACACAGGCGCCTCCCCCCCCCTCCCCAGATATTCAAGCACTTATTTTGACCATCTATTCAATGTTCTATTGCCAAGTAGAAAATAACATACAAAACCACTAATTTGATCAGGGGTGGGGTTTACAGAAAACTCATGGAATGGAGTATGGTACGCATGAACTATAAAATTCCAGGTTTAAATCCTTACTAAACCATGAAGCTCAACTACCTCACAGGACTGTTGTGATGACTAATAAGATCTTTCACATATTCTACTCCTTTCAGCTCCTTGGAGGAAGGACAAAATACCAATGTGATAAAGAAATAAACAGTATCTGTCACCAATGAGAAATTGTACACCAATAAAGAAATAAACAGTATCTGTCACCAATGAGAAATTGTACACCAATAAAGAAATAAACAGTATCTGTCACCAATGAGAAATTGTACACAAGTGGCTTCCATAGGCTGAACCAGGACTCAAATTTCTCCTCTACCAATTAGCTCACTAGGAGAACTTGAAGGCAGTCACTCTCTCAGTCTAACCTACCATCATGGGGTTGTTTGTTGTGAGGACAAAATGGAGAAGGGGAAGGAGGTTGATCTATAAGCACATCTTCCCATATGTTCTGTCCCTCAACTGAAACTGAGCATGCAAGGATATGAGGAAGGGAAATGCAGCTTTTAACAATATTTTCTACAAGTACTGTGATCATAAAAGGGATGCTTTTAAAAAGGTACACACAATAATTACTAAGGGAAATTGGTAGCTACATGTAGGGACCTAAGCTCCTAATTAGCTTTTAACTTCTTTACATTGCAAAAGTGGCTGCATAGAGCATCACCTCTCCTTTGTACTCTGCACTTCCATAGGAAAATAAGATTTCATTCACTCCTACGGACACAAAGGCCAACAGGAACACATGCCCATAGAACCTCTGACAAATCACAAACTGCCATCTAATGAAACCACAAGTGAGAAGCGTGTGCTATGGTCATAACTGTCCTTCAACACTCCACCAAAAGCTTCACAGAAGGGAAGAGGAGATAGGTCTTAAAAGTTGGTTAGGTAAAGTAGACTTTCAAAGGGCAATATCCCCTGAGAGAGATTGCTGGTCTGCATTCCGTGAAATCTAAATTGGAGTTGCTACTACACTTTTTTCCCAATTCCAGTCCATGAGCCGTGTCTTAGAACATAACCAACATTCAACTAAATAGATAACAAATGTAAAAGCTTTGCAAGATATTCAGGGAAATAAACAGTGGTGTTTACTGTTCAGCATGCATTGGCAACGGGGGAGGGGGGTTGAAAAATTACTATACGTTCCAGGCACATATCTTATCTGTAATGGTTGAAACAGAACTATAAACACGGGAATACACACAGATCTGTTCCCTTGTTCCATGTGAAAACATGGCTGGGATGATGGGGTGAGGATTCCTAAAAGATGTAAAGGATTCCTAACAGATGTAAGGCAGTTGCTGGGTACCAGGGACTGTGAGAATTCTGATACAAATGTAAAGATATTAACATTTTTTAAAAAAGCACATTAGCAAAAAGTGATGGCAGTCATGATTTAGACTGAAATCCTGTGCATACTTCCTTTGTGATAAGGCTCGCTAAACTCAGTGTATCTTACTTTGGGATAAAGATGCTTATGGCCAGGAAATGAGATTTAAATTGATGGTGACTCACTTCCAATCGACGTACCCAGTTCCAAAACACATAATGTTAATTTGCCACTAATAACTTACCATCCTGTTATCAATAAGCCCAAAAAGTGAGGGGGGGAAATGTATACAGGAACCCCAACTGCATTCTTTTGAATTGGCTTATGCATTTTTAAAGTTGCTCTGTCTTCTGCTTAAATAACTTGCAGCTTTGCTGGTATTCAAGGAAAACAATAGTGAAAGGCCTAAACCAGAAGAGTCCAAAAATACACCACTTGCTACTTAAGGACAGTCACCCTGCAGTGATTTGCTGTGTTCCATTGTCAATTAATCTTTTCTTTTCTCAACTCTCTCTATTTTTAATAGGTAAAGCAGAGCCGGGAAGAAGAATCAGTATTAATAGGTAAAGCAGAGTTGCTGAGCCGGGAAGCAGTATCAGCAGCAAATAGCTGTTTCAGGCACTTTTCTCGAATATCTGAACATTCCAATCACATAATGATCTGAAATTATACATCAAAAAGATATCTATAAAAAGAACACTGATAGGTACCCCACAAAATAATAATGCAACAATGCATTATTTTTTTTTTAAAGGAAGATATATAAATTACGTTGTTCCCACAAATGTTCCAAATATTCTGGCAGCTATCAAAACATGCATTTGATCAGCTACTTGCCACAGTGCATGGATCTATACTCAAAGTTCATCTTGGGATCAACACTACAGAGCCTCATTAAGTTGCTGTTTAGAACATGTTCAAATCTTCATATTTGCAGTATCTACCAAGAATTTTGAAGCTCACTTTATAAAGTTATGCATAAACATAAGCCTTTGAACTCAACAGATTACAGAAAGATTAATTGTTAGATTAAATCTACTTAATTCTAGATAGACAAAGATAGAGAGATGTGCTTATATCTTACCTTCCGTGCACTGCAGGAAGCTGACTATCAGTAATAGCCAAAATCTTTTCATTCTGCAATCAGAAGCCACCATTATTGACCCCCTTTAAATTTTCTTTTTATTCCTTAATGAATCCAGTTATAAATGTCCAGCGTCATTCAAGTGGGTAGTCTACATCATTGTTCATAACTGAGGAGAGAGATGAAAATGAAAAACTAAAATTAATCCATGTTCATTACTAAAACTTTTAAAAATGACACAGGGAACAGTCTCTTGTTGATGAGAAAATTAAGAAAAAACACTGTTAACTTCATGACCACAGAGAATCTTACACTAAAAATCATGATAAGGAAAACAGGAGGTGTTAATGATACTGGCATACTCCTACAGAAAATGGCTAGGATTTCTAGGAAATATCAAGCTAAAGTGCCAAAAGACAGCAAAAAGAAAACCTACATTTTAAAAAAATGTAAGGCAGCTGCCAAAGAGAAACTAAGCAGGCAGTCTCTCCTTCACAGGCTCTTTTGAAAGTAGTACCACCCTTTGTGTTATAAATGGCTGTGCACCCCTCAGACAAAAAACAGAAGCAGCAACAATGCTATCAAAACATCTATTTTTGCTGAGGCAGCTCTTGCCTCTTTTTTGACCAGCAGTATTCATGTGTTAAACACCAAATATGTCTTCTGTGAAGACATTGCTTCTTGGATCCAAAGAGAGATCATTAAAATCTTCATGGCAACTATGACAGCAATGAATGGAGTGCTAGCTTATATACCTCAGGGCTCAGCATCTGTCAGAACTTAGACATGGCACATAGACAAAATCACACTGAAATCTTTGAGGTGTAGGATGTTGCTCCCTCACAACCAAGTAATCAATCACACACCCTCCATACACACAAAATTAAGATTAGGCAGAAGGGTTTCAGGGCCAGGAGTTTCATGTACACTTGAGCCCCAACATCTATTTTATTTTAAATAAGTGACTGTGATTTCTTCCACATACCAAAAGGGGTAGTGGTGCTTGATAGCTAATATGAGACTAGTATACTACACATACATTTTGAAAATTTCAAACCAACACAGAAAACTAAGAACAGATGAATATCCATTTATCTTCTTTACTATGAGAAGCAAACAACTTTCTACAGCCCAGGAGGTGGCTGAGCACCATGTATTTCTGGGAACGTCAATCTCTCTTTCAAAACATCAACATCTAAGGCTACAAGAGAAACCTTCCACATGCAAACAAATAAGTCTAGGATGTTCTACAAACAAAACAGCTCTGGTAGCCTTGCTTTGCCAAGAAACAGTGAAGTCAAACCAACAATGTGAGCTTTCCAAAGCTACTCTTTTTTTTCTCCTTTTTGCAGCCTACTAGTGGCTTGAGGGGGAGGGGGGGAATGAATCCTCTCCAAACTGCCCTGTAGTTGCTCACATCTATAAATCAGCCATGAGCAATCATTCCTTCACCAGAGTACAGCCTCTGTGATTCTATGGACTTCCAGAGTAAAGATGTGGGTCTGAAACTTTTTCCAGCTGTGACCCAACATGATCACTTTGGCAGTCAGTTACTCATCTCCCCAGTATTCTTGGGTGGGAATAATAATGAACAACCTAATACAGTTACTACATCAGTTTAAACATACTGACTATCCCAGAAAGGAAACTTTGTTCATTGTAAATTTCCAGGTACTCTGAAATATGTCCTACTGATTTCATGTTGAAGGCAGTATGTGCTTAGCTTGCAAGCATTAGAAAGACTTGGCAGTACAGGTGATCCTTAACAGAAAGCCCTCCAGCACCAGTCTTTTGCAGCAGTGGTTCCCAACCTTTTTGGCACCATGGACCAGTTTCGTAGAAGATAATTTGTTCATGGACCAGGGATGTGTGTGTGTGATGGTTTCAGGATGATACAATTGTGCACTTTATTTCTATCATTACAATGTAATATATATATTACAAAAAATAACTCACAGCCTGGTTGTATATTATAAAAAATTAACTCACAGCCTGGTTGCTAACAGGCCACAGATTGGTATCAGTCCATGGTCCGGGGATTGGGGACCTTGTTTTACAGTACATGCAAGCCTCATAAGAGCACATATTCAGGATCACTCGCTGAAGATTAATTAACCATTCCTAGAATTACTATTTTCTGGAAGATGGTAAATTTCCTTCCTACTTTTAAATGCATGGAATTATGGATGTGATCAGACAAGCTGTTTGTTCTGATGTAGTTACTTCTCTACTGGATTTAAAGTGCGACATCTGCCTCCCATTCCCCAGTCATCAGCCTCCCCATCCTCACCCTAACTTTCCCAACACCAGAGAATGTCCAATATTTACGGATGAATTGTTCTCACCATGCATTTCCGGACACTGATCCAGACAGTTGCTTCTGCATCCTAACCCATCACGCCCTCCCCCCAGTTAGCAATATGTACATGCAAAAAGTAGACTTTAAAAAAAAAGTTGTTGCCTGCCCACTCTATGGTGACTGCAAAGCAGTAGTCTGATTGGTCTTGATCAGTCAACAACGGGGTGAAGCTGGATTAGGGTGGCATGTCTAGTCAAACCTCTTTGAAACAGTTTTCTGGAAGATGGTACATTTCCTTCCTGTTTTTAAATGCATGAAATTATGAGTGCAATAGGAGTTCCAGAAAAATTAGATGTGTGGCCAGACCAAACCAAGTCTGTCATCTGACTGCAGCCTATGTATGAAGGGATTGTAGTAATTCATGTTAGCAGTTATAACAACAGAAGCATAATAATTATTCCAGGTTAATAACTTCTGTGTAAAGGACGCGAGCCTGGGTTCCTCTGAGTCACCATCTCTCAGGTAAGTAGAGCTGTGCTTAGAGCTATGGGTCCTCAGGGCTATATGTACACAAGAAACCAGACCTTGGTAAATATATGAAGGTTTATTAAATATTTAAAGAACAGGCTAACACTAGCAACAATCTTGTAGCATTTAAAAAAAAAGAAAGCTAGCTTTTCTAATAGACTGATACTTTGTAATACATGGCATAGTCTTAACATTTCCAAAATCCAAGGTAGAGGCTTAAGCATCTTCTACATAACCGATCATTGCAATGAGGCTTGGTATAGTCAGAGCCTCTGACTCTTGTCCTGTAAAACCACAAAATTAGCATGGCTCCCTTCTGGTCTATGGTTTAATTATAGTATCTTGCCAACTGACATCAGGTGATATTCCAAATCTGAATATCAGGGTGCACACTCACTGGAACCATCTAGAAGTTTATTACATCACTCCTGTCTCCCTCTTCTATCTAGTGGACCACAGGTTCACAGGAAGAACCAATTACCACATTCTTGATTCCAACCCTGAAAGAGACAAGGATGGTGTAGGTAAGGAGGTCCAACTACAGAGACCTGCAACCTGCAGTAGACCCTCTAGTATTCACATTAACCCGTGGGAGGGAACGCGGTACTTTGACTCACATTCTGGTTTTCAAAAGAAAGAGCTGAGAGGTGTAATTGTGTGTATGCATCCTAAAATCTGCTAATATTCTGAAAATGTGTATAATGAGAGAGGGCACAGGTTAAAACAAATTTCCCACATACATGGTGAAAGGGAATTGTTCTGATGTCCACTACCTGATCCTGACTCGTATTCATAATTCCTGACAGTTAATCTGACAAGTCTCCCAAAATCACCACATCTGTGGCTGAGTTTATATCATGTGTATGGAAGTTAAGGGCTAAAGAATACATAGATCTATTCTACCTGCCTGTTTTGCCTTTTTAATTTCAGTGGGTTCTGGTTGGTGGCAACCTTTTTTTTAATATTTTAGGTGTCTAGTTTTTGGACTGATTACTTCTGTTTTATTGTATTATTATGCCATTAAAGATTTGATTGATAGTGTCCCTGATCTGTCAATCAAAGAGAAAGTTCTTACTAGAGAAAGAACATTTGCTTCCTAACAAATCCACCAACCATTTAGAATGTATTAGAATCAAAATGGGAACAATTCAGTCCTGAAGATGTGGGTAGATAAGATTCAGGTTAGGATTAGATTTTTTTTTTTTTTAAACTGGGTACAAACCAGCAGAAGCTTGAAACAGCACAAAATTAGGGCTCTGGAAGCAATACTAACTTTCCTGCCTTCCCTCTTAGTGATATGCTCCAAGTTTCAGAATTCCTTTTTTATAACAGGTAAATACAGCCAACAAGCTCTGAACAAGTACCAGGCCAGAAAGATTTAAACTTTGACACAAAGAGTATTTCAATACAGGGCAGGCACTAGGGCATCTTCAATGGCATAGGGGAAGCGGTTCAGTGCAGACAAAACAAAGCATAGTTCTTTCCCTGGCAGAGGCCCAAGCACCTAGAGGTAAAAGATCCATCAGCAGTTAATCTAGTGGCAGCATGTCAGCTGCTGCAGGAATTTCCTGAAGCTAACACAAAGGAATAGTCGTGTTACATCTCAAAGTCTTTCACTCAGAGCAGGGAAAACTTTCTATGCTGAAAAATCTATACAGTCTATAAAGAAACAAGTGGCATGCATAGTTGAAAGGATGCATCTATTTTTTTCTTTTCTTTCTAAAAACTATTCCCAGTCAGGTAAATCGGTCCTGTCATTAGATTTGGAACGGAGGATGTATACAATCAAAGATACAGATATACACATAGAACACCACAAATTTAGATTAACTCTTTATCTCTCAAAGAGTAACGGCTGATCCATTTCACAGACTCTACAGATATTACAGTGTTACATGACTGAACCATTAGAATAATTCAAGCGCATGGCTGAGGCACATTAATAACTGAAAAAGAAACTAAGCCAGCCTTTTGATTACTCCCAGACTATTCAGAGGATTTTTAGATTTGCTGAGATTTGGGTTTAATGGGTTTTTTGATTTCCTGAACATAATGCTAGATGGACTGCTTAGGTATACACTTCAATCTGAAGAAAAGAGAAAGAGTTCCCCCCCATTGGACAGTTACAAGGCTGTGTTCTGTCACATGTCACCTCACTAGGGTGTTGTTTTTAAGAAGGAAAGAGTCCATAACTTTGTAGGAGACTGGAGACCACTTTTTCTGCACAGTAACTAGTGCAACAGCTGTCAAGATGGAGAAAACAGAGATATGAAAATAGGCTTTAGCCTGAGGATGGACCCCATTTGAGGTGTTGGCATGACTTTAAGTAGCTTGAGGATGTGTCTAGAACAACACAGAAGTACCCACAGGAGCAACAACTGTTGGCTGAAGGACAGTGCAAACCAATCTCCTCTGCCAAACAAAGTGTTGAGAATGTAGTAGCTGGCAGCAAAAATATATCTTGGTTCAGCTTTTTTTCTATTGAAAGACAAACCTGAAAGTCAGCAATCAGGCTTTATTGGATTATTTATCCCTTGTGCTTTCACCGAATAAACATGTTTTCTAAGCTTACATATCACAATCAAAAGCATTTAAAACTGAAAGCAGGGAATTTTATAGCAATACTCTAAACAGCAAGTGTGAGTGCCTTCATTTTTCAATCCACCCCTCCCCAATAATTAGCTAAGGCATACCACAAACAGTAAGTCAGCAGTACAAAGTATACAGCTTCAGCAACACAGCACAAAACAAATTCTCCCCCGTAAAAAAAAAAAGGTAGAAAACCTGGAGCCAGAGGATACTTATGGGCAAAGATGTTGCTGACAGCCCTGTCTTTCAGACCATGTAATTGTTGTAGATAAGGAGACAGTCACTGGAATCTCACAACAACAACAAAACCCAAAACAGACAGAACACCAGCAGGAAAAGCCATATTATGTTACCTCTTTGCAAACAGAAAAATGCAGTTCATAGTAAGTAAGTGGCCATTCTGTGCAAATAAGCCATTTCCCTTCAGACCTTAAATAAAACCTTTGCTTTGGATTATGTACAGCTCTGGCTTGATAGTGAGGAAGGGAGACAGTCTCTAGGGCCAAAATGCAGATTAAGTTTCAGAATACAACCAAAGATGCCTAGAAAACTTTGTTGGTAACTTAAATCCTTAATGTAGGAATGCAATTTGGTCTCCCAAAGAATAACATGGGTTCTTGTGACTTTTCTTTTTTGTACATCTGCTTAAAAGACAGCTCCTTCATACCAACATAGGGGCTACCACTTTTCCAAATTTACTAAACCTTAGATGCAAATGGCATATTTTGCTCACAGACTTCTGAAGTTTAACTTATATCACCTCCATTGGTTCTTGCTTTTGGAAAGGAGTAGAAGGTATTGTGAAGAGCTCCATGGCGCAGAGTGGTAAAGCTGCAATACTGCAGTCGAAGCCCTCCGCTCATGACCTGAGTTTGATCCCAGCGGAAGCTGGGTTCAGGTAGCCGGCTCCAGGTTGACTCAGCCTTCCATCCTTCCAAGGTCGGTAAAATGAGAACCCAGCTTTCTGGGGGGAAAGTGTAGATGACTGGGGAAGGCAATGGCAAACCGCCCCATAAAAAGTCTGCCATGAAAACGTTGTGAAAGCAACATCACCCCAGAGTCGAAAACGACTGGTGCTTGCACGGGGACCACCTTTACCTTTTTTAGAAGGTATTGTGTTCAAGAAATTAAACAAACGCTGAAGCCCAATCTCAGTAATTCCAGTAAACAGGCAAAAAGGAACTTCTCTCAAAATTTGAGTTTCTGGTTGAATGACCATCTCTCATGGGTGTAGATTCAAGATACTCCATTCAAATTGGACAGTGGGGTTATATTGTATCAAAAATACACAGAAAAACTGGGAAATAATTTCTTAGGAGAGCTCACGCTTCATATTTCTTGGAATCTTTTCACAGTGATAAGATGGACCAGGTTAATGCAACCTGCCAGATCTCTGTATATATTGGAATATTTATTAATTTTTATGGTTTTATCTGTTTTATCTGTTTTAAAGTTATTCCCTTACATGTTTAAATATTGTTTAATTTATGTTGGATCTAATGTTGGAAGCCGCCCTGAGCCACTTGTGGGAAGGGCGGGATATAAATTCTAAATAAATAAAATAAAAATAAAATAAATAAATAAATTTATTCTTTTTAAACATTTATAAGGTATCTTTCTCTCAGATAACTGGGACCCAAGGCAGGTGACAATAACATCAGCACAACATACCTCTGTGCACAACATACCATAACAATCAGCAGAAAAACTTAACCACTAACAAAGAACACCAATGTAGATGAATTGTTTTTAAAGCCCTTAGAACTGTAAGGGAGAGAGAGATTGTCTGATATCCTCTGGGAGCCTATTCAACAATGTCAGAGCAGCCACAGGAAAAGACTGTTAGTAGGCAGAAGTGGAACATAAACTTGCATGGGTCAGAATGCCCAAAATGCATTGCTGATTCTTTCTAGTGTCAGATGACACCACTTCCTTTCTTCCTCAACCAGACTCATCAACCGCTATTTATTCGATTTTTAGCCAATTAATTAGTGATTGATTGATTTATAATATATTTATATATTAGATTATATATTTATATTTATAACTTTTTAGCATATTAATTAGGAAGGGGTTGGGAGGGATTATTTATTAATAGTGCTGGAACCGATTAAACTTATAATATTTTTTACTAATTGATTGGAAGGGAGACTGGGATGGGCTGTTAAATTAATTAAGTTAAGATATAGGTAGTGTGTTTAGCAGTTAAGAACTGGAGGGGCTGGTGGGGGGGGTAAATTGAACGGCAGGTGGAGATAAATTGGGAGGGGGTCATACTGTGAGCTCATTCCAGGCAGGTGCAGATGCTTGCCCAAGGGATTCCAGTGCTTCTGGGGAGGGGAAGATATGATGGTGGGAATAGACAGACACATAAGGGAAGGAGGCAGAGACAAAATGGTGCTCGGCCACCTTCCAGTCTACTTCCCATCCCAATGGTGGCAGGTAGTGGGGCCAAGAGGAAATGCTCGTCTCCGTCACTGGTGTTATGCAACGCCAGGTCCATTAACAATAAGACCTCGACCCTTAGGGAGTTTCTGCTCCAATAGGATGTGGACCTGGCTTGCGTGACCGAGACCTGGGTGCGGGATGGAGAGACAGTAGCTCTCTCCCAGATGACCCCCCCCCCACATTATTCGGTCTTTCACCAGTCATGGAATAACAAGCGGGGGGGAGGGGTGGTGTTGTTCATATGGGAGGGTTACTCCTATCGGGCTCTCCCGGCCCCAAAGATCGACGGTATCGAATGTGCCGGTCTGACGTGGGATGTTGGAGGGGGGTTGGTGATCTGGCTGGTGTACCGTCCACCTAATGCACCAGCTAGCGCCTTACCATCACTATTGGAGGCAGTGGCGAGCTGGGCATTGGAGTACCCAGGGCTTATGGTCCTGGGCGACTTCAATGTCCATGCCGATGACACGGCCTCCACTCAGGCGATGGACCTAGTGTCTTCCATGGCGACACTGGGGCTCTCTCAATTTGTCACAACTCCCACGCATCAGGCCGGACACATATTAGACCTGATCTTTGCGTCTGGGATTTTGGTGAACGCGGCTGAAGCGGTGCCATGGTCGGATCACCTAGCCCTTAAGGCCCATATGGAGACACCGCCCCAACCCTGTATTGGCGGAGAGCCTATTTTGGCTCGCCCCCAGGGACTGATGGACCCGGAACGTTTCCAAACAGCCCTGAGGGATCCCTGGCCCACTGGCAATTCCCTCGATGACCTGGTGGAAGTCTGGCAAGGCCAGCTATCCAGGGCTATCGATGAAATTGCACCTCAGCGCCCTCGTGTGAGGCTGGCTCCATGGTATACCTTGAAGTTGCGCCAGCTGAAACAAGGGCTCAGACGACTAGAGAGGCGATGGAGGCATACTCGGGACGAAGCGACGAGAACATCCTATAGAACGTTTATGAGGTCTTATGAGATGGCAGTTAAGGCTGCAAAGAAAGACTACTTTGCAACCAAGATTGCATCTGCAAATTCGCGCCCAGCACAATTGTTTAGAGTAATTGGGGATCTTATAACATTGCCACAAGGTAAACCAAATGTTAGAGAATTAGAGATAGGCTGTGAGGCATTTGCGAAATACTTTGCAGATAAAAACTCGTCGCTCTGCCAAGACCTGCCTATCACATTAGATACAGTAAGTGAAATTGAGGCTCCGCACCTGTCTTCGGATTTAGTGCTGGGCCACTTCGACCCACTCAGCCTGGAGGAAGTCGATGGAATCCTCTCTGCTGCCCGCCCAACAACATGTGATTTGGACCCTTGCCCCTCTTGGCTGATTAAATCTTGCCAGAGGGAGCTTAGATGTCCTTTAAGGGACATCATAAATATATCCCTCCTAGAGGGGCGCTTTCCAACACCTCTGAAAGAGGCCTTGGTCTGCCCCCTCCTGAAAAAATGTACAGCAGACCCGGCCGAATTGGCAAATTATCGACCGGTGTCTAATTTACCATTTTTAGGTAAAATTATTGAGAGGGCAGTGGCGTTGCAGCTACAGAGGTTTCTAGATGACACTTCCGTCCTAGACCTGTGCCAGTCTGGTTTCCGGCCGGGCCATGGGACGGAGACAGTCCTGGTCGCCTTGGTAGATGACCTCCAGCGGCAACTGGATCGAGGCGGTGTGGCGGTGCTGATGTTACTAGACCTGTCGGTGGCATTTGATACAGTCGACCATCAGCTACTGATCCACCGCCTCGCCGACATAGGGGTTAGGGGGTTGGCCTTACAATGGCTTTCCTCCTTCCTCATGGGTCGGGGACAAAGGGTAGCGATTGGGGGTGAGCGGTCCCAGAGGCGCACACTAGATTGTGGGGTGCCTCAGGGAGCAGTTCTCTCCCCGATGTTATTTAACATCTATATGTGCCCCCTTGCCCAGATTGCCCGGAGGTTTGGGCTGGGTTGCCATCAATATGCAGATGACACCCAGCTCTATCTGCTAATGGACGGCCGGCCCGCTTCCGTCCCAGGGAATCTGGACCAGGCTTTACAGGCTGTTGCAACGTGGCTTAGGCTGAGTGGGCTGAAGCTGAACCCAGCGAAGACAGAGGTTCTCTGTGTGGGTCGTGGCGCTCTGGGGAAGGAAATATCTCTCCCGGCCTTCGACGGGGCGCCGCTGAAGGCGGCGCAACAGGTAAAGAGCTTGGGTGTTTTACTGGAGCGTTCACTATCAATGGAGGCCCAGATAACAGCCACTGCCAAGTCAGCATTTTTCCATCTGAGGCGGGCGAGGCAGTTGGCCCCTTTCCTAGAGCGTCGGGACCTAGCAACAGTGATCCATGCGACGGTCACCTCAAGACTGGACTACTGTAACGCCCTCTACATGGGGCTGCCTTTGTGCCGGATCCGGAGGTTGCAGCTAGTGCAGAATGCGGCGGCCAGGCTGTTGCTAGGTCTCTCAAAATGGGAGCATATACGGCCGGGGCTACGCGGACTGCACTGGCTGCCGATTGTATACTGGGTCCAGTACAAAGTGCTTGTCATTACCTTTAAAGACCTATATGGCCGAGGACCGACCTACCTGAGGGACCGTCTCTCCCCGTACGAACCCCAGAGAGCACTGAGGTCAGTAGGAAAAAACAAACTGACCATCCCTGGGCCAAAAGAAGTTAAACTTCAGAATACCCGCACACGGGCCTTTTCCACCGCGGCCCCATACCTTTGGAATCAGCTCCCAGAGGAGGTGCGGGCCCTGCGGAACCTTGATCAGTTCCGCAGGGCCTGCAAGACCACCCTCTTCAAGCTGGCGTTCATGAACTGCTGAATTATAGTTTGTAACAAAGGAAAACGCCAAAATGGTTCGGCTCAGGGACCATTGTTATTATTATGTCAACTGACAGGGATAGCGTCAAAAACAACAATGTTACTGTCAGATTTAGTAATTTAGTAATGTTTTAATTGACTAGTTTTAAATAATGTTAATCTAATGTTTTTATCCACTGTATTGTTTGCTTATGGATGTTGTTAGCCGCCCTGAGCCTGCTTTGGCGGGGGAGGGCAGGATATAAATAAAATTTTATTATTATTATTATTCAATCTATATTTATAAATAATGAGGGTAAAACAAAATACTTTTGTCTTTAGATCCAAATATCCAGTACCAAACCCTGTACTCTTAAGAACATAAGAACATAAGAGAAGTCAGGTTGGCTCAGGCCAATGGCCCATCCAGTCCAACACTCTGTGTCACACAGTGGCCAAAAACAAAAAAATCCCAAAAAATCCCAAGTGCCATCAGGAGGTTCACAAGTGGGACTAGAAGCCCTTCCACTTTGCCACCCCCCCAGCACCAAGAATACAGAGAATCACTGCCCTGGACAGAGAGTTTCAACAATACACTTTGGCTAATAGTCACTGATGGACCTCTGCTCCATTTGTTTATCCAATCCCCTCTTGAAGTTGGCTATGCTTGTAGCCACCACCACCTCCTGTGGCAGTGAATTCCACTTGTTAATCACCCCTTGTACTTCCTTTTATCCATTCTAAACCGACTGCTCAGCAATTTCATTCAATGCCCACGAGTTCTTGTATTGTGAGAAAGGGAGAAAAGTACTTCTTTCTCTCCTTTTTCCATCCCATGCATAATCTTGTAAAACTCTATCATGTCACCCCGCAGTCGACGTTTCTCCAAGCTAAAGAGCCCCAAGCATTTTAACCTTTCTTCATAGGGAAAGTGTTTCAAACCTTTAATCATTCTAGTTGCCCTTTTCTGGACTTTTTCTAATGCTATAATATCGTTTTTGAGGTGCGGTGACCAGAATTGTACACAGTATTCCAAATGAGGCTGCACCATTGATTTATACAGGGGCATTATGATACTGGCTGATTTGTTTTTGATTCCCTTCCTAATAATTCCCAGCATGTAAACTCCTTGGTTTTATGCTCAGATTTCTACATAATTCTTAAGAGCATACTGAAAAAGGTGAGTGAAAACTATTTTATTTTCACCTGTTTCCATCCATTATCATTGTGAACAAGGTATCAGTATTCAAATATGCTGTATATCTAAGCTGAGGGCCAACTCAAATATTAAAAAACAAAACAAAAATGTAACAAACATTTTCCACTTCAAAATACAGTATTTAAACTCTCCTGAGTATTTAAACTCTCCTGAACCAGTATTTAAACTCTCCTGAACATCAGAAACCCCGGAAACTCTAACCTGGAAAGCCAGCATTTAAGGAACAATAGCCCTTTGATATAATAGATTTCTACATACATGGAACTTTGGGACTGGGAGAAGTACATGCATTTTTTTTACTTTAATTTTGAAGTGAACACTGCTATGGCAGATTTTTTTTTAACACATGGATCACCCCTAACTGATCTTGAATATGCTCCCTCTTAGCTGATAAGTGGCTGGTCTGTAACCTGCTTCCAAGTAACTAGAGTTGCTACAAGTACTACTATTAGCAGTAGAAATGATAGAAAACTGGAACCACTGTAAAACATAACAGCTTAAGAGCAACATTAGAATGACGGAACAACAAACAGTAGAAAACTATAGAATAACGTGGAAACTTGACACAGGCTGAATAGTGTTAGGTAGGATATAGATAGGCTAGACAGATGCCCCATTCTACCTACTGAAACTTGACTTCTGACAACTTATTTTGGAGCTGGCGATGGCGAGCAGGGTGGGCCAAGATGTCCTCTTGTCCTCAGAGGAGAAGAACCCTTCACGGTGAGTATCCAATGGCAGAGGACATCTTGTGGGACCTCTTAAAGCAGTGTCCCTGTATATAGGGTGGGTCTCTGCCATCTCAGATCTCCAAAACATGCTGTAAAACCTTCCTTCCGAAGACTGCATCTGCCAATGCTTATGAATTAATTTTATAGTGGCGAATAAATGTAGAGAGGGAAGACCATGTTGCTACTTTGCAAATTTCTTCTGCTGACGCCCTATAGGCTAGCGCTGCGTTCATCGATGCATTTCTTACCGAGTGGGCAGTGATGCCTTGAGGTACTTATAGACCTTGACTCTTGTATGCTTCTGCAATACACAGCCTTATTACCTTACTGACGGCTGCTGGAGACATTTTTCTGCCCGTGTGTGGTGGTACGATGTTGATGAAGAGTGAGTCTGTGCCTCTAATGTCTTTGGTTCTAGCTATGTATTGTTTTAGAGCTCTTCACATGTCTAGTGAGTGCCACATCTTTTTCCTTCAGGTGTACCGGATGGGGACAGAACAACCGTAGGCAAATTTCTTGTGCCCTATGGAATGATGAGTCTACCTTTGGGTGAAAGGATGGCACAGTACACCAGACAACCTTGTCTTTATGGATTATACAAAAATTTGTGTCTACCGATAAGGCTCCCAGTTCTGAAACCCTTCTTGCAGATGTGATGGCCACCAGGAACAGAACCTTCATTCATAGCTGGTTAAGGAAATTTCCTTAATTGGCTCAAAGGGCAGTTTTGTCAGTGCCCGTAGAATGGTGTTGAGGTTCCAAGTGGGGAATCTATGCACCTGTGGTGGCTGCGAGAGGGAGGCGCCTCTCAGAAAACTCAGGATGTGTGGATGTTTAGATATAAGTGACTTGTGAACCTTTGGTAATACCGAGGCCAAGCTGCTACCTGGCGTCGAAGGGTATTGGCCTTGAGGCCAGAGTCCAAGTCATCTTGCAAAAAGTTCAAGATAATCTTGACTGGTGGGTGAAGTGGGTCGGCCTGCTTTCTACGGCACCATTTGCCGAACAACTTCCAAGTATATTGTATATCTTTTGCGTGGAGGGTTTTCTGGCTGCCATAATGGTTTTGGTGACCTCTTCTGACTATCCTAGATGTGTTAACCTTCGCCTTTCAATTTCCATGTGGTCAGTTGGTACCACCCTGGATCAGGATGTTGAATTGGACCCTGGAGTAGTAAATCTTCTGTTACTCGAAGAGGCATTGGCTCTTGAATCGTCATCTCCTGCAGATCTGCCAGCCATAATAATAATAATAATAATTTTTAATTTGTATCCCACCCTCCCCGCCGAAGCAGGCTCAGGGCGGCTTACATATGGCAGGTATGGGGCCACCACTATGACTTCTACTCATAGCTGCCTTATTCTTCTGAGACATCTTGGTAATAACGGCAGTGGAGGAAAGGCGTACAGTAGCTCCTTTGGCCATAACGCCGTCATCGCGTCCGTTGCTTCTGCTAGATGATGGTGATATTGAGTGAAGAATCGGGGTAGCTTGTGGTTCGACGGCGAGGCAAATAAGTCCATTTCTGGTTTCCCCAGACACTGTATGATCTCCTGGAAGGCTCTCTGGTTGAGTTCCCACTCCCCTTGGTGTAGATGCTGTCTGTTCAACCAGTCTGTCTGAATGTTGAGGACTCCCTGGACATGTTCTGCTCTGATCGAGCCAATGTGCAACTGGGCCCACGCAAACAGCTTACAGGTTTCCTTGTGTAGTAGTTGGGATCCGCCCTGCTTGTTGACGTATGCCTTGGCTGCTATATTGTCTGTGTGGATCAGGATGTGTTTGTGAAGTATTAGAGAGGAAAAGTGTAATAGTGCTAGCCGGATCGCTCTCAGCTCCAGTACATTTATCGGCAAGTTTGATTCCTGATTTGTCCACTTCCCCTGAACCAGGATTTGATTGTAGGTCACTCCCCAACTGGCCAGACTGGCATCTGTAAAGATTTGTTGCCATTCTGAAATCCAAAAGATCTCCCCCTGCAACAGGTTGGTAAGATTCGTCCACCACCTTAGGCTCATCTTCACCTGGAGGGGAACTCTGAGAGTAAGATCTGTCTTCTTGGAGATCTGGCATTGGTAAGATCTTAGAAAGCTCTGGAGTGGCCGGGCATGGAACCTTCCTCATTGGACTGAATCTATAGATGCGATCATCGACCCTTGGAGTGACGCTAGGGACATCAGGGATGACTGCTTGCTTCTGATGACTGCCACCGCCATCTTTCTGATTTTCTGTGCCTTTCTTAGAGGTAAGAAGAGTCGCGTTGTTGACGTGTCTATCACTACCCCTAGGTGTTCCAGACGTTGAGCTGGTGTGAGGGAGCTCTTCTGTATGTTGATTATGAAACTGAACTCCTCCAGGCATTGAATAGTATGATTGGTGGTTGAATGCGCTGATGACCTCAAGGATGCCCGAGTCAAGTTGTCGTCTAGGTACGGGTGGACGTGTAAACCCTGCTCTCTTAGGATGCCAGGCCAAATGGAAGCGCTTTGAATTGGTAATGACCTCCATTGTAGTAGAACCTTAGGAACTCCCTGTGGCCTGCGAAGAATGGTGCAGGTATGCCTCAGGTCGATGGATGTTAGCAGTTCCCTGGGTCTGAGAGACTCTGCTATGGACCTTAGGGTCTCCATTCTGAAGTGGCCTGATGAATTTGTTGTCATACTTCAGATCTAGAACTGCCCTCCAGTCTCCTGATCTTTTGGGCACCGTGAAGAAAATGAAGTAAACTCCACATTGCTGCTCTTCCACTGGTACTCTCTCTATTGCTTGTATGGCTAAAAGATGATGAATGGCCTCCAAGGTTCGGAGTCTCTTTTGAGGGCTCCAGTGATCTGAAAAACGGATAAATCGGTGTGGTGGGAAACTGAGGAAATATTGTACCTGTCCAAAGTCACTTCTTTGCACCAGACATCTTCTTTGGAGTTCTGCTAAGTATTCGCGAAGCGAGTAAGGCGGGCACCGACGGGCATGCTTTGGTAGTCATTGCTTTTGATCGCAGTCATTTCTGTTCGCGTGGTTTGTTGAATCTGCTGTTGAAGTTGGGTCTGCGAAAGGGCTGTTTGGACAAATTCTAGGTGCTCCTCTTAGTATCCTGTCTGAATTTAGGCAGGGTATGTTGGGAACGAAAGGAAGACAAACAATGGGCGGCCGTCCTGACATCTGATGAAGCGTGGCATTGCTTTCTTTTTATCCCTTGTTTCCACCAGAATCTTATCCAGGTGTTCGCCAAAGAGGCGACTGCCCTGGAAGGGGTAAGCAATGATGATGTTCTTGGATCTTGGATCTGCTGATCACACTCTTAGCCATAGTGCACGTCTAGCTCTGGCGGTGGAAGCAATTGCCCTGGAGGCGAAAACTAGGGAGTCTAACATTGAATAAGTAAGAAATGAGACCGCTTTGAGTAGCCTGTTCACTCCGTCCATTGCCCATGGGTTGTCATCGGGAAGCATTTTCAACAATTTTCTGATCCAGACGATTGACGCCCTTGCTATCACGGAGCTCACCGCTGAGGCCTTGAGTGACATTGCAGATGCTTCATGAGCCCTCCTTAAGGCAAATTCCGCCTTCCTATCCAGTGGGTCCTTCAGTGTTCCATGGCCGTCTTCAGAAACTAGCCCATAGCATTGCAGGGCTGCTACTGGAGCACCTGCAGCTGTCACCTGCAAGAAATCTTTTACAAAGGAGTACAAGTGTTAGGTTTTTTGATAAAGCCTGGATACTGCTTGTTAGCAAACGGCTTCCTCCATTTAGCTCTCATTTGTCTCTCGAAATAAGCTGGGAATGGAAAAGCTTTTTCTGTAGCACTATGTCTGGGAAAGAATTCCTTGTCCCCTTCCTTGTGTGTGGCCTTGTGCTTTACTTCTGCGTCCTTCTTAATGTCTGGATCATCATGCAGATCTAGGGCTGCTAGGGTCTTAACCAATAAACATTGATGATCCTCCATATTAAAGAAACGTTTGGCTTTTCAGGCACTTGAATCTCTCCTTCCTCATCATCAGAAGAAGAAAACTCTCCCTCCTCCCTGTCCTCTGGTCTAAATGGGGTTTCTGATGCCCTATCAGGTGACTGGTCCCCAGTGTTCATGTCTCTTGCAGCCTGTTTCTGGGCTGCCTTAGTGGGGCATGGTTTAGTGTGACTCTGCTTAGGCTTGGTACAGAGAGATGGGGAGGGGGAGGGAGAAGAAGAGGAAGATGGGGATCTACGGCACCTCTTGGCCCTGCTTTTTCTGAGCCCCGCCATTTCCTCCCTAAGCTGGCCCTTTAAGATCTCAAAAAAGTCATTTGGAAGCAGCACAGGCACAAACCCGGCCGAATCACCCCCTTGTAAAGTATCTTACGGTTCTACTCATGAGTAGCCCGTAAAGCCCACCACGCCTCGCACCTGAGAGCTAGACGCTCTGGCGTTAACACTGACTCCAGTACTTGCTGCCTCCATGTCCCTTGCACCAATCTGTCTTCTCCCAAGCGCTGTGAGGCGTTCACTGCTGCGCTGCTTGAAGCCGCGGCGTTGGCGCGGGAAGTTTTGGCACGCTTTAATGAAAAGCCGCAATTTTGCAGCATCAATGGGGAGGTCCGCGCAAGCTGCGACTGGGTCTTGCCAGCTCCACTACAGGGGTTCATCTCCAGGGGCTCTCTGTCATCATCGGACAAAAACTCATCCCTTCCACCCTGCATTTTTTGGAGGCAGCTTCTGAGTGCGTAACTTTTTCTCTCTGAGCTGATAGCCTCACAAGGAAGCTTAAAATGGCCACCTGGTAAGTGGAACCAGCCCAGCAGGGTCTTTCTGCGCCTCTCTCCCCCCATCTTTTTTTTTTTAATGGAGGTGAAAAACAGGATAGTAATAGGAAAGAAGAGTTGTAGAAAGAAGAAAAAACAGACAAATGGAGAAAAAGGACAGTGAAAGATTGAATAGCACTGCACAGGCTATTCTGAGGTGCTCTCCCTACTGAGGCAGGAAACGAACTGACTCAAGGGTGACTCCCACAGGAAACAGGAAGTTAAAATAAATAAATAATTTATCCTGCCTTCCTACAAGTAGGATAGGAAATCACCCACAAGATATTCTCTGCCTCAGAGAGAGAAAGTCATTTTTATGCACTCAGCTGCTGTGCGCTCTGAAGTGATACATCAATGCTTTCATGAAGCCTGAAACAGTATGAGATAAATATACATGTACCCTGAACCTAAACTGAAAGAGAAATCACAAAGCTTGAGTCCCACTGGACTGGATCCTGTGTTAATTACTACAACAGAGTTTACTCACAAAAGAAAATCTACCTGCATGACAAGCCAAACACTATACAAAACCATTTCAGCTTTACAATTTATCCCCTCTGTCCATAGCGGCACAGTGGTCTACCTCAATCACTCACAGGGAAAATAAATGGGATTTGGGGGAACAAAAAAGGAAGGGGGGGAGAGAGAAAAGGCAATGATTTTTACTGCTGATCATCATTCTAGTAAAGCTCTGCTTTCTTCACTATTTTCCGTCATTTATGTTTTATACATTTTGTACACCAAAGTGGTTTTCTGACAGGTTAGCACCACCCTTTCTTGTTAACACAGTCTAAAACATGCAGTCTAAGTTTTCATTCAGTAACTTAAGAAAATCGTTAGCCCTATTCAGAAAGGGGTCTGGATGGTGCAGAGGGAATCCAGTCATCATTGTCATCCTCCTCCTCCTCCTCCCTCTCCTTACAATATTTTTCATCCTATCAGCTAGGTCTTCAGTGATATGAGGGCTTTTCACTCATGCATACTATTCTTCCCTTTCATTCCATCTGATATTAAGCTGCTGACTGATCCCACAGTCTTCTTTAACATTTTGGGCTTCCCAAACACTAGTTTGCCCTTATGATGACTCCCACTGTACAACAGGGGAGGAGAAAGAAAGAGTGAAAGTCAATTGCAACTATTATCGGCTCGGCTGTAATATCATAAAAGTCATGCTGAGCATTTCAAATATGCTGATCACTTTGAACACAAGAGGCACAATTTGAAGCTGTTTACCATTCCCTTCATTAAACACTCCGAGACATGTATGAGAACTGTAAAACAAATACATCTCATTTTCAGTCCAAATGTAGGCTGAATTTTATGTACATTAAAAACGAAATAAACAAACAGGAAAATAATGAAGAGCTATAAAGAATGAATGTGCCACAGCCCATGGGATAACCCAAAGCAGGCCTTTCTGCAATTCTAGAAGAGAGACTATGACACGGAAATGAAGTGATTCCTCCAATTTCTTTTGGAACAGAAATTTACCAAATAAACAGTATGTCACCTACTGATAATAACTAGACTGGATCAAATTTTATCATGTACCAGGCAGCCATGGTTTGACTTGCATTACAACTCAGCCTCTGTTCCAGGTCTATAAAATGATAATAATAGTGAGTAACCTGTCTCAGAGCAGTTGCAATAGAAATTTAAGAACACCAGAGTCTTTTCTGTATGTGGCAGTACTGAGTACTGGCACCTGAGGGGGAAGGGGCTCTCCCAGGTCCTGAGGAGGGAATTGGTGGAAATCAGTGCATCCTAATATATGAGTACTTCTACCTTGGGGGGGAGGGGCACTGAAGAATACTTTGCAAAATTAAATAAGTCCTTCAGACATGGTGAAATGCTTGTTCATAACAGACATTAACATGTTTAATGGCTTCCTTCCCCTCTGCTTTGGGGTACAAGAAGAAGAAGAGTTGGTTTTTATATGCTGCTTTTCTCTACCTTAAGGTGGTCTAAAGCAGCTTACAAATGCCTTCCCTTCCACTCCTCACAACAAGCACCTTATGATGTAGCTGGGGCTGAAAGAATTCTCAGAGAACTGTGACTGGTCTGAGGTCAACCAGCAGGTTTCATGCAGAGGAGTGGGGAATCAAACCCCCCACAACTGAGGGCTTCAGTTTAGTTGCCACAATGGTGAAATGAGGATGTCTGGATGAACTGGAGTATCATTCTTCATGAAAATGCCATTGAGAGCCAGTGTGGCATAGTGGTTAAGAATGGAGGGCTATAATCTGGAGAACCAGGTTTGATTTCTCACTGCTCCACATGCAGCTGCTGAGTGACCTTAGGTTAGTCACAGTTCTCTCAGAGCTGTTCTCTCAAGAGTAATTCTCTCAGAACTCTCTCAGCTCCACCTACCTCACAGGGTGTCTATTGTGGGGAGAGGGAGGGAAGGAGATTGTAAGCCGCTCTGAGACTCCAAGTGAAGGGCAGAGTACAAATCCAATCTCTCCTCCAGTGCAACAGCAGATTCTCCAATTTAACAGCTTTCTGCCCATTCCCCCTCCTGCAAAAATCACCCACTGGCTTCCCACACTGTTCCCTGACAGTTCACTGACTTATAGGAGCACAGGTTTGGGGATTGGGTGCGTACAGAGAGCTGCCTTGAGGAAGGAGGCAGGAAAGTTGGCTTCTTCTACTTGTGCTGCTTGTGCTGGACAAGCACAAGATTTTAAAGAAACCAAGATTCAAAAATACACAGATGGTGCAAGGGGGGAAAGAGACAGAATATTTAACTACCATTAACCAAGCTTGTACCCATTACAAACAGAGTAGTGCATTCAAACTTGGTTAATAAGTTTTTGTGTGACATCTAAAAAGAACCCAAGTTCCAGCTGAGGAAACAGTAGCCCAAAATCCTTAAGAAAGATACTGAACTTGTTTTTTCATATTTTGATAAGGATTTTCAAAGGTTTGTGTATTTAAAAGGTATCACACTCATTTGGTTGCCTTCTTTTTCCATCTCAATTTTTACGTACAAGTTGTTGGGAGGGGTTCCATTCCCCCTCATGCGGTGCAGAGAATTTGGTTCAAGTGGCAGCCTACAAACGTAATGGGCCTGAGACCAGACATGCCAATTTCTCTGGAATGGCAGAATCACATGAAGCTTTATGTAGCACACTGTGAAGAATTTGATATGATTTATGACCTTTTTTTCTTGGCATAAGAAAAGCCGAGAGAAAAAAAATGTTTGAAAAAAAATAGGTTTGCACATGCCATTCACAGTTGACATCCCAATGTACATAACGTCATCAACTCTGGATCCAACATCCACCTGACAAAATAAAACTGAGTTCATAAATTTGGCAACAAGTCAGCTTTGTAGATTAAAATATACTTCATTGTTTGTTTAACCATCTTGGATAATTGGGTTAAATAAAGCCTTAACTTCCAGAGACTGCAAGTTGCAACTGTATTGTAAATGGGCCTAAAGCCAATCACTCTGCAATTGAATCCCCCCCTGTCATTCTAAATGTTTTGGGCTACTTAGGCCATGCAAAAAAGATATGTTGAAACTTAGGAGCTTTTCTTTCAAAAGATACATGAACCATAAAAAAGCAATGTGATATAATACTTAGAGATAATATTCAGATAAAATCAACATAATATAGACTAAAGCAATTTTTGCCCGCACATATGTATCCTTTTTTTTACACCTACTGTTATGATTACCTATATACGAACTATTTAACCTCAACAAGTATGCATGGACACCATTCAAACAGTGTTTTTTCTGTTTACACCACCACTGAGTTTCTCCTGTGTTCTCTATTAACGAGCAAGTGCAACCATGCCTATTGAGTTCAGAAATAACTACTTAGAATTCTACAACCACCTGTGTTGTTCCTTTCGTGTGGTAAGCAGCCATTTCTTGAATGAAACAGCTATTAATTGGCCCACTTAGGCCTTTCAGCCCCTGCCAAAGAACAAGATTGTCGTCTTCAGGATGGCAACTGCACCATCCATGTGTTCTACAATCCCCCCTCACTTCCCAGAAAAAAAGCAACATTCCAGCTGCAGCTTTAGCCTCCCCAGCTATGGATATTTTGGTGGAATCAAGCAATTTAGAGCTGGCCTTGTAACCAGGACATCAATTAGAACAATAATTTTAAATAAAGGTGACCATAAAAAGTCACTATGGCAATACTGGCCAGTATTGCTCCTGGCATGAAAAGATTTTTTGCTGAGGAAATGAGCTGGGCACAAACTGTTATTCATTACAGTCTCAGCAGACATTACATGGAGAATTTCTCAGAAGTCACCAGCAACCTGAAGCAGGAAATGCAAAACATCTTGACCTCTTGTTCCTCATACATAGCCTCTTACTGGCCACTATCTAGTCAGGCTTCCCCTACATTAATGCAGTGTGTACAGATTTCAGCAAAGAAACAGAACTCTTGTTATGCAAACAGGTGGAATCATTCATACATATAAAGCAGAAGGCAAGCCTATTTAGTTACTTTTATTAATGGCCCACCTTTCTCTCTGAGACCCAAGGCAGGATCATATAATATTAAACGGTGTAATCATACAGCATAAGCCACCAAACAATGCAACAGAACTAGGAATAAATCATTGTTAGAGAAATAATGCAAAAAGAGATATCATACACCAACAATGCCAAAAACAGAATTACACAAGTAAACATAACAATAAACATAGACTACAATCTTGAACCTTCCCCACAGCATGCTGGTTTTCTAAGGGCATGGAGTCTTTTCCAGAAGGGGTCAATCAAACACAGCACCTCTTTAGACCACGAAAGACTGCATCACAGAATTTCTGCTGCATTGGCTCTTGATTGGCTTTTGCACAACTGAGTTGTAGTTGTTGTTTTAACTGGCATCAAATATTTGATAAAAATACCTTGGTCTACTACTTTGAAAGGTGAGTAAGAAATGCACATTGAAGTCCAGCCTCATCATGGGAAAGGAGATAACCAAAGGAGGCAATAGCAGAAGCAAGAGCAGTCCTGGATAACCAGAGGATGAGTTATACTTTCTCAGCAGTTTTTGTAGAGCTACTGTAATCTGTGTAGACAAATATGCATTTGCATTATTGATAATTAACTCTACATCCTGATGCTTCTAGAAGGAACATAGTTGCAGAGCTAATTCTTGTGATATCATGGTCTAATCACTGTGCAGCGAAATATGAAACAAAATCAATGGTAGCTCATAAAATGTAATCTCACTACTCTGTTTGGCTCACTGTGCTGAATTCTTAGCTCATAAATCATTGTTACTAGCCATTCAGTGAATCAATATTCAGATTCCCTCTTGGTCTATACACACAACCACTAAATGAAATAATAATGACCCAAGATCTGTCATATATTAGGTCATCAATACCACCAACAGAGAAATTTCTTGGCAACAACGAAGTAACTGGAGATAAAACACATCTGATGAACATGCAAGCAATTATGAAAATTCTGTAACTATATAGGGGGGGGGAAAGAAATTCCATGCACAGGACTGCACATGTTCTTAACCACAGCCCTGAAACCACTTACCTACTTGGCAACTGAAATACAATACCTAAACAATGGAATAACTCAGGAGTAAGTGGTCAAAGACCCAATATGATCATGTCTTCAGACATAACATTCATCACAGAACTATAATACTTCACATTTTAAAGAAAGGCAGCTTTTACGATAACGCTGATACTAAATATATTTAATTAGACTGTAAACATGCGATCGTTAAATGCTATCTTCTGTCTCATTCCAAATCCCCCTCCTCACTCCTTTATCCTCTTTGTCTTTTAAAAGCACCATTAGTACATCTGTAAAGAGAATTCCTCAACTCCTTTCTCTCATTCCGATAGCCCCAAAGCCCCAGAGGAGCAAAGATTAGTCCCATTAAAAACCAACAACAAAAAAATAAAATAAACTATTAGAGTGCTTTCCGTGAAGCCTTATTCCCCAAATGCTTTACAGACCATTTAATTATCTCAAGGTAGTGGAACGCCTCTCTGCAGATGAACCTGAAAGCTATTGCACGTTCTCTGTCTCAAACACACACACACACACACACACTCCAGCATCCCACATGTGGGCCACAATGCTATTTTAATCTCTAATGGTAATAATATCTGTAAGAGCTAGCAAGAGAAAGATATTGGCTGGGACATACTACTTAGTTGGGTTTTTTTCTTTTTAAAAAATCAATAGGGTGGAATCTTTAAATTACCACCAAAACAAAGCAGGATAATCCATAGGGGCAAATCTAGCTTGTGGAAGGAAGCTACACAAAAATATAGGCCAGCCCTTCGTCTCACTCCACTATGCATATCATCAGCAGAAAAAGCAGTGATTGCTGCCAATCACTGACATAAAGCGATTTTCCAGACATGCCACTTTACACAGCAGGGGAGCAACACATTTAAGAGGCTTTATAATAATTATGTTTCTAAAAATGGGAGGGGAGAGAGGAATCACTACTCGTTCCTTTTTTCTTTGCTTTGCATCCCGTTTGCTCACAATCTACTTCTAAGGAATTAGAAGATTCCACCAGGCAGATAACAGGTAGCACTTTTAAGAAGCCTCCAGATTGGAAAGTAGCAAAACGTTATCACAAAGGCTGGACTTTAATTGCAGTTTTGGAATCAGCCACTCATGAGGCCAAAGTAGGAATTCTCTCCAAGAGCATAGGCAAGGAACATCTAACCAGCAGTCTCACATGGGAAGCAGCACCACATTATTCCTATAGCTGCACATGCTGCCCTCCCCTGTCCTGAAGATATCAGCAGTGTTATTGTTTTAAAACTATCTTCCATAATTTGCTTAACAAGACAACCTAGCAGTCCATCTATCTCCCATACCGGGTCTCCAAAAGTAGCCACTAGAGCAGTGTTTCCCAAAGTGGGTGATATTGCCCCGTGGGGGGCGCTATAATGATCCAGGAGGGCAGTAGTAGCCTTGGGTGCAATTGGGGGGCGGTGAATAAAAATAAGGGGGCGGTGGAAGCATAAAGGGAGGAGAGGAGAGGAGAGGAGAGGAGAGGAGAGGAGAGGGTGGTAGATGTCAAAACATCATGTTTCTGGGAGGTATCCAGAATTTCTAATGTAGAGAAAAAATTCCATTAACAAAGATAGTGTTCCTTTTTGTCTGCTACTTAGTGCAAATTCACCTAATTTGACTAGTAATGAGGACCAGAACTCCTTCCACTTAAAATATAACAAAGATGCAGTTTATTTACAAGACAATAAAAAAATAGAGGTGTACAGACAAACAAGAAACCTTGCAATCCTATCCTAGCCAATACTTGCTACAGCTAGCAACTTCTCAAGGTTGCTTGCAGTTTCTCCCTTAGCAATACAGTTCAAGTCAGGACAGTGGAAGCACTGAGGCAATTGCACAAACTTCTCTGAAGAGTTCCAACCTGCAGCTTTCTCCTCACAAGGTTTTCTGCAGAGCATCAAGCTTCTTACAGTTCTCTGGTTACCAGGTGGTTGCTTCTGTTGATTTCAGCCAACAGCAGTGTCCCAGACACAAGAGTGTCTTCTGCAGGGGCAGTGCATGGGAGTAGGCAGGGTAGGCACAATCTTGCCAGCCAGCAGGCAAGCCGAGAGCCCCGGGAGGGGCTGCTGCATTGCTGCTTTTCTTTGCAGGGCAAATGTTGCCTGTGCTTGTCAGAAGCTTCCAAGGAAGCCTCCAAAGAGAGCCCCATTTTACCACTGCCTGCTGCTTTCAGGTTGAAAGTGGCTGGGCGGCAGCACCTTCCCATTGCACTAGTCAGAGCTGATGTGCACAATGGGAAGGAGCCCAGCTGCTTTCAAACAGTAAAGCAAGATGCTCTTCAGAGGCTTCCATTGAAGCTTCTGAGAAGCATGGACAATGTTTGCCCTGTGAAGAAAAGTGGTGGTGCTTGTGGGGGGGGGGGAGTGGAAGAGCTTCTAGCCTCACCTGTGAACCTCCTTTTTATTGGCCACTGTGTGACACAGAGTGTTGGACTGGATGGGTCATTGGCCTGATCCAACATGGTTTCTCTTATGTTCTTATGTTTAGCACTTGTGTGTGCGACCTGGGGCTCTCAGATTGCCTGCTGGCTGGTGCGATGAGGTCATCACTGGTGCGCAAAGAATATCCCCCCCTTGGGAGCACACGGGGAGGCACGTCTAGGATGGCAGAACCCCTAGTGCCAGCACTGATCTTCTGCTCCTCTTCTTGAGATTTGATATTTTACTAATCCACTTCTATCCCTGACTGGCTGTCAAAGTGCTAGAATTGTGCAACCAATCATTGGTACAAAACAACCAATTTAGCTGGGCCCATCTAGATCTCCTGTCAAATACCTGTCAAACTAGATGGCCTCCTGTCAGTTGGAATTGACAGTTCACAAGTGTTTACTATTTTACAAGTGTTTACTATTAAGAACATGGTCTCTAGGCTTACTTAAGCTGATAGCAACCCACACAAACACTTAGAAGTTGGGTATTGTCATTTTCCAGGTAATGATTCAGACAAACATACACATGTTGATGAAATGCTCAATTTGACAGGAGGCTTCTGCGACTTGTGGATGGGTACCATGGCAGTCTAGTCTGCCCTCACAACCCAATCCTGTAGCTATGACACAGTCATAAAAAACTAAGCAATGACCAAGTGGCATTACATCAAAGAAGCCTCTCTCTCTCTCTCTCTCTCTCTCTCTCTCTCCAAAGAAACTTCCTTATTCTTTCATGTCATTCCGGAAGCCATTAAGTGTTTCCTGAATTGCCTGAAGCCAGGAGCCCACTGCTGGCTGCCTGCTTCATTAATTATTTCATGTTTCCCATGCTCTGACCTTACTTCCCATGTGATGACTGAGATAAACAGTTGCTGCTTCAAACGCTACTCTAATCTCTGTACTGCTGTTGGTAAGTAATGATTTCAAAATTAAAGAAATTGCAAAGGTGGCTTTTCCCCAACTATTCATGTGGGGGTAGAGTTCCCAAGTCTGACTCAATAAATATCTGGGGATTTTGAGGGTAGAACCAGGAAACCTTGAGGTGTGGTTGTGCAAGGTTGTGACAAGTACAAATGAACTCTGAAGGGAGTTCTGGCAATCACATTTAAAGTGACTGCACATTGTTTAAATGCCTTCCTTCCATTTGAAACAATGAAGGATGGGGGCTCCTTCTTTGGGGCCTCATAGAAATGGACCCCCTGGTCCAACTGCTTTGAAACTTGGTGTTTTCAGCAGTGGCACTGGATGCTATGCTGAACATTTGGTGCCTCTACTTCAAAAAACAGCCCTCCAAGAGCCGCAGTTACCCATGGATCAATTCTCCATTATACCCTATTTTTATTTTAATATTATCCTTTGTTATCTTACTTTTCTGTGTGTACATCTTTCAAGTTGGAGAGTTAAGGGTGCCAGTTTGTTGGAACTGAATCTATTTGAAAGTGAATTGGATGAGCAAGACTGAGAAATAGGACTTAACTGACCACAACGTTTTGTAAGCCAGAACTAATTGGTGAATTGAACTCAGACTGCTTGTTGCTTTTCCTTTTTACTGCTACATGCATATTTTATCTCCATTGGTTTTGTGGCATTGTTCTGTATGATGGAAGTGATGCATTGTATACTATATTTCAATTGTTGTTACTTGCTCTGAGCCCACTTGCAAGGAGGGTGGGATAATAATTAAAAGAAATTTCAAAAATTCTCTGTGTATGCTAATGTTACTATGGTTGATTTTATAAAATAATTTTAGAATTTCAAGCTTCAAAGTGTTGTAAACAAGACACTTTGTAGCTTCAAAGTGTTTGTAAACAAGACAGTGTCATGTTTACAACACCCTTGTTTACCCTGTGTACAAATATGTCACTGCATCTTTTAGTCCACTTCTTGAAGATTGATTGCCTGGGGGGCGCTGAGTGATTTTTTTTCCTGAAAAAGGGGCATTAGGCCAAATAAGTTTGGGAACCTCTGCACTAGAGGATGCGTCAGAAGAATGACAATTTACTACAGGACACTAAATAAAGTCCTCCAAACTTACATTTTCTGACAGTGAGCAAGCCCGTTATTCTAGATATCTGTATGCTCAAACTGCTGTGTTCAAATTGCCAGATGAAAAAAGCAAAATGACCTGAGCTACAAAACCTGCCTCACGGCAAAACATGCCAATACAGGACTTGGTGCTTGTGGGATGTTGGCTACACATTCCAATGATATAGTATAACAACATCCAACAATCAAGTCAAAAAAGAGACTGCAAATATGCACAATATTCATTTTAATAAGGGAAATTTAATTCACATGCTTATTACTTTATGAATTCCCTCAAAAGGAATGCATTTGTCCCCACCAAATTTAGACAAAAAATACAATCATACTCATTGTCTTTCCCCATACACATGCAACGCAAGAGAAGATAGGCCATTAAGATCACTGGCTGCCTCCCCCTGCTAGGGCAACCCCACCCAGCCACTAGTGAAGGGCAGCCCCTATAGTCCACTGCAGTGAGCTGACAGCCCTTGACCCATGCAGGGCAGGGGAGCACCATCATCATAAGCAAGCCTACAGCCCCAGCTTTGCATGGAGCTAGCAAGCTGTCAAAACTCCCACACCCCACTCTGGGGCACTGCGGCTTTGCAGCTGTGGGAAAAAAAGACATGTTGGCCCCGTTGAATCCATGTTAAACTGACCCGGTTCTGTTCCGAATATCTTTGTTCCAGATATTATCAATCAGACTGCCATATTGTAATTCGAATCACTCCGCAGTGAAACCGTCTTCTGCCATCCACACAACGGCACCATGCAGTTCTTTGTTTCCCTCCACTATTATGCGCATTCGCAATTATGCCCATGCACGCATTATGCCCATGTGCGCATATGTTAAAACATTATGTGGTTATGTGCATATCGCTACGTAATAAAAAAAATGGCGACCATAAACCGGATGTCTGAGGCTCCTTTTGCTCTGGGACAGCCTTCAGACATCCGGAAGTTGGTTAATATCGCAACTATCCAGACGGAGAAAAATACGAGGTGAAACTGGAGAACACGGGAAAGGAGCAAGTAACAAAATAATCCAGTTCTGAGAAGGATTTGGGGGGGGGGGGGTACCACAAGTTAATATCAGGAGGCAGATGTTGCTGTCTGACCAGGCACTTTAAATCCGGACGGAAACAGCAGCGACATATGATTATACTGTGCACCTGAACAGGGCCGTTTTGTTACTTCCCCCCTTCCATTGGGGTGGCAAGACTGGGGGCAGACTAGAGAGTGGAGCCAGGGGTTTTTTTGCTTCCTAGTGCACCCTAGTGTAGCATGTGAAGCTACCCACAATAAACTACACGTTTGGAATTGTTATAAAGTGTCCAAATTGTGTTTTGATGCATTCATGAAAATGATGTTTCATCTTAGGAGATCCATATCCGCAAAAAGCAACATGTAAAGCAGTTGAATTTGGCAGCATATTATCTCTGCTTCCAACACATGCATACTTATGAAGTTGTAAGAAAAAGAATGCTTCCAGTCTAAGCAATGTTAATTTAAGTTTTTTTCTTGAAATTCAAAAGTATCCAAACTTCAGTACTGTACATTCCTCAATTATCTTATTGATATGCTAGCAGAAAGAGAAGTATATCACAACAGAATACCTGAAATTATTATTTTTTAGATACAAATTATTAAATTGTCTTTAAACCTGTTCTAATTACAAACAAGTTTCTTAGAATTAGCTCTCTATCACAATGACATTAAACTATTTAAAAGTTATACCAACTTCAGTTTGAACCTGTTTGACATTCTTTTCACTTATAAATGAAACAGATTTCTGCCCTAGTAGTGCTAAATTTTCTGCTTTTTTAAATCATTTCACAGTGCAATCCTAAACAGTTGCTCTCTTCTAAACCCATGGATTTCAATGGACTTCCTAATGTGTAATCCTCCCTAGGAACGCAGTGTCACTGTCAGTCTTCCTATTTGTTCAAAACCTGTTTCTGCCAACACCGACTGGTAATTTGATTTCCTCTCCCCATAGCTTAAAATCCTTGTAGTAAATTCCTACTAAATAGTACATTCCTCTTAGGCATACCCTATATGGTCAATTGTGAACTTGTTCAACTGGATGCTATTTCAAGTTTATTCTCACTTCATGAGCACCACATTCACTCACAAAAGACTGCTGAATCTGATGATAAAATTGTCATTGTGTAACTCTGCATGTTAGAGATAACCATTTAACACCATGCAATATTCATTCTGTATATTCCTAATGCTGGCCTGAGTAATTATACTTGTAATTTTGGCTTCACTTGCTGCAACATGCCACCGATACAAATTACATTTTTAACCACAATTAACAGCACACTCAATTTGACCGTCAACAATCAGATACTAAAAGTGCACTATAAAATAAAATGTACAAATGAAGGCAGAATTTTTCTATCAGACTTATTTAGAACTGAAAAGAGTGAAGAAGATTACAAAATTTTAATAAGAGCCTTATATTATGGGTAGCAATAATCTAGGTGTTTTACTGGAAGTGAAGTGGATTACTGTAAATGAAATTTTAAAATGTCCTTTCCATTTTACAGATAACGCAAAATGACTCCTTTCATGTCTCCTGCGATAAGGATACATTTGCCACACATTTAAATGGTGCCTTCACCCCATCCAACCCAATGTATAAATTAATAATTCAGTGACATTAATACAAGAAGATAAATGATAAAGAGGTTGCTACATGAGGCCAACAGTACATACAGACTTCTTTTGGAGGAGCTAATACCTCTCTGCCAATTACAGGCAGAACTTTTTAACAATTTTCAATGGCATTTTTACAATCTAAATAGCAGCTTATGCACACACAATTTCATACAACTCTGGCTTAATAAATCTCCTGCTGGTACCAAACAATCATTTTAGGGGATTAAAGTGCAACATCTGCTACCATTAATAAGCATTTTATATAGCTGTATATATAAAAGCAGTCTCTACTGAATTGTTAGTCTCTGAAAAAGCTTCTAGACCCAGGCACCAGTTTAGCATAAATTACAGCTTTATCATTTGATTGGTGACTTTAGCTTAGGACAACAATGAAAGTATTACTACACAGCAGCTCCAGAATAAAAATATATACTAAAAAGAACTATTATTTTCCAGCATGGCAGTGTTCCAAAAGGTTGACGGGGAAAGGGGGGGGGAGCAAATTACATAGCCATATGAAAAGTGCTTCCAGTCAGACTTTGCAAACACCAACAACTTTTGAACACATACCCCCAACCCCACCCCCAATTACAGAAGTTACATTTCAGATCAAGTCTGGAGTGACAAGATGTCTCAAAAACTTTAGTCAAGCTCTGTAACTGATTGGTTTCTGAGAAAGCCCATCAAACATTGTCCCTAAGCAAGCCTCTACATTTTAATGCAATTTGTTCAGAAGCCGTACTCAATTGGGATCATGATCACTACTTCAATTAAGAGGCAATCCTTAAAACACTTCTGGAGACTTCCCACAAATTAGATGACTTTTAAAGTAACCCATTTGATGATTTACAGCCCTAAACTGTATGTAAGTGTTTTGTTCCTGAATAAATTTTTGCCCAAGCAAATGTGTTTCTTTAAATAAAAAGCAGTAACTGGAGGAGGGGGATAAAAGGTAATATATATTTTCGTAAGAGATTTGCAAACTACAGCTTTTAATCAAAGTTGGCAGGTCTTGAAGATTCAGGAATGAGGATTCCAAACATATGATTGACTAGAACCAAGAATATTGTTGGCATATACTGCACAAATGTCTCTACTCTGAACTGCCAAATAACCTAACCCCCTGCTGTATTAGTTCTGGTCACTGGAATACCACAAACTGCCAATCATGTCCCATCATAAAATGAGAACAGAAAGTGGAATGTATACAAGCTCTGTTTGACCAGTTTTAAGCTCAAAGAATTCTGTTTCCTTTTTTAAAGGGGAAAGCGATTCTGTTGTGTTTTCATTGAGACCACACTGAAAACATCATCAAAGTTTTGTCATTACTTATTTTCCCATTCTAGTATGTTGGTCCAAGTCAAATAGTTGTTGTGCATGTGGATATGGAAGTACCTTCTGAGAAATCCTGTACATTTTCAACAGCTTTTTATTTCAAGTATCACAATGCAAAGAGATATTGTTGACTGATTCACACCACCATTGCCAATATGTGACAGATGACACATAGGCTAGAATCGCTAAGCCATACTAGGCTTTAAACTATCTACGGCTGAGGCAACTCTTAGCCAAGGGAAACCAGCTGTTTGGAAAGAAATAAGCTTTCCAGCATTAAGGCAGAATGTAAGTGGATTTATCATCTTTTTTTTTGTTGTTTCACATTGATGGTTGCCTTTGGCTGAGAAATGTCTCCAAAAGCTCTCATGAGTACTTTACAGGAAAAGTCACCCAAGAGTAGAGAAAATCATAAACCTGGGCACTAGGACTACTATTATTCAAAGATCATCATTATCTGAAGTGTTAATAGTATTGTGTGAAATAAGGCAGACAAAGATTTGTTTTTCCATCCTCAAACCAATTAGGAAGTAACAACCCAAGTTAAGTAAGAAAAAACAAGGTGTAGCCTCAGTTCTGCAACAAAACAGTTATTTGACCATGATTCAGCTGGAAACCTAGGGTGGCCAGATCGTCCCGGTCACCCGGGAATGTCCCGATTTGGGGCCCCAATTCCCGCCTCCCGGGCTGGCTATACCGGGACCATTCAAAATCCCGGTTTAGCCAGCGGGAAGGCGGCGGGGAGGCGGCAGGCCGTGTGCTTGGGCAGGGAAGGCGGCGAGGGAGGGAGCGAGAGTCCCTGCGCCTGCGCACGGTGGTGTGGCGGGCTCTGTGCATGCGCGGGGCCAGGAGAGTGGGCGGCGAATGGCCCGCCACACCGCCGTGCGCACGTGCAGGGACTCTCACTCCCTCACTCGCTGCCTTCCCCGCCCGTGCGCGCGGCCCGCCGGCTCCTCTCGCTGGCGTAGGGCCCCGGCGGGCGGCGGCGGGACAATGGAGGCGGCAGCGCTGCAGCGGTGGGCGGCCATGGCCGGAGCGGGAGGCAGGCCAGCGGCGGCGGCGTGGCGGGAGGCCCCGGGTCGGTGGGCTCGGCCGCCTCCTCCTCCTCAGCCGCCGCCAGCAGCAGCACCAGCCGCCGCTGCGCCTCCTGGCCAGCCCGCCTGGAGGAGAGGCCCACCGCGCCCTGTGAAAAGGTAAGGCCCCCCCCCGACTCCGAGGCAGGCAGGGAGGGAGGGTCCGAAAGCGGCGGGGGGGGGGCGGCTGGCGGGAGGGGGCGGCCGGCCTTCCTTCCTCCCTTCCCTCCCTCCTTCCTTCCTCCCTTCCCTCCTTCCTTCCTCCATTCCCTCCCTCCTTCCTTCCTCCCTTCCCTGCCTCCTTCCTTCCTACCTACCGGCCCAGAGCCGCAGCAGCAGCAGCAGAACGATGCCGCCTCCCGGGCCCGCCGCGGACGCCCAGCCGCCCGCCAGCAGGAGAGCAGCGCGCCGCCACCGCTCGAGCGATGGGCCCCGCAGCCCCCCGAGGACGCCGCCGCCTCCTGCCAGGCTGGATCGGGGCCGGTCCCTGCTTCTTGGAGCATGTGCAGAGTGCCGGCGGTGGAAGGGAGGGAGGGAGGCCTCGGCGGTAGCGAGGGGCGCCGGGCGGCAGCAGGCCCTGCACGATCCAGGCGGCGGCGCCCCGGGCTGGCTGCAAAGGGCCAGGGTGGCCCAAGCCGCTTCCGGACCCCACAGACGATCCCAGAGCCAGGACACGCCAATTTTGCAAAGAAAGACTCCCAACTGCTTAAAATGGAACAAGATGCCTTAGCCAAATTCCATGGGTCTTTCTGTGCGACTGGGTGGTTGGGGGGCGGGCGAGCTGTGTGTGCAAAGCCGCATTTATCGAAGAAAATTCTTCCGCCCGATCCCCTTCTCCCCCTTCCCCAATTCCGCCTTTGCAAGACGCACGGGGGAGAAAAACACTCACCCACCCCTAAATGTTTATTTGATAAAGTTTCCTCCACCTCTCCCTTTTCCTCCTTCCCCACTTCTCTCGCGCGTGCATGCATCCGGCCAGCAGCCCGGGGTTTTTGCATGCATGCTCCCTTGCCCCCCTCTTTCTCATTTCCATCCGTGCCTCTTCTTCGTCTTAGTCCTGGAAAGCACAGAAAGGAAGAGGGGGACGTCTCTGGGCGACAGCGGCAGCTCGCTTTGCATTTCCAGCCCCCCCCCTCCACTTCTGCAGGCTTTTCTTCTTCTCCTCCGCTCCGCTCCCCCCCTCCTCCCCCGCCTTCCCTTTCTCCTCCTCCCCCCTCTCCATTGAGAGCCCAGGGACGCTGCCTATGCGGGGCTTTTGTTGCTGCCGAGAGCGCAGGTTCCCATGCGATGCCGGGGGGTGGGTAGAGCAGAGGGGTTCCCCGGCATGGGCCTTTCCTAGCCCCCCCCCCCCCGCACGCCCCCCTCATGAGGAAGCCCTTTCTGGAATCTCCCCGGTTGAATCGGTATGCACTGCCGAGAAGACTTTACTAAAACACACCCCTTTTTCTACTGGAATCCTGCAGCAAGGATTCTCTTTGAACGCTACCATCTATGCCTTGGGGGCACCCAGCCCTGGAAATGCAAAGTTTGGCAAAGGGAGAGAAAGAAGCCAGGCTTCTCTTCCTTTACGTTCATTCCAGGTAGAGAAGCGGGCATGCGAAAGAAAGGTGGGCTCCCAGTTCCTCCTCTGTCTCTTGCCTCCTCCAGCCCTGAAGGTTCTTCTTCTTTATCTGCCTTCACCAGCTGGGCTTCTCCTTCAGTCCTTCTTACAAGGGGTGACTCTTGCATTTAGAGGGTGGGCTTTTAAAACTCATGGGTGGCAGGTTTGGGGAGGGGGGTCTTTCTTTTCTTTATATTTTAAAATTCTTGTTAAAAAAACTTTTGTGTTTGGTAAAAGCATTTGGCTTGTTGGGATTTTGAATTGTGGCTTGGATCTCTGGATGTTTGCTAGAAAGGTGTGTGTGCGCGTTTGTGTAAATGAGAGGCATAGGAAGCAACCAGGGATCATGCTTTTGGACAGGGGTTGGGGTAGGCAGAGAAGATTGGGAAGAGAAGACAGTCTTGGTAACAATTTTTTTTTGTTTTTTTGGCACTATTGTTCCATTACACTTGAGATGCTGATTGCTATGAATAATGATGTCCAAAGTGGAATGAATGAATAATGTCCAAAGTGGAAGCAAATGCATTTTGAATAAAGAGGTGTGCATTTGAGTCCCCCCCCCCCCTTTTGGACACCAAACTTCATCATTTATGGTTGCAGTTTGGTCAAGAGCCATAAATGGCTCTTTACGGATCAGGCTGTTCCAACTCTGCGTGCCATCAGTGACATATGAGGAAGTGGGGGTGGGAGACTGACTTATTTCCACAACTGTCTGGAGTTTCTTCGGATTCCTATCTATGCTTGCGTTAGAAACCATGAATTGCATTAATGCCCCAATGTTATAGGTTAAGCTATAAATCAGCTACTTAAACTGATTTACTGGGTGTAATCAAACGCGAGTTCCTTTTGAAATACATGGCTATGGTTCTCTTCTGTGTTGCATGGGCACAAATCCTGATGACTCCATAGGGACCTATGGCTGCTGTATTAATTATAGAACAGAATTAGAGTCCAGTGGCACCCTTAAGACAATCAGAGTTTTTTATTCAAGGTATATAAGCTTTTGTGTGAAAGCACACTTCTTGGTTTTGGCATTTAGTAAGAAAGGCAATAACATCTGTACCTGTGCAAGTTTTTTCTTCTCAAGGCTGATGGGATTCCATTCCATGCGGCTTAATGAAGAGCCTTCCATGAAGATAGATCCAAGTGGGCAGCTTTGGTATGGTTCTTATAGGGTTGCCTAACTCCAGGTGTGGCCTGGAGAACTCCCATCTCCAGACTATCCCCAGTTGAGGGCAGGGGATCTCCTGGTTTGGAGGACCATCCCCTGCTTCAGGGCTATGAGAAAGGGGGGAGGAGGGAAATGTCTGCTGGGCATTGTATTATGCCCTGTGGACACTGGTTCCCATAATGGAGTATAATGGGTATAATGGAGAATCGATCTATGGGTATCTGGGGCTTGGGGGCACCTGTTTTTTGAGGTAGATGCACCAAAATTTTGGCATAGCAGCTGGTGCTATGGAGGGCGGAGGGAAGGGTGGCCCCCACCCGGCTCCGTTGCAAGAGCCCACCTGGCCCTGCCTTTCCTGTCAAGGTCACTCAGCCCCCACACACTCCTCCTCCCCCAGGGAGCCCATTTTGCTGACACAGGCATTGATTTTAAAAAATGTATTCCCATTATGCTGCCCACAGTGACCTGGCTACTAAGTGAGCGGTTGAAGTGGATTGGGAACCAAATGACCAACCCCCAAACAAGAGAGGCGAAAGGTGGTATCGGGAAGGAGCTCTACAACTCAGCACCAGGAGAAAAAAAAGACAGAAAGAAATTGGAGTTGTCGTGTGCCATAGAAATGGGGGGGGTGATGTGATTTGTTTGAGAGGGCAGCTGTATTGGTCTGCCAAAGAACAGCTAGAATCGATTTGAGCCCAGTAATGCCTTAGAGAAGAAGATGATGATGATGATGATGAAGATGATATTGGATTTATATCCCGCCCTCCTCTCCAAATCTCACAATCTCCTTTATCTTCCTCCCCCACAACAGACACCCTGTGAGGTGGGTGGGGCTGAGAGGACTCTCACAGCAGCTGTCCTTTCAAGGACAACCTCTGACAGAGCTATGGCTGACCCAAGGCCATTTCAGCAGCTGCGAGTGGAAGAGTAGAGAATCAAACCTGGTTCTCCCAGATAAGAGTCTGCATACTTAACTGTGACACCAAACCAACAAGATCTTGGCTGGCCCAAAGCCATGCCAGCAGGTGCAAGTGGAGGAGTGGGGAATCACACCCACTGGGGGATCCACACCCCGAAAGTGATGAAGGTGGCGCAGATAGAGCCAACAGAGCAAACAGGACAAAATAAATAGGCTGCATTATGCAGCACAGTTGAGAAAGTGCCTTATCCCATATACTGATGAAGTATATACAGGATTTGAGAACAAAATTGTTTCCGGCGGTGATATTTGGGGGATTTTTGGGGACGTCACAGGAAGTGCTGTGAAGTCACTTCCTGTTTCCGGCAGTGGCATTTTGGGGAAATGATGTCATTTGGGGGAAGTGATGTCACAGGAAGTGATGTCACTTCCCGTTTCCGGCAGGTGACGCGGGGGAAATGATGTCACAGGAAGTGGTGTCACTTCCTGTTTCCGGCGGCGGCATGGCATCACCGGAAGTGACGTCACCGGAAGTGACGTCACTTCCTGTTTCCGGCGGGGGGCGCGCGCTTCGCGCGCGCACCCCTGCCTCCCCCCCTCCAAGGTGTCCCTGGCTAGCCTTCAGACATTATGGTCACCCTATGGAAACCTCACGATTCAGCTGGAAAGTTAGGCACAAAGTAGCATTAGTTTTTAAACTTTACAGTTTGGGTACCCATGTCCACATTGTCTTGGCACAGAAACTTCCTCATGATATTCCAGATTGAGCACAAACTTTGACCATTAATCAGGCCAACTGCTTATCATCATTGTTCTGTACGAACAGAGAGGATGCCACAGAGACTACTCACGACAGCACTTTAAGGCTGCACATTGCAAGGAAAGATGAACATTGGTGAGCTGGTGTGGCAATAACAACAAAGAAGCTATATAAATTTTTAAAAACCTCCCTTGTTTAAATTTTGGCTTAGCCATGAAGGCACTAAATGGCCGAAGGCACTACTCCCCCTCAGCCTTCACTCTATCTACAATACTGTGATTATAATCATAGTCTGATTTATAGGAGTGTTACATTACCTATATAACATATTCAAGTTACTTTGTATACTTGAAAACACTGTAAAAGCAATATTATTATTGATTTCTCTACAACAGTTTTAAAAATTACAACCAGACACCATGATGAAACATCCCAGACAGTGAAATATCTTCTTAAAAGCAGGCAAAATATGAACTTTTGGGTTGTACCCCACATTCTTTGCCATCAGTTCTGCAGTCTAGAAGATGAGTCTGCGGTAGGAGGAAAGCACATTATAAAGGCCAGGTTCATTCCCAGAAAACCCTCATGGTTACTCTAGGTTTGCTTCCAAGTAAATTTGCTTAGGACTACAGGCTTATTGTGAAGGATTTGCAGGAGCAGCTCAATTGTTATTTTCAAATCTAGATCACAACTGTTTATCATTGTTCACATCAGCATTTGAAATTTAATCGGCCTTAATTCAGCAAATGTGTGTGTCAATAATCTGCTCTGCTCATTTTGCTTAAAGCAGTTTTAATCCTAAGAAGGACCTTGAGCACATTTAATAACTTGAGTTAGTAAATGGTGTAATATGTCTGGCATAATATAGGAGGATAGAATTCTTACATACCATTCCTCATGCTGAACACAAACGACTTGTTCTGGCATCTCACTAAATTTGAGTCCTGAATTCTCACAGTATGGACGTACGCATTTAGAGTTTATTAATACTTTAAATCACACCATTATTAAGCTTTGAATAATGAAATGTACTGTAGTTTTATACTGTGATGACAAAGACTTTTCTGTAGTCAGCATTCAATTCCCAGAATGAAAGATGCCAGAACTGACGCTTGCCTAGAAGTCATGTCCTTTGCCTGATAAGGACATGATTGCCATTTGCTGGGGTTACTTGGTAAGACAAGAAATGTAACCTGCCTGTACTAAGAAACATTTAAAATTACTTTAGATGTAGTTAGGGAAGTCATGGCATTTTAAAGAAACAACACATCACATAACCCGTACATTCAGCTTCATGAACTATAGTTCAAATTAAGTCACGAATGTGGCCTTAACAGATCCTTAGAGTGGCAGTCCCTCAAAGGCACTTTGAGATGGGGAAAATGAAAGAGCAGGAAAGCAAGTGCCTCTAAGTGGAAAAGTTCATCTCTTTAGACCTAAACCATTGCTGTTTTTTAAAAAATAAAATAAAATGAAGCAAATATAGTTGTAAAAAAATGCAGGCTGGCTCTCAAAAGAGCTCCACCAAAACAAACACCATTCAGGACCACAAGGCCAGCTTATCACCTCAATTTCAGGATAATAAAGCAGCTGACTGAGAAGTGAATGCAAATTGTTGTTCTTGTCCTGAGAGGAATTTTAGATGAGGACTGTGCGATAGCGACAGCAAATCAAAAATGGAACCAGCTTTTGAAAGAGGGTGGTTTTTTTAAAGTGTGTATCCTGTGACCCTTGTATTTTCCCCTCACAATCAATGTAATACATCTTGTATTATGCAATCATTCCTGTAAGAGACTCATATTCTATTAACTTGTAGTAATAACTAAAAGAAAAATAAAGCACAGAATAGCATAACAGAATAGAAACTTTTGTAACTACTGGGGCAAATGTAAAATGCTAACAAAGTGTCAAATACAGAACAAGACCAACCGCCTTTTAACCACTCAACCAAAATTATAATAATTTCATTAGACAGGTAGTAAAAAGGAAATGAGAGAATAACTAAGTCTGGAGAAGAGACAGCAAGATGCAAAACAAAAACTTGACAATTTAAACTTCAAAATGAGCAGAAGGCTCTAACCATTATGAATTAACATTGATCTGACTTTTAAAAACTTTTTACATGATTCAAGTTAAAAGAAAAAATTCTGAGAAAGGATTATAGAACATTAAATATTTACATTACTAAAACGATGAAGATTCATTTACTCTTCATCTACTGTTGTAAACATTTTTCAAAGAGTTCTGTGGGCGCAGAGTGGTAAACTGCAGTACTGCAGCCCAAGCTCTGGTCACGACCTGAGTTCTATCCCAGTGGAAGCTGGGTTCAGGTAGCTAGCTCAAGGTTGACTTAGTCTTCCATCCTTCTGAGATCAGTAAAATGAATAGCCAACATACTGGGGGTAAAGTGTAGATGACTGGGGAAGGAAATGGCAAACCACCCTGTAAAAGTCTGCCGAGAAAACATCCTGATGTGACATCACCCCATAGGTCAGTAACAACCCAATGCTTGCACAGGGAACTACCTTTACCTTAAAAAAAAAATCATGGCTTGGAAAACTGGCAAAGGGTTACATGGATATTCCAGGATCACCAATGGGTGTTTCCACTCAGATGTTTTGCTCCATATTAGTTTCTTTGTAACTACTCTGCTTGGGGAAGCATCCACATGGTGCCATCTTCTATTTATCCTGCTTTTGTGTCCCCTGCCCCTTCTCCAACCTAGTTGGGTACTTAAAACTATTATAGTCAAAGCCCCTCTCGATGCCATACAGACATGAACGTGTGTATTTCTGAAAGTCCAACCCACACTGGTACCATTTCCTTTGCCTCAGTCCCTGCAGTTTCCATCCCCCCCCCAAAAAAAAGAAAATAACTGATAAGGCTTTTTCTTAATTAAAAAAAAAATCAAAAATCCACAGATGTATAACACAGTAATGTTACAACTATCTACTACAACAATAAACATGTTTGCAGTTTCATTTTCAAAACTCTAGACTTTTTTGTTGTTCAGTTCTAAGAAAAAATATGCAGCATGAATCTTTCCCCTTCAAACTACAACAGAAAGCATTAGAGACTTTGTTTTTAGTGACAGCTAAAAACTAGTACATTGTCATAACAAAGCATTATAATATTATTGTGTTATACTGATCTAGCAAGTCCCCCCCCCTCTATGGAACTAGCTCAAGTCTGTGCTAGACTACTGCAGTGTTGGTCTTATATTGTTAATAATCTTCACACAACACTGACTCTATCACATTAACACATTATTTTTTAACAAACTCAGTAGCAGGTCTGATATAACAATAGCGTATTTGATAGTTTAAACGGCTGTTTTGTTAAACATAATATGCATTCGTAGCCAAGATCCTCTTGTGAGTTCTACACAATCCACTTAAGTTTTCACCATTCTGAATACTTTGATATAATCTGAAAATGTGGCTCCTAACACTGCTCATTCCCAATTCCAGATAATTTATGAACAAGTTAAATAGCACCAGTCCCAATACTGATCCGCACTGCTTACTTTCTTCCATTGCAAAAACAAGCCAGTTTGGCAAGGGTTCCTGGAGGTTTTTGCCATCTTCTGGGCATGGAGCAGGGGTCCCTGGAGAGGTATGTGTGAGGGGGGGGAAGGGATATGCATTGTGAAGGGGGTTGGACTAGATGACCCTGGAGGTCCCTTTCAACTCTATGGCTGAATTCAGACAGCCAATTTGGGCCGGCACAGGCACTCCCCACTGCTGGATTAAAATGGTGTGTTCAAACGCACACATCTGGGCCCTGGCTGCCACTTGCCCTTTCCTCATCCTCCATGCCACTCCAAAAAGCCACCCGTTACTAACTAGTGGCAAATCTTTGAGGTGCTTCCCTGTTATCTTTCCTGGCTGTCTGAATGCCCTGGGAGCAGCAGGCAAGTGCCTTCCAAGTGCACAAGTGGTGTGAATGCTCTTCCGGAGTACACACCGCCCATCCCACTTCTGGCAGCAGGACATGCTCTGTCTGACTGCCCCGTGGTGCCTCTAACTATGCTGGCTTTTTTTTGAGCTGGAAGGCTGCTGACCCAAGCTGGCCATGTGTACTCAGCCTATGGTTCTGATTTAATCTTTCTTTCTGCTTCATGCAGTTTAACCCATTCTATCTAATTTAACCATCTTCTATACTTGTTTGCTATTGGTTTTAAATCTTTTTAGGTGATATTCTATGCCTGTTTTGTACACTGTTCTGAACCCAGCTTGTCAGGGGAAGGTGGCTGAAAAACCTAAATAAAAAAATAATCCACAAAGGGCCCTGTCCTCTTATTCTGGTTGCAACATTTACTCAAAAGTCTTTGTTGAGTGCTATTGTCAGAAATATTTTTCGAAGTCTGAGTATATAATGTCTACTAGATCACCTTCCTCCATGTGTCCATTAGCCCTCTCACTGTTAGTCAGTTGGGTGATGGTACATCTCCACTGGCAAAGGGAACCTATGCTTGCTTCCATCTCCAAGGATCCTTACCTCCTATGGCCTTTGATCTCAAATGGCAATTGTATACCACCCTACTCTTATTTTCAAGCTCTTGTGTGCTCCCAGAAAGATTATCCTTAGACATTTACCATTTTACCCCTTAGAGATGAGTTAACTTAAAATGGAAACTCCCCAGTCCATGTTGGCTTTCTCCCAGACATTAGTTTAAAAGCTGCTTTACAACCTTTTTGATCTTAAGTGCCAACAGTCTGCTTCCATTCTGGTTCCAGTGAAGCCCACCTATTTTCTGCAGGTTTGGCTCTCCCCAGGAAGTTCTCCAGCCTCTAACAAACCCCAAACTTTCTTCCTGGCATCACTTTCTCATCCATACACTGAAATCCAATCTGACCTCCATGAATTAGTCTAATCCCCTTTAAATGCTCTCTAAACTAACTGCCATCTCACTGTATCTGAGACAAAGTGTTCTGTAAATTCATTACAGATATTCTTGCTATTGTCTCTCAGAGTCTTTCACATATCAACTTCATTGGATGTTCCTGCATTCTATTATGGAGAATGGGGAAGAAGTTGTCTCTCTCCACTTATTCTACATTGCACATTTTTTTTTAAATTTCCCCTCTTATAATGGTTTCCCTCCTTCTTAATCATTTTTTTAAAAAAGAATGAAAATGCATTTCTAAAAACCACTGTGTCTGTGAATACATTCAGTTGGATATTTATTTAACCTTTTCTCCCTACCCCACTGCTTCAACAATTTAAAGCAGCTTACACATTTTGGTATTAAAGTTACTGAGTTAAGTCTTATACAACCATAAACAGAGAGAGCTCACAAAAGGGATTTTTGCTACCTCCCTTTTCCCCAGCAGCCCCATGCTCCCTGAAAAGCTGCTCTTGAGGGACCATTGAGGAATGTAGTCCAGTGTCCTTCACAAAGAAGACAGTTATCATAAGTCTTTTACTCACACACCTCTCCTGCAAGACTCGTGGCAAATCTTGCAGAAGTGGTGGGGAGTATCATTTCCGCCTACCACCTCTTTATTACTAAGTACTAAGTACTCCCCCAAGGTGTTCTTAGTATGCCCTCCAAAGAACACAATGCAATAAATCAAAGGGGGGGGGTACTATAACAATCAATGCCACTCCCTTCCCATTCCACATTATTCCTGAACATCAGAAGTGAGGCTCACAAAGCGACTGCAGTGGGAATGAGGGAGAGTGGAAGAATCCCTTCTTGGCCCTGCAATGTTTCCCAATATGTGAGTCCCAGTTCAAAAGTCTGACACAAAGCCTGTGAAATTAGATACCAGGCTTTTGCCATTTTATCGATTTGTGCATGCTTGTGCTTTTTTGGCTGTTTGTTGTTTATTTTTTTAAGTGGGTCAGCACAGCAAGTAAACTTGGACTTGTGGGTCACAATACTAAAGAAGTAAGGAACTACCAGTATAAAGGATCCAGGATGCAGGCTCGATACTGCAGCACAATACAGCTGATCTGTTGTTAAACCCCCTTACAGAAGTTCAGATTCCAATTTTACAACTGTAGTAAATTCCTAGTTGCATATGAGACTGTTAGCCAGAGGTTTGCACAAGTCATTTTAAGGATGTGGTAGACATTAGAAAGAAAAGCTTTTAAAGATCCTCTGTTCAATAAACCTGAGCTCTAATAAGATACTAAAATAGATCTTACATTTTCGTATGTCAGCTCTTATTACGCTACTTTGCACAACTCTGCCATGTGTCAATATACTATGTCTCAAAGAGGCTTTCTGATCTATTTTTAAAATACACATTTGGTCAAGAGTTCAGTCAATGCTTCTTCACCTAAAGCAACTTTTTTCCTTTAGGTTTTCTAAACATGAAAATTATTCAGTATATGAGTAATACTGTATGTATTTATTCAAAGTTTACAGCTAACATACCATAACATTCCAACTGCCAACCCACATACCACAGCGACCTCTGTAATATAAAATAAAGAGACCAAAGCTAACATTGTGAAAATAAATTTTTGAAGGTTACATTTAAATTTTCCCACGGTATTAGAACTTAGTAACTAAATAAAACACCTGATAAAAATCAGGCTTGCAGACTGGACACTTCATTTCTATTTCTAACCTTTAATGCTGAACCACAACAAATTTAGATATGTCACTCATGCATCCAGTGTCTGAAAGCCACTACAGACATTCTGAAAAGTATTCATGACTAATCCAGGTTTTAGCTTTTTCAAGCGTCAACCAAGTATTGGCAAGAACAGTGAACATTATCTCCCTGTGCAACTCACAAGTGTGGAACTTGCACATCTTTTTGTGGGGGGAAATGTAAAAGTTGCCCTTGAACAAATTACTTGTATTTTCAAAACATTTACCAATTTTAAAACATTTCTACCCTATGTGTCCTTTTTTGAACCCACTTACAAAAACTGCTGCATAATCATATATGTGAACTTTTTTTTTAACTATACAAATCTAGCTACTTCTAGTAAATAACATAATTATTGTCTAGGTACAATGAACTAAAAAAGCATTAAAAAACATCAAGTCAACAGCAGTTTAATCTCCTTTAAATAAACAAGATGCTGAGCTTCCCAAATTTTAGCAAGGAATCACAGTGGCAAACATGCAAAGTAGCTGTTAGTTTCTATTGACAAATACTTATGTTCCTTCCAACCAGAGTTTCAAAGACACATTGAGTGCCTGCATTTGGATGTCCTCACTCATTCCAGTGGAGGGTGTGTGTGCTCTTCACATACATCCCTCTGAGTATTAGAATGTGAGTTGGAAAAGCCACTGCACACATTAAGAGGTCACTAGATAAGGCTGAAAGGGTGCTGAATCTCAGAAAGGTATACATGCTTATTTCCCATTACTTTCAAAGTGAGGTCAATATATAACTTTGAGCCAAGGATAATCTTTTATCATGAACTGAAAGACTCTTTGGCTTTTTTGGTGTAGTGCCAGTTTGGTATAGTGGTTAAGTATGCGGACTCTTATTTGGGAGAACCCCACTTGCACCTGCTAGCATGGCCTTTTGTGTGCATAAACCACCAATTGCCTAAGGCCCGAGCTTTGCCCAAGTACTTTTTTTAACAGATTTTACAGAGCTCCATTAGGTAAACCAAATTATGAAAATGTTAAAGGAACAAATGCCAGGCTGAAGGAGAAAGCCCTGAACTCAAAATGCCAGCTACCATAGGCAAACCAGAAAAAACCCTGTGATGTCCTAGAAATATGTGAATTTGCAAATAGGTTTCTGTGAGGTCGATAGAGGTCATAAAGCCTTGGGGAATAAGGCTTTTGTGACAAATCATAGGGTCTCCATGTGAAAGCACTTATGGATAATATCTTCAGAGAATGGCTCTCCAGTCCTCATTTCTCTTGGACATCATGAAAAATATGGAGTAAACTCCTGGGTGATGCTCACAGAAAGGAACTGGCTCTATTGACTATACCTTCAGAAAGTGATCTATGGCAGCTGTAGTTCTTAAGTGTCTTTTCTTTCAGCAGATCTGAGGGACTAAAGGATGAGGTCTGGGGGGAGCTGCAAAATTCTATGGTATAGCTGAACTGGACATGAGGTCTGGTTGAGATTGAAGCCACTGGGTTTGGAATTTCTGTAGATGCCTCCTCATACACACCAGAAGGTCCCTGTGCTTGTTTTCTTGTCTTTTTTATGCAGTGTTTCATTTAAAGCACTTTCACTTTTAATTTAGGGCCTTCCTGGTTGGCTCTGAGCTAGTCTGATTGGATGACTTCTGTCCATGAGAAACAGATGGCAAAAGAGCATTTCACATAATTTCCTTCCATCTTCCTCCTAAATGTATGGGGCCTTCCCCTATGGGGAAGGAAGGGGGAGGAGGGGGAGCAGAGAAAAAAATCCAGAAGACAGAGAATCAGCAGGGCCAAAATGAGGTGTGAAAAGGAAGAGGAACAGGCTGGAAAGGTTAGGTAACTCTCCCTCATTGAGAAGAAAGGCAGGTAAAAAGGAGCAAAGAGGAACAAGGCAGGAAATAAACTGAGCCAGGGTGAGGCTCACCATGGATACAGGAAGTTTTTTAGTCCTGCTTCCCTGAGCAATTGGTGTGAATCACCCATATCAAGGGACCCTCCTTTTTGGTCTACTGAAGTGAATGAGGATAGAAGGGTATATCTTTGGTTGTGACTGTGCTGTGTGTCTCCTAGTTTTTGGCAAAATGAGCCTCCCTGAAGTTTTCATTAATGTTAAAACAGCAGGTACTTGTACAGGGGAATTACATAAACCCTCCATGACAGTAGTTGTAATATAGAACGTATGGTATACATTTCTATTACTAAGGATGCTCACATACCACCAGTGGAACAGAAAGCAGCCATACAACATCAATGGATGAATAAGGCATCACAAGGATTAAGACACTAGTCAAATATTACCAGCAGCATTTCTACTGCCAAAAATCACTTCTGTTCAGTTGGGGCTGCATGCTGCTGCAGTTAACACTGGAATTTTGGCTAGATCACATGATAAGAGCCTATACAAATATCATAGTTCTCAGGGGGCTGGCAGCATTGGAATGGATTCACAATCCAAAATCTGACTAACTAGCCTAGACTCTCAATAAATTATTTTTGGAAGCAACTCTGCCACTAAATTGAATTGGCTCATGTCCTGTAAAGAAATGAATTCACAACCAGTGCTTCCCACTCACATCAATAGGTAATCTGACTTATATTCTTCCAATTAACTATTATAGAACTACCTAACCAATGGAGGGAAAGACCATAAATGCTATTCTTTTTACCTGTGACATTCGTGATTACTATGACCCCCTACAACAATTCCACTGCACAGATACCAAAGGCAAGAGACAGCATTTTCCACATCCTAACCCATCCAAGGAAATTTCCCCACCTAAATGTCCTTCTTGTGAATTAAGCAGATAATCTACACCAGGGTGGCGACGCTGTGGCTCAGGAGCCACATGTGCCTCTTTCACACATATTGTGTGGCTCTCAAAGCCCTCACCACACCGTCGGCCAGCTTGGAGAAGGTGTCTCTTTAAATCACTTCACCAAGCCAAGCCAGCCAGCAGCTTGGAGAATACATTTAAAGTTAAAGTTGCTTTCTTTCTACCTCTACCTCCCCATCTATTTCCTTCCTTCCTCATCATTCCTCCACTCCTAGACAACTGTAAGGCAAATATCTTTTATAGTCTTTTAGCAATATATCCACAGGCCTACTGTCATATATCTAATAATCATTACTGAGGTCAGGGAGGCATCTATTTGATATGAAAGAAACACAGAATGTGATTCATCTTTAAGTAGGGGTCCTTACTAGCTTATCAACCAGCTCAGTACCGTAGTTAGTCGGAGAACTTTAATTTCAGACTCTCCTGCCAGATTAAAATTACTACTGTGGAGCCATCAACAAAATCAGTTTGGAATGTAGTTATGACTCTGTAACACCACTGATGTTATTACTGGTTATCAAAAGTATTGACTTAACTAGCATCACAACAGTTATTAGCAGCGGGAGCACAGGAGCCATAAATAACACAGGAGAATACTTCTATGATGAAAACTTCTCACATCCTAACTACACATGTATTGGTAGTATGGCAATAGCAAAAGAATCAAAGGAACCCCAGTGGCATCATTCACAATTATTATATACATAGAATCGTTGCTGCCAGCTTTGAAAGCAGACACTAACTCATACAAAATCTTGACCCTAAGAATCATGCCATCTACACAAAAACACCAATGCACCCACAGGTGTCTGGAATGTGTGATTATTTATTCCCACCAGATCATTTTTAGGATCAGGAGTGAAAAAAAAAAGTCATACTTTGAACCAGGGTATTTTTTCCTTGAAAAACAGGTGCCTGAACTCTCAAGAAGGAAGTGAAGGAGAAACACATGGGGTGCCCCTCATGAACTTTTAAGCATTTCTTTTGAAAATTTTGTTTCCACAAAGGAGGTCTGGGACTCTGTTCCATCATGATCTCCCAATGGAATATACCACTATGGTTTCCCCCCCCCCTTGCTTTGAACAACAAAAATAAAACCCTAGTGGCTATACTTCTTCACTCAATTAGTAATTAACTCAAGAGTAATTAACACGTGAAATTCACTGCCACAGGCACAGCCAGATTTCGGAGAGGACGGGATAAACATACAGAGCAGAGGTCCAACCGTGGCTATTAGCCACAACGTATTGTTGGAATTCTCTGTCTGGGGCAGTGATGGTCTGTATTCTTGATGCTTGGGGGCAACAGCAGAAGGCCTTCTGAAGTTCTTGCCCTGCTAGTGGACCTCCTGATGACACCCAGGTTTTGGCCACAGTGTAACACAGAATGTTGAACTGGATGAGCCACTGGCCTGATCCAACATGCTTCTCTTGCATTCTTAGTCACTGTGCTTGTGTGTGTGCCATCATTGTGAAGAAAGGAGAAAGGGAAGATGACTAAGGATGGTATAGAACAAAACACTCGTTCACACATTACACTCCATTAAAAACATCATCTGCTGGATTTATAGAAAAAGACATTCACTGCACCAGAGATGTAAATAGGATTTTTTATTAGCAAAAAACAGGTTTACTTTATGGTCAATTCATAACTAACATGCTCTATGTGGGGCAGCCCTTGAAAAGTGTTCATGAACTCTAATTATGCAAAGTGCTTCAAACCAGGATATTAACTGGAATGGATCACAGGGACCATATCACTCCAGTCTTGGCCCATCAGCACAGGCTCCCAACCCATTTCTGGGCACAGCAAGGTGTGCTGCTGTTGACATGTAAACCCTATATGGTTTGGGATTGGCATACCTGAAGAACAGCCTACTCACTTATGAGCCTGTTCACCATCAGAGGTTCTGCTTCAGTTGCACCCACCTTCTGAGAGTAAGTGGGTGCCAATCCAGCAGAAGACATTCCCAGTTACAGCACCAAAACTCTGGAATTCTCTCCCCAGCAAGACTAGCCTGCCCTCTTCTGTTGGCATCTTCTGTCAACCAGTGAAGTCTTTTATGTTTTATCTGGCATTCTCTCCCTTATCCTCCCTATCTGCCCTTTTTAAATTGTTTTCATGTATGTGTATTTCATTGTGTTAGATGCATATTTTATTTTATTTTTTTTTCATTTTTAATTGATGTGGTTTTGTCTGGTTTTAATGTTTTAAGATGTGTTTCAAATAATTATATTTTCATCTGTTTTAATGAATCAACGTTTGTGGCCCTGATACAAACAGCAAGGTGGGATATAAAGTTTGAAATAAATAGTAAATAAAATAACTTCCTGGAATCGAAAGAGCCCTTATCAGAATGCTTGGAAATCACTAATGAAATATTTTATGTTTTCTTTCTTTGAATAGTCCCATCAGCTCTGCACCTATCATATCTAAAAGATGTACTGCGCTAAATGCCTCTGTAATGTATATCTAATTGTTAAAACTAAAATGTTACTTTATGGAGGGAGTCACCTTGTAATACGCTGGAGTTCTACTGAAGAAATTCAAATACAAAGCCTCTGAATTGCAGTTCTTTGGACCCCTATCTTTTCTTATAACTTTGTCTACCATCAACATAGAACAATAGAGAAAAAGATTCCTGGCAACAGAGTAAAAGATTCCTGATGTTATTTTCCCGTTATTTCGAATCCCTTTGTTTCTTGCTACAATGAATGTAGTTTGTTTGGGATTTTGGAAAGATTCTTATTTAATGCTATAGACCCAACTCCCTTGTTTTGGGAGTGGTCCTACTGTTACTGGAGTTCCACAAAAAAGAAACTTAACTATGAAACAATACTTCCTCTTGTAGCCAAACCACACATCTTAAATTTTGTAAAGAAAATACCAACAAACCCAAATTTAATGAAAATAGGGATAAAAACAACAATACAAGTGGGAGGGGGGACCCAAAGCTTTTGCAATACATTTCCAACATTTATTGCCTTGGGACAAAAGAATAGAAGTCAACTATTAAAAGCTAATGTCTTTTTCAACCTGCCTGTTATATGAAATGTCTTCATTAAAACTGAGACTTTTACTGACTGTGAGCTATCATTTTTAAAAGGCAAGCCAATTCACAGTATCTTCATTTAGAAAACACTTGCAGAATGTAGTACTCCTTCAAATAATCAACCCTCATAAAGTGGCTGACATAGGGTTTCAAATTCTCTTACTGCTGGACATCATTATTTCTGCTTCTCCTTCATTAATAATACTAAAACTAATTATTTCTTTGCTCTACTTAAAGCAAAAAGAAAAGCCATCATGATTTGTTGTATGAACAGAAGGAGGAATCAAACATGGCACAAGGTGTTGAATTTTAGAAACACAAATTAAACAAAAATACTGATGTTTTACTACCATATAAATATTTTCCATCAGAATGGCATTTTATTAAATGCATGACTTGTTTACCTAAGGAAATGAAATTAATGTTGATGTTTTGGAAAAAGGGGGAAGCAAGGCCAGTCTTTAAAACAGAACCAGGTTTTATCAATCAGTATGCACACAAAACAAATGCTCTGGAATCCTAAACATCTCTATTTCTAGCAAGTAGCTCCATGTTACAGAGAGATAATGGACTAGAATCATAAAATTGTTCTTTTAAGAAAGCAATTTTCTAGCACTACTCCACTAGGTGTTCTATGCTTCACCCATTATTCATATCGAGATGATACAGAAAATGGTTCAAAATAACATTGACAAATTATGTAGAAGACTGCTAATATTATAAAAACCACCATTTGAAATTCTAGACAGTGCTACAATTTTCAAATAATTTAAAAGGAGACATACTACACTAAACATCAGGTATAAACACCACAGAATATTTAAAAAATCAAATTGATATCCATTCATTAATCCCCCATTCTTTAATATCATCGAGCTAACTGAAAATACTGACAAAATTAATTCACTTGTATTTAAATATAATCAGTGGTGTACTCAAACCACTTTCTGTTACATTCAATGGAAAACAGTAATTATTTCTGACTTTTAGCCCACTGGTGTGTTGAACTCCCCCCACCCCCCATTCACTGAATATTGCAAAGCCTGGAATTTTAACCACCAGTAACAGAGGTTCTCTTCTGTTCAGATCCAAAGAGATAGTATGCAGTATACCATGAGCAGTGGCACTACAAAACACTGCCATGTCAAAATAATGTCTTATTCTTGCAAACATAAAGCATATCCAGGTATAAATATATTCACTAGATACACTAAATATTGGCGAGAGTAAATAAATGCCGCAGACCACTAATCAGATAAAGTACAAAATGTTAATTGTGGCTTTATTAACCCAAACATAATTCTAACAGTAGGGCTTATAAAGTGCCACTGTGCCAAGCTAACAACAAATATCACAATCTAAATAAACTATGTTGGGGAAGGGGAGAGAAACATTCAGAAGATACCTTGATGCGTAGCAGAGAGATTGGTATTCCATGCAGCTGACAAGTTAAAAAGGAAAAAAATTCCATCCAGAGGTTTATTTCAAAGGTTTCACTGCTTTGATGTACTCTGTTCTGTAGGTTTGTCGTTGCTCAGCCAACAGCTCCTGGTCACTTACATTCCATTTGCCACAGAGTAAAGTTTTTATTAGTTATAACTACTGCTCTCTTCCAAAGATAGAGAAGAAACTCCCAAACAAAAAAATCAGTCCTCCACACATAAATGCTTTCCCACAGTGATTCGCTAGTAGGGCATCATCATTTAAGATGAACATGACCAGTGAAAGCTTACAGCGCAGGCTCGCGGACAGATTTATGATCTCTTTGAAAGGAAAAATGCTAATTTTCTTACTACCATCTAGCTCAGGGTCTGCAAGGCACTCAAAGAACACAGAACTCAAATGCACTCATCTTAGGTCTTCTTGGGTATTTTGATGAATATACTTCATCTAGTTTAGCTTGTTTATGCTCTAGAAATAACCTGGCCCAGGTAGCAATGAAAAGGTAGATAAAGGCATGTAAATTTTAAAGCCATTGGAGTATTTCCCTCTTGTATGCTCCAATTCTAAAAATGTTTACTAGGCTTACTCAAGTTAAAAGAGCAGTATCTTTCAGAAACTCTGCTCTCTCTTGGTTTATTTTTGTAATATTAATTTTGAAGGAAGCAAATAAAACTTTTAAAAACAGACTTCTCATGCTGCACGCTGTCTAGATCTCACCCATACTTCTAGTACACCTTTCCTTATAATTTGTAATAATGATAGCTTTATCACACTACTATACACATTTATCTGGGAATAATCTCCACTGAATGCAGCAGGACTTTCTACCTAGTAAACAAACGTAGTAGTGCAATAGCTGCATCCTATATAGGTAAACTAACGTACCTACTGAAAAGTCTTTTTAGTTTTCTGATATACAGAAATCATAACTGGACCTTCAAATCCAAGTATATGTTTAAATGCTATATCAAAATCAATGCTATAAATGATGTCTGCTATAAGCGATGGCTCTGGAAGGCTAATATTGTTAGTGTTGCAATGTAGGTGATACTAATCACTGGAAGATTCATAAGAAAGTTAGCAGTTGTTAACATGAATGTTTCCATAATATGATCGATTTTACACTATAAAACTTCAAATAGAAATTATCATTATTAGAAACCAATGTACTCTACAGTCATACAAACATTTCAAAACAAAACAAACATTTCAAAAGGCAAGAATTTGTCAATACACGTGTAAAAATGTTCTATAAAATTCAATCTTTGTTTTCAGTTCCTCAACTACTGCTTTACAATGATATAACTCCCCACCCCCCACCCCCCCAAAAAAACTATGATGCTGCATACCACCATTTAATGCCTCAATGCTCTACTCAGGATTTCACTACATGCCTAAGTAGCAGCTCATTCAGGTTCACAGAGTACATCTTCTTCTGTATGTGCCACATTTTGTAAATACAGAAGTGCAAAGATTAGATCAATGGGTCAGTCCTTTCCTAGAGTTACCTACCCCCATACTAATAAAATACAGAGAACTGGCTACATTGTACCTCTTTTCTGAAAGACATTTTTAATCCTGGGTACAGAACTCTGAGCACACTGCAGTTTGCTGGGGAGATCTCTGGATTAGGACCTTTATATTTCCATCCCAAAAAAATATACTACCTTATTTTGATCTATGATTTATTTATTAATCATTCAAAAATGATGTTAGCAATGCAGATTTTAAACCATCTAAAATTTCTATTGATTATTTGCCTCATCCATCCATATGGTCTAGTGGAAGCAGTAATTTAAAACACACTAGCATAAAACCATGGGGAAAATTCATGATTGAATAAAAATATTAAAATTATTGCACACCTGCTTAGCCCTGGCTGTTAAAAAGCAAAAGAAAATTATAAATCTTGTGACTCTCAGGCTTATATTTTGATGAACCTCTAGAAGAGTTGCAGTCAGAGTTAATGATGGCCCGCTATGCCCTGCTTGAAAGATTACCAAGGGACATCTGATTGACTATTGTAAGAAACATGACACTCAACTAGATGGACTTTTGGTTTGATCCAGGAGAGCTGCTCTTACCAATATATTTTTGCCATGCCTTTTTAGCTCATACTTTGCATTTAAGATATTCAGAAGGAAATAAGGTAAACGTTACATTTACAGTGTCGTATATAGAAAGTGATCTTCACAGTACTGACAATGGACAATTGCCGTGACTAGACAATGGACTGACCTCCAGAGTTAGTTTCATATTGTTACTCAAATGGAGAGAAAACCTGCACATGACATTTCACTTAAAAATTATACCAAATTAAGAATGAACTTTTGCATAAACTAACAATGCTTTTAGTACCTTTTCATTTTCCATTCAAGATGAGGAGCTACAATGGCAAAGCTAAACCACTTCTGAAAATTCCATGAGCTGAAATTATACATCTTCGTTTAAATTATGTTAGAAAGTACTTTTGTGAACTAGCTTTACATTAATGCCTTCAGCAGGAGAAGACAAATCAAACGGGTTAACTTAATATTTTTATGCATGTAAGTGTGAAGGGAAATGTGCAAGCTTTTGAAATGCAAAGCACTATTCCTAGGGCTGAATATTCCATTCAAGCCAATGGAAGAGTATATGAAAGTCAACAACGTGTACTCTCCAGCATCCATACAGGCTGATACCCACAAGAATCCTATCCATTTCATACACCCTCTTCTAGGACTGACAAAGTCTCTGAGCCCAAGAGTTTTATACAAAAATACCACATCTCCTTAATTATGTGATTTGTGAATCCTACATGCGTCTCTTCAATACAAAAGAGAGCTCAGTCTTCACAAAGGCATAAAATTCCAAAGTCCACTCAAGATTATTTCTATAGTTCCAATAAGTCTTACTGCCATAATCATATCAAATTGCAATTGCCATGGATAACTGTTTTATGAAAAATGTTCCATATAAATCTGGCATCAAATTGTTGGGATAACACATGATCATGCTGTGAAAGCATAATTTCCTATGCAATTAGGCAGACCAAGTGGGCAGCCATGTTGGTCTGAAGCAAGAGAACAAAGTTGGAGTCCAGTAGCACCTTTAAGACCAACAAAGGTGCTACTGGACTCCAACTTTGTCCTATTCCTATACAATTGCCCTTGCCAATACCATAAATCTCTTTATTAGACAACAACCTATTACAGGAGATCTACTTAACTTTCTCTACTTAAAAGACCATTTGGTACTACAATAACAAGCTGATTTTTCACATTAGCAGAGATTAGCCAGTATAAATAATGAGTCGACACCAAGACAGTGCACTTTTGCAACACCAGTAAGGCTTTCACTGAATGTTTAAAATGGCCATCCAAAATACAGTAAGAGCTTGTTCTCTTGCACATATACACATATTTACATTTACAATCCTGTAATAAACCCAGAAGGGGGAGGGGGAATCAACTCTCAAACTAATTTTCTAGGAAGATTTATGGCAAGACAGCACATTGCTGAGTGCTGTTTGTGTTTTATGGAATGTGCAGCTATGCATAATGCTTTATTTCATATTAGTATCACAGCAAACAGCATGCAAACTTCCTCAACTATCACAAATGAAAAAAGAATACCACCATTTCTCAAAGTTAAATACCGCTGATTTCAGCTCTATCTCCATTATCCTCCCTGCCCAGCAAGCAAGATAGTAAGTCCCATTTTCTCACTGCCACTTCTTTTGCTTCTGGAAGGACTATATGGCTTCAATGTGCATAAATTTAGAAAGTTTATAATCTAAAATATGTAAGAACAGGGATTTTTTTTTAAAAAAAAGTGTTATAAATCTTTAAAAGTTACCTTAGCAAATGCAAATATGCTGTTTCCTGGGTTATATTCATTCCTTAATATTCTCATAATCAGATATTATTAGTTCTGCCAGGGTCTTTTAAAACAATCAGTATTTTCTTTTTTCTTCTTAAAAAGTTTAATGCTGGGCTCTAAAGGTTTAACCACTGAATGTTTAAGTACCATTACAACTAATTTGTCAGCAGTAGTGCTGATGATCTTTTTAAAAAAAACAAACAAAAATTAAGAGTTAAATTTGAATCCATACTGTAAGCAATCTAATTAAAAAGAATGCTTGGCGAAGGGACCACATCCATTTACAACTTTTTGTTTAATATGCTAAACACTGCTTTAGTCTAATTAAATCTTCAGGATTTTTAAAGGTAACTATTTATTCAGTAGCTATTTTCTTATGCACTAACTCCCAAAGATTTATTTACAGCTGTTCTAATACAACCACTCAGGCATAACACACACACACACGTATGTATCTATCTATCTATCTATCTATCTATCTATCTATCTATCTATCTATCTATCTATCTATCTATACACACACACACACACACACACACACCTTTATGTTAAAGCAAAACTTTAAAGATGCCAGAAAGAGACTTGAATCTGAAATAGAAGCATCATTTTAACATTTTTACTTTGCATATTAAATTTTCAATAGTTTGCCAACCACAGTCAATGATGAAAGTCCATCTCAAGCATACCCTTGTGCATATTTTTATCTTAGGCTGGGTAAGTATCACAAAAAACACTACAACAAACTGAAGTTGTAGTTTAGAGCTGAAAATAATTTCTATCCTTAAAATGCCATGATTATTCTGATTATCTCATATACAAGCTCCCTCTGCAGGTAATAAGAAGAGTTAGCAAAAAGTATGTGAAAAATGCAAAATTTAGCATACAACTCCAAACAAATGGTCACCCCAGAGAGGCTTGTCCCTTAAGAGTTATCTGATATCCACTGCTACTGAAGGAAGCACCCTGACAGATTTTCTGCTGGCTCTACACTATTACCTTCTCCTTCAAAACAGTTAAGCAAGCAGCTTCAGCTCTGAATTCCAAGACGCAAAAGTTTTTTTTCCCCCAAAGTCACATAAAGGCTTTCAGTGGAAAAAAGAAAACACCAAACAATCCTGCAATGGAAGGACCACCAGAAACGAGTCATCCCATTCAGCCTAAATCATCTCCTTATCCAAAATAAACAAACAGAGCTCTATGGCTCTGTTTAATGTCCCATTGCCACCTAAATCAGAACTTCTTTCACTTGGGATTAACTCTCTACCTCAAACATTAGTATCAATTACACTAAATACAAACAGGGACATTTTAAGAAAAACAAACATATAATCCTAAACATGTCTCTCTTTTTTGAGAAAACCACTTACTTGTTTTTATGCATTTTTTCAGCCTAAGAAAATACAGTGTCCTTACAGAAAACTAAAAAAATGTCCCTAGTAAATTTTGAAAAACAAAAAACAAAAACCAAACTAAAACCCCAATCTGTGCCAAATGTATGAAAAAAGACAACTGAAGCTAGAATTACCAACTAAATTTGCCCAGCCAGTGGTTCAAAGCCTTGGGACACTGAAGTGACATTGCGGGAAAATAATACCTTCTGCTTGAGCAAGAAAACAATCTTACTTTTCAGCAATAGATACCTGCTCATTTGCCACAGATGATCCGAAGGACTACTAATGTTCCGTAAGGATGGAAGCATAATTCAAGGGGGCAGGGGTAATTTGATTTTAAACATCCAAGTTTAATTTCTTGGCTCAATTAACTGGCAAGTTCCTTTCAGTCTCCCTCCTCAATCGACTTCCTTGACCTATAAAAACCTGGATATTGAAGCCACAGGGGTGTGGGTGAGCTCATAAATTTCAGGAATAGGGGCCAAAATCCAACCCAGATGGCAACATGATTTCATATGGACCATGCTTGCTGGGAAAAAAGGTCAAGTCAAGTCAAGTAAAGCATTCATTTTAGCAAATAAAATATGAACTGGCATTTTTAAAAAGAGAATAGTAGGGGAAAATATTTTGAAGTGAAATTCTCAAAATGTACTAGGGGAAAAATACTTAAAATCACAGTGGATTTAATGCACTTTGAATACACTCTTTGCTGTTACAGGAAAGCCTCTAGTGGTCAAATCTATAACCTATCATTAGCGGGTCCTGTTCAATAAACTTTAAATATTGCAGCCATGAGAGCCCAGGGCAACTGATGGGAGAGGGCAAAGTGAACATGTTCAATAGTATGAACATTTTGGAAATGAAGAAAAAAGAATTTTTCTCCCACCTCTCCAAATGTTAAACAAAATCAAACAGAAAAATCCCTCTATAGACACTTAGCCTTTACGTCCTTTCTTTTTACATTGTCTATCAACAATAGTTGGCAATCTCAGTTCTGCAGCTGAGCAAGATTAATTTTAATGTACCAGACAAACTTGAACCCAACTATTCTTTTCAAATAGACAAATGTAACTACGCAGATTTTAAAAGACGTTTGTATAGCCCAGGTATGCACCTGCATGGCACAAATAGAACTAGGCCTTTGCCTGACAGTAAGGAATATTTCATAAGCAATCATAACTGCAGCAGAGCTATCCATGCTACTGAAATTGATCCAGAGAGTAACAGAAGTATCTATAGAAAACGGGGGGGGGGGGGGACGACATTTTACTTATCCAGTTCAAAAAGACCTAAATTTTAAATGCAGAATCTTTCAACCCAGGAGAAAAGAAGAAAAGGATTTGCACGAAGCTATTAACAGGGTGAAAGCAGCAAATGCAGTGACTGAGTCACATCAACAATCATGTTCTGTCATGAAACCTGAGTTATAAGCTTGCCAAAAGATGCCACCCAACAACATTTGGAGTACAAAAAATAATAGCGAACTAGCTTGGCAGGCTAAATGTCATTGTTTTGGGAACACACATTCCCCCCCCCCCCCCAGCTCTTATGGCCATGAGTCAGGGCAAACATTCTCGATTTGTCTTAGGAAAAGACAGTGTATTTGTGTGCTCGTTTGCTTCTGGGACATAGCATGTGGTTAAGTCTACTTGAAAGTCTGGTCACCTTGCAGGACATTTCAAGAAATGCGGGGGGGCTTTAATTATGCTGTGGTGATGGCTTCTGCATATACTCAGAGGCACTCTTTCCTTTATTATTACTTTACAGGATACAAGGAAGAGTCTTTTCAATTACTTGTTTCAAGTCAAAACTCACAGGTAAATCCTGTTTCTGCTTAAATTCTGTCCCTAATTATAACCCAAATAACCATTTCAATAAATGCATGGACAGCCACTATGAAGAAATCTCAAAATTCGAAAATAAAATCAGCTTTTTACTAACTCAGCCATAAAGAACAATTTTGGTAGTAAAGAGAGTTACATTATCCTGTCATCTAGATGCAGGGTAATCATTCCAAGGTGTTGATTGATATTAAAAGACTTACAGAGGACACAAAGCACAGTTCAAAGACAAGATATAATGTGAGGTTCAGGCTTTCATTAAGAAACCAAATCAACTGGTAAAATATTTCAATTCGGTAAGAATGGGACATGGCTCAGAAAATGTCTGAGACATTTTTAAAAAATTTTAAAAATTCACAGCTATTTCAGTTAAGTTTTATATAAGCTTAATTTTACAACTCATGAGCAATAGGGCAATTTTATTGTATTGTGCCATTTTAGAGCACAACAAAACAGGAAAGGACTAACCCAATATCAAAAACAGGCTTTATGGTTTTAATGATAGCATTCAAATGTAGAATTGGTATATTTTTCTCTTTGAACAGAGCAGAACACATTATTAAACAATCACAATGCATGAAAACTAATACACAATTTTAACCTCTGCCATCTTCATGCATGTATATTTGCTCAGATGTAAAGAACATACAGTCAATGGGACTTGCTCCTAAATTATAATAATCCTGTGCATCCTTTCTCAGTTTCATCTGACCTGGTTCTTTCTTTAGACTAAACAAATGCAGCATTTGACTTTACAGGATGGAACCAGAAGCTCTATTAGAACAGTATATTAAAGAGTCTCACTTTCTGCCAAAACCAGCATTTTCACTGGGAGAATTATGGCAATGATCAACAAATATTAGGAGATAAGGACATTGCTATGACAGCTACTCACCATTTATCCCTAGAAATGTTTGAGGAAAAATAAAACTGAACACAGGCATTTGTAGATAATACAGAAACAAAATAAAATATAAAAGGATATGATAATGTAAAGTACATAATTAGATGCAAAAGTGTCCTTTTGCTCCAAGCACCAGTCAAACATAATGAGAATTAGTTTGATATACCTGAACTAGGTTTTTTAAAAATTACCTTTCATGGATTTCCAAATATTCACTTGACAGGCTTTGCCTGGTATATATGAAAATTATAGGAGGTACACTTCAGTAATCAGAGTGCTGGATTTTGGAACTGAATCCTTCAATCTCTTAAAAAATAAGTGACATTGTAAAAAAAAAGTATGTTAAAATGCAATATGAAATTCATGACAAAAATATAACGTAGGTATTTAAAATTCTGTATGATACCTTTGATATATTTGAAGCGTGATGTATTTGGGAACATGTCCTACAATAAAATTTTATGTTTGAATACAAAACTAGAAGTATCTCTTCATTTATGAAGGTCATGTATGTGCCTTAATTAATAGCATTTTCCATCAAAATACTTACAGGCAAGTACCCGATCCTTTCCCTGTTCCAATTACAAGTATTTTGAAGAGAAGTAGCGCAGTTTTCTCACAGGTACTATCATAACTAATGCAAAAGGTGGCCATTTTCTGTACTCAACTATCCTCACCCAAGCACAAAAGTGCATTGCGGCACTTAGATACAAGGATTTAACTACATGAGTGTCTTTTAAATGTTTATAATGTCCTCTCCTAGGCTGTCAGCCAACAAGGTCCCCCCCCCCCCACCCAGCACACGTTCCCTTGTCAGGCCATGATTAATTCTGGGCTCTGTAGAGGGAGACATTACATCCGGGCTAAAACAGACCTAAATTTTACCCTGAGGCAGAGGTCTGGTTTAAACATCTCCATTCAAAGTGGCATTTGTCTTCTCTTTTCAGTCACTTTACCCAGAAATTCTAGTGTGATGACTTTGTGACCTACAAATGGCCCACAGGATTTAAATTGTTATGTCGCCTGCCCCTTGTAACTAAGACAGTTTTAGTGACTCAGTGAAGCAAGATTTTATGTGCTTCAGGAAACTCCACCAAAGCAGGTGTTCACAGAAGAACTATGAATTCTAGTTTCCAATGAAACACATATAGTTAAGATTTTCAGGCTATAGTACTACAAAGCATGCAGTCTACAGGATAAACATTTCACAGTTGCATTTTATAAGTACATAAGAACGGTATAGGTGATGAAACTAGCTTTCCTACCTAACTGATATAGTTGTGGCTATTATCAAGGCCCATAATTCACTTTTTATCTCTAGAACTGAGCTGTTCATATGCATTTAATGAAAAAAAAAGGTTGACATATACACAGACAAAAACACTTCATGCAACCTTTTCTCTCAAATAAATAGCACAATATTCCATTTGTTTTGTAAACTCAATGCTACCTTGTAATCTTCCAGCATGGAGATAAAAGAAACCTGGCACAGCAGAAAGACTTTACAAATGTACTTGAACAACTAGTTCATATCCTTATTGCATTAAATATGGCAACTTCTGACAATGCTAGGCAATTCAGACATTGCTGGCAAGTTGCTACTTAACAAGGTAATCTCATTTCTGTGGTTTTTCGATGTACATTGATTTTTTCCCTCTTAGTTGCACTGATAATTGAACAAAATTATACAACTGTTATGAGATTTTACTTACCAGTCCACAATACGTAATTTTTTCTACAAAGATGAAGTATATTACTCCATAAAACTTCATTTTTATTGTAATTAAACAAATTGTATTTAAGCTTGCTTTGTGCCCCAAAAGGAATCAATAGCTTTTTTTTTTTGGCTGGAGGCTGCACTTTACCTGCAGGTGTTAGGCTCTGTATTTATTCTAGTCAGACTGCAATGTTCTTGATTATTATGCCATTCTAAATTTAAAAAAATTTGGAAGGAAAATAACAGGCTTATGTACAGTTGAAGCATTAACGCCTGACAAATACCACAAGGGAAGAAAAATAATGGCACATGCAAATTATATACTGCATCTTAGGCCCATAAAATGCTCTGTTTAAGATAATGAGCCACAACCTTGCCTGTGCTATAATTCAAAAATCTGATAAAGAACAATTTTCTTTAAAAGAGCTAGCTGATGATTTTCTGTTCATCAAACTTAGGTTCTTGTTTTAGTGCTCATTAAGCAACTGCACTTTTTAAATTCCATGCTATAACAAGCAGTGAACTATGTATATCTAAATCGATGTAATGATTATTTAGAAGGATTTCTGGGAATGCAAAGTTGAACTAATCTTCAAAAGGAGACTGAGGAAAGACCTGAGTGATACAACCTCTTCTAGCAGACTCCTTTCCTAGTCATCATTCCCCTATTCATATTCAGAAAGGGCCACTTTCTGCTTAAAAACCAGTAAATATTTTCAAAAACAACCTAAATCAATCTTGAACAGTCTTTATGGTTTCCTATATGTCTTGATATACTATTACAACAGTGATGCAACCTCTCCATTAAATTCAAAAAAAACGGGGGGGTGATTATGTTTGCACATGTGCTCTTTAAAAGCTAATAGTGTAGGATTCTAATTGGCCCTTCTCTTTACACATGCACCATAAATTCTACAAAATACTTGGAGAAATATGCCATATAATGGGACATGTATAAGCAGAACACTTAATGATTTAGTATGAAGAATGTTACCTCATCACTCCATACATTAATTTAAAGTTACCATAACATTCTACCACATTGTCTATTACTTCTAGTATATCATCTGGTGAAACCATTCCAGTTTTCAACTTCCTGCTTCAACTCTCCCACATACAAAAAATAAATAAATAACCTCCATTTTGTCCTCCATGCTATTAAAATCTTCATTCCTAAGGAAAACTCACAATGAATATCACTGTAGAAATGGTAGGAGCTTAAAAAAAATCTGTGCAAAAATAATAAAAAAAATTCCCTACCTTCAATCTACATGACTTTGTAATATCTACACCCAGTTCTCAGTGAGAGCTTGCACTAGATTCAATTAAATGGTTTTCCTCCAAATCAAACTTTTGCAGAATATATTGCCAGCAGGTGCAATATACCCTAATATTTCTGCTTATGCGCTTTTGTCAATTAAGTACATACTGTGAAAAATCAAATACTTGTGAACTAAATGAGATGTCAGATCATTTTTCAGTATGTTGTTCTTTTCGAATACAAATGGCACTAAGCTTTCTACAGTGTTTTCTTACCAAATCTTTGGGATTTGGTCCTAGTAACTCCAATTCATGATGTAAGGGACAAACAGAACATGGAGCAGGTTAAGTGTCTAATCGCTAAGCAAACTTTGTTTTTAAATTCTCTTCTCTTGCTCATTTTAAGGTAGGAAAACACCCAGAAGCCTGGTGTTAATGTCTCGGCTGATTGTGAAAATTGCTGCAATAAAAACTCCAACTGCTTGCCTTAAATTAAGACCCAAGCCTACGTGCAAGATCTGTATCTTTGCATTGGTTTTTATAACACTGGAAGTTGGGCAGCTTGCTTTGATGTTGGTCTATTAATGAGCAGGGGAGCCAAATATGACAGGGGGGAAATTGTTTATTTTAATCTCCCAAGTCAAAACCCAAAGTAATTGGTTTGTTCTACCCCACATTGATTCAATATCCTGATTTCTCCAGCTAGCAGCCTCCAGAACCATCTGAATATCTATGTTCCATTTCTATTGCCAACACAGAGTAAGCCACTATGACTGAAAAGGGCAGCTGATGCTTATGTAGTACATTAATTTCTGTCTAAGTGGTCCAATTTTGTCCTATGAAATCTTTAACATTTTCCTGCAGGGATATTTTATAGCATTAGAGATTTGTCAGATTTTGAGATCATCATACAAACTTGAGTGCAACTTTTTGAGATAATTTTTAGATTATTTCTAATGGTTCTATGGGAGAATGTACTTTCTTCACAGCACTCTCCACTCAAAGTAGACTGGTTAAAAGCAACTTAAGTGTCATGATGACAATTACGTCAATATGTTCTGATCAAACTACTGAAAGGTACTACTTCAGGCCCCTTGACGGCAATAGAGACACTGCTAAAAATGATGTCAGAGAAATAGCACACCATTTCAGAGCTGCTAAAAGGTGTCTATCAACAAAGTCTGAGATGTTCTTGAACTATTCAAATAGCAGGTCTCAAAAAATGTTGTTACGTGAATTCTCAAGACTGTTACTTCCAAGCACAGCAGTTTCTTGACAAACTGAACTAAAAGGAATTATTCTGAACACCTGAATATAGACCCCTTAGCGCTAAACATATTTTTCTCAGCAAGAACTAAAGTTGTATGTTTTGTAAAACTGATTCATGTATTGCACTGAAGAAAAGGCCAAGTAGCCATTTTCAATATAGCTATGGCGCTTGCTTAGCTTTTTGTTTAGCTTAATATGAGACTTACTACATTTCAGCTCCCCCCCACCACCAAACAATCTAATGCTTGAAAAAGAGCTCACCCAACATATTGAAGAACTGCTGTATTCTGGTCTGCCGGATTCTGAATACTTAGATAATGAAAGAATAGACTGAGCCATCTCTCTTTACAAACACAGGGGAGGGGGGGAACAGAGCAGTGAATGAACCAAAATCACATAAATGTGATAGCAAAGTAAACTAACTTAAAATGTAGTAATGAATATTCCACAACCAGATTGATGTGGCCAATCCTTGTCACAGCTATTTTCAGAATATTCATTACACTGACAATGAAAACAACAACAAAAAGATAAGCACTTGACTGTCACTAACCCACACAAAACTCATTAAGTACCTTTTTTTAATTACACAGGAAGTTGCCTTAATTATCCTATTATTCTTTGGAAATTAACTCATAGCAGTATCCAGAGGAGAGCTTCAACTATCAAAAAAGAATACAACCTATGGAAAAAAATATCTATTATCCCAGTATTACATATTAAAGAGATAAGTGTGCTAACTTCAAAGGGGTTGAGTGACTCTTTATTTCAAAGATTCATTTGTGATTTTCTTGAAGTAATTAGAAGTTCTTTTCCATTCAGACCTCCTAACGCAATAATGTGTAGGCCATAGCCAAAGTATGAGCGTAGAAGAAAAGGCCTTGCAAATCCTACTAACAGAACAGACAGGAGACACCAGAAACTATGCAACAGTGGCTGCCATGAAAAAGGTCACCCTTTTTCTTAGAACAAACCATTAATCAATAGAATATAATTGTTCGGCCGTTTGCAAGGGCCCTGCAGCATACAGACTATGTTCTTCATTGGCATAATTACAAAACAGTAAAAGTTCAGAAACATAACCCAAATCCACCTCCCCTTTTTACCCTTTACAATTCCCCACTGCCCTTTGGGCCTCTGCTTTGGAAGCAAATGGAAGACAGGCTGAAGTTTTCTCAATTGAGCTGAAAGCTACAAAACCTTTGATATGCTAATACCCCCTTCAAATGGTAAGAATTCACACTTGCATTAATTCAAACAATTTGTGCAGAATGATGTGAAATGGCACCTCTTTTAGTGGCAGGCAACAAAAGGGAGGGAATCAGAGTCCCTGAAGAAACCAAACAACAGAACATTTGTTCTGTAGAATTCTTTCTACCAGCTACAATTTCTTGAGGAAAACACACACACACCCCCTTGAAGCCCAAGAGCAGATATCTTTACTTTCTGCCAAACCGACTGTGTCTAAACCCACCACCACCACTAGATTTGGAAGATCTTGTTAGTAATTCAAAGTAAAAATCCAGAGATTCTTATAAGGTTATGGAGTCTAAAGAAATCCTAACACCTGAAGCCCCAGAGATAATGGAGCTTTTTCTGTCTACACAAAACACCCCCCTCATTTACATTTACAAAAATTATTCCTTGCCAATTATATATATTTAAAGCATCCTAACCCCACAAATACTTTTGAAAAGCATATTTAATACACCACATACACTTCTGGAGCATTGTCTCCAGATGTCCTTGATTTCTACGAATCAACCTTTCCTTTGGGTCACAACTGAGATATCCATTTGTATCTAGAAAGCCTCTTGGGAAAAGGCATCCTTCTGCTATGCCTCCTTGAGTTTTTGTGAATATAAATGTGCAACAGGTCTTTATCCATTAAAGGGAAGTAACTTCTTTCAGTGTACAACTTGAGTTCAGCAGAAGAACAGACTTTGTGGGGCCTGCAAGAGACCAACAGAGACAGACACATGAATGGAACTAGCCACCAGGCAGAGAGGAGAGCCTGCCTTATTGTTAACTAAGCAAAGAATGTTGGAACAACCCAAAGCAGGGGAACAGAAAAGCTTGCCTTTCTCTAATTAACAGGATCCAGATGGCTTCTGCAGCCAATATTATACTTGCAAGACTTCTCCTTTTTCCAAGGGGTTCTTAAAGGATACCCTCAAAAAAGTGTTCCATGGGAGAAAGGAGGGCTACACACACACACAACAAGCAAACCTATTTAGAAAGAGAGAATCTTTCTTTACCAAGTCTAAACTAGACTTGTACTTTAAACAAAGCCTGGCACGCATGCCTTGAAATAAAAGTCAGTGGGGCACTTCCAAGTAAAATGTCCTTCTAGTTAAAGTATCAACGGGGTGTTAAGTATCACAGACCAACAGGAGGCTGCAAAAGCCTATGGCAGGCACACTTTTCTTTTAGACTGGGGCAGTTCCACTAAAATCAATAAGGGCTCTTTCAAATACAAAAAAACACAAAACAAGACAAAAAACCTTTATGATGAGGCAAAGTTTAGCAAGTCAAGCAGACTCCTCTGTGCTCCAATCCACTTCCCATACATCAAATATTTGAGGTGTTGGCAATTCATCGGGAGAAAAAACTCCTAGATCCTCAACGAGGCTAAAGGGGCTTCTTAATTCTAGGAGTTTCTTTTGCTGGCTGCTGAACTCTTCACTATCTCAGCTCCTTCCCTACCCCCACCCGATATCCCACAACAACTCAGGCGCTAACCTAATGTCCAAATCCCTGCGAGCGTTGGTCCCGTAGCCCCAAAGGGGTCTCCTGCGGCTAGGAACCTTCCTTTTGCTTGCTTCTGCTTGCAGGCCCTAGAGCTTTCCCCAAAAGCCCCGAGTTCTCCTCCTCCTCCCGGCCTTAAGGATAGCCACAGCACACCGCGCCGGTTCACATCTGATTGCATTTTCAGGTCACCTTTCCCCCGCCTTGTCTGGGAAAGCCCTCTCCGGCTTCCCAGCATTAACCCTCACCCGAGCTGCCGTTTGCTCACGGCAGGAGACAGGCAGATAGGGACAGTAAAGGGCCGTGGATAACCTCCCCACCCCCACCCCCGCCTCTGGCTGTTCAGCCACCCCCAAAGCCTCCCCCCCCCCCCATTAACACTTGATTTACGCAGCGCGGAATATTGTATTTTTTAAGGTGATGGTAGTGAGAATAGGAAACTGAATGCATTGGAAAAAGGAGATAGGAAGGGACACAGTTCGATTTTTACTACATCTGACTTCCCCCCCCCCTCCGGAGAAAACAAAGGGTTAGGGATACGTCTCCGCTGCGCAGACCACATCAGCACCCCCTTGCCTGCAAACGGCTCGCCAAGGGGGGCGATCGAAGTAAGCAAACAGGTACTGCAAGTGGTTTCTTTTTTGCCCCCCCCCCCCTTACCTTTGGATTTGCAGCCAACGCCGGGCCGGGGTTTCTCTAGCATCTGGGGTGCCCCGGAAATCGGGTCTAAAGAAAGCTTTCTTCAGGTTACAAGGCAAAGGAGGGGAGGGATTGTGGCCCGGAAGGCGCCAGCAGCAAATAGCCAGAAGACGAAGAGGGATCACCGGGAAGGCGAAAAGAGCCGGGTTGGGTTGAGCCTTTGCAGCTAGCTGGGCTGGGACCAAACGTACACAGAGGCGGTTTCTCCTTCCTTTTCTCCAAGCAAGCCCAGCCAGCCGAGAGGCTTCGCTAGGGGTTAAGTCAACATTTTCCCCCCTGCAGTTCCCAACGCACTCTGCTCCGTCCAAAAAGAGAAGCGACAAGGGGATGAAACAGCCACACGCAAGACAGCGGTTGGAGGGGGGGGGGGGCGCTGAAATAATTCTTTTGGCAGAAAAGAGATCAAGCGTCGCCACCAAAGAGCGCTAGGTGCAAAGCCCTGTGGATGTGACCGACCCTGGAGTCCTCTCTCTCTCTAGGCAACTCGCATACGGAACGAGCAAGGCGATGCCGACGGCAGCAGCCGATATCAACTCAGTGAATTCTCGGGAGGGAGACGAAGTCGGAGAAAGGAGTGCGATCGCATGCACAGACACGCGCGCACCACGCATATATATACACAGAGACGCTCCAGAAAAAGCTCCCTTCTCCGTCGTTCTCTTCGCCTTCGTTTACATCTCCCTGGATGACATTCTGGCCTCGGGCACGATCCACTTCCAGCCCAGCTTCTTCTTCTTCTTCTTCTTTCTTTGCTTCCCTGTCGTTGCTGCCCCGTGAACGGCGATCAGGAGCCAACACCGATCGCACTCGAAGCGATGGGGAGAAAAGGAGAAGAAAAAAATCTCAGAGCAAAAAAATAAAATAAAATTAGAAAAATCCCAGTGAATTGTATTGCCAGCTCCTTTTCGTTCATGCACCTCTCAGTGTGTGACTGGGGATTGCGAAGTCCTGACACAGACTCTCTACTCCTCTGAACTGGAGCCACCTCCGAGCCTCCACCTCCTCTTCCAATCTCCACCCCTCTCTGTCTCTCCTTCTCTCCACCCCTGGGCTCAGCTAATCATATAAACATATTATCATGGATAGAAGCGGCGGCAGCAAAAGACACCCCCTCTGAAAAAAAAAATCCTCCCCCATATCTTTCTTTTCCTCCCCTTGGAGGGTGAGGGGCTCTGGCAAATAAAAGCAGATTAGAGCGCGCTAAGTACCAAACGTGAAACAGATAATCTAAAGGCTCGATCTGCCACCACTGGCCATTTTCCACTCCATTTGAGCTGCTTGCGGCTGCACGGCTTTGGGGAGAGGGAGAGAAGGCGGGTTGGCGAAAGGGGAGGGGAGAGGAGGGGGCTTCTCCGCACGAAGCGGCGGAGCTTTGGCCGCGACAGCCTGCGAGGTGATTCTAGCCAACGGAGCCCGTGAGCTCTGGGACAGCCCCAGGGCGAGAGCCGGAAAGTCGCTGCCATCTGGGGGGAGTCCCCATGGGGCGCCTCACAGGCTGGGGTGCTGAGCGGGGCGCTGCAGTCGTCTTGCTTCCGCGCCAGCTTTACTCCGGGAGGGGAGGATTAGTTGCCTTCGAGGGCTCTTGCTTGCAAGGAGGGCGCGCAGGCCCCTCAAACTTTCGCCGGCGGCGTGCCTTGCTCTCGCTTTCTTTTTGTTCTTTGTGTGTACGAAGCAGCTTACGGCTGCCGCCGAACCGGATAGCTGGGGAGCGGAGGGGAGGGTGCACAAGCAGACGGGGTGGCTGGCCAAAAGGAAGGAAAGACCCGGCAGAGAAGAAGAGCCGGCGGGGAGTCTTTCAAAGTTCAACTCCAAAGGGCTTGGAAGGGTTCGCCGCCGCAGCCATCCCGGCCGCCATTCTCTACCGTCCTAATTGTTTTGCACGCCTACTCATAATGCACTCGACTTTGTGAGGCCGTTGAGCGTGCAATCAACTTGCGGCGACGCTGAAACGGAGGGTGGGAGTGAAGAGAGAAAGGCGCGAAAATAAATACGAAGTACTTTCTATGGCTCCCCAGATACTTAATGTTATTTTTAAGGTCTGTTTCCTTCATTTCCTTACATTGAAATGGCTTGCTCTTGTCCACTGAGCACATTTCCTTAGGACACTTTTCTTTCTCTCTCTTCCCCTTGTCAGCAAGCGGAGGCGGCAGCAGGCCACATGAAAGCACGCGTGTCAAGGCAAGATAACTAACACTAGGAAACAATATCAAGAAGGATGTAAATTTCACGTGATGATATCAGCAGGGCTGGGGGAAGCTCCTCTGGTTTCCTTTCTCAGTCAAATTTTGCCAATTGTAGGAAAGGGTTTCCCCTCCCCTTGCAAAATATGAAGTGCTGTTCTTTTGTTTGGAAGTCGGGGTGGTTTTCAAAACATTTGCGCTGGGCATGTTAGTATTTTGATGTACCTGTCTGGTATGGTAGGGCAGGTGTGTGTATTTTTACCCTACAATATTGTACGGTGTATATTTATTACACATTCAAACAAACTGGGCCTGGAACTGTGTGTATTCTTGGCACATCATCAGTATATTCTCAACATGGTCAAATATGTGGATGCTGAAATCTGGAGACTTGAGCCATGAACAGGCAAGGCAAATATTTCTACAAAACTGAGAAGAGTAAAAGATGAGGGGAGGCTTGTCTTCTGATGAGAAAATATCAGGTCCCAATCTGACAGAAACAACTGGAAAGCTACTTGCTACTATTTAAATGATTGCTATATTCAACAACAGCTGTCATATAAAACTAGTGGGATGTAGTGGTCAAAGTTTCAGACTAGGATCCAGGAAACCCAGGTTTGAATCCCTGCTGTGCCAAGGAAGCTAACTGGTTGACCTTGGGTTAGTTATACCCTTGCAGACTAGTTCAACTTTCATGGTTGTGAAGATAAAATGGAGGTCAGAACTATGAGCTGCTTTAGGTCCACATTGTAGAGAAAGACAGGATATAAAAGAAGTAAATTAATAAATACAGGTTAAGTGGGGTGCAGAGAACAGATGAGTTGGAAGGAGAGGCAGAAGCAGCAAAAAACTGCCAGCAGCAGGAGGAGGGAAAGAAGAAAAGTGTGGGGAAGAAGAAATAGGAAAGTGAGGATTCCCCCCACATAAGTCCCAGTGGGTTCCCACTCCACAGTGTGCCATAGGTTTCCTGGATAGAGGCTGCCAGGGGAGGGAGGGAAAGCTGAAGATGAGAGTAAGATGGACTTCCAGGGGAGGAAAATGCCAAGCTGAGCTGCTTCTCATATCAGGAGTAGGCTGGAACTTCTGTTCGGGGTAGTGGAAGGCAAATTAATGCCTACTGCCTACTTTTCTCAGTCAGAGATTAGTCCAAGATATGCACAGAAAACTTTGAGGAAATTGACCTTGGCTAAAAGGGAGTCCCGGGGGAGAAGGGCTCCTTTGAGGGGTCTTCGGAGAAGAGTTGCATTTTCATCATCTGCAGAAGTTCTCAGAGTCATTTCTTTGACATAAGCTCGACAGAATCCTAACCTTCTTGGACATTATTAAACATCTAAAGCTACACGAGACCGGTGTGGATCTGGATAACTGGCAGAAAAGGTACTGATTACTATTTTGTATTGCAACTCACTGAAAATGTCAAGACAGTGTGCGTTTGCAATAAAAAAGGCCAACGCCATGTTGGGAATTAATAGGAAGGGAATTGAAAACAAATCAGCTAGTATCATAATGCCCCTGTATAAATCGATGGTGCAGTCTCATTTGGAGTACTGTGTGCAGTTCTGGTCACCACAACTCAAAAAGGATATTATAGCATTGGAGAAAGTCCAGAAAAGGGCAACTAGAATGATTAAAGGGCTGGAACACTTTCCCTATGAAGAAAGGTTGAAACGCTTGGGGCTCTTTAGCTTGGAGAAACGTCGACTGCGGGGTGACATGATAGAGGTTTACAAGATAATGCATGGGATGGAGAAAGTAGAGAAAGAAGTACTTTTCTCCCTTTCTCACAATACAAGAACTCATGGGCATTCGATGAAATTGCTGAGCAGACAGGTTAAAACGGATAAAAGGAAGTACTTCTTCACCCAAAGGGTGATTAACATGTGGAATTCACTGCCACAGGAGGTGGTGGCAGCCACAAGCATAGCCACCTTCAAGAGGGGGTTAGAGAAAAATATGAAGCAGAGGTCCATCAGTGGCTATTAGCCACAGTGTCTATATGTGTGTGCGTGTGTGTGTGTGTGTGTGTGTATATATATATATATATATATATATATATATATATATATATATATATATATATATATATATATATAAAAATTTGGCCACTGTGTGACACAGAGTGTTGGACTGGATTGGCCATTGGCCTGATCTAACATGGCTTCTCTTATGTTCTTATCTTTCATTCTGGGACTATTTACGGTTAAACAGAATAAATTCAGAAGGTGGGAAATGGAAATCTAGAAAGCTTGGAAGAAGAGATGCGGAGGTGAAATTTGGACTTTGTAAATTTAAAGGACAGTGCTAAAAAGTGGAAAGGAATTTATTGTTTGGTCTACTTGCAGTTTTGAAAAAAGAGCACCATTGTCACAGACCAGCATATACAGTCAACACAAGAAGTACGTCAAGTATCATGAGATCTCTTTAACAGTGAAAACAAGATTTGGTGGCAAGTAAAGCAGGAAGTAGCAGATGAAAAGCCTACTCTAGGACTATAATATCATAGAGAAACATCAGCGGCCATTGCAAGGAGGTTAAAATTAAAATAATATTTTTAAAGTGTTCGGGACATTAAAAATTGTTGGGAATAATTGAGGTGATGATAAATAAATAAATATTATTGGACATATTGTTTATATTGGACTTTAGAAGTTTTTAAAGGAAAAAAAATTAAAGGGAAGCAGAAAGTCGCAACTGCCATTTTGATGGATTTAAAAACTTTAAAAATTAATATCTTGGTCTAGGAAGCTCTGAGGATGGCAAAATTAGGCTTGTTGGAAAAAGCAAGCTCTAATCTATTGAATTTGATAATTAAAATTGAAATTGGTGAGATCAAATTTTTCGGTGTTTTTTTTAAATGTTAGAACACAAACCCATGCAAGAGCTACCGCACTGGAGAAAATGCAGGAACAATTAGAGGCAATGGAGGCCAGAATGATGAGAGGCATGAAAGAGATGATAAACACATCTAAAAAAGAAATTATAGAAGAGATTTAAAAAGATATTGAAGATCTCAGAAATTAGACTGAGGAAACATTGAAGAAAGTGCAGGAGGTAGAAGGGAAAATGAAAATACATGACTCTACCTTGTTGAAAATATAAGAAAAAGTGGCAATCCATTGATGGAGACTCAGATACGTCTGAGAGGAGTACCTGAAAAGGAAGATGGTGACTTGAAAGAATATATAACAAAAATAATTGAGGAATTTTTGGAGGAAGATCCTGAAGGGACTAGAAATATGTATGATTATATGTATAGAGTGAACTCACTCTATGCCAAAATAATAATCTATCAAGAGATGTGGTTATAAGATATATGACAAAAGAAATGGTGGGAAAGATCATGAATAAAAATTTTGAAAAGACATTGATAGTGGGGGGCAGCAGAGTAAGAATTATGAGGGAGTTGCCAAGGCAAGTGATAAATGCCAGAAGAACATACAAAAAATTGACAGAAAAACTACAGCACAATGAAATGAGGTATAGATGGATAATACCTGAAGGTTTGAGTTTTGAACTTCAGGGGGAAAGAACCACAATTAAAAATGCACAGGAACTGCGTAGATTTTATGAAGAACATAACAAATTTGCACCATGATGGATTACAAATTATTGTCTTGAAATGTAAATGGACTAAATTCACCACAAAAAAGAAAGGCAACGTTTCATTGGATTAAAAAGCAAAATTGTAATATAGTTTGTTTACAAGAAGTGCATATAAAACAAAAGGATTAGAATTTTATTCACTGGCTGAACAGAAGAAAAGGGGAGTAATTTTTTTTAATATTAAACAAGAATTGGAGCCGAAATTAGTGTTTAAAGATAAAGATGGAAGACTTGTAGCAGTAAAAATAATATTAAATGCAAAAAAATCCCATTGTTATTGGGACTGTATGCACCAAATGGTGCAAAGGATGCTTTTTAAAAAGACATTATACAACAATTTGATGAACTGACTTATGACCAAGTTTTGATAATGGGGGACTTTAATGGAACAATTAAGAATACACTGGATAGGTCTTGGGGGGGGGATAATAGCAAAGAAGGAAAATTGCCAAAGTCTTTTTTTGAATTGGTCAAACAAGAACATTTGGAGGATATATGGAGGAAATTTAATCCTGAAGTGCAGGACTATACCTTTTTTTCAGCAAGACATAAAACTTTTTCCAGAATTGACTTGTTGTGGGGCACTAAAGACTTAGGCGTTATAACAAAAAAAAATAGGGATTTTACCTAAAATTGGGGCTGATCATAACTCAATAATGTGGATTACAAAATTGTCTAAGAAATTGAGAAGATGGAGATTGAATGAAAATTTACTACAGAATAAAGAAATAATGACATCCCTAGAAAATGAAACTAAAGCTTTCTTTCAAATGAACAACAAAGAGGATATAGAATTTCAGATGCTCTGGGATGCCTATAAAGCAGTAATGAGGGGAATATTGTTTACTTTGAATAATAAAGATAAGAGAGCAAAAGAAAAACAGATGTTGGACATTCAAAATTAAAGAAAAAAGAAGGGGAGTTAAGAAAGAGACCAGGGAAAAAGAAAATTATAAGGGAAATTACAATACTACAAATGCAAATGAGACATTTGTTAAATAAAGAATTGGAATGGACTCTAAAAAGATTGCAGCAGAAATCTTTTGAGGGAGCAAACAAACCTGGAAAATATTTAGCTTGGCAACTGAAGAAAAAGAGAGAAAATAAAATTATTAACAAAATTGTGGTAGATGGAAGAGAGGTGGTTAGCCAAGAGGGAATAAAAAGAGATTTTTAAAAGTATTATGCCAAATTATTTAAAGGTGTCAAAATAAAGAAAGAAAACATGGATGAGTATTTACAAAAGATAAAAATAGAACCCTTAACAGAAAATATGCGAAATGTTTTGAATGATCCAATTGAAAAAATAGAAATTGAAGCAGCAATTAACGCAATGAAAAATGGGAACGCACCCGGGCCAGATGGATATACAGCTAAATTTTTTAAAACCTTTAAAGAGGAGTTAATATCGAAATTGCAGAAGTTGATGAATATGATAAGAATAAAAGGGAAAATACCAAATACATGGAAGGAAGCTGTTATTTCATTGATTCCAAAGGAAGATAGAGATGTCATGAATGTAAAAAATTACAGACCAATTTCGCTATTAAATAATGACTATAAAATATATCCAAGAATTTTGGGAGAACAGCTTAAATAACATTTGATAAACTTTATAAAGGAAGATCAAGCGGGGTTTCTTCCCAAAAGGCAAATAAGAGACAATATTAGAACTGTTGTAAATATTGTAGAATATTATGAAAGACATCCAGAAAAGGAAGTAGCATTATTCTTTGCGGATGCAGAGAAAGTATTTGAAAATTTAAACTGGGACTTTATGTTTGCAGTAATGGAGAAAATGGAGCTGCAAGAAAGCTTTATAAGAATGATAAAAGCAATATATAATGAACAACGTGCAAGGCTATGTATAAATGCAGATCTTACAGAAGATATGATAATTAGCAAAGGTACAAGACAAGGCTGTCCGCTTTCCCCATTGTTGTTTATAATGACTCTTGAAATATTACTGATGCAGATCCAAGAAGATAAAGAAATAGAAGGATTAAAAATAAAAGGATTTACTTACAAATATAGAGCATTTGCAGATGATATAATGTTTATAAATGAAAATCCTACACAAGTTACACCTTTGTTGTTAGCTAAAATACAAGAATATGGTTAGCGGGACTGTGTATTAACAAAGAAAAATCAAAGTTTTTATGTAAAAATATGCAAACAAACAAGCAACAGGTCTTGCAGTGACTGACGGGTTGTCAAGTTACCTCCATGGTAAAATATTTGGGTGTGGAAATAACAATGAAGAATATTGATTTGTTTAAAAATAACTATGAGAAGCTATGGCATGAAATGGATGAAGATATGTTAAAATTGAATAAACTTAATTTGTCATTGCTGGATAGAATAGCTGTAATTAAAATGAATATTCTACCAAGAATATATAGTTTGTTTCAAACTATTCCCATTGTGAAAGGTAGTAAACAATCTGATAAATGGCGAAGAAAAATTTCAGAATTTGTGTGGGCTGGGAAGAAACCAAAGATCAAAATGAAAATTTTGAGAGATGCAAAAGAGAGGTGGATTTCAATTACTGAATTTAAAATTATATCAGGAAGCAGTTTGTTTAGTGTGGATAAAAGAATGGATAATGCTGTTAAACAGAAAACTCTTAGCGCTGGAAGGTCATGGAAATAAATTTGGCTGGCACACATATTTGTATTATGGAAAAAAGAAGATGGACTTTTTTCTCTCACCATTATATAAGAAATAATTTGTTAAATACATGGATGAAATATAAGAAATATGGAGATGAGAGAAGAACGTTATGGATAGTGCCAGCTGAAGTAATAAAAATAATGGCTGAGATAGGTGAAGAAAAGTGGTTGTCATATAATCAGTTATTAAAAATACAAAGTGGCAAAATAGAATTGAAAACTGCTGAAGAGTTGAATAATAAATATGATTGGTTTCAAATGCAACAAATAAAGAGTTTGGTGGAGAATGATATTAAAACTGAATAAGGAAGGAGCAAACAGAAATGGAAAAAATTCTGCTTGGAGACAATGATAAATTAATTTCAAAAATATATAAATTACTTTTAAAATGGTCTACGGAGGATGAAGTAGTGAAATCTCAAATGATTAAATGGGCAATTAATGTAAATAAAGAAATACAGATGGAAACTTGGGAATACTTGTGGAAGAATTCTATGAAGCTTTCGACGTGTCATAGTATTAAAGAGAACTGTTTTAAAATGATGTATAGATGGTATATGACTCCTAAAAATTGGCAAAGATGAACAACAAGATGCCAGACAGATGTTGGAAATGTAAAAAACATGGTTCTTTCTACCATATGTGGTGGACTTGTGAAAGAGCAAAAAAGTATTGGCAGATGATTCAACAAGAAATTTCTAAGATCTTGGGATATGAATTTAAGAAAGTTGCAGAGACTTTTCTGTTGGGATTACAAATGGAAAAATTTCCAAAAGAAGATAGAACTGTAATTTGGTACTTGCTTTCAGCTGCTAGGACATTATATGCGCAGTTGTGGAAGCAAGAAAAAATACCAGAAAAATGGGATTGGATTGTAAAAGTTATGACATGGAGTGAAATGGACAAATTAACAAGAATATTAAGAGACTATGATTTAGAAGTTTTTAAGAAGGAGTGGGAAAAGTTTAGAAGATACATAGAGGAAGAGTGGAAAATAAAAGGACACTGGACAATTTTCGTTAATGATTAAGTTTTAGAAAAAAGAAGAATATAAATTTTTGTTTTATTACTTAAGGGTACCTTTAAATATTAGTATTTTAAGTAAATAACACCGGTGGGGGTCAAGTAACGGGGGGAGAGATGGGTGGAAAGTAATATATGGGATAGATATAAATAAATGTTATTAAAGATGTAAGAAATATATTTATTACCATATGTTACCAATAAAATTGTTTTAACCAAAGATGGGAGTAAGATAAAGGTAGGTAACCTGGTGAGTGGAATGACAGAAGAGGTTTAGGATCTTCTAAGAAGGAGTAAATAATGTTGAGAGGGGAAAATTAGATTCTCCTCTCCACAAATCTTTGTGGCATATCAATACACTATGCTGCAAATAAGAGTACACTACAGATAAGAGTGAGAGCAGGAGTCACCCTGATCTGGATAGTCCTGGCTAGACCAGTCTCATCAGATCTCAGAAGCTAAGCAGTCCAAAGTTAATATTTGGATGAGAGACCACCAAGGAAGTCCAGGGTCAATATGCAGAGTTTGCAGTGGCAAACGACCTCTGAATGCTTCTTGCTTTGATAACCCCACAAGGTCACTATAAACCATCTGTCACTTGATGGCAAAAAAAAGAAGAGGCAAATCATGTTTAGAGAAGGTTCTTTTCTCTTTTCACTTCTGTGGTCCATTTTGGTTCTGTCAGTGGAAATAGCAACTGCACAATTAACAGTCCCCTTCTCTCATTCTAAAACTCTCTTCCCTTCTCCCACTCTAGAACTAATTTAGCCATGTTATAGCATTTTGTGTTGTGGAAGCTATGACAAATAGAGCACTTAGAGGGAACAAAAATCAAACATCTTGTTTTCCAAACCATTCTTCATACCGTGTTCCATGTTTTTCTGCTTGCTGACCTCTACCAGTTGCAGCCAAAGTTGCAGTCAGGAGAAGTTCTTTATTTGATTTGTATCCCACCCTCCCCGCTGAAGTAGGCTCAGGTACAGAACTTTGTGATACCAGGTCACTGTAAGCTGTTCCAAGATGTTACAGGTGGGAAGGTGATCAAACACACTGTTCCTTTTTCCGAAGCCATCTGCACATTTAATATAACATTCAGACCAGAGAGAAACATTGTTAGAGAACTTCTTATGGAATTTTTTTTTTCAAATCCCATACTGGGCTAAATTTTGATGATGCAGAATTATTTCAGAACCACTACCACAGAACACCCTCAAGGGTACCATATGTTCATGTCAGCATGCGTTAACACTGTGGGTGCAAACTAATTGCAGCTGTGAGTCAAAGTGATAGGACCATATCACAACCGCTTCCTGTGTTTCAGACCATGTCTTCTTCTCTGGCTGTAATTACTATAAGACCTAAATTGGTGTTTTAAAACCATTCAATATTTATTTATTTATTTATTCTATAACTTATATCCCGCCCTTCCCACAAAATGGCTCAGGGCGGCTCACAGCAAACGATAAAACAATAAAACAAAGTGCAGAGTTATTACATTTAAAAATCAAAGCATTTAAAAGCCCAAAAACCTTAAAATCTTAACATTAAAACTATACAGTATAATTCACAGAGTCTAATAAGCTACATTTATCCAGTCAGGCGTAGGCTAACCGGAAGAGGGTTGTCTTACAGGCCCTGCAGAACTGGGTAAGATCCCGCAGGGCCCTCACCTCTTCCGGTAGCTGGTTCCACCATGTAGGGGCCATTGTAGAAAAGGCCCTGTCTCTGGTTGTCTTGAGACGGACTTCCTTAGGCCCAGGGATGGTGAGAAGGTTTTGAGTCCCAGACCTCAGTACTCTCTGGGGAACATGTGGGGAGAGACGGTCCCTCAGGTAGGCAGGTCCCAGGTTATATAGGGCTTTAAAGGTAATGACCAGCACCTTGTACCGGACTCGGTATGTTATTGGGAGCCAGTGCAAAGCCCGAAGACCCGGCCGAATGTGCCCCCACCTTGGGAGGCCCAATAACAGCCGGGCCGTGGCATTCTGCACCAGCTGCAATTTCCGGGTCCGGCACAGGGGCAGCCCCATGTAGAGGGCATTACAGTAATCCAACCTCGGGGTGACCGTAGCGTGGATCACTGTTGCTAGGTCATCGCGGTCCAGGAAGGGGGCCAACTGCCTTGCCCGTCTAAGATGAAAAAACGTGGACTTGGCAGTGGTCGCTATCTGAGCCTCCATCTTTAGGGACGGCTCTAGTAGCACCCCCAGGCTCTTGACCCTGTCCGCCGCCATCAGCGGCGCACCGTCAAAAGCTGGCAGGGGGATTTCCCCCCCCCCGGTCCTCGACAGCCCAAGCAAAGGACCTCTGTCTTCGCAGGATTCAGTCTCAGTCCACTCAGTCTGAGCCACTCAGCCACGGCCTGTAGTGCCCGATCTAGATTTTCTGGGGCGCAGACCGGTCGGTCGTCCATAAGTAGATAGAGCTGGGTGTCATCAGCATACTGGTGACACCCCAGCCCATACCTTTGGGCAATCTGGGCAAGAGGTTGCATATAGATGTTAAATAACATCGGGGACAGAACCGCTCCCTGGGGCACTCCACAATTAAGTGTGCGCCTCCGGGATAGTTCCCCCCCAATTGCGACCCTTTGTCTCCGACCTTCAAGGAAGGAGGAAAGCCACTGCAAGGCCAGCCCCTGAATCCCCGCGTCAGCGAGGTGGCAAGTCAGTAACCGATGGTCGACCGTATCGAACGCCGCCAATAGGTCCAACAACATCAGCACTGCCGAGCCACCCCGATCCAGATGCCGTTGAAGGTCATCTACCAGGGCAACCAACACCGTCTCCGTACCGTGACTTGGGCGAAAGCCGGACTGGAGTGGGTCAAGGATGGAAGCGTCCTCCAGGGAAGTCTGTAGCTGCCTCGCCACTGCCCTCTCAATAAGTTTGCCCAGGAAGGGCAAATTTGAGACCGGCCTATAGTGTGCCAATTGTGCCGGGTCTAAAGATGGTTTTTTTAGGAGGGGACGGACCACAGCCTCTTTAAGCGGCGCTAGAAAAAGCCCTTCCATCAGGGATCTGTTTATGATATCCCGTACAGGATATCAACTGTGTTGTGGCACCCTTAATTTCTCTGGGATCATTCTGGAGTAATAATGTCAGCTTCAGGGCTAGTCCTCCTGTATTAACTCTATTGTGCCACCCAAATTGCCCTAGATTCACTCTTCTGAAGTGAGTTATGCAGTCCATACCGGGGGATAAAGGGGTTGTTAATTCGTAGCTGGGGGGTGAAGCATCAGTGGCCAGTTGAGAAGTTCTTTAATTTTGTGAGCTTTCAAAGTTGTAATCATCCTTTTTGGCTCTGTTGGCAGAACAGAGGTTATTACTGCATGAAATTGAAATAGCTTTTTTAAAACACTTATTTGAAAGTGTTAAGAAGGGCTTTCCATGCTTAAGTGTATCATCCACCATGATATTTTCACAGCATAAAACAGTAGTGGTTTTTAATGTAGTTATTTGAAGCAGTTAAAAGAGGCATTCCATGTCTAAAAGTATCCACCTTGAAAATTAACTAAGTGAATTCTTCAGAGTAACTAAGAGGTCTCTAGACAAGAATACTACTCCTTATTGCTCTATAATACCATTTGTGCCAGTGATCCTCTGGTGTGCTCTTGCATCCAGATGACAGATGGGTTAGTTGTTCTCACATCTCCATGACTGCAGGCTGTAGACAGGTGGTAGCCATGTTGGTCTGAAGCAGCAGAACAAATTTTGAGTCCAATAACACCAGGAAAGCTTTATTATGGGTATAAGCTTTTGTATGTTTGTGCACATTGGATTCAAACTTTGTACTGAAACAGTTGCACTAAGAATGGACCATCCTGTCTCTGTAGCCAGATAATTTGGGTGTGGTCAGAATATTGTCTGAAAGCCAGACTGAAGCCACAAGAGGACATGTAACCGGTACCAGTGAGATTATTTTTAAGCCGCTATAAGTGAAAATGTTCATGTTTACTTTCAAATATGAAAACTCTTTACCATAATTTTTTGGGGGGAGTTTGCAATCAAGTCACAGATGACCTATGGTGACCCCAAGGCAAGAGACATTTCAGAGGTAGTTTGTCATTGCCTGCATTTGTGTCACAACTCTGGAGTTTCTCAGTGGTCTCCCATCTTAATACTAACCAGGACCAACCCTGCTTAGCTTCCAGTACCTGACAGGAGTACATTGGCCTGGACTATTAAAATCAGGGCCTGCCATAATAAAGTGTATAAGTACATGAACAAAAAGAACTGCTGATGGCAGAGACACTATCACCCAGATCCTCTCTGGCTACCAGCAGGAGGTGAGGGGGTAGGGTTGCTAGATCCAGGTTGGAAAACTCCTGGAGTTTTAGGGATGGAGCCTAGGTAGATAGGGACCTCACTGAGGTCCAATGCCGTACAGTCTACCCTCCAAAGCCTCCATTTTCTCCAGAGGAATTAACTTCTATAGTCTAGAGATCAGCAGTGATTCTTGGGAATCCTCAGGTCCCACCTGGAGGCTGACATCCCTACTAGTGCCTATTCTTCCAACAGGTGGAAACACAATCTTGGGATGGGGGGGGCATATCACCTAGATCTCAAGACAGAGAACAGGTGGGGTCTGACCTGGATAGCCCAGGCAAACCCAATCTCATCACAACTCAGAAGCTAAGCAAGGCTGACCTTGGCAAGTACTTGGATGGGAGACCTCCAAGGAATACCAGAACTGTGATGCAGAGGGAGGCAGCAATCCACCTCTCTTAATGTCCTTGCCTCCAAGTTCCATTAAAGGTCACCAAAAGTCATCCAAGCACAAACACAAAATACAAACTCTGTTATGCCACCCGTTGGCTTAGGGGTGCACTCAATAAACCATTGGCCCATCACGCATCAATAACAGCCATGACTTCCAAGCACACACATATACACAGACACAAAATACAAAACTCTGTTATTGCTACTCATTGACTTAGGGGTGTACTCAATAAACCATTGGCCCATTACATGTCAATAACCACCCCTGGGCTCTCATTGGCTGACTCCCCTGCCCACTGCCGAACCCAGGACAGACAAGGATTGGACCACTGGGGAAGTTACTAGGCAGTAGCTGTTGCTAGACAACCTACAAAAAATTGGCAAACTTTTTTTCAGGAATGTACCAAGCTATTCCATTCTTTTGAACACCAGTTAGCTAGTGGATCCAAATGCTCCAGTTAATACTGTGTGACAGAATAAATTTTGCAAACCAGAGGTACAGGCATATTACTGTTGCTTCTGTTAGTAAAACACAACCAAGCTTAATTCTCTCAGTAAAAGGCAAGGGGGAGAAGGCCCTTCCTAGGCCTATTTTGACCTTGGAGGGAGAACTCATTGGGCCCAATCCTGACTACAGTTGCTAGCTCCACGTTGGTGGGAAATTCCTGGAGGTTTTGTGGTGGAGTCTAAGGAAGTCAGAGTTTGGGAAGGGGAGAGGCCTTGGCTGAATATAATGCCATAGAATCCACCCTCCAAAGTGGTTATTTCTCCAGGATGGGGAGAGAGATCTGTTCTCTGGAGTTCAGTTGTGATCCCAGGAGATCTTCAGGCTCCATCTGGAGGTTGGCTACCCTAGGCCTGGTAGCATCCTCTGGGTGACTTGATGTCAGCTGAGTGGCATGACTTAACTAGGCCTGGCTAGTTCAGTAACAGCCCCCTATGACAGCCAGTGTGACTTAGCAGATGCCAACTCCATTTTGGGAAATTTCTGGAGATTTGTGGGGTTGGTTTGAAGAGGAATGCGGCCTCAGACAGGTACAATGCCATAGATTCCACCCTCCAAATCAGCAATTTCCTCCTGGGGAACCACTGTTGCCAATCTCTAGTTGAGGGCTGGAGATCACTCAGAATTACAACTGCTCTCTAGATGGCAAAGATCAGCTCCCATGGAGGTATGGGGGGAAGTGAATGCCTTCACTTGGTAGGTGGGAAGACAGCAAGGGTGGGGGAGCACTCTTTCTAGAGCCCATTGTATTTTTCTTCACACCTTATTCCTAGTTTAGACATGAATCTCCAAGTTCCACATCTGGCGCTCTAACCACTACACCACACTTATCTCATGCTGCAAGCATTTTTTGTATCCAGTATTCATTTCATTTTGCAATCATGAAACATGTTCTGTACCGAACTGAGTTATAGGTCCAAACAGTTCTCCAAACAATACTAATAGAGTAATTAGGATTCAAAAGTACTTTCCTTGTAGAGACTTCTCTAGGCACATGTAAGGATTCATTACATGTGCTATGCTCTTCTTTTAGTATTGTCATGTTTTTTAAAATATGTTTGTTCTTTCCAATGGTAGGTCCCTGTGCAGATGAAAAGACTTGGAAAGGGAGTTCACTGATATAGGTGCTACTTTTGACCTTGGCTCAGTCAGAGAACGGGAGCAAGACTGGGTCACCAACCTTTCAACAATAAACAGGGATTATTGTGTTTGCTTTTCTTTTGCTAGGAGAAAGAGAGAAATTCCTTCTTATCTGTTCCTTGTCAGCAAAAAAAAAAGTGTTCCCGTATGGGGGAAGCTCAGTTCACAGTGAAAGTTTTGCCTGAATAAAACTTTAAAACAAAAACAAAACACAAGCAATTGCTACTTTGCTAGTCACATTTCTGCCCACACAAAGCATAGTATATGCCTCTGGAAGCAGAAACAATGGCTTAAAAAGATCCAACCATTGTTAAACACTTTGAGATAATATTATTTTCAGTGGGAGAACTAAATGCCTAAAAATCAATGCAACTTAACAGTGCCTAACTTTGGCTAGATTATTCCAACACGGTTTTGGCTGAAATATACAGGGACTTTTTCTGAGTTCCTAAATGTTGATGAAATCCCAGTTAAGGAGTTCATAGACACAATAAAATTAATCTTGGAATACTGTTTTCTAAAAAGTAAGTCTTTTATGTGTCCCACAGTTTTGGTAATAGGATAATTATATAAATATTTATAATATTTTTACAGTGACAGGGATATTTAGCATTGTTAGTAAGTTTTATCTTTCAGTTCTAATGAATCCAGGTATTTTAAAAGGTGAGTATATGTGTGCAAGCAATTATCTGCATTTAGCATAGTTTTACAGAAGATTACATAAAATGGGTGGGTTCCTATCAACTTTTTTGTTGATGCAGGAGAAAGGGCTTTTGACTCCTGAAAAGAATGTCGTGCAATCTGTGAAGACAAAAAGCCACATGGAACAGTCTCCCATGAGGAAAAGACTCAGACAAGATCTCTCCTCCTTTCTCTTGCATTAACAGACAAGCTGGTAGATTTCAACCCACAAGTTTCAGTAGAAATCATGGTCTCCATTCACCTGTACATGTTCTATGCATCGATACATGTACACCGGTTTGCTGTAGTGGTTAAGAGTGGTGGACTAATCTAGAGAACTGGATTTGATTCCCCACTCCTTCACATGCAGCTGCTGGGTGACCTTGAGTAAGTCACCGTTCTCTCAGCTCTCTCAGCCCACCTACCTCACAGGTTGTCTGTTGCGGGAGAGGAAGGGAAGAAGATTGTAAGCCTCTCTGAGAATCTGAGTGAAGGGTGGGGTATAAATTAAATCTCTTCACCTCTTACCTAAAAACAGCTTTGCTTTACTTAATATGGCCTGTTGTAAAACAGAAGGAATTTGCTTTATTGCTTTTAATGCATCAACTTTTAACATGTAATTATATGTGGACTCTCCTAGCATTCAATATCTAGGGGAGCAACATAAGCTTTGCCCACTGACTTCACAGTCAAAAGCTATGTCAGATATCACTGTAGCTACCTGCAAGCTGCACTCTTCACATTGCTTATGTGAAAAAGTGACTAATCCTACCATGGTAACCCATTTTTAAAATGCATCGGTATTTTGCTTGTCAGGGTTTGCATAACTGCCTTGTTTGCATTCAGCCAGCCTGCATCCTTATGGAATGATCCACAAGTTTGCATTTGGACAAGTGTATGTGAGAAGGCATGGCTCAGAGGCAGAGCATGTGCTTAGCATGCAGAAAACCCCAGTTTCAATCCCCAGCATCTACAGTTAAAATAATGTAGCAGTAGTTGATGTGAAAAACCTCTGTCTGAGACCCTGCTAGTCTGAGTAGACAGTACTGAATATTATGGGCCAAAGGTCTGACTCAGTATAAGGTGGCTTCATATATGTGTGTATGTGGATGGATGTTGCAACACTTCTTCATAATCACCTGGTGAACTCTGAATGCATTTTTGTCATAAGATTGCCATGGTACAGTATAGAAGGGGTGCCAGTGCCACTTTCACAGAATACACAATCATAGCAGAACAACTAAAAGAATGTATGAATGCACAGAAACAAAACAGCTTATGTTTTACATACTACAGTGGACATTTGATTCAAGTCAGTTGTGATGGTATGCAGTTGCAGTTGCAGATGGTATGCAGTTGTGACAGTATATATATAAACTTGCTCTAACACAATTCTATCTAATGCTAGGTTTTGTAACATTTTCAATTTTTTCCTGTATGACTGCTATACATGCAAGTCTGGTCAAACCAGTAGGAGCTATTCACATACCTACTGGATAAGGCACTTGAAGACTAATGGCCAATTGTTATGGATTATTGCCATGATTCTCAAAGAATTGTATACAACTTCACTGTATATAGGCTCTCTAATGAAAGGGTACCTGACAACACTTTCAACCAATTGTACTGACAGCTGCATTCTTGGGAAGAACGCATTTCCAAAAAGCGATTGAACCTATCTGACAAAATGGGTCAAATTGCGTTCCCAGTTACAGCCACACAACACTATTGCTTCTGCTAAACAGTATTTCAGCTATGAAATTGCTGAGTATGTGCGCTACTTTGGGGAGAAAAATATCTTAGAACACTTCTGTCATTTGAACAAAAAATTATTAAAGTGATTTGCTTGGAATTAGATATACCTCAGGGCTATAGTCAGAAGTGTTTGTATACTTAGAAAGCATGAGATTTGATACTGAATACAAAATAAGAATAGAAAGAATCTCTATTTTAACTTTCTAGCCCTCAAGGATACAATTTTAAAGGTGTGTAAACAGTGCTTGGAGAAAGATGCTAAATTCTACTAATCAGATAGCAAGCAAAGCAAATATATTCAAACTAGCTTAATTTACACAGTTTATTCAGGTTGCCAGATTGAGTTTTCTTGGCATAGACTTTGATTTAAAATGATGGGGGTGGGGTTAAAGGCACAGAGTATTTAGAACCTAGAAAATGAAAAGAAAAGTAAATTAATCATGAAGGTAAATAGGAAGGACCAAAGTCTTTTCAGGCTTGAAGGTTAAAAGCAAGCAGGAGCTAAGTTGGAACAAATGACTAACAGCCAATCCCCCGCATCCAAGTAGGACCAACAAGAGATCGGTCCTCAGACGAATTCAAACAGCATTCTGCAAAGACAGCAGGCTCAAGCATCAGCTTAACATAACTCTAGCAAATATGCCAAGACACGTGCAACAGAGCAAACCAAATCACAATAAAATCATTAAGCGCTGATCTTGAAGTTAATCTACTAATATTAATTAGTTGAAATTTAAAACATGAATTATAACTTGCATTACAAGATCAGAATGTAGGAAAGACAAGTCCAGATTAGAAAGCTTGAATTAGGCTCTATGCAGAACTGTGTTACATGCCTCACTTTTCAGGCATCTGTCAAGATTCACAAAGGTGTATGCAGACAAACGGAACGTGTTTGTAGGATGAATTCCACTGCACACACACACACACTAGTCTCTCATCTTCCACTGCACAGGAAGTATTTCCCTGGCACACCTATCAAATGATACGATTTCACTGAATTCATGAACGTGATCACTTCTTTTCTCAAGGTAAGGCAGTGGTTTGGTTATCAAATTTTCTTTAGGGAATACTTTTTGTGTCAACTTGTCTGCCAAAAAACCCACAAAAACTTGAACATCTGCCAAGGAACCCTGAGCACTGCTGAGAATTTTGGAGAATTCTGGGTCATTTGCGAATTGGGTTGAGCCCAGGGCTGGTGCATAGGAGTAGGCCAGGTAGGCAGATGCCTAGGACGCCACCTGGCCTACAGGGAACCCCCTGCCCCACCACTTTCACCTTCCCGGGTCTGCACCGGGAAGGCAGGCTCCAAGTAGAGCACGCTCCACCCTGCCACTCTTGCCTTCCCGGGTCTGCACAGATCCAGGAAGACAAGAGCAGTGCAGCAGCATGTGCACAGGCCACCACCCCACCCCACCCTTGCATCATCTCCAAAATACTGCCTCGCAAAAAGGACCGATGATAGTGGCAAACTGTCCAAATATCAGAGGTTCTGGAAAATTTGGAAAAGGATCTTTTACTGTCTTCCAGAGAAACTCAGAGCAGTCCACAAAGAGTGTAGCTTACTCAAAAGCCTGAAAATCTTGATTAACAAGAAAGCACTTGCCAGAACTACTAGTGGAGATGACAGTACTGATCCCAAGAAAATATCCCCATGTGTGTATGGTAACCAGTCATTGATATTCTGTTCATCTCTGGACAAAGATGCTAAGATTGTACCATCTTCTGTTTGTTTGGTTTTGAAGGGGTTTGGGTTTTTTTAAGTTTTCTCTGTCTGTTTAATAGGTATGGAAAGCTTCCAATGTCCATTTATCCTAGTATGGAGTAAGTAATTGACTTACTTTACATATTGTGAACTGTTCAGCTAGGTTGTAGAAATGTTGAAGCACTTTGTCCACTCTGTCCAAACCAAATCTGTATATCTTTCCCCCCACCCTGCAAACTAGTCTTACCTAGGCCTGCTATGTCTGGATTTGGTCTGGTCTCACTGCACAATTTGTTTTGTCATTGGATGAAAAAATAAATGTCTTTCCCACTGCTAGACTGCACATTCATTCTGAAGTGTGCTCTACACATTCTAAAGAAGGGAGTCTTTCCAAGAATATCACAGAAGACATGCCATTGTCTTGAATGTCTCCTATGCTAATACAAATCAACTCAAACATAAGTTGTTTTCAGATTCAAAATTCTTATTGGAAACTGTCAACTATTGTTTTTGTAAAGAAATAACCTTTGACCAAAATCTAATGTGGAATATATATTTCCAAAGCTGACTAGCATGCTTCATGAGAGGGCTATAATATTAAAACTCAGCAGAATAGCTTTTTTTTATACATCTCAAACAGAGAGTTAAGATTTCAGCCTTCTCAGAAAGTATGATCTAGGCCATTTTTTCTAAAAGAGAGATGCTTAGCGCAATCCGCTGCAAAGCTAGATCATATAGGCAATCAGATGGAAAGTGACAAGAGAAAAACTTCCTATGATCATACATAAACAGTCATCAGCTTTGGCAAAAGAAAAAACAGAGTGACTTTTCACCTTAATTACTAGCAAGGCTCTCTGTATTATGCAGTGATATATGGACTTGAGAATTTTAGTGCCATGTGCCTGATGGTTTCCCATATCACAATGTAAAAACTGCTTTATTTTGAATGGAAAGGTATTGCAAAGGATCTCAGTACAAAAAGGCTGTATGGACAGTTTCCTTTCTACAGTGTATTATTCTCATGACTTCAGCCTTATTTTAGATGGGATCATTCTTTATAGAGTTATGTGCAGATTGGATTTAGGGGGTCTGAGTTATGTCCTCCCAAATAAACTAGCCTCAGGAGAGTGTTTTTGGGAAAATGTCAGGTGCAGGTTCAAAAGTGTACATAATTGACCCCCTGCAAGCTACACACACCAAATGCACAGGGAACCTCAACCTGCTGCCTGCTCCTCTACAGTCTTTCCAAGCTGGGGAGAAGATTACATTTCTGGGGTTCCAGTTAAGGACCCCTCAAAAGGTCTTCCCAGTGTTTTCTCTGGAAAAGACAGCTGCAGTTACAGGAGCCTATGGAATGGCTTAGGAAAAAGCCAGGGACACCAAACTCACAAGGAAACTTCACCTGGGCAGACTCCTGCTATCCATAAACTATGCTGGCAGCCAACCCACCCCCAAGTCTCCAAAGGCAGGTTCTGATCAACAGAAAGGCAGACATCCCCCAGAGTGCCTGACAACTTGGCAGGCACCCTAGCTACACCACATAAGCAAGAGAAGCAAAGAAATTGGAAGCAAGCATAGAAGTAGCTTTTGAAGCTCTCAGGATTGCTCCCAGTATTACAAAATATGGTTTATGCGGTATCACAAAATATGGTTTACGCAGTTTATGCAGTATGAAGTGTTATAAGCCACTCCTCTGCTTGCTTCAAATTCCTGAATACCTCTATGTGATGTGAGAGTGAAAGTAAATGCAAAGGTTGCTCATAGTGTGGGAAAGAAGTCCTCTACCCCCTGTGTACCACAGTCTCACAACCAAAGGCACCAAACCAAACACCAATTAAAGGTAATAATAAATAACAATAATAAACTTCTAGGTCACTGGAGCCTGGCCATAGCAAGGCATTACCAAGGGTCTCAGAACCTCCTTCCCCTGATGTGTTCCTGGGCTCTCAACAGAGGCAAAAGAGTTGTTACCACTGCCCAGAAACATCAGCTGTTGATATCACTCTTTGGAAAGGAGGATTCTGACAGCAGTGATTCAGAGGATGGTGGGAAAGCCCACAGTTCAGAAAGCCCTGACCCTCCCCATTGACCCCTGTGTGGTAGAGTGCCAGGTACGGCACACCCATGTTCGGAGGGATGTAAAACCTCAACGGTTGTCCTCTTCCATCCTTGGCAAGTAGAAATAGCACCAAAATGTAATGTCCAAAGTGGCTCTTAGGTTATAACTTCAAACTCTGAAAGGATATCTTGTAATCCTTTCTTTAAAAAAAAATTGACCAGTAAAATACAATTTCTAGAATTATATTTGTCCTTATGTAGATGGTTTATTACAGAAATCAATGTTAATGACTCCTGGTCTAAAGACTTATTTAATAAATAGCAAAATCACCAACTTTCACATAATACTTGCTAATTGGTTTTTTCCCCTCCTTTTAAATAAATTCTACACATGACTGAGGAAACACCCATTTCCATTTGTTTTATGTTAAATCAACATCTAACCACTCATGGTGATTTCATTCAAAGAAAACAGAAGGAATGTATTAGCTGTGTGGTTAGAGAGACTGATGGGCTTCAAACACTTTAACAGTGGATAGAGTTCTTTCCCCCCCTCAACTGTAGAGGCTCATGTTTTTAATTTAAATGGATTCAGAAATATGAAGATCACTTCATTCTGCATTTTTTTTTGTTCCTTAGGCAGAAATTAAGTTTAACATTTTAAATTAACTGATAGTCAAGAGGAACCTTTTCTTAAAGAGACCAAGTACACACAATAAAAGCATGTCTTGAGTTAAAGATCAACAATAGTTCTTTTTTTCCCCCAACACAAAATGTTTCTTTATTATAGAAAATTGATATATACAACAAAAAAAAGCAAAATGCAATTTGCAAAATTATATCAAATCATTACAGAGTTTAAATTTCTCAGTAGATAAAAGTAGCAAATAATACTTTGGGGGAAAGGAGGCATATCTATATATGTCTGCTATGTGTAATTCTAAGAGATGGGAACAATTAGAGGGGAGGATGTTATGTTCCAACATGAAATTCAGTACAGGGTCCCAGATAGAAATAAATCTATTGTAAATCCTCTCTGAATTGATAAAGTTATATTTCGCAAATGCTGAAATTCTATGCATAATAAATTGATCCCAAATTTTATCATATCAGACTTGTTTGGAGGGAGGTGATGAAGATTTCCATGCGGATGCTATGGCAAGACATGCTGCAACTATAAGTATGATGATCAACTCTTTATGCAAGGTGTTTTGGGAAGTGTCATCCAAGAGATTCAAGAGCATTACATTTGCCCACTTATCTCATGATTCTGGCAGGATGTTATCCAACAAATCTCTACAATCACCTCACAATTGCTTCCGATGACACCTGAATTAAAGATCAGCAATAGTTCTTTAACTCTTGCAGAGGCAGTATTCCTATGAGGCAAAGTAAGGAAGCAACTGAAGCTGGCAGATCTGAATGCCATTATGGGGGGAGTAGAAAAGGAGGTACAGGCCTTACAGAATAAATAGGAACTGTGGCCAGTCATATCCCAGGGCCTGCCTTGGTGGTAGAAAGAGCCATCAAGTCACAACTGACTTATGGCAACCCCGTAGGGTTTTCAAAGCAAGAGATATTCAGAGGTGGTTTGCCATTACTTGCCTATATGTCACACTCCTGGTATTCCATAGATGTCTTCCATCCGAAGACTGATCAGGGCCACCATTGCTTAGATTCTGGGATATGACAAGATAAGGCTAACCTGGGCTATCCAAGTCCTAAAGGACCTGCCTTAGATTTTATTTATTCATTACCCAGCCTTCTACAACTAGATCTTCAAGGTGGCTTATAAACATATTTGATTTGAATGTATTCTGTTCACTTTATCATTATACGTTGGCTCAGTTCAGACACAACAAAAAACTCCATTAATTATGATTTATTGGGGCCCATCAAACCAGGTTCTGCAACCTGGTTTCAAACATAGCTTCACAGAAACAGAGAGCCTTTTTAGTGACAGGCTGCTCCAAGCAATTTGATTGGTTAGTATCAGCTGAGCAGAGAGAGACTTTAGAGCTGAATGCTGACACGGACAGGAGAACTGGGGAAAGTTGACAAGTCAAGTGGGTAGCTAGATGGAGACTCCCATTCAGGCCAAGGAAAGAGGATAGATCTTATAAAGATCTAATACAGATCTATTTCTTATACAGAGAGCAGTTTCCGTACCCAGTCTAAACAGTGTGATAGCTCTGAGAAGTTCAGAGATCCCTGGTCTGGTCTGGTTAGAAACTGCCTTTAGAGACCTTAAGTGTCAGTTAAACATTCAAGACAAGTACTGGTGTTTCAAGAGAAGGGTTTGGGGTACTGAAAAGAATATATCAGCCTTCTGAAAAATAAAAGAGTCAGTGAATACTCAAAGAAAGTGTACTTATGTGTTTGGAAAACACTGAGAGTAGCAGCAATTACACTTGCAGCAAGTGTAAGTTAGTGGTCCTGCTGGAGGAGAAGATACAGGGACTGGAGGCACGATTGTCCACACTGCAGTGTATAAAGAAAGGTGAGGATTTTCTTGACAGAACGCATGAGGCGCTCTTGAAAGGACAAGAGGAGGGAGAGGAAGTGGTATCTCAGTAATTGGAAGAGAACCCAACACAGCAGGAGAGTTTGTGGAAAAATGTAACCCAAAGGAGCAAGAAAATCAGGAGATGTTCTGAGCCTCTGCTGCTCAGCAATAGGTTCCAGGATCTCCCCACAGTAACTGATTCTGAACCATTGGAACAAGGGCTACTTCCCCAGCCTCCGCGAAGCTTAAAGGAAGTTTCTCAGGATCCTGTGGAAAAGAAGCCTGGAGCTTCTGCTCCCCAATATAGGGAGAGGAAGGTGGTGGTGATTGGAGACTCCTTGCTCAGAGGTGTGGAGCCCAAAGTGTGCCGAACAGACTTGTCATCCCAAGAGGTCTGCTGGGTGCACACATACAGGATGTAACAGAAAGGACTGGAAGACTTATTAAGCCCATGGATTACTATCCTTTCTTGCTGATCCACATGAGAACGAATGATACTGCCCGTCATAGCCCTGAACGTATTAAAAAAGACTATGTGGCTCTGGGTCAGAAGGTGAAAGAGATGGGCACACAGGTTGTGTTCTTGTCAGTTCTTCCTGTTGAAGGCCGTGGCTTAGGACGAAAAAGAAGAATACTTCAAATAAAGAACTGGCTATGTCGATGGTGTCATCAGGAAAGATTCAAATTTCTGGAACATGGCTTACGCTTTCGAGATGGTGGTCTTCTATCGGGAGATGGTTTGCACTTTACAGCGGTAGTAAAAAGGGTGTTTGGTAACAGCCTTGCTAACCTAATGAGGTCTTTAAACTAAATTGTATGGGGGAGCGAGACAATAATTCGAAGCCTCATATGATGCCAGAAACTGAGGATAAGAACACTAAAGATTTGCAGAGAGTGGCGCATATGCTAGGTAATTTTAACTTGCAGGTATGTCCAGAAACTAAACTCATGGGATGCATAAAACATGGATTCCAATGTCTCTACACTAATGCACAGAGTATGGGAAACAAACAGGAAGAACTGGAAGTCCTAATAAAGAAAGGAGACTATGACATAGTAGGCCTTACTGAAACTTGGTGGGATGACACTCACAACTGGAATATTAGGATTCAGGGGTACAACTTATTTAAAAGGGACAGGCAAATGAGAAAGGGTGGAGGCGTAGCAGTATATGTGAAGGAGGTATATACTTGTGAGGAAATATGTGAATCTGAGCATGGCAGCTCAGTTGAGAGTCTCTGGGTAAAAATAAAAGGAGTAAGAAATAACAGTGATATTATTGTGGGGGTCTGCTATAGACCACCAAGTCAGGCAGAGGACTTGGATGAGATACTTCTACAGCAGATTGCAAAGTTCTCCAAGAGAAGGGATACAGTGATCATGGGAGATTTCAATTACCCGGACATCTGTTGCAATTCCAACTCTGCTAAAAATGAAAGGTCAAATAGATTCCTGACTTGTCTTGCTGACAACTTTCTTTTCCAGAAAGTGAAAAAGGAAACAAGGGGATCTGCTATCTTGGATTTGATTCTTACCAATAAGGAAGAATTGATTGAAGAAGTGGAAATAGTGGGCATGCTGGGCAGTAGTGACCATGTGATTTTGGAATTTACAGTCTTAGGGGGGAAAGCTACACATAGTCAGACATATGTTGGACTTCAGAAAGGCAAACTTCGATAAACTTATAACTATGCTGAGTAAAATCCCATCATCAGAAATACTTAGGAAGAAGGGGGTTCAAGAGGGGTGGGAGCTTCTTAAAAGCGAAATACTAAAAGCACAATCACAGATGATTCCTATGAGAAGAAAAAATGGAAAAAAGCCTAAAGAAGCCGAGTTGGCTCCATAAACAGCTCTCTAAAGACTTGAGAAGTAAAAAAGACTCCTTTAGGAATTGGAAGGAGGACTTTATAACCAAGGATGAATATAAACAAATCACCAGTGCTTATAGAGAAAAAGTTAAGAAGGCTAAAACTCATAATGAGCATAGGCTGGCCAAAGATGCTAAAAACAACAAAAAAGGGGTTTTTTCTTATGTTCAGAGTAAGAAAAAGAGCAAGGACATAGAAGGCCCATTGCGAGGGCAGGAAAGTGAAATTGTAACAGGTAATTAAGAGAGGATGGAACTGCTCAATTCCTACATTTACTCAGTCTTCTCTTCTGAGGAAAACAGTGCTCAACATGGCAAAAACAGAACATATAATGAGGGTATGAAGTTCCAACCTAGGATCAGCATAGGGGTAGTACATAAACACCTAGTTTCTTTAATGAAACTAAATCCTCGGGGCCAGATGAACTGCATCCAAGGGTTCTAAAAGAGCTTGCAGTTGTAATTTCTAAGCCTCTGGCTATTATTTTTGAGAATTCTTGGAGAACAGGAGAAGTGCCGGAAGATTGGAGGTGGGCGAATGTTGTCCCCATCTTCAAGAAGGGGAAAAAGGAGGATCCTGGTAACTACCGGCCCATGAGCTTGACGTGTATACCTGGAAAAGTTTTAGAACAAATCATCAGTCAGTCCTAGAACATTTAGAAAGGATGGCAGTGATTACTAAGAGCCAGCATGGGTTTCTCAAGAACAAGTCATGTCAGACTAACGTGATCTCTCTTTTTTTTTTTTTGAGAAAGTGACTACCTTGCTTGATCAGGGGAATGCTATAGATATCAGTAAGACTTTTGATAAGATTCCACATACTGTCCTTGGTGACAAGTTGGTAAAATGTGGTTTGGATCCTGTTACCGTTAGGTGGATCTGTAACTGGTTGACAGATCTCACCCAAAGAGTGCTTATGAATGGTTCCTTATCCTTTCGGAGAGGAGTGACAAGTGGAGTGCCTCAAGGATCTGTCCTGGGACCTGTTTTGTTCAACATCTTTATAAATGATTTGGATGAAGGAATAGAGGGAATGCTTATTAAATTTGCAGATGATACTAAATTGGGAGGGGTTGTAAATACAGTAGAAGACAGAAACAGGATACAGGATGATCTTGACAGGGCTGGAAAACTGGGCTAGAACCAATAAAATTAATTTTAACAGGGATAAATGTAAAGTTCTGCATTTAGGTAGGAAAAATCCAATGCATGGTTATAGGATGGGGGAGACTTGTCTTAGCAGTAGTATGTACAAAAAGGATCTAGGGGTCTTAGTGGACCATATGCTGAACATGAGTCAACAGTGTGATGTGGGGGCTAAAAAGGCAAATGCAATTTTGGGCTATCAACAGAAGTATAGTGTCCAGATCACGTGTAGTGAAGGTATTGCTTTACTCTGCTCTGGTAAGACCTCACCTGGAATATTGTGTTCAGTTTTGGGTACCACATTTTAAAAAGGATATAGACAAGCTGGAACGGGTCCAGAGGAGGGCGATGAAGATGGTGAGGGGACTGGAGACCAAGTCCTATGAAGAAAGGTTGAAGGAGCTGGGCATGTTTAGTCTGGAGAGGAGACGGCTGAGAAGTGATATGATCACCATCTTCAAGTACTTGAAGGGCTGTCATATGGAGGATAGTGCAGAATTGTTTTCTGTGGCCCCAGAAGGTAGGACCAGAACCAATGGGTTGAAATTAAATCAAAAGAGTTCCTGGCTCAACATTAGGAAGAACTTCCTGACCATTAGAGCAATTCCTCAGTGGAACAGGCTTCCTCTGGAGGTGGTGGACTCTACTTCCTTGGAGGTTTTTAAACAGAGGCTGGATGACCATCTGACAGCAATGAAGATCCTGTGAATTTAGGGGAGGTATTTGTGAGTTTCCTGCATTGTGCAGGGGGTTGGACTAGATGACCCTGGAGGTCCATTCCAACTCTATGGGCGTTTTCGCACTGACCTTCAAGTGGCGCGACCACCCTGCTTCTTGGCGGTTTCCGTTTGAGCGGGTTTCGCGACGGAAGTAGCCGGCTCTTTTGGGTGCGCCGGCGCTTCTTGTGCGAAATCCGGGCAGATCCTCCGGTGTGAAGAGGGTGGTCGCGCTACTTGAAGGTCAGTGCGAAAACGCCCTATGATTCTATGAAACAAAAGCCTCTCAACATACAGATTTTAAGTAACTGTGAATAGCTGTGAATAGCTTAAGAAACTCTCATTGGCATGAAAAATAAGAACTAAAGTCTGTATATGTACTGGTTTTACCCATATTAAGTTACTTTACCCATATTAAGTTACAGCATCTGATTTCACCTGACTTTTCCCCTCTATGTTGAATATTTTGTTAATTTTGAATTTTAAGTGATTTAAGTTAAAGCGCAATCCTGACTCTTCCCTCAGGTTCCTGAATGGAGCCAGCAGTAAATATACTGACACAGGGTGGGAGTTGGACAGTCCTGTTCAGTCAGAAAGGGAGAGAAAAACAGAAGGAAAATTTATCCTCTGAGGGAGGGAAGGGGTTGGGGGCATCATACCAGCATTTACCAAGGCAAATCAGGTTTTGAGTGATCATCTCTAGTCCTGGATTCACAAGCTCAATTAAACATTGGTCATTTTACTATTTTCCCATGCATTCAAACAGGGAATGATTCCACTTTGTTACTTCAGTCTGCTAGCTGACTTATCATGCTTCTGTAAAGCTTTCTGGTGTGAATTTAACAGCATTGAGTCATTTTGTTTCATTTTGTTTCAGCATATCAGCCTATAAAGGCCTCATTTCAGTAATTGATTTTTCTATATTACGAATACCTACAACAGAAGGATATTAGTATGGGGATCAAAGATACTGCATCTTCCTTTTCCCCCTCAAATAAGCATTTACTTTTTAAATATTTCTGTTTTCAACAAATATTGTTTCAGTCTGATTGAAAGCATGGTTATGCCTTTCTAAAACAGCAGTCAAAAGAGTGATATCAATGCCATGATACTGTTGCAAAGAACATCAATCACCTGCCCAGTACTAGTTCTAATTATATACTTACATTAAATAATTCATTAAGATGCTATTTAAGAGTTCCACTATGAGAACTATATCACCATTTGCAGTCTAAATTGCCACCCCAAATAAGCATATGAAAACTATAAAAGAGATATGAGCATTCTTAAATAATTTTCTTGTATGGCTAGAAATAACTCATGTAAACAAGTTTAGGTTGTGTATTCAGAACTCAGCTTCAGAATGTTGTATGGTCAGATGTTGTGAAAATTCTTTTAAATCTTTCCTATTGTAACAAAGATTATGAACTCAAAACTAACCATAGTTCAAATAAACACAGAAGCCTTGTGCACATGGTATAGTGAACACATGTCTATCTGGTTTAGGGTTCCCATTCCCCCTCCTCCTATGGGGGTTCCCCTGATTTCATGGCCTACAACCCACCCACACAGAGATGGCTGGTAGGAGAGCCCACCCACAAAGAGCTCCATCTTCGCTTGACATGCCCTGCATAATGATATCACAAGGAAGTGATGTCTTCATGCCAGGCACATCGCATGGCAGACACTATAGCATTTGAGTAAAAAAACTGTATGGTGCCAGCAGGCAGGTAAGATTTGGCAACCCTAATCTGGTTGTAAGAAACAGCCAACATGAATTCACTTTACATATGAAACTGGGGACCAATACCTGGATAAATGTGCAGTTTCAGTTACATATTCAGCTATACGTTTGTTATATGAAACATGAGAATTGCTCAATGCACATAAAAAGAAAAATCAAGTGTGTACTGGACACCTTATTATGTGGGTTCACTGTAACTTCTCAACTGGGCTAGAGACACATTTTTGGGAAGATGAGGACTTTTTGCCTCCTTCACCTTTTCTGACAGTGACATCCTAAGTGGAGTTACACCCATTGACTTCAAAGGACTTAGAAAGGTATAACTTTGTATCTTGTAGTAATGCAATAGTATTAACCATTGTAACCCTTAACCCTTCAAACAGTTTTTGTTGCTTCAGAATTTTTTTTGTGTGGGGGGGGATTGTTCTGTAACTTTAATTCTACTGTATTGCTTATGGGAGGACTTTGCTTTTCACATTTTGTAAACCACATTCATCTCAGTGAGAAAGATGGGCTATAAATGAACTCTAATCCTATAACAATGCTTCGAATGGTGTAACTTTGCTTAGGATTGCATAAATGAAGTTTATCTATTAGGACTTTAGTCCGATCAATCCATCCCAGTTCCATGAAGCAAATGCAGATAACAGAATTTGCACCAATTTTTAAAAATGAATATTTGAAAAAATCTCCTCCACCCAATAATTCACTCCAATAATTCAACTATTGGGACTGCATTCTGTTCCTGAACTGGAGCCTGGCTGTAACCACATAGCTGGGAAACTGGATGAGCCATCTCTCTCCCAAGAACAGTGTACTGCAGATTTTAGCTATGCAAATGCCTCTGGCCAATGCCTTACATTTTGCTGGAATGTCACATCTAAAGGAACAAAGACTGGGTCATCCAAATGGCTAGATAGTACGGTAATTTATTTCTCTTGGAACAAGAAGATCAACACTGACCTGGGGGTATGGACACTCAGAGGCAAGATTACAAATTTTCAGAACATGAAAGAGAAAGTCTTTCTTATTGGTCAATTTTTGTCAAGTGGCATAAACCATCAAGGATCAAGTCATTACCTGGGGACTCCATCATGTGTATATGAAGCTGCCCTATATTGAATCAAACTATTAGTCCATTGGGATCAGTACTATCTACTCAGACTGGCAGCTGTCCTCCAGGGTCTCAGGCAGAGATCTTTCACATCATCCATCACCTGATCCTTTTATCTAGAGATGCTGGGTATTGAATTTGGGACCTTCTGCCTGCCAAGCAGAAGACCTACCAGTGAGCTGCAGCTCCTCCATGTGGTGCCAGACAATGGAAGAACTCCAACTCTGAGTACTAAGGCAATGAAGAACTGCAATTTTAAAAATTACTTGCCTGTCCTAATCAGTCATCATTTAGGATTAGCCACAGTGTGTGTGTGTATATATTTGGCCGCTGTGTGACACAGAATGTTGGACTGGATCGGCCATTGGCCTGATCTAACATGGTTCTCTTATGTTCTTATAGAGTTTAGGATTCAAAGGACAGCATGTTTGCACATTTTCTTTCTATCCTTTTTCAGCCTGAATCTTGTACAGAACAAATGTACTTTTTATTTTTGATTAAACTTCCTTGAATTTTGAATGTTCAGAGCCTGATCTCCATAACACACCACAATTATTCAGTCATACTATCAAAAGAGTGTTAAAGGAGAGGAGCCGTGGGTGAACTCACCATCCCTTAACTGCAGTAGCTCAAAACTTTGTAAGTGCAATAGATCATCCCCACACTATCTAGTATGAGAATAGCAAGCAATGTGGCAACTAGATGGAGACTTTAAATGGCAACACAGATACTGAGTGCTAGTGTACAGATCAGTCTAGTGGGAAATAGCCTCAGATCTGTTGATGGCAATGATCACCAACCAGCGAGAAGTTGGATGTCCCTCATGAGCAAGGGAAAGAGGTGATGCTGGCAAGCAAAGAGTTGGGATGGCAGTGGAACATTTCCAGCTTTTTGGAACCTAATGGAATGGAGCTTGTGAGTCCATTCCTTCACGAAATAAAATGTCCAAAGTACAAACAGTGATAGACTGATGCCAGTGCTTCAGGAAAATGCTCAGGCTCTGATTTAGTAAGCCTCCCAGGGAAGGAGGTTCCAAAACTGTGAGACAGCTACCAAGACCTCTTCCACTGTGGCTATTACTGTTCCATTACTGTCAAGAAAGTATTCCCACTTGACCTTAGAGATCATAAATAAATTTAATAAAGAAATAAAACAACTGAACATAGGAGAAGAGGTGTTTTACTAAGTACATATGGCTGGAGAGCTATTGATCAGTATCCCTCTGTGGTGCAGATTTATATTTTCGAGACACAGCAGTACTCTGTTCATGACACTGACGAAGGAAGCAGAGTTTATAGATATATACTATATTTACTGGAAGGGAAGAACTGAGTGGCTTACACATTATCAGTGAAAATGAATCTGTAAGTAATGAAACACTGATCTTTGGCTTCCTTTAGCTTACATCTCTCCCCCCCACCCAGCAATTTCCTTAGAAAGTAGATAATTCTTCATGAACTATCAAAATGCTGGCCATTATCACTTTCATGAATGTGCATTTAAATTAATTTGCAACATGTTTTAACCTTGGCACTTTGCTGCAATTGTGTTCTGTTTTTACTGTAGCATTAATCATTAGAAATCTGTCATCACATAGTGGTTTATCTTGCCTCCAGAAACACTGACACCAAGTCTTTTATTATTGCATGGCATGCTCAAGAAAAGGAGCCAAATGCCACTCTGATAATTCATTTAAGTTGTATTTCTCTTGAAGAGAAATTAATAAAGTAGTCTATGTCTACTTTGATGGGTTCCAACAGAATAATCGATAATATTTTAGATTAGAGTGCAGGGCACTGAAGAAGACCACGAGCAGAAGGCCAATAATCGAAAAACTAGACTAAGAATATCCACAAATATGTTAGAATTTACTATGCTTGTTTATTTGTTTAAACATTGTATCCCACTTCTCCAAGTTTAAGGCTACGATTTCTAGCTCTTGAAATCCAAAATCCTGGTACCTAAATGGAAAGAGGTCGTGGTTGTAGGGATTAGAGTGTCAGTCTATGACTGGGAAGATCCAGTCTTCAAATCACCATCCTGCCATGAAGCGTGCTGAGTGACTCTGGGCTAGATATAGATTAGGCCACACCGCCAGGCCTGGGAGCACATGGCTGCCACATGGTGGGTTGAGCCAGCCGGAACCCTGGCCTGCCCAAGCTAGAAGAAGAAGAAGATATTGGATTTATATCCCGCCCTCCACTCCGAAGAGTCTTAGAGCGGCTCACAATCTCCTTTATCTCCCTCCCCCACAACAGACACCCTGTGAGTTGGGTGGGGCTGGAGAGGGCTCTCACAGCAGCTGCCCTTTCAAGGACAGCCTCTGCGAGAACTATGGCTGACCCAAGGCCATTCCAGCAGGTGCAAGTGGAGGAGTGGGGAATCAAACCCGGTTCTCCCAGATAAGAGTCCGCACACTTAACCACTACACCAAACTGGCTCGCTAGAGTCGCTAGGGTCGCCAAGTCCAATTCAAGAAATATCTGGGGACTTTGGGGGTGGAGACAGGAGACTTTGGGGCTGGAGCCAGGAGCAAGGTTGTGACAAGCACAATTGAACTCCAAAGGGAGTTCTGGCCATCACATTTCAAAGGACTGAACACCTTTTAAATGCCTTCCTTCCATAGGAAATAATGAAGGATAGGGGCACCTTCTTTTGGGGCACATAGAATTATACCCCCTGGTCCAATCTTTTTGAAACTTGGAGGGTATTTTGGGGAGAGGCACCAGATGCTACACTGCAAATTTGGGGCCTCTACCTCAAAAAAACAGCCCCCCAGAGCCCCAGATACCAGCAGGTCCATTCTCCATTATTTCCTATGGGAATACATCTCCATAGGGAATAATAAAGTTCCCAGGAGATATTTCCCTCCCCTTCCCCCGCTTTCTGATGACCCTGAAGCGGGGGGAGGGCCTCCAAACCAGGGGATCCCCTGCCCCCACCTGGGGATTGGCAACACTAGCCCAAGCCGAACTCCACTCCTGTGAGCTCCAGCAGAGCCAGTATGGTGGAGTAGTTAAATGCACAGGCTATTATCTGGGAGAACTGGGTTTGATTCCCCATTCATCCACTTGCAGCTGCTAGAATGGCCTTGGGTCAGCCATAGCTCTTGCTTCTGTGACAGCTCTCTCAGCTCCACCTGCTTCACAGGCGTTTGTTGTGGGGGAGGAAAGTAAAAAAGAGATTGTAAACTGATCTGAGACTCTGAGATTGACTGAAGGGTGGGGTATAAATCCAATATCTTCTTCTAGTGACTTTCTCTCAGCCTAGTTTATGTCACGGGGATTCTGTGGGCATAAAATGGAGATAGGGAGAATGATTCAGAGAATGTGCAGTAGAAAATGTAATAGAGGAGACAGGCCAGTGGTCATTGGCAAGGCTGCCTCACCATCTGAGATGTACAACTAAAACAAACAAACAAAAATGATGAAGGTTGAGAAAAACTTTTCTCCTGTTTCTTTTCTGGCAAGCAGCCTCAAGCAAAAATCCCAGCCAGTTGTGCTTTTCTTCAGCTGATCGGCAGCCCTAATCAAGTAAGCTTCTTGCAAACTATTACACAATAAAAGGAAATACATTTCTTTTATTTTAAAAAAATCTCCTTAAAAATCCTAAATCTTGTTTTTTCTGGCTTATCAAAAGAACAGCGTTTTGAACAATAGGTACTCCCTTTGCAATATAATATTGTTTTAAAAAACATTTGCAATGTTGGGTAGATTTTGCTTTCTAAGAGATACAGATGTACAGATCTCTCAGTACATATCCCTAGAGTGATCTTTAAAAAAATAAAAAAAATTAAAATCCTGGCTTGAAAGGTAGCTGGAATGTACAGAAAGCTGAATGTTTTGTTTACAGCTACTAGAATGTACAGAAAGCTGAATATTTTGTTTACAGCTACTAGAATGTACAGAAAGCTGAATATTTTGTTTACAGCTACTAGAATGTACAGAAAGCTGAATGTTTTGTTTACAGCTACTAGAATGTACAGAAAGCTGAATGTTTTGTTTACAGCTACTAGAATGTACAGGAAGCTGAATATTTTGTTTACAGCTATTTAATGGTTAGTTGCACAATAGCAATGAACTAAGAAGATGTCATCTGGGCATAATGTCTATTTAGACTTCTGTATCTACAGGTTGTAGTGTATTTTTGATATTGCAATTCAAGCAGTTCTTAATGGTACAGCTAAGAAGATAGGGGACACAATGGTTATACCCGGGCCAAAATGTTCAGCATTCTAGGATGAAGTAAGTGTGGAGGAAAACCAGAGTCTGAAGTAAAACCATTGTATAAAATATGTTATAAATCTGCATTTTCAATCAGTCACAAGTTTTCTTCTTTCTGGCTGGGAACACATCAGATTTATGACTTTCACAAGCAAGAAGAGGACATTAGGAAAAGGTGTTTATGTACAGAATTGTGCTTGGAGGGAAGCACAGATGGGGAAATTATTCATTTTCCATGTCTCAAGTATTAGCTGATGGATCTAAACTGGATTGTGGGGGAGAACCCTTTCCCCTACATTGATTGTGGAATTCTAACCACAGTTACAGTCTTCCAAATCCATTGTTAGTCTTAGAAAGGTGTAACTTTGATTAGGAATGCACTGTGAGAACCCCACCAGCCTACCAGTGTATGAAATTGCCAGTGGAAATTAGGATGGGTGCTGAGAAGATTTTCCTCATTGTAGTATTTTTAAAATCACACCATAAGGTATTAAGAAAAGTACATCAGTAGTGGCCCTGACGTGTATAGTCCCATATCATCAGCTCTCAGAAGCTAAGCAGAGTCAGCCATGTCTAGTATTTGGATAGGAGACCTCTGAGCAATACCAGGGTTGTGACACAGAGACAGGCAATGGCAAACCATCTCTGAACATCTCTTGCCTTGAAAACCCTACAGGGTTGCCATAAGTCAGCTATGACTTAGCAGTACTTTCCACCACCACCACATTGGTAGTAAATGATGTCATCCATGATAGGAAAGGCAAAATGACTCCAGTCCTCAGTGAAGAGATTTCAGTGTTCTTGTGGATGGCAAAGATGTACAAGACAGAAAATATGCTTATGGCAATTCCTAAAATCTGTCACAAAAGAGTATCACAAACTTATTATGCTTAAAAATTATTTTCTTCAAATATGCCTAAGCAGTATCCAAAGATGGCTGAGCTGAAAACCCACGCATGAAACCATGTTTTGAAGTAGGGTTGCCAAGTCCAATTCAAGAAATATCTGGGAACTTTGGGGGTGGAGCCAGGAGCAAGGGTGTGACAAGCATAACTGAACTCCAAAGGGAGTTCTGGCCATCACATATTAAAGGGACTGCACACCTTTTAAATGCCTTCCTTCCATAGGAAATAATGAAGGATAGGGGCACCTTCTTTTGGGGCTTATAGAATTGGACCCCCTGGTTCAATCTTTTTGAAACTTGGGAGAGTATTTTGAGGAGAGGCACTGAATGCTATACTGAAACTTTGGTGCCTCTACCACACAAAACAGCCCCCACAGAGCCCCAGATACCCGTGAATCAATTCTCCATTATTTCCTGTGGAAATAAATCTCCATAGGGAATAATGGAGTTCCCAGCAGACATTTCCCTCCCCTCCCCCCACTTTCTGATGATCCTGAAGCAGGGGAGGGCCTTCAATCCAGGGGATCCCCTGCCCCAACCTGGGTATTACAATATACACAACTGAATCATTACAGTGACAAATTATTATGTAATAAAGTGCATATAAAAAATACAAAACATAATTCATGAAATTTCTTCCACGAGGATTCCCAATGTGCAGGCTGTCGACTTTAAAAAGTCCTGCGTCGATTGTCACTCTTCCAGCAAAGGGTGCTCCATAAATTTTCAAAAAAGACGTTCCCATTCAATGCCGCTCACTGTTGATCTTTCCAGTGCATTGCTTACTGCAAAATGTTTTTTAAGATAGTGTGGGAATATAACTTCTCCAGGAGGATTCCAAATTGGCATAATGCTCTAAGGAGGCCCAGGGCCTTTTTAAAGTCGACAGTCTGCACATCGGGACTCCTTGTGGAAGAAATTTCATGAATTATGTTTTGTATTTTGTATATGCACTTTATTACATAGTAATTTGTCACTATAACGATTGAGTTGTGTATATTGTTGTTCCTGTAGTGACTTCTCTTCTGTTGTCCCACCTGAGTATTGGCAACCCTATTTTGAACTTAGTTTGCAAACTATGACTAGTAGATCAGGCTTGGTCCATATGCCCTCTAAGAGCAGGGGTTTGTTTGGGATTCTAAATCATGGTTTTGCTCTTCAGTGTTAACCAGAGTTAAGGCAAAAAACTAGTTTATGCAAAGCCATGTGAGAGAATTATGCCTGTACTGAACTTGTATATCAATTCACATACCACATACCATTTTTGTGTGAGGGAGTTGTATTTCTTATGGGACATAATATTTCACTGTGCTTTTTTGGGAAGTGAACCCTTCTGAAAGCTAATATCATACACAGGAGCTTTGTTTATAACAACAAGTGGAAAAAAAAATGTGTGACTTAAGTGCCATGAAGTTAGTTCTGACATACCGTGACCAATGAAGTAATGATTCCCCAAATGTCCTTTCATTAACAGCACCGTTTATATTATTGTTAAGAAATGTTTAAAATTTCATTCCAACATTTTATTCCAACATTGTGCAGTTATCAGTGGGGCACTGTTGCTAAAGGCTTGCTAAACAAGCAGTATGTAGCTGAGGAACAAGACAATGAGAAAAATCTCTTTGCAGACTGTAATTAACTATTGAGTCTGTTTGCATATTTTGTGGGAGGGGGTGTGCAGTGCAACTACTGTAACATTTACATAGAAGACTACTTTTCCCAATGTTCCAGTTGATGAAAGTTATGTTTAAAAATCCTGTAGTTACATTATTAACTTCTGCAAAACAGAAGCAGATGTGTGTCTTAGCATGCCATTAAATTTATGATTTACGTAGTACCCTTGAATGTATCAGTAGAGGCCAAGGATTCTAATTTGCTCTAGATTTACCTGGTCTGGATTGTGTAAATTCTGCAACACTTTAAACAAAATTAGAAATCTGCTGCATTTTGCTTGACTAAAAATGCAGTTCTTATTGGGGTAATGAGAAAAGTTAGAAAAGTTTTTTCCTCTATCAAAGATTTTTTTAATACACGCTAGCACTATATTTTATACATATTTCCTCATTTTCCCAATAAAGTAAACCAGTTCCATTGTACTGGAATCTATGTGAAAAAATGCCAAAAACCTAGCTTGAAATGTGCAGCAACTTTCATTGTGGAAGGGGAAAGAGGCATAGCATATTTCTCAAGGAATATATTTTCCTGGGAGCTGCTAATGAATTTTGTTCCTAAGTAGACAACTTTATCATGTAAAATTGATCTGGTTGAGAAAACAAGGCTACTTACAGCTTGTGCCATAGTAGTCATGGTCATCAAGGCAAGAATAGTCATAGAACGTAGTAGCAGAATGTTTGCCAGCCCTATTTGTTGCTGATGCAAGGGAGTCACAGCAGGATGGGGGGGGGGGGGGTGCCTTTGGCACCTTTTCCCAAGGCCAACAAAAAAGGAAGAAGTTCATTTCTGCTTAAGTAGTATGTAAGCTTATATCCACTGTAGGTAAATATTGGCTTTCAATCTAATGAATCCACTCCATGTAACAAGAGACTGATTTAGGAAGCATCGATATTAACAACTTTCTGGACAGAGAAAGTCTGAATGCCCAGCACTCTATAACTAATTGCTAGCACTGCTGAAACGAACAGAGTGGAAGAGACAGAGATCTTTTATAGCAACAAATATAGAACTTTTTACATTTCCAGGCAGAGCAGAGTATAACATTCTATTTCAGATAAGGTTTTTAAGACCAATAAGTCATTAATTAATTAATTAATAATATTTTAAAGCAACCTTTCCACCCAACTTAGGGTCCCTAAGGAGTGAACAATTTATTTATAATATTTTAAAGCAGCCTTTCCACCCAACTTAGGGTCCCTAAGGAGTGAACAATAAAACTCTAAAACAAACTTTAAAATGCATATATAAAACAATTTAAAACAATTAAAACAAAATACCTAAACACAGAGATGGGGTTAGAATAGTCAAAGAAAGCCAGTGAAGGAATGCCAAACAAAACAAGAAAGCCTTCCTCCACTAGCAAAATTCATTAGCAGCTCCCAGACGACCTCCACAATTAAAAGCCGTTCCCTTTCTTTTCCTGTTTCTTCTTGTCTCTGCATCAGTCGTCAGTTCTGAAATCGCTCTAAGGTAGAGCTTCTTTTCCTCAGCCTTCCCTTTCAGCAAATGAACTAATCTTAGACATAACTGGAATATTTTACATTATAATCTGAAACAGGAGATATATTCAAGAGATTTGGGCTGGGACTATTGGTACAGGAAAATGAGTAAGGCCCGCTCAATGGAGTACTTTGAAGTCCTGACTTTTTACAACAATTAATAATATTTCCACATGCAGTACATTTATTAGGTCTGTGAGAAAATGACCCCTAATTTCAGAACATCGTAGTCACCCGTTTGGTTGCCAGGATGTCTGGAGACTCAACTCACACACATCTGCCAGGAAAACGTGGGTTTTGTCTACCAGACTGCAAGGAACTTATGTGAGTACTAACAGCCACAACGTTGCAGCAGCACTCTGTGTCTCTGGAAGAGTGCTAACCAGGAGGAAAGATGGGTTTCCAGTCACTCCGTGTGCTCACCATCTCAGCCGTTGCAGCAGAAGAAGTTGAGCCGCCAGGAACTGTCCAGGCAAGCGGATTCCAGTCTTGATCACAGAATCCATATGGGAAGGCTAACAGCACCGACAACTATCTTCCTGCAGTGCCAGACTCCATTACAGCGAAGTGGGAGGTTTACGTACTCAACAGATGTCACCTATGCATAAGGCAATCAAGCTTATCTTAGGCGTGGATCCTGTCAGACTGCCTAAAGCCTTTGTCCAACGCAATCCAAGACAAAGGATGGTGCCAGTAGAGGAATGAAGAAGAGGAAGAACATCTTCACCCAGAGCCAAGTTTCTTTGTATAGATCGGGTGTTACTTTAGGTAGCAATTTGGCCATCTATTTTCACCTTTTAGATAAGTTTTGATAGCCTTTAATCACCTCCACCCCAATAATTTCACCCATTCTTTCCCTTAATGGTCATCCTGGAGCCTCCCCCTTTGGCCCATCATTACCTGGAAGTCCAATCAGGTAACCAGGGCCAGGTCTGCTCATTAGCCAGGTATGGGCATCCAATCAGGTGCCCCCAATAAACCGGCTATTGGCTACCGCATAAGTCCAGCCCTTATGGTCATTGCCAAGACTCCCCTTTTTCTGAGGTCATGTACCAGCTGACCACCTGTCATCCCATCCCCTAAAGGCTCAAGGTAGTCCTTATAACCACAGTCCCAACTCCCCACAGGTGTGCATCTAGCAGTACTCCATTCCTTCTGTTTAGATACATCCCCGATTCTTGGCCAGTTGAGGGTCTCCTTCCCCCTAGTCCTCGTTTGTCATCATTGGAGCCTTCCTTGAAGACTATGATTGGTAATTATCACCCTGTTTGTCCATCCTTATGTTACCTCTATGCATTTCTCTCTATTTTTTTTAGGACTATATGTGTGTTATATGCATCCATTACCTTGTATGTGTGTTCTATAAGTTTCTGTAATAAAAGCATAATTGTTTTACTTAGTGTCCTTGGTAAATTTAGCAATAATTTCTGGAAGTGGAATCCTGTATACATAGATTCTAGATCCTTTTTAAGCCAAAGGTGCCCACCTGTCAATTCCCCAACCTCTTTTGAGGGCTTACAGGTCTTCCTATTTGATGATCTTTTTAAAAATTTGAAGGCCTATTTCATCATTGTTCTTTATATGTTTATTGGTAATTAAATTCCTGAAATATAATTGTACTGTAACATGTTCTTTTGATTTTGCTTAATCTCTGATGAAATGTTTATTAATTTTTCTAATCCTCCCATTTTAATTATATACAATTAAATATAATTATGACTGGAGGAGTTCAGTTTTAATAAACATTTAATCACACGCTTTAACTCATACACACAACTCTTTCACACACACACTTTACTATAGTGCAGGTTTGTAACAATCTGATCCACAAAGCTAAATGCAGCCCATCTAGTGTGTGTAAGCCACTTTGGGGCTTGACTCATTTATGCAAATTTAAACTGGCAAAGCCACATTTGTTGAGGCTTCCATGCACAGATGTGGGCACGATTTGGCTTAATGGAGTAAAAGTTGTGTGGATCAAGTATAATATGAATAGAATGTCTGTTTTTGTTTGCTTTCAAAAATATATGTATAGATAAGAGTTCCTTTATGAATAAGCTTATTCATATTATTTATTTATATATTTAATTCCATTTAGATCCCGCCCTCCCCGCCGAAGCGAGCTCAGAGTGGCTTACATATTCCTGCATATGCATAGGCATAACATATAATAAATAAGATAAAAGCCATAAAACAATTTAACAACCATAAGACATAAAAATTTACATTTCTGCATTTCTGTGCTATGATCTTGCAATCAGATTTATGTTTTCTGTAGATGAGTCTTAGATGGTCCTTTCTGCTGCTGCTATAGAGCAGCTTGCAAGAGGTGGGCCGGATGTTTCTGAGAACTGTAATGGCCAGCAATCTAATTTGCAAATGCCTGGTGGAAACCTGCCGTCTTGCAGGCCCTGCGGATTCTTTCATTCCCGATCTTTCTTATGCATCAATTTGATGAGGCTCTCATGATTGCTTTCATGAATAACTATCCACAGAGGGATGCAATAATAATCCAAGCAATGAAGCACACAGAGTACAGCTCCAAGGTTAACTTTGTGGGCCACAGTGTAGAAAGCTGACTTCTAGAATGAAGGACATGACAGACATGACCAGATCCACAGCTCAGCTGCCTGGCTTGGACAGCAGCCTGGAATAACGAATGTAACATAATGATCCACTTTCATCCCCATCTTCCATTCTATGAGATCTCAGGAAAATGGACAGGCTGTTTCTCTCCCCATGTTGCAAGCTCCAGCAGGCTTAACTGGGGATCCCCATACCCAGTCCAAAATACATACAGGGCTTTTTTTGTAGCAGGAACTCCTTTGCATATTAGGCCACACAGCCCTGATGTAGCCAATCCTCCAAGAATTTACAGGGTTCTTAGTACAGGGCCTGCTGTAAGCTCCAGGAGGATTGGCTACACCAGGGGTGTGTGGCCTAATAAGCAAAGGAGTTCCTGCTGCAAACAAGCCCTGCAGATATAATGCTACATTTACTGTGCTTTAGAAGCCAGGCAAAGTTGTCTTATTTACTGGTTATTTTAGAACTTAGGTTGTGTGGGCCCATATGGGCCCCTCCTATAGGAGACACACAGAGATATAAGGGAGCAGCAGTCAGAATCTCAGTTGTGGAAAAATATAGAGTACCATTGGTCTGGATCACAAGAGGTACAGAGTATTCTTTGTACAGTAATATTACAGGGACTCCTATAGTTTTTTAGGTGTTTTGCTGCTTCCATGGTTTTCAGATTCTTTTGCTGAATTTGGTTCCAGCTATTACTTGTGAGGGGTTTTTTGTTTTTATTTGCTGTCTCTTTTACTCTTTATTTCTATGAGTGTTTTAAGGAATTCATATAAGTTTCCTTGAACACTTTTATTGTCAAAAAGGTGGTAAAGATTCTTAAAAAAAAATAAATTGGTAAGGAAGAAAGCAATACCAAAGAGTTTGTTCACTGGGAAAAAAACCCAACTGAAATATAAAACATGGTGCTTTTTCAACCTAGGAAATGGAGTAATTAATGCAAACCAGTGTGCCCCCAATTCAGCAAACACACATACATTTACTTTTAAGCACTTGAGTAGTTTAATTGAAGTTAATGAGACTATTCATGTGTAGAAATTTAAGACAAACTGGGACATTAGATTGAAGAAGTGCAATCTACAACGCAAATTAAGTTGAAGTGAACAAGCCTGTGCTAGTGGAATGTTCTAAAAATGCAACCCATTTGGCAAATTTCATGTACAGCACGACTAACTTTACAATCCTAAATAGTTCCATCAGTCAGACTACTTCATACAATTAAGTGCTTGCAGAAATTAAGGTTTAGGTCATAATCCAGTAGGTTCTTAAATACCACTGAAATCGAAGGGCCTTAAGTACTTGTGCTGAATTGTGACCTTTCCACATGATTTTTATTGTACATTTTGGATTGTGCTCCTGAATCTGTAAAATACGTGGTTGGAGAAGTGATTAAAAATGAAACCAGCATTAGAAGAGAATGATGTACAAAAGATCTGGGACATGCAAGGAACCTTTTGCTTTACCTTACCTTTTAGAGCTCCTACAATCAGATGATCTTGAGCGATAACTAAGGGAATAATTAATTATTTACTAAAGAAAAATATTTCCAGACAAATGAAATGTTTGGGTCATTGTCTAGCATCAGATAAGGAATATTATTCCCTAAACATTTATTAAGTGACGTGCATGTGAAGAAGAAGAAGAAGATTGCAGATTTATACCCCACCCTTCTCTCTAAATCAGAGTCTCAGAGCAGCTTACAATCTCTATCTTCCCCCACAACAGATACCCTGTGAGGTGGGTGGGGCTGAGAGATCTTTCACAGAGAAGGTGCCCTTTCAAAGACAACTCCTACAAGAGCTTTGGCTGACCTAAGGCCATTCCAGCAGGTGCAAGTGGAGGAGTGGGGAATCAAACCTGGTTCTCCCAGATAAGAGTCTGCACGTTTAACCACTACACCAAACTGGTGAGATCCAATGGTTACTAAAAGTGGTAAAAAATGGCATTCTGATATTTTGTGACAATGTCAATTTTATCCTGACTACAAAAGCAGAAACGATCTGAATATGGAATGTGACAAAATCTGCCCTGTAATACTTCAGAGGGTATGAACTTAAGTGAATGCTCTAACAAGGTAGTGGGCCGTTTGGTGTCTCATGAATAACGGCAGAGCTTGAGGAGGTAAAGAGCCAAGAAATTGAGACTCTGTGAAAGCGAATCACAGAGCTGTAATGCAGCTCTATAAGGCCATGCTGATCAAATGAAAGGCCTTTGGCCTTATCTAGCTGCCTTAATTTAGCATCTACTGTCTTCATCCATCAAGAATGGTAAGCATCTTCTTTAAAAAAGAACAGCAGAACTTCATCTTCCAAGGAATCATTATTCTGGAACTATAATTATTCATAAAGATTCAGAATGGGATTTTATGCTCATAGCTGTAGGGAAGGATAATATTTCACTGAATATTTTAACTTGTGGCATCAGAAATACTCTTTGAATTGCCTGCATCTAAAATTCTGGTGCCACAGTTGTTTAATTGAAAATGCCTTTTATCTTTTTTCTATACATAGAACTAAAAGACCATTAACCAATTTCGCACTCACCTTACACCGCTGTCATGTTCATCTTAGAGCAGCTTTCTTCCGATTTCTACTATCTGCCTCGGGGCTGCAGCAAGGATTGGTGTTTTTGCACAGCAAACAGAAACTCACTTTTAGCGGTTTCTGTTTGCTGCATGAAAACGACGATCCTTGCTGCAGCTCTGGGGCAGATACTGGGAAATTGGAAGAAAGCTGCGCTGAGAAGACAAACGTGAGAGCGGCGTAAGGTGAGTGTGAAATTGATCATCCTTAGTAGCACTTCCCAAACCCTCAGACACAAGGGTTCAAATATCATGGGTTTAGGTGGCACTGAATAAAGTGATCTCTCCATTTCAATTACCCTATCTGCAAAATGGGTATAGCATTGTGCAACACAGGATTTTGCATGAGATTGTTGCACATAGAAAGTAATTGATGAACAATAGAGATTATCTTTTTCATAATGCTTTGTGTTAATATTCATGTGAGTCTTTAAAATAATAAAAAGCTGTTGGTGCTGTATTATTGACCTCACTGTGACCATGCTGTGTTGCATTTTATCTTAAATTGAAGTTAATGAAGAATATAACTCTGCTTATGATGGAACAGTGAATCAGACTGGCAAATCATCTTAAACCTATATTTTCACTCTTAGCTGAATTGTAAACCAAGCCGGATGAAATCCATTTTCTACACTTTTCTGTAATTTATTTAGATTTGGTAACCCATCTTCTCCTGGGGGCTGGGTCAAAGGTTCATGTCCTAAAACACCTCTAAAATATGTATCACAGTATATTATTGTATACTAAAAATTCCCACCTAGTTTAAATGGGGGGCTGGACCAGGCTTTGACCAATAGAATTCTATACAACCTAAGGCCTGCATATTGTTAGACAGCTACGTTTGCCTCTTACCCAGTAATGGTGAGGGACCTTCCAGTGAGGCTCCCTGTCTCACTCTCATTTAATGGACAGGCAGGAGAAAAATGGGGAGAGGGGAACAGAACCAGTAAGTCATTCCTGTTTCAGACTGCCTCATTTGTATAAGAAGAAAAGGAATAGCTTTCTATTCTAGCCTTGAAGAGACATTTTAGGTGTGCACCAAAGTGTATGGCAACATCAGTACTTTCATTTATTTACAAAATATATATCCTTCCTTTTTGCCTTCATTAGGGACACCAAGATGATTAAAACAGATTAAAAACAGACCTAATAAAATATGTCTTAAAAACCATTAAAACTAAACAAAAGTAGATCATTAAAACAAATAAAACCAAAGCTTAAACACGTGTTCAAAAAACATAAAAATCACAATTCAAAAATAGGGTAAGAAGGAGACATCATTGGTGGAAAATGGCAACAGAAAGGGACAGACAAGGTTACATGTGGAAAGAGCTACTGAGTTTTTGTGCCACAACTGAAAAGTTCATCTACTGGATTGCCACCCACCTCATTTCAGAAGATGGGGGCACAAGAAGCGGGACCTTGAAAACTACCATAATAGTTGGGTGTTTTTTTTAAGGGAGAAGGCATGCTTTTCCCAAACCATATAAAGGAAAGTCAAGAGAGCTGAATTAGTATAAAATAAAGATACTGTAGGTATGAAAAACTGATATTATATTAGCATCCAGATTTGTAATGATATTTATTGCCACCAAGACATTTGTGATTGCTCTTATGCATCATCTATTTATTTAGAGGATTTCCACAACTTAAAATCTGAGTCTTATGTCACTATCAGTACAATCCTAAACAGGGTTACTCCCTTCTAAATCCATTGAAATTAATGTGTTTAGAAGTGTATAACTTAAAGACCTTGACATTTCTCTGAAACTTTGGACATCCACTGTTGTGTATGTGTGTGTGGGGGGGGGAGGGTTCTCCTAAGAGAAATGGTGTGAACCTCCTGAGCAATGTGAAAGATTCTTTTCTTGTCCTCAGTAAACTTTTCTGATTAATTGTTCTCATTCTCCCTTTTCTGTATATGGTCATGCTTGCTGCTGGTAATTCATTAGGCCAGGCATTTTAGCTAACCACAAGACTATCACATAGTAAACAGCCAGCGGCCTTTTATGCATGGAATTCCAGCAGTCAAGCCTTTAAGCTTGGTTTAGAATGTGTGTGCCTACCATATGCACCATTCTTTTTTTTTTTTTTCTGGTGCATTCTTTGCATTTATTCTGCAGCTACAACCAAAACCTGCAGTTTTTCTTAATTGTGATGTGACATGTGAGGGGTGGGATCTAAGGGTTATTTTAAAATTTAAAACAAGTCACCATTTTAATGTTAATTTCATTCTGTACTGATGATTTCCCCCCTTTATTTGGTTTGCAAACAGGTATTTTATTTAAATGTGCTCAGAACAATTTGGATACGCTCCTGGAAATTATAGATGTTTTTCTGTTTCAAAATGGTACTATGTTGCTTAAACAAAACTTCAGCTTTGTCCATCTTCATGCCACCATTTGCTCTTCCATGTTTGCTTCCACCTTCACCACCAACTTGGGAGGCTTCTTAAGCACCAGTGCCCCGTGCCTCAGGTAACTGCTGCTGTGCCCCAGCAAGGCAGAAACTGGAGGAGCAGCAGGGCCTGGCCAGAGCCCACAGAGGGTGCCTGGGGGCAAGGGGCTCAGGCAGGCAGTGGAGGCAGTGCTGCTGCTGGGTTTTTCATGAAGGAACTGGCACTCCTCACTGTAGAAGCACAGATAAAAGCATGGGATGGTGACAACTATAGCACCAGCAGCAGGAGCAAGGCTGCCTCAGGAGACACCACTGAGGCTGGCCTCAGCACAACCCCGTAGCCAGGGGATAAAATGGGGTGGGGGTGGGGCTTAGTTGCTTCTTTCAGCGGCCAGCCACCAGGCCCCAGCTCTCTCTCTTGCGCTCTCTCTCATGCGTGTGCTCTACCTGTCACTCTGTCTGGGAAGAAGGGAAAGATGCAGCAAAAGCCAGCATGCGCTCTCCTCCTGGGGTCCCCAACAGGCACCTGCAGGTCCCAGGGCATGCAGGGGTGTAGTAGGAGGCAGGCAGGCAGGTGGGTGGGCTGACTGGGGAAGCGTGGAAGAGGTCTGGAAGAAAGCAGGAGCAGCCACTGCTGTCATAGCCTGAGGGCCACTGACAGAGGGAAGGGGAGGAAGGAGAAAAGAAGCAGGTCAAGTAAGCCCGCCAAGGAAGATGAAGTAGGAGGAGGGAATCTTTGGCAAGGCTGCTCAACGGTTCTGGCATTAAAAGGTTTTTTTGTTTGTTTTTTTTTTACAAGGGGCATGAGTCTAGCAAAAGGAGTCTTTTGCTGGACTCAGATCAGTAGGGGGGGGAGCCTCTTTGAAAACTCTGAAAGATGAGAAGGAAGGGGGAGGAAAAGATAACACTGACCTCAATGTGGGCAGGGACTGACCTAGGGCAAACAAAGGGGCTGGGGAAAACTGAGGGAATATATATGCTTTTGAATTAACTTCAGCTCAGCCAGTGAAGCAAGGGGGAAAAAATCAGTGCAAAATCACTCTTGGAAAGCAAACTGGAGTTCTGAAGGGGGGAATCAATGTTAAACAGAAAAGAAAACCCGATAGACATGCACACTGAAAATAAGGGAAAATGCAGAATGACAACGAAAACCCAATGGACATGTACTGTGAATGGAAGGGAAAACACCCATGCATAAAAGGCCAGATAAAGAGTCTAGCAGGATGTCTATGGTACAGCCAGAAGTTTTAGATATGCTTGTGAAGTTTTGCATCCATAGTCCTTTTCACCTCCTTCTAGTCTGTTTCCTAGAAGGCAAAAAAAGCCCAGCAAACAAAATTGTAACCAAACTTCCAGCTTCCTGACCCAATATTTTACTTACATTAAAAGGCTCTCTACCTTCATTATTTAATTTCTATTTCTCTCTCAGAGCTTGTAGTCAATACAATTCTTTATTTTGTATGTTTCAGAGAGAACACCTGCTGGCTTCTTTAATAACGAATTGTCCTTCCTTAGGTTATATATGAAAACTATAGCCCAGTAGGGATTTTAGACCTTTAAATATTAAAACTGTATTCCATTTTTTTTAAAAAAGTTCAGCCTTTGTGGTGAAGACTGAAGATTGCCCAAGTAAATTGGGCTTTTCAGCAGAATAGATAAACTGGGGGGCTGGGGGCAGATGGATATTATACAAACAAGTGAGTTTCTAGTTAGGGTCCTAGAAAAGGATTGCTAGTGTTATTGCTAATATTTTAAAAGGGGCCTCTTGGTATTGCTTATAATTGTTTATGAGACAGATTTCCTGAAGTGTTTACCTTGACCTTTTTGTCTGAGTTGAAGAAGGCTGGTCTTTATAAGTAAATTGACTGAAGGATAGCCACTTAACTGTCAGTAAATTCCATAGCTTTGTAGGTATTAATACAGGTCCAAAGTCTGCACTTTGATCTGAAGAAACCCAGTCTGGTTGAACTGAGAAGTTTATTCTCCAATCTCTGTCTTTGACTCATTTCCCCTCCCATGCAATAGACTTTGTCAGTATATGCTTCCTTTGGCTCTGTATCAAACTGTGGTCGAAATGGTCTAGAGGGGAAAATTTCCATTTAAACTCAGTGCTGAATTATATTACAAACCATGTTTTTTTTTAAAAAAAATTCTGCACTGTGCTTATTATTTTGCATTGATAAATAAAGGCTTTGGGGAATTAAATGTAAGTTAAAGCATAAACACCCAACACTGAATTCCAGTGATTAAACCACTTTCACCCCTTCTGTACCTGGTTATGAAATACCAACTTAATGTCTTACTTCCTGAAGATAGTCATGCTTAGTTAGCACATATGGCAGAATGATGTGGAAATGAATGATAAAAATCTGATACAGTAGAATAGATTGCACCACTTTAGACTATAAAAGGGAATTGCATTTTTTAATGCTCTCCTAGGTAAAAATCTTCCTGATCATAAAATCACAGGACCAGGTAGTGGGCTGGGATAGAAATGGTCTCCCTAATTTTGACATGAAAATTTTCTCACATATCAGGAGATTTGGGTGGTTTGCGCAGAGATGGGCTTACTTGGTTTTCCATTTCTGGTGCAGCTAATGAAAAAACATAATAGCAGCAGGGCTTCCCTCTCCCAGTCCTCCAGCAGCAACCACCTCCTTGTCTTGGTCTACCAAGGCTTTTGCATTTTTTTTTTTTTAAAGCCAGCACCAGGATATTGTTATATTGATGTACCAGCATGTGTACCAGATTCTCTGACTCACCAGCCTTCATCTTTTTTTAAAAAAAAGTCTCTAATCATTTCCATTGTAGAGGTATAAGGAAGGACATGTCTCTGCAGTGGAAAAGGCTAAAGACTTATTTTTAAAAAGAAAGCTGGACATTCAGAAAATGTTAGATACACAAATATAATGATATTTTAGTGCTTATTAAAATAATGCCCTCCAAGACAACAGGAGCAAAAGGCTGCCATGGGGACAGAGTTAGGGAAAATGGTGGCCACAAGGCAGAGAAATCCAAATTTTCTTATCCATACAGCAGCCATCCAGACTTTACAACAATCTTTCCCAAAACTTTGGCACAAACCAGGTTTCAGAAAGATCAGAGAAAAGCCAGGGAAACCACAACTGGTTTGAACCTTGATGCTGTGGGGAAGCAGGAAAACAATGCCACTTCCCAAAATCTTTGAACTTAGGGTAGATAACCCTAAATAACCTTTACATTAAAAATAACTACTCCTATCAGTCTGAAGTGGTACATTCCACACTATAATCTTGACTATATGTTTCTCTGAATCTGCCAAATGGTAATATGAATGTATTCCAAAATTAAAGTCCAGAGAACTTTGTTGGTCAAACTTAGAACTTGTTATGGATTGAGCCTTGACTATTTAGGGCTTTCATATGTCACAACCACTATCCTTCAACCTGGAAGACAATAGAGAGTCAGTATAGATAGAGAGTCAGTAGTGATGCTGGACAATTGTTATAACACACACTTGGCAACTAGGGTTGCCAATCTCCTCTCCAGTTGTGGGAAGGGGATCCCCCAGTTTGGAGGCCTCCCCCTGCTTTAAAGCCTTCCCCCTGCTTTAGGGTTATCAGAAAGGGGAGGGAGGGAAATGTCTGCCGGGCACTACATTATATCCTATGGAGACCGATTCCCATAAGGTATAATGGAGAATTGATCCATGGGTATCTGCAGCTCTGGGGAGGCTGTTTTTTGAGGTTGAGGCACCAAATATTCAGCATAGCATCCAGCGCCTCTCCTCAAAACACCCCCCAAGTTTAAAAAAATTGGACCAGGGGGTCCAATTCTATGAGCCCCAAAAGAAGGTGTCCCTATCTTTCATTATTTCCAAATGGAGGGAAGACATTTAAAAGGCACACGGACCCTTTAAATGTGGTGACCAGAACTCCCTTCAGAGTTCAAATGTGCTTGTCAACTCTTGCTCCTAGCTCCACCCACAAAGTCTCCTGACTCCACCCTCAAAGCCCCCAGATATTTCTTGAGCTGGACTTGGCAACTCTATTGGCAACCAATCCCTTCAGAACATGGATTGGTGATGTTTTATTAATCATCTAAATCTTTTTAATCATTGTAAAGGACAGACTTATGTAGGCCACCATCATTCTGTTGCATTACAAGCATGCGTCCCATGGGGGCTTCCAACCATCAAGTGTAGCCTGAAGATCTCACTTAATTACAACTGATCAGCAGATGACAGAGATCGGTTTCCCTGGTGAAAATGGCTGCTTTGGCGGGTGGGCTCTATAGTGCTATAACTGCAGAGGTCCCTCTCCTCTTTAAACCCCATCCTCCCCAGGTTCTGTCCCTGAATCTCCAAGAGCTTCTCAACCTGGCCCCCTTCCTGGAGCACGACGACCTAGCAACAGTGATCCATGCTACGGTCACCTCGAGGTTGGACTACTGTAATGCCCTCTACATGGGGCTGCCCCTGTCCCGAACTCGGGAATTGCAGCTGGTGCAGAATGCCGCGGCCCGGCTGTTACTGGGTCTCCCAAAGTGGGAACACATTCGGCTGGGTCTTCGGACCCTGCACTGGCTTCCAGTGATATACCGAGTCCGGTACAAGGTGCTGGTTATTACCTTTAAAGCCCTATATGGCCTGGGACCTGTCTACCTGAAGGACCGTCTCTCCCCACATGTTCCCCAGAGAGTACTGAGGTCGGGAACACAAAATCTCCTTACTATCCCTGGGCCAAAAGAAGCCCGCTTGAAATCCACCAGAGAAAGGGCTTTCTCTGTTATGGCCCCTACATGGTGGAATCAGCTGCCGGAGGAGGTTGTTCAGTTCCGCAGGGCCTGTAAGACGACCCTCTTCCGGCTAGCTTACACCTAACAAAGATGAGAACTCAATGTAGCTTGCCAGATTTCTGTTTTATATATATTTGGATTGTTTATTAGTTTTTAAGGTTTTATCTGTTTTAAATGTTTAACTGTTTACATATTTTAATATTGTTCAATTTTTATGCTCGACTAATTGTTGGAAGCCGCCCTGAGCCACTTGTGGGAAGGGCGGGATATAAATCCAAAATAAATAAAATAAAACCTGGAGTGCAAACCTTATACCCTTTCTTCTTAGAAGATGGAGAAATGCTGCAGGAGGAAAGATTCCTGGTTTCAGCTTCCCTGCAAGAAGCTTAGGGTTTTGCACATTGAACAATAGCACAAGAAGGAGCTTCTATCCCACCAGCAGAGTGTGTTACATCTGGCAGGGCCTGAGTCCTTGTTTCAGCTCTGTGGTGGCCTTGAAAAAGTCACTAGTTTCAGCTTCAGTTTTTGCCTGCAAAATGGCAGACAAATGGTAATGACATCCACTACAGGGTTGCTGCAAGGGTAAATAAGATAAGGGCGGTAAAGAACTTTTGCACTTTGAAGTTGCTATACGAATTATTAATAATCAAAAGACAGGCTTAAAGGCTTAGAGACCTGTGCGAGAGTGTGGACTTGAGATGATCGCTTGGATGACCTTCTAACTCTGTGATGTATATTTTAACATCTTACTATATTTCACCATTTCTGTAAACTGCCAAATACCATGGATTTCATATGAAAATAATCCATGCCATTTGTGCCTGGCTGCATCGTTGCCTGGGGACCCCACTGCCTGAGCAAAGTGAGGTCTTTGGTTTAATGACTGACCCACTTGCTATTCTGTTTGTATGTTTGTTTGTCGGTTTGCTCAGCATTTCAGAATGAACTTTGGCATACATACTCAGGGCACAGTTTTGTATTCATACTTTGAATACCAATTCAACCCCTGTTTCCAATCATAGAAAGGAAAATGCATCATACAGTGCCTTGCAATATCCCCCTTGAACACGGAGACACTGGAAGGAAGGAAGGAAACCACCCTCCTCCAATTGACAGTGCCAATTTTTTTTTCAAGGGGGCAGAATAAACAGCACACAGTGTCTTGAAGATTAAGGATGTATGTTAGTTTGCATGCTCAGGGCACAGTTATACATTCTCTGTTCAAATCTGAGCTCTGCCTATCGCTTTATAACAGGTCTAGGAAGGAGAGAGGCCTCTTGAACAACATGCTTTACTAGTTATGATAGTTTACATTGTGTAAATTCAGAGGCTGTTAATGAAAAACCTTGCTCATGAACTCCAGAATATTATGCCTTTGAGATAAACATGCAACATTTACAACTCAAATAAACACACTCAGGCTTTTTATCATACTCATATAACTAGACTATGAAAAGATTCCCCCCCCCCCTCATTATAATAGGGCTTCACATATCGAGGTGGCATGACTTAAATCGGCTCCTTCAAAGTGAATGCATTAGATACCCAGGCTGCAGTAGCATTTTAGCAATAGGCACTGGCCTTTGAAACTAAAGAGCAACACAAAATGTTTCAACAGACAGAATTTGAATGATTTAATTTGTATTACAAATGTATTCTTCATGTATCCATTGTCCTAATTTATGGAACTGCCTCATATTGATTCTGATAATTTAGCCTACTCCTGTTTGCTCTAACTTCAAAGGTCTCAGGCAGGGGTCTGCCTGAGATCTTTAGAAATGCCAAGGATTGAACTGGAGAACTTTTGCATGCAAAGCATAGACTCTACTACTAAGCAATGGTCCGTTCCACATTCACATCCATAGACCAGTGGTTATTTCTAGCTGCTGGACCAAAGTCTATTCAGTGATACCAAAAGGAAAATAACCCTCCCTCCCTCTTTGTCACCTTCTTTATTATCTGTAAAGTGATTCACAAGCTGAAAACCGATTTTTGCTTAGCTGTTTTGAGTTTCTGAACAGTGCTGTTTGGGTAATGGAATATCTCAGGAATCATACAGACAACACTAAGCAACTTCTCTGTGAATAAAATGCCTGCACTTTCAAGGACCACGCAAACATGAGTTTCCCACTGTTATCTAACTGTAGAAGGATCACCAAAGCCATGAGTGTGCTCCTCAAGACTGTGGGCCAAGAAAAAAAATGTATCCTATTAGTATTTTCAGCAGCCTTTTATATTCCAGCCAACATCACACTCTAAACAATAAAGTGCCCTTAAACACAGACAAAGTGGCAGACTCTGTGAGCTTGTATACTTTTATCTCTCTTGACAGTTGTGCAATGTTTACATTTTCATTTAGGGCGCCGTCTGGCTACTAAGGTGATGGGTGTGGTGTAGAAACTTAAACAGAAAAGAAAATTTCTTCATGGCACAGAAGAGGGAGAAATATCCTAATGTCAAGAAACCAGCAAAGAGGTTTTCAAACTATATCACATAGTGAGCCCTACTGCCAACTGAAGAAGGAAACAAATGATTTGGGAGCTTCTCAAACTATAATTAAACCAAAATATAGAACCTTATCCATTAAAAAAGCACATCTGTGTGTGTGTGTGAGGGGCTGGGGAGACACATGTGGTTCTATATCTTGATTTGAAGAAGTAGCCCAGCCAAGAAATTTCCCCTATTCTTCATACCTGTGTTACTGATCAGGATAGGATGTGTTAGCACTTCAACTTTGGGACAAATCGTGACAGCATTGCTCTGTGAAGGGTTAGAAATAAGTTTGTGCTTTTCATACCTTGTGGTTGTGCCTTTTTACCAAGGGTCTGTTCTACATCCTTTGTATAACAGTTACAACATATGTATATTGTGTGCGTGTTCAACAGACAGAATATACAGTGTTGGTTTAGAACAGGAAAAGGAGTTTGACAAGGATGTATATTGTCACCCTGCTTATTTAATTTATATGCAGAGTACATAATGTGGAATGATGGCCTGAATGAAGCACAAGCCAGAATTAAGATTACCAGGGAAAACATCAACAACCTCAGATATGCAGTTGACACCACTGTAATGGCAGAAAGTGAGGAGGACCTAAAGAACCTCTTGTTGAGGGTGAAAGAGGAGAGCACAAAAGTAGGCTTGAAACTCAAAAAAACTAAGATCATGGCATCTGGCCCCATCACACTTTGGCAAATTGAAGACATGGAAGTAGTGACAGACAGGGGAAGACATGGAAGTAGTGACAGACTTCACATTTCTGGGATCCAAGATCACTGCAGATGGTGACGGTAGCCATGAAATTAAAAGATGTTTGTTCCTTGAGAGGACAGTCATGGCAAGCCTGTGCAGTATAATAAAAAGTAGAGACATCACCCTGCCAACAAAAGTCCATATAGTCAAAGTGATGGTATTCCCAGTAGTAATGTATGGCTGTGAGAGCTGGACCATAAGGAAGGCCGAGCGCAGAAGAATAGATCCTTTTGAGATGTGGTGCTGGAGAAGAATCTTGAGAATCCCTTGGACTGCAAGATGATCAGAAAAGTCAGTCCTAAGGGAAATCAACCCTGACTGTTCCCTGGAAGGTCAGATGCTGAAGCTGAAGTTCAAATACTTTGGCCACCAAATGAGAAGGGAACACTCACTGGAGAAGACTCTGATGCTGGGAAAGACAGAAGGCAAAAGAAGAAGGGGACAGCAAAGGATAAGATGGTTGGACAGTGTTACTAATGTAACTAACACAAATCTGAGTAGACGTCAGAGGATGGTAGAAGACAGGAGGGCCTGGCGTGACTTTGTCCATGGAGTTGCAAAGAGCTGGACTTGACTGTGCGACTGAACAACAACAAATATATACAGAGAGAGAGAACTAGTGGGGGAAAAGTATTTGGGTCATCTTTCATGGGCAAGATCTTGGATTTCTATCAAAAATAGTGACGTTATATAGATGTGGCCCAATTATGGCCTAACAAACTTGTATAGGACCAGCTATACCCTTGGGAAAATGTGCTGGAGATTTGAACATTACTAGAGAGTAAGAATGCTCAAATAGGACATACAGCCTGCCAAGGAAATCACTAAACAACTTTGGACCAGTCTCTGTCTCTTAGACTGCTTTACCTCACTGGGTTTTTGTAGCTATAAATAGGGAAGCTTCTTGAGTGTTCATTGAAGGAAGAGAAGGATAAATGCCCCACCCCTGGAGACTATATATAATTCTGGATTTGCTCTCTGCTCAACTACCCTGAGCCAAGTTTCTGCATTTCTTTTCTGACAGTGTTCTAGTCCATTTAACACCTGCACAACTATATCTATATATCTATAGATAGCTAGGTAGTTAGGTAGATAGAAGATAGATGATAGATAGATAAACAGACAGACAGACACGTGTATGTGTGTTTAGTAAGGAAAAGTTTCTCTTCGTTGCATCATCTCTTTATCAGAAAAATTAATGTCCATAACATAAAATATCTGCTGATCACATAAATACTCAGGGGGACAGCTAAAAGAATTCTGGAAACCAAAGGGATTGAACATATAACTTTCTACCTGAGGGGCAGGGTAAGTTATCCTTGGAAAATTAGTTCTGCCTTTTAACGGAGTTGTAATGTGTTAATTATTGTTTTATATATTACAAAAGTTAGCTTTGATTATAATTTTTACATTCTCTTTCATTCCTGCACTATCACAGTATTCCAAATGATTATTTTTCTAAAAAGGAGGGGGAAGTTGTTTACATTCAGTTTGGCTCAGCCTAAATAAAGTATTAAAATGTGATGATGAGTTTGATCTTGACTGACAAAACTAAACAGCTCCTCATTCACAATAATGCAGCATCTAATTTGAACATGGACACTGGTACCAGAGCTTGCAATAAACTCAGATGCCAACTTTGCTGCCACAGAACCCAAACAACACAATCACTAGACCTAACAACATCAACTTTATAATCTCAGGTTTACAATCTCATACCGTGAATAAAATTTCATTGCTCTTAAAGGTGCCACTGGACTCAGACTTTGTTCTGCAGAGAAAACAAATGCTTTGACCTCGGGAGCCAGATATAGTTGCAGAACCCCAGCTGGCATATAGCCCAGCAGTGCCAGACAACTGGGGCAGCCACTCCTCAAATAAGCTCTTTGGTCTGAACAAGGTGAGTTCTGACAAAGAGGCTACAAAGCTGAAGACAGATATAACAAAAACTGTTGTTATCAGGATAATAAAGCGCTGATAAGCATCACAATGAATGAACTGCCTTGTGTGTGTGTGAGAGAGAGAGAGAGAGAGAAATTCTATTTATTGTTTTTGCTTATAAGAATAATATTATCCCAGGGAAGTGAACCAAAAAGTCTGGTGACACCACAATCCCCAAAGCTATCTGTACTGTGTAAGAATAACCATTTTTAATTGAATGAAAAAAGAACCATATTTCTATTTCCTGAAGAAGCTATGAAGCTGTACCCTAACTGGGTTCAGAAATGCTCATAGTTCCAGTTTTAGCAAAACGTGTACCTATTTATTACTTAGATGGCATCAATCAATATTTAGGATGTTTTACAGAGCACCACAGGCCCAAATAAACCAAAATCTACTCTCTGCCTTAAGGAATTGACAATCTAAATTGTTGTATGTGTATTAGCAAAGAGCTGAAACATGCACTTTCTAGTTTTTGTGTGTGTTTATGTTTTTTTTACCTTTGGGGAAAACATGAACATATAATGAAATTCTTATGACAAATCTACATTTAACATTAAACTGGTATCCAGATAATTTATTAACATACAAAGTAGGAAAAAACATTTTGATTAAAACCTAGATGCTGTGACTATTCATAGTCGTGTGCATTTAATCCTTATTCATTAAGCACAGCTGGAGGTGGAAATGAGAAAGAAAGTGTATTTCATTAAGGTACAGATGAATTGTATTCAACAATTTATTTTTTCTGGTTATCTGACATTTATCGCCCTCCATATGATTAAAAAATGCACACAGACCCTTAACTACTTTGATAGAAATTACATGGGTGAGTTCCATTTGAGCTATATTATGTGAAAAAATCCAGCGCAGAATTATGTGTATGTTTAAGATAATGATAGAGAAAACACCTATCCAGAGTTAATCTCACAAACTCACTTGAAAATTCTGCACTTCATTTTGTTTATGATTATAACTGTGATATGTAAGTTTTCTTCAAATTAGCACCTTGCCCAGGATTTAGCCACAGATTTAGTTGTTAATCTTTCAAGGATCTCATCCCTGCTGAGCAAAAGCAGTCCTTCTACCAACCACTCCATGAAACATACAAATAACTGTGCTCTCCTCCAGCTTGTCAGTCCAGCTGTGTTTATCTGCACATTCATTATTAAGGGACATAGTATTTATCGCCGTATACCTTGGTTGCTGCTACCTCTCATCACTTTATATTTTCAATCAAATACAGCAAAGAAGGAAAATGCTATTTATAGTGGAGTAGCCATTAGGAGTGTAGATCTCAACATTATTTTATTTCCATCTTGGAAAGTCAGGGTGGGTATGATATTGGAAGTACTGATATCATACCAGGAAAAATTGTGTCAGGAAAAATTTGCCCTTTTAGTTACTATTAGAATATAAGAATATCCTTGCTGGATCAGACTAGCGGTCCATCTAGTTCAGCATCTTGCCCACACAGTTGCCATCTGGACAAACAACAGGGTATACAGGCCAAGGCCTTCCCTTGATGTTGCCTCCTGGTTACCTATTTACTGCATCCAATGTAGATGTTCTCTTTAGTCCCCATGGCTGGTAGCTGCAGACTGACCCATCCTCCATGTATCTCTGTAAACCCCTTCAAAGTCATCTATACATGCCACTGCCCTGACCAGGCAAGCCTAATCTTGTCAGATCTTGGAAGCTAAACAGGACCAATTATGGTTAGTACTTGAATGAGAGACTTTCCTTGAAATACCCAAGTGAGAGGCTGTGGCAGGCTTATTCAGCCACCTCCCTGAATATCCTGCAGGCCCCAAGTAGGGGTCAGTCACCAGTATTGGCATTATTTTCAGGTGCACACACACACACACACACATGAATACAAAAAAAAAAGCCCCAAATAGCCATCTAGACCTGTCACCATCATGTCCACTGGCAGCAAATTTTGCATTTTAATCACTCACTGTGTATTTTCTTTTGTCCATCTTGAATGTCCTACCCATTCATCTCATTGGATGCCCTTGAGTTCTAGTATTTTGGGAGAGGGAGAAAAAATTCTCTTTGTCCACTCTCTTCACTCCATGCATGATTTTATAAATCTCTGTCATGTCCCATTCCTTAGCCATCTAGTTTCTAAACTGAAAAATACCTGATTATTGGGAAAAAATAAATTACAAAATGAAACTAAAGCATACAGTAAAAGAGGGCAGGGAGAGGAAGCGTGCCACATTTGATCCACAGTACACTTGCTCTTTAAACCTCAGAGCCAGGTCTGCTGCTTATTTAAAACAGTGGCCCTTTAATGTTTAAAGCAGGGGTGTCAAACATGCAGTCTGAGGGCCAGATCAGGCCCCCAGAGGACTCATCAGGCCCACAAGGAACTCACTGACATCTGCTTCCTTCTCTCTCTCTTGCTTTCTTCTGCATCATAGCTTGTTTTGCCAGGCTTGCTCAATCACTCAAGAGTTCTAGAGCTGAGCTTCTATTTTCTCTATTGACTGACCAGCATGTGAAGCATCATGTACAAAAGCTCACAATGCCCAGCCATTTCACGTTTTTCCCTCAGTCTTAGGCTCAAAGCATTGACCATGATATTTTTGAAATGAATGTCAATAAATAAAAATTAGGTTTGCAACTTACACCCCTCCGAACAGCATATTCAAGATTGCTACAGCACAGACATTGTCTCCAGATTTTAATGCAATAATTCCGAGCAAGAGATGTCAGAGACTGTTAAATAAACAAAATATTACAAGAGTGTTAATCTTTTATGCATATTTTAAGTTTTTTTAAAAAACAAATCTTCAATTGTGTTTGTGTCCTTTATAAAGTTTATATCTCCGTTACCTGACATTACTTTGTGACACACAAGGTCACATTTCTGTCAGATCCAGCCCTCAAAACAAATGAGTTTGACACCCTTGGTTTAAAGGAACTGTGCATTCTCTTCTCAAATGGGTATTCTGAAACCCATAAAATATTGAGTCAGGCATTGGCAAATAGAAATGAAGGGTACTTCTCATCTCTGTTGATTTTCTCCTGAAAATTCTCCTGTCCAAGGCTATTTTTCCAAATCAGATTCCCAAATCACCTGAAGTATGCTATCTGAGGGAGAAATGGGGAGCATCTACAGAGCAGCAGCAGACATGTGATGAGGTAAATCATCCCATTCATTCCCACATTTGTGTTATTGTGGTAAGTGTGGGTTACAGAACACATGCTTACAGAGAAAAGAAGAAATCCTGGCCACAATTAATTCTGTTCCAGCTATTGATTTTCTCCTAAAAATGCACACGAGCCCTAATATCACATTGGTGTTTCAAGATTGGTGACCTCATGTTTTCCTTATTTTGTGTCATTCTATTCTCTTGTCTTTTGGAATATAACCTGAGTTAGTGCTTGTTGCTATGGCTGTGCAGTTCTTAGCAGGATGTAAGTACTTAACAAATAATATTTATAACACCAGTGATGAAGCAGAGTTGCAATTCAAGCCCTGCTCCTTGTTCCAGTGTGTAGAAAACAATAAGAGGGAGTGAACAGCTCAACCCAGCTTCCTTCCCCTACTCTGGAATGCGCTTCTTCATGTGGACACACCTCTCTTTGTTTAAACAACTGTTGCTCACATATCCAGTTTTTCTGTTCCCATGGCTTGCCCTAGAATGCATGAAATGTAAAACAGCGAAGAGGTAAAAATCATTACCTGAGACAAATGGCACCTGAATCTAAGCCCTAATTTGGGAGAACTTTAGAACTACTGGGCAGAAAAAACCTGGACAGTATTTTAGTATTAGGCTGGCAGAGATGAAAAATGTTTGGAGACAAACTTAGTTTTGACAAAAATCATAGAGGTCTCTCAGACTGTTAGAAAAAAAATATGCATTGCCATCATTAGTATCAGGGCCATAAGGGAAAGAGGGAGAGTGGATTCAATTCCTGCTCAGTTCCACTCATTGAAACTGGGCCTATTATACTGTTGCCGGCTTTTAACAGAAGTTTTCAAAATATACATTTTTTCACTTTAAAATACCAATAACCTCATGTATATCCCAATTCTCACAAGCAAACGTGAGTGAAAGTTAAAGGAATAAATCCCTTATTCTCCCTTCACACAGTCCTGATCAAAATCAGTGCTACACATGCACGAAATCTTCTTTTAATAGAAGGGTAGAGATAAGGATGCCAGTCCCCAAGTGGGAGTGGGGGATTTTCCAATTTCACAGGCTCTTGCCTGCCACTGGCCAGCTAGCCAGGGGGGGAAGTCCTTCCCCCAAGCCCCACCCCAACATAAAAGGGCTATTTAAATCTCGCAGGAAGGGAAGGAGAGGGGGCTGGGCACTTGAACTCCAAGTGGCAAATTCACAGGACTGGATCTACGTTTTTTGAGGGGGGCAAAATTAAAAAATGGCATCCCTTTATGGGCCATTTTATCTTATGGTTCCATAGAATACAATGGACTCCATACCAAATTTGGCATCCCACCCTCCATTGGTGCCCGAGGCAAGCACCCCCCTCTGCCCCCCCCCCCCGATCCGGCCCTGCAAATTTGCCACTTGTGAGACCACACAAGGGGAACTGCACTGCTGTATTTTTACTTATTTATTTTAGGGAATGTGATTCTGGCTCCACCCCCAAAGTCCCCAGATATTTTCTGCGTTAGACTTTGTAACCCTAACAATAATACAAACAGTAAAATACACTAAAGCTACATCAAAAGAACCAATCCAACAGACACCTTAATTACAGTTTAAAATGTTTCCTTTTATTTGATCTCAGACTTTCTCCTTCCCCTACCATGTCATTCTGAGCCAAGTTGGAATCAACTTTATGTTTAAGTTGTGACTGCTTTATGGCTGTGGATTGGGGGATGCAGATCCAACTCTTTAACAAGTATCATATCTAGTTTGGCCTTGAAGGATTATTTAGGATTGCACTGAGACACATACCAGACATAAACATGAGGCAAAATATTCAGATTTCCAAATAAGGGCCTAGTGCTTGTCAGTAATCCCAGTTCCTTTGCACTCATTAGCTAAATAACTGGAAGATAGGAGCAAGTTTCATTCTTATTGAGTAATTGTGGAGAATACTTACTATACACTTTCCCTTACATTTCCAAATGTTTTAAAAGCCTAGATCTTAAATTAAAAAACAACAACATAAAAATGAAACTTAAAAAATAAAATTAAAAACCAAAATGTTCAGGAAAGGGTGTCTGGATTATTTCTGAGAGGTCCAGTTCCCAATGAGAGTTTCTGTGACTACAGATCCCACCACCACTTAAATTGATAGGGCAGGGATGCTGCATGCGGCTCTTTCACACATATTGTGTGGCTCCCAGAAGTCAAGGAGGAACTTAATGCAGGCTTATTCTCAAGTAAGCATATAGCATGCTTAGCATCAGGACTCCAGTCAGCCTCTGAGCACTGACCCATAGGTAGGCAACTATTTCCACCATGTGTGAAGAAGGGAAGAAGGAGGAAATAGACCAGCTTGCAAGCTATTCTCCTCCACCACAGAGGTTGCTGGAGACCTAGAGCAGGGAAAGAGAGCAAAGAACCAAGGGACGCACTGGAAGGAAAGCCAGAATTAAAGAGGGCAGAATTAAAGAATTAAAGAGTACAAGGTCCCCCCTTAGTTTTATAGATCTTGTAGGAGCAATAACCTTGGTGTCAAGGCATATTGATACAAATGGAGGTCAGTGCTTTATATCAGGTGGCCAACGGTAGGTCTCCAGATGTTTTTTTGCCTACAACTCTCAATTTTATAATTTTTATTGATTTTTAATTACAAAGAGGAAAAGCAAGAGCAAAGATACATAAAAGGGGGAAAGGGCATTTACAGAGTGGGAAGAACAGAAACAGGGAAAAGTACAAATATATCAATTTTAATTCTACCTCCAAATAAAATACCCAGATCATTCTACCTGCAAGTATGAAGTTCTCCATATATTTTACCATCCTTGTCTTTCATTATAGAAAATTTTTACTAAACTAATACTAGCAATATAAATCTAAACAATTCTTCTTAAACACAAATAAGTATATAAAAAAATTCAAAGCCATCTCAACACAAAGCTGTCTGATTTTGCTTAACCATGTTAAAAGCACAGACTAATGTGTTGGTTTAACAATATCTTTATTAAAATAAGCACATAAAAATAATATCTTTATCCTTAACAAATTAAAAAGATACAACATAATAATTTGTCTATCTCAGTATAAACAGTTTCTCCAAAGGAGCATATTAAAAACAAATCTACCAGATTACAAAATAATTGTGCTATCTGCCTTTTTAACAATTAATCCAACTCTTATATCAATATGAGCAATTTCACCAAATAAACATACTAAGAATAAATCTGCTATGTAAAAATAAATGTGTTGTCTGCACTCATTAATATTGATCCAAATTAGCTGTATATTTAACTAAAATTTTAACAACATCCTTCCTTCCTTAGGATCTCCCTTGGTCTTTTAAAATCACATATCAATTCATTATTAATAATTCCATATTTGTTTACCCACAAGAAAAACCACAACTCCGGAATCCTTCTTCCCAAAATTTAAAAACTTTTGGATTCGTTTAGTTTCTATATCCATATTATGCCAGAGAAAACCAATTTAGTGTAACCCAAACACCACACATGCCTTTTAAAATCGCATGTCAGTTCTTATTGAGAGTTCCATATCCATCTATCCACAAAGAGGGAAAAAGTTCAAGAGTCCTTCTTCCTGAAAGATTTCCACATCTTAATTTGCTGGCCAGAATGCACCTTTTCTCTTCTCAATGTGGCCTGCCCTCTCAATAATGGGAAGAAGAATTCTGCACCATTTCTCTCAGCATGACTTCATTAAATCTTGATTTCTGGTCTTGTTTTATAACGGTGCCATAAGGATCCATTTTGATTTTCTTTAGTTTATATCGGAACAGATCACTTTCCCATTCTAATCCCGCAGACGTCACCAGAATCTCTTTAGCACTCAGCTCATGTAGATTTGAAAGTTTGCTAGCTTTCAGCATAAAAGCTCCCATTTGCTTCCTAATCAGCTGCATTAATGAGCCAAGAACCTGTTTCAGAGAAGTAATATTCCATAATATATCTTTTTTATAAGACATTTCGCTTGGCAGTGCCATTTTTCTCTGTCAGCAAACTCAGTCTCTTAATCCAAGTTGAAAAGTAGCTTAAAGATCCTGTTAAATCGTCATTCCAAATCAGTTCCAGCTGAGATTTCAAATGTTATCATTTCAATTGCAGTCAGACGACAGGGACAGATCTCTCTAGAATATATCTCATTTATGTTCAGATCATATTGCAGCTAAATAATAATCTCTTTAACATATGTCCAATTATAATCCAGGTCGATTTAAGTATTTGTATTCAATCCAATTACCAATATTTAAGATTGCTGTTTGACTTTTCGAGGCCTCATTCGCAGAAGTAGGCGTATAATCAGCCTCTATCCCTTCCTTTGAGCTAGCCGCTCGTTGTTGTGTAAAATGACCCATTAGCCAGTGGTATTGAAAGCTCACTTACTTGCCAAGTAGAATTGCCACGCTAGAAGTAGAAAGGCGATACATCAAAAACTTATTGAAAGGAGCAAAAGAAAGCAGTTGGGCGTTCATCTTTTTCTGCTGTGCCAGCTATCATGGCAGCAGAGCCTCGGGACATGCAAGAAGCACAGGAGCAGCTGCCGCTGTACCCCTAGCTTCCTGCAAAAGTCCCATGCCAAAGAAAAACCCCTCCAGGGTCTTCCTATATCTTTTTTATAAGACATTTCGCTTGGCAGTGCCATTTTTGAATCAGGGTAAATGGCCTGATTCAAAAGTGTGGCAGGAGGACAATCTGCGGACACTCCTGAAGTCAAGATGATGTAACCCGGAATCTTTTGCCTACAATTCCCATCAGCTCCAGCCAGCATGGCCAATGGCTGGGGCTGATGGGAGTTGTAGGGGGAAAAAAGTCTGGAGCGCTACCATTGGCCACCCCTGCTTTATATGGTACATATGTGTTTCCTTCTCCCACTGGTGCCAAAAAATAATTCCCTGGCCTTTCCTTGTGCTGGTCATATGGGAATTGTTATTTGCAGCTTTTGTTTTTTTAAAAGTCTCCTTCTAGCATGGTTGTGTTGTAAAGTGCATACATATGTATTTTATCTTTCTGTACAAAGAAAGTATTAAGAGTTTTAATAAAGACGTGTGTTTAATATTTGTTCATGTCTTACGGTTCTCAGACATCTGCCATTTATTCTAACATTAAGCAAGTTTGGCCACCCCTGTGACAGGGTTACTTTCACGTGTTCATTGTTTATTTACTTATTTGTTACATTAGACTTGTTGACTGCCCTTCCCTGCAAGCAGTGCTCAGGACAGCTTACATCAAGGAGAATCTATAGACATAAAACTGGTTTCATGTTGGCTAATCCCAGTTCCCTCATTGGTTGGGACTGGGTGGGGCTGCACTTCATCAACCTTTGGCCTGTCATACTATCAGTCAAGCATACTTGTGTGCCAATGGTTCAATCTGCTCCTCTCTCCCACCCAAGTGGCTGTTGCTAGCAGCAAAGCTGATTCTCTTAGTGAAATGCAGCCAACCTTCATTCTGGCAGTTATTGGCTCTCCCTACTCTCCCAGTGGCTAAGCCTCCTGTCTTACTGCTTCACAGCAGAGAAAGAAACCCTAATCTAGAATGGCTGAGGGAGGGAGAAGGAGGGAGACAAGCCAGAGAAAGGCTTTCTTTGATTGGCTGAGAATTTTTCTGGAAAGGATGGCGGGGGGAATGGTGCCCTGTGCCAACAGACCAAATACAAAGAGAGAGAGAGAGAGAGATTGAAGTTCTGTGCTTAAGGCAAACAGCATTGCCAGAGAGAGACTGTTTCTCTGAAAGGTCTCACTATAGGCCTCTGAGGCAGAACTCATTGAGGCCAGTTCCAGGTTCTGTGGTGGAGTCTACGGAGGGCAAAGGAGTCAGGGCTTCAGAGTTGGGCCTGCCAGACCCAGGTTCTGGCTGTGGGAGCTGACTGGGTGTTTTTGGACCAGTCACAAACTTCCAGCCTAACCTCCCTCAAGGAGTTGTGAGAGGAGAATGATGTAAACTGCCTTGCGCCCTCCCCCCATTTTAGAGAAAGACTGTCCTATCTCTATGTAGAGGCTGCAAGGAGGGGGGAGATTATGGAAAGTTGAAGTCAGAAGGACAGATAAGAGGGAGAAGATAGTTTCCAACTCAAGGTTAGGAAATTCCTGGAGATTTAAGAGGTGGGGCCTGGAGAGGACAGGGTTTGGGGAAGGGTGGAACTTCAGACAGGTACGATGTCATTTTTCCCTGTGGAATCACTGTTGCCAATCTCCAGGTGATGTTCAAATCAGAAGAGAATCAGGGCAGAGAGTGACAGGAAAGAACCCACAGATTCCGTGACAACCAGCCTCAAAAGAAACAAATTCTTAGAAAGAATAGAAAATATTAATACTTATAACACTCTCATATACAAAAGTTATTCTACCCTGGTGTACAGAACACCCATATTAAGTGTAACAGAAGGACATAACTGAAATCATTCACAGTCTTTATGTATATCCAATAGCCTTCAGCTTCAATGGATTCCTCGGTCCAACTCCTGAGGAAACCACGTAGTAGTTCAAGTTCAAGTTCTGATAAGTCCCATATGTCTTGTACACAGCAGTCTTGAAACACAGTGAAGAGGTACGTAGTACTTTCAATTCCCTCATTTCCCTAGAAGCTTTGACCAGCTTTTCATAAGAGCATGGCAAGATTCCAACATTTTTGCACACAATCAAGTTACAGTCTTCAAGATCTTCAAGACAAGTCTGTTACAATTAATATGGGTGTTCTGTACATCAGGGTATGTTAATTAAATAAGTTTTGTATATGAGAGTGTTTATAAGTATTAATAATATTTTCCATTCTTTCTAAGGATTTGTTTCTTTTGAGGCTGGTTGTCACAGAACCTGTGGGTTCTTTCCTGTCAATCTCCAGGTGATGGCTGGAGATCACCCAGAATTACAGCTGCTGTCCAGTTGGCAGAGATCAGCACCCCTTGAGGGGGGGGGGAGTGAATGCCTTCAGTTGGGTGGGTGGGAAGGAAGACAGCAAGGGTGTGTCATGGGTGGATGGGGTAGTGGCATGACAGGGTTGCAGTATAGTTAAGAGGAAGAAGTGGTTTGGGTGGATGGTATTAGGATGGGGGAAGACACCGAGGGTGGGGGGGGGGAATTGAATGCCTTCAGTTGAGTGGGCAATGGGAAGACAGCAAGAGTGGGGGAGGGGTGTCAATTTTTGCAAACCCAGCAGAACCATTGTAATTTGCCAATTAGATCCAGGGCCACTCTGGCAGTGCAAATCCAGCTTCTGCTACTCCAATGGGCTGCCGTTCCACTTGGGAGGGCTGTCCTTCCAGTCCCAAATAACTTATTCCAGGGGTGGCCAACAGTAGCTCTCCACATGTTTTTTGCCTTCAACTCCCATCAGCCCCAGCCAATGGCCATGCTGGCTGGAGTTGATGGGAATGGTAGGAGTTGTAGGCAAAAAAACATCTGGAGAGCTACCGTTGGCCACCCCTGACTTATTTTATTTCTAGGGTAATCTTTCCACTCTGGAACCTGTTATTCCAGCCCAGGACCAGTTTGTCTGGATCCAGAGACATTAATTTACAGTTGACTTTGTATTTTTATTGCAACTATTTTGTGCTGTGATGTATTTAAATTGAGCCCATGCAAGTCAGTTGACACTCCCGGCTCGCATTATCTCAGGCCTCCTCCATTGTTTCCAATGGGCAATCCTATCATTGCTTTTAATACATCCTCTCAGCAGAACCCAGTGTTATTTTGGCAATGCCACCATAACAGGACTGATGTGAAGCACAGAATCACACTCCAAGCTGGAGGGCGGAAATGGGTGGGTTGCAAGCCCAGCAGGTCCAGTGTTGACTGGGTGATTTCAGACCAGTCACACACTTCCAGGCTAATCTACCTCACAGGGTTGTTGTGCAACTCAAAGGGGGGAGAGGAGAATGATGTAAGCTGCCTTGGTTTCCCCCCCACACTGAAAAACTGTCCTTTGCCTATATAGAGGCTGCAGGGAGGGGGGAGGTAATGGAAACCTGAAGTCAGAAGGAAAGAAATAAGGTTGCCAACTCCCAGCTAGGAAATTCCTGGAGATTTAAGGGGTGGGACTTGGAGAGGGTGGGGTTTGAGGAAGGGTGGGACCTCAGACAGGTACAATGCCATTTCCCTCTGGGGAATCACTGTTGCCAATCTCCAGATGGCAGCTAGAGATCCCTCAGAATTCAACTGCTCTTCAGATGGCAGCAATCAGCATCCCTTAAGATAGAAGGTGTGAATACCTTCAGTTGAGTGGGTGGGAAGACAGCAAGGGGGGGGCACTCGCCCAGAGCCTCTTTCTAGAGCCCATTGTATTTTTCTTCACAATGGGACTTATTCCTAGTACAATAATAAGATGGTTAAAATAACATTAAAATATATAACATCCACAATAAAACAATATATTAACCAAGATGGGAATAAAATATCATACTCAAAAGTTTAATTTGATACTATGTGACTTTTTACAGGTATTCTGATTTTCTACTGTACCTCTGTTTTCATACAAAACCAATGATAATAACAAAAAGTTTGACACTCTTCTGAAATGTGTCATTGTAATGCTCTTTTACTTTAATGTTAGTTATTTTCTTAAAAAGCAGATTTTGGGTTGTTCTAGGATTAGAACGAGGAGCTTTCAACTGTAACATGAAGAAGAGGATCCATTTCTACTTGGAGGGAACTGTTTTTCTAGAAATATTTTCCCCTTTATCCAGCAGTATTTCCCTCTGTATGATGACTTTATATTTGTTTCAAACCAAATCTTTGAGGAATGAACAAAATGGCCTGGAGGTTGGAAGTAGATGGACTGGGGTGGGTGGGGTAAATCAGTGTTCTAAGAACTGGTGAACACGTCTCTCCTTAACAATTGGCTTATCTGATTTGGGCTACTTTTCTCTGAAGTCTTATTTTAGGATGACCTTTACATGTACAATATGATGCATTTTCATTTTATTTGATAGCAAAGATGTTATGATCAAAGGGTAAAATAAATATTGCTTTTCTGAATCTTAGAATAAAAACCTTAGCAAATATATATATATTTTAAAAGCAACATGGTAGCAAGCAGCTCTTTCCAAAGATGTGGTGTCTATTTTCAGAAAATATAAATTCATTTTAAATTCACATATGCGGCAAAACCCAGGTGGAACATAAATAAGGATCAATTTTTATACAGTTCAACACAGTAAAACATTATATAGGACTAACCCTCTCTCAAGCTAAAGCAGAGATACAATTCCACTTTCCGCTGATAGAACATACACCATATTTATGTGTGTGGATATGTATATATTACAATAAATTATGCAGCAAAGCACACTGGTGAACACCACAGGTTTCTGAAGCATTTCCAGCAGAGATGGTAAATCTTGATGTTTCTTTAGAAACAGCATCCACAGTCACTAAAAAAAAATCCTATGGAAATTTTAAAGATGGCTTTATAGGGTTTAAATATTCAAATGTTTACAGCTACAGTATCTGTGCATTTATTTAAAGTGAATTTTCATTATTTGAAAATGACAATTTTCTTGTTCTCTTGTATTCATTGGGATCATATACAGAAAACAGTTTTCTGCTTACCTTTCTGGAAAAGATGACATTTATCATTGTGCCCAAAATACCCTGGAAAACAAAGAAATACTATTAGTTATTACACCCTTGTCCACGGGGATTCAAGCTACTAAACAAAGAGGATCAGCAGCCCCACAAAACCAAAGCAGAACAGTATTTTACTACAGATTATTTCACATCACTTTAGGCAACAAAGATCAGTTCCTGAGGCCAGTATGTCACCAAGTTCCTGAGGCCAGTATGTCACCAATCAGGAAAATGAGGTTACACCGAGAAGTTGCAGCTTCTAAATCCATTGATGTCAATTGGTATAGAAGAGTTTTTGTCTGCTTAGGATGGCAGTGTTAAGATGGTACATTGTGGTCCAATAAACTTTCCCCACCCCTCTTTTGCATCTATGGAGATCAGTATGTTCCCACAGAATGATTTGTGGGAAACAAACCAAACCAAACCATACATCTGATAGTGCTGTATAACTAGGGTGTGCATTCAGCTAAATCTGAGCCCCCAAATGTCCAGAAAATACCAATTTTTTTTATTCTATCAGCCAGATACATATTTGGGGTATTGTTTGTCTACCTGAAACAGTCAAGCCAAGAAATCTAAAAAATATTGGGATTTTGAAGCCACCGGAAAGTCAAACTTAAAAGGAATTAAAAGGGATTGCAGACCCTTTCAGTGCCTTCTCCAAACTGTCCATCAGCAGCTATGCTGCAAATTTGATACTTCTACCTCAAAAAACCAGAACCCAAGATACTCTCAGAACAATTATCCATTATACCTTACAGTCCCCACAGAATATAATGGAACAACAACAACAAAATCTGGTTTTCTGAATATTTCCCATATCTAGTACTGGGATTCAGGAATATTGGAAAATACTGATATACCTGTTCAATATACCACAACCCCCCAAATACCATTGTTTTTTCACACACCCCTATGTACAACTGGAACCTGCCATGTCGCTAAAGCTTTTTGAAGGGTTTCACCATATTGAGAACAAGTACAGTACAGCAATAAGAGCTCAGGAGTACAGCAATAAGAGTACAGCAATAAGAGCTCTTCATCAGAAATGCAGGTTCAAAATACTGTTCTGTTGTGAAAGACAGCCTAAAAGAAGCCTAACTTCTTGTGGGGCCAATACTGGATGCCTGGGAGGATCAGGAAGATTTAAATATAATAAAATACAATATGCAGAACAAATTACCTTTTCAGCATACCTTCAACTGTCTTTCAGTGTGAGATGTAGCTAATATGAATCCTGTTGCTTATACTATTGTCCGTTCCCTCTTGGTATTCCATACATTTAATTTTTAACCTACTGGGAATTGTTGTTTTGATCTGCAGTTTATAATATAATGTTCTACTGAGAGGCTCTTTACTGAATCCTCACTGAGTGAGAATCTCTGTAGAAATGTCATACTTTTACCACTGAATCATTAAAGGAATCCACACAAATCTCCCCCTTTATCACAGATGACTTCCATAGTCATCTTGTAGAAGACAGTTTATATCCAAATCCTGTCAATGGCTCAACTTGTAGACCAACTCACATTTGGAAATGTGCAAAAATTGGAATGCAATGGATAACTGTGTGTAGTAATCTGAATGTTCCCTAAACTTAAAATGAATTGTGTGACTGTTAAAATGAATGGTGAATGTGTATGTGTATATGTGTGTGTAAGGACCATGAGACTATGGATATTGAATTGTCATGCTTTATGTTTACATCAATCTTGAGAAATATGTCAAGTTAAATAGTGTCTTGTCCATGATTGCCCATTGAGTTTCATGCCTGCCAGGAAACTAAACTTGGATTTTCATCATACCCCTGCCCAGAACTCTAGCCCTTATACCAAACAGGCCTCTTAAGTAAAAAGAATTTAAACTTCTATTTAAGAACAAACCTAAGATTCTTGTATTTTAGCTAACAGCAAGGGTGTTACTTGCGTGGGATTTTCATTTATAAACATTATATCATCTGCAAATGCTCTATATTTATACGTAAATCCTTTTATTTTTAATCCTTCTATTTCTTTGTCTTCTTGAATTTGCATCAGCAAAATTTCAAGTGTCATTATAAACAACAGTGGAGAGAGCGGACACCCTTGTCTTTTACCTTTACTAATTATCATATCTTCTGTAAGGTCTGCATTTATACATAGCTTTGCACGTTGTTCAGTATATATTGCTTTTATCATCCTTATAAAGTCTTCTCCCAACTCCATTTTCTCCATAACAGCAAACATAAAGTCCCAATTTAGATTATCAAATGCTTTCTCTGCATCCGCAAACAATAATGCTACTTCCTTTTCTGGATGTCTTTCATAATATTCTACAATATTTACAACAGTCCTAACTGGAGAACTGGCGGGATTTTATATAAATAAAGAAAAATCAAAAATTTTATGTAAAAATATGCAAGTAAGTAAACAAAAAGAGTTACAAAAGCTAACGGGTTGTGAAGTTACCTCGAAGGTGAAATATTTGGGTGTGGAGATAACAATGAAGAATATTGATTTGTTTAAAAATAATTATGAGAAGCTATGGCGTAAAATGGATGAAGACATGATAAAATGGAATAAACTTAATTTGTCATTGCTGGGAAGAATAGCTGCAATTAAAATGAATATTTTACCAAGAATAATGTGTTTATTTCAAACTATTCCGATTGTGAAGAACAGCAAATAGTTTAACAGATGGCAGAGGAAGATCTCAGAATTTGTGTGGGCTGGGAAGAAACCAAGGATTAAAATGAAAATTTTAACAGATGCGAGAGAGAAGGATTCCAATTACCAGATTTAAAACTATATCATGAAGCAGCCTGCTTAGTGTGGATAAAAGAATGGGTGATGCTATTAAACAGAAAACTTTTGGTGTTGGAAGGTCATGGAAATAAATTCGGCTGGCACGCTTATATGTACTATGGGAAAAAAAGATGGATGGTTTTTTCTCTCACCATTATATAAGAAATAATTTGTTGAATACGTGGATGAAATATAAGAAATATGGTGATGAGAGAAAACCGTTATGGATAGTTCCAGCAGAAGTGATAAAAATAACAGCTGAAGAAAAGTGGTTGTTATATAATCAGCTATTAAAAATACAAGGTGGCAAGACAGAGCTGAAAACTGTGAAAGAGTTGAATAACAAATATGACTGGTTTCAAAAGCAACAAATAAAGAGCTTGGTAGAAAAAGATCAAAACTGAAGGAATAAGAAAAGAACAAACAGAAATGGAAATAGTTCTGTTTGGAGACAATGAAAAATTAATTTCAAAACTATATAAATTGCTTTTGAAATGGTCTACAGAAGATGAAGTAGTGAAATCTCAAATGATTAAGTGGGCAATTAATGTAAATAAAGAAATACAGATGGAAACTTGGGAATATCTTTGGATGAATTCTATAAAGCTTTCAACATGTCATAGTATTAAAGAGAACTGTTTTAAAATGATATATAGATGGTATAACTCCTAAAAAGTTGGCAAAGATGAACAATAGGATGCCAGATAGATGTTGGAAGTGCAAAAAACATGAAGGTTCTTTTTACCATATGTGGTGGACTTGTGAAAGAGCAAAAAAGTATTGGCAGATGATTCAACAAGAAATATCTAGGATCTTGGGATATGAAATCAAGAAAGTTGCAGAAACTTTTCTGTTGGGATTATATATGGAAAAAATTCCAAAAGAAGATAGAACTATAATTTGGTACTTGCTTTCAGCTGCTAGGACATTATATGCGCAGTTGTGGAAGCAAGAGAGAATACCAGAGAAATGGGACTGGATTTTAAAAGTTATAACATGGAGTGAAATGGACAAATTGACAAGAATTTTAAGAGACTATGATCTAGAAACTTTTAAGTTGGAGTGGAAGAAGTTTAGAAGTTATATAGAAAAAGAGTGGAAAATAAAAGGATATTGGACAATTTGTGATAATGATTAAGTCTTAAATGAAAGAAAAACAGAATTTTTTGTTTTATTAGTGGTACCTTTAAATATTAATATTTTAAGTATACAACACCGGCAGGGATCAAGTAACGGGGGGAGGGGGGATTAGAAAAGTAATATATGGGATAGATAAAAGGAAGTAATTAATAATGCGAAGAATTGACTGTTACCATATGTTACTGGAATAAAATTGTTTTAAAACATAAGAACAAACCTAAGACATGGGCAGGGCTGATGCTAGGGTTTCTGGTGCTCTAGGCAAGCTGCCCACTAGCGCTCCTCCCCCCCCCCCCCCCCCCCGGAATTTTTTTTAAAAACAGAGGTAGGAGAAATGAAGAAACTTGAAACTATTTACATTTTTAATGTACAGTTTTTAATTTTACATTTTAATTTTTTTTAATTGTGAAATTAAACAATAACAATTGTGAGAATACTACTTGATCCTTTTAGCTGAAGGTGCCAGGGACAAGACCTTCACATGGCCATTACTACTTGATCCTTTTAGTTGGAGGTGCCAGTGACAAGACCTTGTACACGTGAAAAAGATGCTCTGCTACTGAGCTATGGCTCCCACCCCATGGCTCTGTTAAAGTAGAGTAGAAAGGATGAGTGGCAGCATACAACTTCAACAGGAGCCAATTTTTAGAAACTGTAATTGGCTTTTCTTCAGCTTTTACAATTGGTTAATTTATCCCTGCTGGGCTCCAAGGAACACACTGCCCAGGCACTGTCTGCTTTCGCGTTTCCCGGGTCTGTAACAGACTGGGGAATGAAAAACCAGCCAGGCAGTGTCTGCGCTCCATGGAGCCTGCTTTCCATTGAGGAAGGCAGGCTCCAAGGAGCACACACACCGCACATGGGGATTGGAGGTGCCTGGTGGTGCCCCCTGGGCCAGGTGGCGCCCTAGGCAATCACCTACTTGGCCTACTCCCACACACCGGCCCTGGACATGGGACCTTTTAAACTTTAATTTAGGAAGATGGGGTGGGTGAGGAGATTGGATTTATACCCTGCCCTTCACTATCAGAAGGAATCTCAGAGCGGTTTACAATCTCCTTTTCCTTCCTCTCCCCACAACAGGAACCCTGTGAGGTAGGTGGGGCTGAGAGAGCTCTAACAGAAACTGCTCTTGGAACAGCTCTGCTAGAACTCAAGGTCACATCAGCAGGTTTAAGGGAAGGGGTGAGGAATCAAACCCACTCAATTCAGAAAATCTATAGCTACTCTTCAAAGTCAACAGCTGTGAGACTGTACAGTGGTAGAAAGAGAGATCAGAAGCTGATAAGTAGGAAAGTAATAAACATGTATTTAGGTGTGGTTAAAACACCCAAATTCCAAGGACTCCAAGAAATCCTACACAACTATCATTGTCTAATCACCACCTGTTCTTTGAGTTTGTCCAAACAGCTGTTTCCATCACTGCACTTTGCATTGTACTTCACAACTGGTATACTATCAGTTTACTCAACCCATGGTATTAGCATGCTTAGTCTCACTAAATTCACATCCTTATTTTTATGTGGCATAGTTATGTAGTCACATAGTCCCTGCACTGATAACATTTGAAAGAGTTAGAAAGCTGGGTTACTTCCAGTACTGGGTTGCAGCCACACAGGTTTTTTTCCACCTTGGCCCTGAAACTGCAACAGGATGTTGTTGCTTTAGGGGGAGGAATATTCATATGGCATCATCCTTTAATCATCTATTTTGCTTGGTATTATCTATCTCAAAATATTACTTAATCTAAGTACATTAGCAAACTGTCTGCATGGGAAGGTTCACATTTTCAAAGGTATGTCTGCATCAAAGCCAATTTCCTTCTATCAGCCACTAGCAATTACCATTTTTCCTACCAGGCCAATGGGAAGCATTTTGAGGGCTTTTAAAAATGTAATTGATATAGCCTATTAACATAATGATGGCCAATATTCTACCAGTTTATCTGAATTTCTAGATTCCGCCCCCCTCCCCCCAAAAAAATCTAGCCCTTTTTGTTGTGAAGCCATATGGGGAAAAGGTGCACATTTCTCATATCTCTGCAACAAAAACAAAAGCTTGACATCCAGAGAAACTAACAGATTTTGGCAACTGATCATTTTAATAATATTAAACTACAGTAAAATAGCAACTATCAATTTTAAAGAAAGTGTTTATAAAGCTCTTCAGTTTGCATGGCAGGGGAAGATGGAAGGGTAATGGTGGCTGATAGAAGAAAATGTGCAACCAGGGGTGTCAAACTCATTTGTTATGTGGGTCAGATCTGACATAAATGAGACCTTGCCGGGCTGGTCCTTGCATGTCATAAAATGTAACGTCAGATAGCAAAGATGTAAACTTTATTAAGGGCACAAACAATTAAATATTTTTTTTAAAAAAAAACTTAAAATAAAAATGTTTAAAAGATTAGCACTTTTGCAATATTTTGTTTATCTAATAGTTTCTGATAACCGACACCTTTTGCTCTGAATTATTACATCAAAATCTGGAGACAATGTCTGTACTGTAGCAGTCTTGAGTATGCTGCTCAGGTGTTGTTCAGGTGTATATCTATAACCTACTTCTGACTTATTGCCATTCATTACAGAAATTTCTGTGCTGTAGGACCCAGGGGAAAACTTGAAATGGCTGGGCAGTGTGAGCTTCTATAGACATAAGACCGCTTTCGTGTTGGCAAAACCCAGCATCCTGATTCGTTGGGACTGGATGGGACTGCACTTCATCAACCTTTGGCCTGTCAAACTATTAATCAAGAGTACTTGCAGGCAGTGTTCCCTCTAAGCGGAGTTAGCATGAGCTAGCTCACAGATTTTTAACCTCCAGCTCACACATTTTTGTATTAGCTCAGGGATGACACCAAAGCACAATAATTTATGCAGTAGTTCCAACTTTCACGCCAGTAGATCACAAAGTAGAATTTTTGCTCATAAGACACTGTAGCTTAGAGGGAACATTGCTTGCATGCCATTGGTTGAGTCCACTCCTCTCTCCCGACTGGGTGGCTGTTGCTACCCAGCAAAGCTGATTCTGTCAGTAAAATGCAACCAACCTTAGATCTGGCAGTTATTGGTTTTCTCTATTCTCCCCCATTGGCTGAGCCACCTGTCACACTGATTCACAGAGGAGAGAAAGAAAACCTTCCTTGGATTGGCTGAGGGAGAAAGGAGGTGGAAAACAGCAGAGAAGGTCAGAGACAGACTGTTGGTCTAAAACAGGGGTAGGGAACATTGGTTCTCCAGATGTTTTTTGCCTACAACTCCCATCAGCCCCAGCCATTGGCAATGCTGGCTGGGGCTGATGGAAGTTGTAGGCAAAAAACATCTGGAGAGCCAACGTTCCCTACCCCTGGTCTGTATCACTAAAGGCCTCTGAGGCAGAACTCTGGGCCCAGTGTGCTGAGTAGGACTGCCAGACTGTTGGTCTGAAAGGTATCACTGAAGGCCTCTTAGGCAACACTCATTGGGCCCAGTGCTGACTATGGCTGCCAGTTCCAGGTTGGTGGGAAATCCATGGGGATTCTGTGATGGAATTTGAGGAGGGCATAAGAGTCAGGGCTTCAGAGTAGGCCTGTCAGACACAGGTTCTTGCTGTAGAAGCTGACTGGGGGTTTTTGGACTAGTCACAGACTTTCAGCCTAACCTGCCTCACATGACTGTTCAGATCACATTGGGGAAGAGGAGAATAATGTAAGCTGCTTTGGTCCCCCTCACTGTGGAGAATATAGAGGCTGCAGGGAAAGGGGAGGCGATGGAAACCTAAAGTCAGAGGGGCAAGTAAAGAGAAGGCGATAGGGTTGCCAACTTCAGGTTAGAAAATTCCTGAATATTTAAGGAATGGGGCCTGGAGAGGGTGAGGTTTGAGGAGGGGTAGGATCTCAGATAGGTGCATTGCCATAGACTCCAAACCAACGATTTCCTCCAAACCATCAATCTCCAGGTGAGGGCTGGAGATCACGCAGAATTACAACTAATCTGCAGATGGCAGAGATCACTTCCCCTGGAGAAAATGACTGCTTTGCAGGATGGACAGATAAGCAGGGAGCTTAAGACCAACAATGTTATCAGAGAGAGAGTGTTGTTCTGAAAGGTATCACTAAAGGCCTCTGAGGCAGAACTCCCTGGGTTCTACTATGGTTGTCAGTTCCAGGTTGGTGGGAAATTCCTAGAGATTCTGTGGTGGAGTTTGAGGAGGGCATTGGTCTTCAGAGTGAGATCTGCTGGACCCAGACTCTTGCTATGGAAATTGATTTTGGGCCAGTCACAGACTTCCAGCGTAACCCCCCTCACAGGGTTGTGAGAAGAGAATGATGCAAGCTGCTTTGGTTTCTCCCACATACACACACTGTAGAGAAAGACAGCCTATGTAGAGGCCTCAGGGAGGGAGAAGGTGATGGAAAGCTGAAGTCAGAGGGGCAGATAAAGGAAAGGGGATAGGGTTGCCAACCTCAGGTTAGGAAATTCCTGGATATTTAAGGGGTGGGGCATGCAGAGGGTGGGGTTTAAGGAGGAGTGGGACCTCAGAGAGGTACAATGCCATTTCCTCCTAGGTAACCATTGTTGCCAATCTCCAGGTGAGGGCTGGTGGTCATTCAGAATTACAGATGGCAGAGATCAGCTTTCCTGGAGGTGGAGGAGGGAGTGAATGCCTTCAATTGCGTGGGTGGGAAGACAACGAGGGGGGCACTCACCTGGAGCCTCCTTCTAGAACCCATTGTATTTTTCTTCACAACGGGCCTTACTCCTAGTTTGTACATAAGCTGCTTAATGTGCTTGACAAGAACATCTGAAGGCACAATGACATAGAGTGAGGGCTATGTGTTTATCTAGTAGCTATAGTCTTCCTCAGGAAAAAAAACTCCTATGAGGCAATGCAAGAATAGAGAGACAGCAACCTATAGTGGTCAGTATCAGCCTGGGAAGCCTAAGTTCAAAATCCCCAGTCTCCACCTCACTGGCTTCTTGTTATTCCTCATCTAAACAGTTCACATTGCTTTCCTACTGAGAAAGATTGGATCATGAGGGCATGAATACAGTGAAAAGGAAAAAGGAATTCAGTTGCACCCAGGAAAGCCCAGCTTAATGAGTGGGGGGAAAGGCAAAAAACTCTTACTTACCTTGAACAAAACTGTGTTTGACTTAAAGGTGCTTAAAGGCAGCTGAGGAAAGCAGCTCTCTCTCTTCCCCAAGGGATGGGAAGGGAGAAGCCTCAGCCAATGAAGGAGCTCGGCTCTGTAGCTCTGCTGTGTGATTGAGAGAATGTGGTACAGCTCAAGCTTTGATTGGGCGAGCTCCAGCTGTACCAGGCTAACTCAGTCACACAGCAGAGCTACAGAGCCAAGCTCCTGCATTGACTAAGACTCCTCCTCTCTCCCCCTCCCTTGGGAAAGAGGGAGGGGAAAGAGGGAAAGAGCAAGGAGAGGCTGCTTGGCTTAGCTGCCTTAATCCCACAGAGAAAAACAAAAATGGTGAAGGTAGGAACAGGAGAAGGAAGAAGGAAGCAGACAATGGAGAGCTGCATAGAAGCCCTCTGGGGCTGGATCAGGCCAGCGGGCCAGACCTTTGACACCCTTGAGTACACAAAATTTCTATTTGGATGTTCCAACACCAGTATGAAAGCTCTGCATTCATGGTGGGGATGATCCTGTGTAGACACAGCCCTAATATAGGAATCAGTGATGTAATCCACCATCAGTGAGGTTTCTGTTGTTACTGATGAGGTGGACAATCTAACCATGTTAAAATGACAGCCATACTGTGCTCGTAACATAAGAATTCAACTCCAGCAGATATAACATGGATTTTAAATAAGAACAGGGCTTTTTTTGAAATAGGAACTCCATTACCTATTAGGCTACAGCCCCCGATGTAGTCAATCCTCCAAGAACTTACAGTAGGCCCTGTAAGAAGAGCTCTGTAAGCTCTTGGAGGATTGGCTACATCAGGGATATGTGGCCTAATATGCAAAGGAGTTCCTGCTACAAAAAAGGCCCTGAATAAAATATCTCATTCAGTTTACTGTACTGCTGCACTTTGGACTATAAGACAATTCTTTTGTTAAGTACTGTTTGATAGGTTTTGGGAATGTCTCGGTGAGCTGAAGTCTGTAAATTGGTTATGGTCAGGGCTTTTTTTTTCAGCAGGAACACAGTTCTGGCTGGCTTGGTGTCAGAGGGTGTGGTCTAATATGCAAATAAGTTCCTTCTGGGCTTTTTTTTTTTTACCAAAACCCCCTGGTTATGGAGAATTATCACACAAGTCTGCTTATTATTTTCCATAACTGTTAGTCCAGCCCTACTGTGACATTCTTAGATGCTGCTTCTGGAATGTTACTTAAAAAAAAAATGTAATGCTATGCCAGCCTAAGAATGCTGCTAGTGAACTTACTGAATCTGATAAGGTCATATTTGCTCAACATATTTCCTGAATCAATAAACACATTCAAAAGTCCTTTTTTTAAAATCACTGGTTCCTGAAGAGGGCAGCACGTTCTAGATATTATTGAATCATAATCTAAGGCATGACAGCCCAGCTTTACTGTACTGTAAGGAAAGAAGGAGAGTGCAAAGGGGTGGGGTGAAGAAAAGAGAGGGATATTTTGTGTAGCACTTTCCCTGGAGCAATAAACCAGCTCAAGCTCTTGGCAGTTACAGGCCAAGGTCAAAACGGCATCCAATTATTAAAGGGAACATTCAGATAAAGCACCTGAAGCAATGTATTTAGCAAAAAGGAGAAACCAAAACATCAACAAAAAGTTCTTTCACAAGAAACAGGTTATATCTTTAATAGCGATGACAACTTTTTTCTCTCTCTCTTATTGGCAGTGCATTGACTGTCAAAAACTTCTAAAAAGGGGTTAGATTTAATTATCTCACTCCTTGCACATTTCATCTCGATTGCTATGGCAACATTCAGTTGCCTCAGCAGCAATGCGCACTTTAATCAGATATTTCCTCACTCATTTCTCTGTGCACTACAGCAATGCAATGAAATTTACAGCCAAGCCCCGCAATGTCTCGCAGCACCTCTGAGGGACTGATGGTTCTCCTCCATTCTCTCCTGCCTTCCTGAACCTGATGCACAGACAGAGCCACCAATACAAATATTGACATAGAGATGTGCATTCAGATCTAACCAAGCCAAAAATCTACTAAAAAAACCACCTTACTACCATTACCATTTTTTTGGAGTAGATTTCTGCATCCCAAATGTATCTGGGTTTTCTCAGCCCCCTCCCCCCAAAAAAAATCCCTCCCCAAAAAAACCCTGGATAAATTTTGGAATTACTAGGTAAATTCAAAAACAGTGGATAGGTGGGAGCAGATTGCTTCCACCTCTCAGTTGTTTGTCATGCTTCTACTGCAGTCCCTTTAAAGTTCAAATGAACTGCAGAAGACAGCCTGAGGATCAATTGTGCTAGTGAGGAGCAGACTGTTCCCTCCAACTTGGCTTGGGGCTGTAGGAAAAGCCAGCCACAGGATCTGCGGTGCTGCCAGGCTTTGCACTGGCTTCTCCTGCAGCCTGGTTTAAACCAGACTGCAAGAGAAGTAAGCCTAGCCAGGATCTCCTGTGCTGTAGAGCAATATGCTCCACCACAAACAGCAGCTCCTGGGCCTGGTTTTTCCTACTGCCTGGTTTAAACCCAGCCAGGATTGGCTGTGCTACCAGGAGCAATGTGCTCTGTGTGGCACAGCAGCTCCTGGAGTACGCTTCTCTTGCAGTCCAGTTTAAACTGGACTGCAGGAGAAGCAAACCCAACCAGGGTCAGATGTGCCCATGGGGAGCAGATTGTTCCCCACTGACTCAGCTTTATGCTGGCTTCTCCTGCAGCCCAGTATAAACCAAGCTGCAAAAGAAGCCAAGCTGCAAGAGAAGCCAGGATCGGGCTGGGTTTTTCTTTCAATTGGTAATTCTTTTAATTGTTTTTTTTCTTCTTGGGTCTATTGGATCTGGAAAAAATGGAATTTCCAAAAAATCCCAGATTTAAATACTTTACTGGTATTGGGATCTAGGCTTTTTCAGAAATCCTGATTTGGGGGTGGAATCCAATAGACCCAAACTGAAACATACTGATTAAAAATATTGCACACCCCTAGTTTGGCACCCAGGTGACACATAGACCACAGGAGATGATAAATATTTATAATAATATAATAATAATAATAAATTTTATTTGTATCCTGCCCTCCCCACCTCGGCAGGCTCAGGGCGGCTAACAACATTTCATAAAAACATACAATAAAAGATAAAACCTTTACATTTAACAATATAAAAACATTAAATTTAACAACATTAAAAACCAGTCAATACAGTTAAATAACTTGGTCTGACAGTGCTGATGGTGTTTGACACTAGTTCTGCCAGTTTATACACAGCGGTATAGGTCTTTAGGGCCGCATTGGCGGATCCTTAATTAACAGCTTTCTTTAGCAGTCCGAGTACGCAATTTTAAAGAGGGTGGTCTTGCAGGCCCTGCGGAACTGATCGAGGTTCCGCAGGGCCCGCACCTCCTCAGGAAGTTGGTTCCATAGGGCAGGGGCCACGATTGAAAAAGCCCGTGCTCTAGTGTTCTGATGTTTGATCTCTTTCGGCCCAGGGATAGTCATTAGATTTTTCCCGGCTGACCTCAGTGCTCTCTGGGGTTCATATGGGGAAAGACGGTCCCTCAGGTAGGCGGGTCCTCGGCCATATAAGGCTTTAAAGGTAGTGACCAACACTTTGTACTGGACCCGGTGTATAATCGGCAGCCAGTGCAGTTCCCGTAGCCCTGGCCGTATATGTTCCCATTTCGGGAGTCCCAACAACAGCCTGGCCGCTGCGTTCTGCACTAGCTGCAGCTTCCAGGTCCGGCACATAGGTAGCCCCAAGTAGAGGGCATTACAGTAGTCCAATCTTGAGGTGACCGTTGTGTGGATCACTGTTGCGAGGTCCCGGCGCTCAAGGAAAGGGGCCAACTGCCTTGCCCGCCTCAGATGGAAGAATGCTGACTTGGCAGTGGCTGCTATCTGGGCCTCCATCAATAATGAAGGCTCCAGTAAAACACCCAGGCTCTTTACCTGGCACACTGCTTTCAATGGCGCACCATCGAAGGCCGGGAGAGCTATTTCCCCTCCCAGAGCGCCGCGACCCACACAAAGGACCTCTGTCTTCGCTGGATTCAGCTTCAGCCCACTCAGCCTAAGCCACGTCGCAACAGCCTGTAAAGCCTGGTCGAGATTCCCTGGGGCGGAGTCGGGCCGGCCGTCCATTAGTAGATAGAGCTGGGTGTCATCTGCATATTGATGGCAACCCAGCCCAAACCGCCGGGCAATCTGGGCAAGGGGGCGCATATAGATGTTGAACAACATCGGGGAGAGAACTGCTCCCTGAGGCACCCCACAATCCAGTGTGCGCCTCTGGGACCGCTCACCCCCAATAGCCACCCTCTGTCCCCGACCCAGGAGAAAGGAGGAAAGCCATTGCAAGGCCAGCCCCTCAACCCCAATGTTGGTGAGGCGGCGCGTCAGTAGCTGATGGTTGACTGTATCAAATGCAGCTGACAGGTCTAACAGCATCAGCACCACAACGCCGCCTCAATCCAGTTGCCGCTGGAGGTCATCCACTAAGGCGATCAACACCGTCTCCGTCCCGTGGCCCGGCCGGAAGCCAGACTGGCATGTGTCTAGGACAGAAGCGTCATCCAGAAACCTCTGTAGCTGCAACGCCACAGCCCTCTCAATAATTTTACCTAAAAACGGTAAATTGGACACCGGACGATAGTTCGCCAATTCGGCCGGGTCAGCTGTAGCTTTTTTCAGGAGAGGGCGGACCAAGGCCTCTTTCAGAGGTGTTGGAAAATGCCCCTCTAGGAGGGATCTGTTTATGATGTCCCGTAAAGGACATCTAAGCTCCCTCTGGCAAGATTTAATCAGCCAAGAGGGGCAAGGGTCCAGGTCACATGTTGTCGGGCGAGCAGCGGAGAGGATTCTGTTGACTTCTTCCAGGCTGAGTGGGTCGAAGTGGTCCAGCACTAAGCCCGAAGACAGGCACGGAGCCTCAATTTCACTCACTGTATCCAATGTGGTAGGCAGGTCTTGGCGGAGCAACGAGATTTTATCTGCAAAATATCTCGCAAATGCCTCACAGCCTATTTCTAATTCTCTAACATTTGGTTTGCCTTGTGGCAGTATTATAAGGTCCCCAATTATTCTAAATAATTGTGCTGGGCACGAGTTTGCAGATGCAATCTTGGTTGCAAAGTAATCTTTCTTTGCAGCCTTGACTGCCATCTCGTAAGACTTCATAAACGTTCTATAGGACGTTCTCGTCGCTTCATCCCGAGTATGCCTCCACTGCCTCTCTAGTCGTCTGAGCCCTTGTTTCAGCTGGCGCAACTCCAAGGTGTACCATGGGGCCAGCTTCATACAAGGGCGCAGAGGATGCCGGGGTGCAATTTCGTTGATAGCCCTGGACAGCTGGCCTTGCCAGATTTCCACCAGGTCATCGAGGGAATTGCCAGTGGGCCAGGGGTCCCTCAGGGCCATTTGGAACCGTTCCGGGTCCTTCAGGCCCCGAGGGCGAGCCAAAATAGGCTCTCCACCCATACAGGGTTGGGGCGGCGTCCCCATACGGGCCTTAAGGGCCAGGTGATCCGACCATGGAACCGCTTCTACGGCGATATCGTTCACCAAGATCCCGAATGCAAAGATCAGGTCTAATGTGTGCCCGGCCTGATGCGTGGGAGTCATGACAAATTGAGAGAGTCCCAGTGTCGCCATGGACGACACTAGGTCCATCGCCTGAGTGGAGGCTGTGTCGTCAGCATGGACGTTGAAGTCACCCAGGATCATAAGCCTCGGGTATTCCAACGCCCAGCCCGCCACTGCCTCCAATAGTGATGGTAAGGTGTTGGCTGGTGCGTTAGGCAGACGGTACACCAGCCAAACTGCCAACCCCTCTCCAACATTCCACGCCAGACTGGCGCATTCAACCCCATCAATCTTTGGGTCTGGGAGAGCCCAAAAGGAGTAATCCTCCCGTATGAGTAGCGCTACCCCTCCCCTCCGCCTGCTAATCCATGATTGGTGAAAGACCGAGTATCCCGGGGGGGACATCTGGGAGAGAGCTACTGTCTCCCCGTCCCTCACCCAGGTCTCGGTCACGCAAGCCAGGTCCGCGTTCTGCCGTAGCAGAAACTCCCTAAGGGTCGCGGTCTTATTATTTATGGACCTGCCGTTACATAACACCAATGACAGAGGCAAGCATTTCCTCTTTGCCCCACTACCTGCCACCGTTGTGATGGGAAGTAGACTGGAAGGTGGCCGAGCACCATTTTGTCTCTGTCTCCTTCCATTATATTTCTGTCTATTCCCACCGTCATATCTTCCCCTCCCCAGGAGCACTGGGATCCCTTGGCCGAACATCTGCACCAGCCCAAGATAAATTCACCGGTGTCGCTCCCCCGATTTGTCTCCACCTGCCGTTCCAATTACCCCTTCTCACCAACCCCTCCGATTCCCGGCTGATAGACCCACTACTTATCTTAAATTAATTAATTTAGTTAGCCCTCCCAATCCTCTTTGCAATCAATTCGTTAAAAATTCCTGTAAGTTCGTTTGTTCTCAGCCTTATTAATAAATAATCCCTCCCACCCCATCCTAATTAATAAGCTAAAAGTTTATAAATATATTAATTCTGTCGCTAATTGATTGATAAAATAATCAAATAATTAATTAACAATAATAATAATAGGTTCTATTGGTGAGCTAACCATCGTTCCTCAGTGGGGTGTGAGTCCAATTATTTTGTTGGGTAATTATTGCACACTGTCCATAGGTGTTCTTCGTTGGTATAATGTTTGTAAGTTAATCTTCATTAATGTTAAAGTGCAAGTGCAGGTGATGGCAACTTCGGGTTTGATTCAGCCACTCGGAGCATCTATAGACTGGCAGTCTGGGAGGGGAGGCGAGGTCCTTTCTGCAGTCTCTTGGCTGGTCCGGCTGAGAAGCACAGCTTCTGTACACGTCGCCTCAGGTCTTCTCCGGCTCAACGCGCAACCTGGGCTCCCCTGAGCCCCGTATAGGGCTTCTCTGATTGGGAATACCCAGGCTGTTGAATCGGCCGTGTTATTCGGTGCTTGTAGGCAGAGGGGGGGGGGTGAGTGGGTGGGGGGGGTGGGTGCGAGATGAAAGAAAGGGGGAGCAGGAGGCGGGGCTAAAAAACGCCCGCCGAAGCCCTCGCCTTGGGGCTCACTCGCCGCTTGTTTCTCCTCGGCTCCTCAGCTCCATAGGGCTCTGTAGGGCTCCGTAGGACTCTGTCGCCACTCCCCGACCCCCTAGCCGACGCCCGCGGTTCGTCTGCGGCGCCCTTGGCTAGCTCCCACTCCGCTCTCCCAGCCGTCCTCTCTGGCAATGTCTCCACGGCAGGCCGTGGTTGCACCTCACCTCCATTACAGCACTAGGCCAGGCAGGCTGCTGCCTCCGCTTTTTACCGGTGAGATTTCTTTGTTTACCGCTCTGTTGGTGTTCCGTTGCTATTCTTTTGTTACTGCTATGTCAGTTCAGTTGTCACTTATTAATATTTCAGTCACTTATTCAGTCTTATTGTTGTTATTAACTGCCAAGGCGGGAGCCCTAGCATCTAGGCTTCTACTGCCGCCGCCATCTTAAAATAATAGTGTTTATACTTTGAATGTGTTTCTATTTCACTGATTTCTAGGTTGTTTCCTGTGCCACTCCTTTTTACAACAAAATAGGAGTCAAGTTGCACCTTTAAGACCAACTTAGTTTTATTCAGAGCGTAAGCTTTCATGTACTCTCTAAGCACACTTCATCAGATGAGGAATCCGGTACAATGAGCAAAGCCACAAATAGCTGGTAGTCAGTGGCACAGAATGCAAAATGGTACAAATTTAAGAACCAATGACAGTAAAGTAAAATTATCTGGTAGGGAGTGGTTTAGAATGCAAAATGGTAAAAAAAAATTAAGATTCAATGACAGAATAGTAAAATTAACAGATTTGTTAATTTTACTATTCTGTCATTGAATCTTACTTCAGACCAACACGGCTGACTACTTGGCTCCCTCTTTATAAGGCATCCATTCACTCATTCAACAACCTAGCCCTGCAAGCTAAGCTATTGGACAGTTTCTCTGGTTTCTGCAAGAGCAAATGTTGGGAAGAGAAAACTTAATCACCAGCAGCCAGACAATGTTGTTTGTTCCATTTTCACCCCTCCCTCCAAAGCTTTTTGTTTGATTACCCATCCCTTGATGAGACACCTCTCAGCAGACAGAACAGTCTCTTTAAACTGCCTGATGGCAAAACCAGGGACAAATGCTAAAATGAAAATAATTAGGGGCAGTGAACCAACAACAGGAGTGCAATTCAAACAGCAGACAATGTGATCCTTCAGACAACTACAATATGTGCATACAGCCTGATTATAGGAAAGAGTGGCATTTTCAAAGAAGAATATATATAAACTGAACACAGAGAGAGAGAGAGAGATCCTTGAATTTCACATATAAACATAAATTCCACCTCTGGGAAAAGGAGAATGCTGGAGGTAATTATTCTTCCTGTTTGTGTCAATATTGGCAATGGCCAGATTTAATATATGTGACATGTTTCTAGCGGTCAGTTCTCTTGGGCCATCTAGCCCAGCATCCTGACTCACACAGTGGACAGCCAGTTTCTCTGGAGGGCCAACAACAGAGCATAGAGGCTGAGGCCTTCCCCTGATGTTGTTCCTCTTTCTTACATACTAGTTCTAATGTATTTGCCTTTGTTTGTTTACTTTGCTTACATGCCACCTTTCCATGAATAAAACAAAGTTAATAGATCCAGGTGGACAGCCCTGTTGGTCTGAATCAATAGAACAAAGTTGGAGTCCAGTAGCACTTTTAAGACCAACAAAGTTTTATTGAGAATGTAAGTTTTCATGTGCTAAAAGCACACTTCATCAGACAAAGAAATGGGGTACAGTTAGCAGTGCTACATATAGCTTGTGGGTAGTGGTTAAGCATGCAAAATAGTACAAAGTTAGAATCCAATGGCAAAATAGTGAAATTAACAAATTGAAAGAATAACAAGTTTGGTCTGGATAGTATAAGTTGCCTGGAAAAACACCAAAAGGCAATAAACATGTCAGAATTGGAGAATGATGATAAGAAAACTTACATTCTCAATAAAACTTTGTTGATCTTAAATAAACTTAAGTTGGCTTACCAAGTTAAGACATATAAAATGCAATTTAAACTTTGGCATATCTGATGGGATTCAGTGGATAAGATCCGCAGAACATAGTGGAACAGATCTCACCCTCCCTCTCCCCTTTCAAACTCACACTACTTATTCCTAAAACCCTCTCTGAGGATTAAGCGACCTCATAAATAAAATGCATTACAGTTCAGGATGCTGCTACAAAGAGGGAGGATAGGAGGGAATGACATCCTTTCCCTGATTTCACCCAACTCCCCGCTCCCCTGCTTCACTTCAGTCATCTTTTCAAAAACAACTCCTGACTTGCAGAGAGGATTTTTGGGACAAGCAACAGGCTGCTGGAGGAAGAGAAGGCTGAGAAAAGATAAACTCTGCCAACTCTTTGCACAGGTTTTTTTACAGGATCCAACCAATGTTCCCTCTAAGCTGCAGAGTCTTGTGAGCAAAAATTCTACTTTGTGAGCTAGTGGCATTAAAGTTGTGAGCTACTGCCATTAAAATTGTGAGCTACTTCCATTAAAATTGTGAGCTACTGGCATTAAAACTGTGAGCTACTGCATAAATCAGTGTGCTCTGGGGTCATCCTTTTTGAGCTAAGACAAAAATGTGTGAGCTGGAGGCTAAAAATCTGTGAGCTAGCTCACACTAACTCAGCTTAGAGGGAACACTGGATCCAACCCATACAATCCTAACAGTGAGATTAAAATAGATAAGACACAGGGAAAACATAAAATAAAATTTGCTGGAAGGCCTGCAATGAGGAGCAAGACAAAGTTACTAGTGACGAATTTAGGGGCTGCTACCAAATGGACTTTTAGACTATCATCACTAGACACACCTGCAATAACACAGATCTTCACAATAAAGCCCCCTATGAGTTACCTCAAAACACAGGCAATAACCTGTGGGCAGAGGTGGTCCATTGGGCACTTAAAATTTGATCCAAAAGTACGCTGGGATCCAACGTACAAGATGCTCATACAAGTAACAATCATGGTATTTGTCATGTGAACTTTGGCAACTGTGCATGTATTAGAAATATATCAATGAGTATACCTGTTTCTCCTCCGAGAGAAAAGCACATGATAAATGGAGGTGAATAAGACATGATTAAGATCTCCCTGACCAAGGCTCTGCAACACCTTGTTTGTATATAATTTTTTAAAAATTCAATAACCACCACAGAAAATATGGTTTTGTGTATTAAAGACCCAACAGTTAATCTTTTTGAAACTTGAGTTTGATTATTTGCAAGACTAGCCAAGCATTTATAATATATGCAAGACCAACTGTATCATTTGGAATTAAATAATGGATTATTACCATTTGGTTTGGCACAGGCTTTCTGTTAAGAAACAGCCATAAACTATTGGGTGCCACTGTCCCAAGCCCCAAAATTCTCAGGAGTTAAGCTTATGAAATCCCTGCCTGGGTCCTCGTCCTGGCTCTTGTTTCCCACCACTTCTCCAGCACCCAGTGGGAGGGAAAATAATAAGATCACTTCTGGAGGAAAATTTGGAAGTGACATCATTCTGCTGTAGGAATTGCTAGAGGAATGACATCACTTCCAAAAAGCCAGTGCTCTGTAGCTATTGTGGTGTAGAGTGTTGGACTATGATCTGGAAGGTTCTGGTTTGAATTTCCACTGCCATTGGGTCACACACACTCTTACCTTACCTTACCTACCTTATTGGGGTTGTTGTGAGGATCAACTCTAGTGAAGTTTACATTCTCCAGCTGATCCACAGAAGAATATTAGACATTGATTCCCAATTAATAATGGCTGGAGCTAAGGGCATGTGTTCACCCCACTCTCAGGGTCTTTCCTTTCCTCCAAATTGCATGACTCAGTACTTCTCTAATCTAATAAACCCATGCCAACAATGAGTTTTTATGCTGGCCAGACTCAATATATTCCCTTTGTCCATGACCTTTGGCAGGTATATGGGTATCCCTTATGAACAGAGACTGTGCAGGTATGGTAGAGAACTTGATTCTTTAAGAGACATCGTATTAGATTGCCTGTTGTTGATTTCCCACTGCCACTGTTTGATTAAACCATTTTTCTCAACCCCTAATTTTGCAATAGGAGCCCTGTGGCGTACAGCGGTAAGCTGCAGTACTGCAGTCCAAGCTCTGCTCATGACCTGAGTTTGATCCCAGCAGAAGCTGGGTTCAGGTAGCTGGCTCAAGGTTGACTCATCCTTCCATCCTTCCGAGGTCAGTAAAATGAGTACTGTGGGGATAAAGTGTAGATGATTGGAGAAGGTAATGGCAAACCACCCTGTAAAAAGTCTGCCATGAAAACGTTGTGATGCAACATCACCCCAGAGTCGGAAATGACTGGTGTTTGCACAGGGGACTACCTTTACCTTTTAATTTTGCAATAAATAAATGGACAGAATTCTTGCTAGCTGACAAATGTCCCTCAATCACCAAGCAGGAGAGGAGAATGATGCAAATAGCTTTAAGTCTCCATTGGGGAGAAAGGCATTTATAAATGAAATAAGTGAATAATGGGGCTACTGATCCAAGATAGAACACCTTTTGCTGTCTGAGGTGAAAAAACAAAATTGTGCCTTCACCAGTTTCTTCTTCTTCATTGTCATCTCTCTACTAATTGTAGAGAATGATGTTGTCCTCAGATAGTAGCGGGGTAAGCCCTGACAGAATGATGCCAGGTATTCTCTACCATCAGTGCAGATGCCAGACACTTGAGCTAATGGGATCATCTTTAACCTCCTGGAATGTCATATTTTGGACAAAATATTACACTTCTAAAATATATCCAAGAAATACCACAAGGCAGTATCATAGCTGATTCACCCAGAGCATATAGGTCCTTGGAACAATGTAAGAAATGATCCAATCTTGATATCCTTGTAAATGAATTAAGCTAAAAAAAATCACTACAGACTACTTGCAAGTTCCCTCAAATAATTCCTGTACATAGAACTTTAATGAAAACAACAGAGTATGGTTTTATGAAGTACGGGAAGGGGAAGGAAGTGTATGCCTAGGGCAGACATCTGCTTTTTCTGTTTATGTGGTAATATACAACTTGGGCATTCGCCTGCCAGTCATGAGTCCTTCATACATCTGTTTGTTGGTGCTTCTTTTAATGTGTGAAACCACCTTATGCTTCCCTCATCTGAAGTCCTTTCCTATTACCCACTAGGTCCCTGAAAGAGAATAACTGAAGAAGAGTGGTAAACAAGCATCATATTGGGTGTTTTCAGACTGTAGGCTACCAGGAAAAGAAACTATTGGTAAAATATGGCAAAAAACAAGAAAATAGTTATTTCATCATTAGGGACCAGGTGAGATGGTTTCTGAAGGAGGAAAATTGAACCATATCATATATTCTTGGCTACACATGAATAAATAAAAGGAGGCTTCGGGAGAAATATTTGAAAAGAATGAAGAAAACAGAATCATGTGTGAGAAAAATCATGATATGGTCTATTTGCAAGTTCTGCCTATAATGTTATAGTTTTGTCACATAATACCTACTATAGGAAACACTGATTTTCCCTCTCCTGTATTCTGAAAATGAGTTTTGAATACAACTGTAAAACAAGTCCTTTTTTCTTGACAAATGGTAATTAAAGTTGTATAGAAAAAAGGTAAGCCATGGAGAAATATTTGTCAAGGAAGTGAAGAGGTCTGCCACAGAATCAACACAACAAACCCCTGTGATTTAATTGACATTAAACTTTTCTTTATGGACATGCGCTATACATGATACTACCCCCCCCCCCAAAAAAACCCCCACTATAGACTCTTCAATGGAGCCATGTAAACAGTGAGAGAACTGGAAAAGCCATGTAAATTGCAGAAATCGCTCATAATATTTTTGTAAGATACACAGTCATATCCTGTAAACTCCATAAACAGAACTGAGAAAAGCTGGTTGTGCTTATGTTTCATTGAAAGGAATAGTACTTAAGAACAGAGTTAAGCATTTAAATCCCAGGTATGTCTAACATTTCCAAGACTGTGCCTGGAAGATCGACATGTAGATCAACATAGAGGGTCTGTGGCTCCATGGTAGAGGATCTGCTCAGCATGCAGAAAGTCCCAGGTTTAATCCCTAGTATCTCCAGTTAAAAGATCTGGCAGTAGGGGATATGAAAAACCTCTGGCTAAGATCTTGGAGAGCTGCTGCCAGTCTGAGCAGACAATAATGACTTTGATGGACTCAGTATAAGGCAGCTTCATGTGTGTTCATGTAGATTTTAATAAATCTGGAAAGCAGCTGAGGTTTATTTTGACACTGAGGAAGCTTCTTTAAGCGGTTTGTGTACATTTGACAATTTATTCACTCTTTTACTAGTCTATAAAACCTATATATGCATGATAAAGAAGTGCAAATCCTCACTATTGTAAATTCATCTGGAGGAGAAAGATATACAATCTCTACCTGTTCTCGTGAAGAGGAAAATAGTAGCTTTGGTTCCCTTCCTGTAAATGACTGCAGTTCAAGCAGAGGCTTGTACCACAAATAAATCTATAGGATCCCACACAAGGTAAGCAGAGTGCTTTTGTTCCTTCTAGCCTGTCTTAACCAGAAGAAACTGCCCTGCTTTAGTTCCTCATTGGAGTTTGCTAGAGAGAAAAAAGGGTCTTGAAGTTTAAGAGAGGAGCAGTTAGGGTTGCTAGGTCTCCTCCACCACTCTGATCAGCAGTGGGAGATTTTTTTTAAAAAAAAAAAATTGTGAGCAGCATGTCTGGAATGACATCACTTTCAGGGAAAATCTGGAACTGACATCACTAGAAATGAAGGCGGCGGAGGAGGAAGATAATGGATTTATACCCTGCCTCACTTGGAGTCTGATAGTAGCTTAGATTCTCCTTCCTCTTCCTCTTCCCACAACAGACACTCTGTGAGGTAGGTGGGGCTGAGAGAGCTCTAACAGAAACTGCTCTTGAGAGGAACAATTCTGTGAGAACTTGTGACTGACTCAAAATCACATCAGCAGGTTTATGTGGATGAGTGAGGAATCAAACCCAGTTCTCCCAGATTAGTGTCTGCCCACTTAACCACTACACCAAACTGGTTCCCATCATTCCTAGAGGAACGTGGGCACCCCATGTCTCAACTCCACCTCTCATTTCCTGTTAGCTGCCAGCCATGGGCTGACAGGAAGCATTGAACAGGCTGAAAATCAAACAGAGGAGGAACGGTTGAGTGGCAATTCCAAAACTAATCTTGCTTGAAAATTGTTTATTTTTAAAGCTGCCCCCCCCCGAAGCACAGCTGTCAAGGTTTAAATACACATGTTTGTGTGTAACATGTATTTAAGCCCTGATGACTGCACAGATTTTTACAGCTCCATAGATTTACGCATAGTAACTCCCCAAAATAGACATTCCCTGAGCCTCTATAGAACTGAATTCCATTTCACAAGATTCAGTTACGTCAGTGCTTCAACAAGAGGGAAACAAGCAGACTTTGGGAGCTTCTAATTTCTCTTTTATTCAACCTTGAAAGTATTGTGGGATATTTCCTAGTCATTAAATAGTGAGGAGGAACTTGTTAGAAACTCTTGCATGGTTATATATTTATGAACTTTATACATATTTTTATTACAGCACTAACATTACCTGAAGGGATTATTAAGTTGTTAGACAAATTAAAATTAAATAAAAAAGAAAGGTGCACTTGAATAGAAAACTGTTTTTAAAAGCTTACGGGCAAAGACAAAAGTAAGTGGCAGAAATGGCTCTTTTGGAATGTCTCCAGGAGCTCTTCAGGACCTGTGGCTTCTGCAGGCCAACTTCTGTTGAAGAGACTTGCAATGGTGCTGCCAGCTGTAAGCAAAGGGGTGGGGGAAATTGTCACTGTAGCCATTTAGAAGGGGGAGGGGAGGGCATATGGTGCAGGACTACACAGAAAGGAAACAAACAGCAAATATTGCTCCACTAATGAAAAGAACTAATACAGTGTGTGAACATATTTGCATTTACTTGCCTTCTCGTGCCTCCTTTCCTTTCTCTCTCTCTGTTGTCATCATTTAGACTGGATGCTCCTTCTATTATTCTAGAAACATATTATTGGGTGGTGAACCCAGGCCTCCGTCTTTCCCAGAACTGGTGGTGGCATATAGCTGCATCTTTCATTACAGGGCAACAAAGATTAAGGCTCAACGAAATGTTAAGGGAAACAGAGAGATGTTGCCATTCTTTAGATGTTGGCATCAAGACTAAATTTACCAATGGTAGAACAGAACTTTCCTGCTTCTTTTCATTCAACATGCTGTACTGATCTCAACAAAATACTACTCCTGGGAAACAAGTGACCTTTGGAATGTCATGACAGCGGTCTACAAAAGGAAGAAATAGTCAGTTTGGTATAGATCTAACCCTCTTTCTTTTTTTCTGTTTTCTTCCTTCTATTTTGATAAACACAGAATGTGATGTGACATTGCAATGCATATAACTCTGCCTCTCTGCATCCAAGAGCCTGTGTGACATAGTGGTTAGAGTTCTGGGTTAGGGAGACCCTGGTTCAGATTCCTGCATGCCATGGAATTCACTGGGTGACCTTCAGCCAGTCATTCTCTCTCAGCTTAGCCTACCTCACAGGGCTGCTGTGAAGCTAGATAGAGGAACTGGGGAACTGCTGTTTGTTTGGTTTGAGTGGGCTGAAGGTGATTGTTGCTGATTGATTAGGAGTGGCTGTGTTCCCCACCCTCTTTGCATTATTAAGCTGCACCTTGCCAGAGGTGCAAGCCTTTGGCGTGAGCCAAAGAGCGAGAGCTAAAGGGCTCTTGGCCTGTGGCTCTTTGCCTGGGGGCTGTGTAAGGACCAGGAATCCGGATCCCTATTTTCCTTGTGTTCCCAATAAGGTAAGTTGACCCTCCAGAAGGGGAGCCACATAAACAAACAGGATTTAAAAGGGGACTGTATATTTTAAAAAAGCTATCATGAAGGTAGAATGCCAGCAGGAGGGTGGAGGCTTTCCAGTGTTTTGCACTGAGTGTCACATGTATGACTATCTGCCCACAGGACAGAAGTCTTGGGTGTGTTCTTGATGCAAGGAGCTCCTGGTCCTCAGGAAACGAGTTCGTACCCTTGAGGCCGAGGTGATTGACCTGGAGAAGCAGAGACAGTCAGTTAGGCACTCGGAGAAGACTCTTGGAGATATATTAGATGAGCCCCACTCTGAACATGGCAGCTCCGTTGCTGCCAGGGAGCATGAGGGTCGAGAGGGAACAGGGCACCGTGCTGAGGATAAGGGCAATGTGCCCTCAGATGGAAAAAGGTGGCAGAGCAGTTTTTAAACTAAATCTTGGGGGAAAGCCGACTGGAGATTAAATGTCTCTGGTTCGGGAGGACTCATCTCAAAGAGATGAAGGGTTAGCTGTTACTTTTCTACTGGGTAATGGATCAGAGTTGTCCACTGAGATGGTGACAAACAGTATGGACTGTTTGCCAAAGTCTCAAGGCAGCAGGAGGAAGGTTGCAGGCCTAACTTGCCTGGGAAATTATAGATGTTTGTATACAAATGCTAGAAGTGTCCAAAGTAAAATTGGTGAGTTTGAATGTTTAGTGTTGGGAGAAAACATAGACATTGTGGGAATTTCAGAAACTTGGTGGAATGAGGAGAATCAGTGGGACGCGGTGATTCCTGGATATGTTATATCGAAAGGATAGGGAGGGAAGGGTTGGAGGTAGGGTGGCTCTACATGTCAGAGAGGGTATGCAGTTCGGTAAGACTGAGGTCAAAGAATTAGATTCCCTTCTAGAAATGCTTTGGGTCAAAATAGAAGGCCCAAAAGGAAATTTAGCTATGGGAGTTTGTTATCGCCCACCACATCAAAAGATAGAGAACGATTATAATACGATGGAAGGATTAAAGATAGCAACTAAACGTAAAAACTGAATATGTGTTCAGGTCAAAAGAAAGAGATTGAGTTTCTAGATGCTCTCAATGACTGTGCTATGGAGCAGATGGTCACAGAACCTACCAGGGGCGGGGCGATCCTGGATTTGGTCCTAAGTAATGCCCAAGACTTGGTGAGAGATGTAACAGTGATTGCACCGTTTGGGAGCGGTGACCATAACGTTATTGATTTCACCATTTGTATAAATAGGGAGTTGCCCCAAAAGACCAGCACAACCACGTTTAACTTTAAAAGGGGTAAATTCTCTGAGATGAGGAGGCATGGGAAGAGGAAACTGAAAGGAAAGGTAAGTACAGTCAAAACCCTTGGGGAAGCTTGAAGGCTATTTAAAACTACAATCCTAGAAGCTCAGAAAAAATATATAAACCACAAGTTAGGAAAGGCACAAACAGGTATAAGAAAAGGCCTGCATGGTTAACAAACAAAGTAATGGAAGCTGTAAAAGGTAAGAAGGACTCCTTTAAGCGGTGGAAAGCTAGTCCAAGTGAGATTAATAAAAGGGAACATAGGTTGTGGCAAATGAAATGCAAGACTGTGATCAGGCAGGCAAAAAGGGTTATGAGGAGCATATTGAAAAAAACATTAAGATTAACAATAAAAACTTCTTTAAATATATTAGAAGCAGAAAACCAGCCAGGGAGGAAGTGGGGCCCTTGGATGACCAAGGGGTAAAAAGATTATTAAAGGAGGATAGGGAAATGGCTGAGAAGCTGAATGCATTTTTTGCCTTCGTCTTCACTGTGGAATATGAGAAGTGTTTGCCCTCTCCAGAACCACTAATTTTGGAAGGTGTGTTGAAAGACCTGAGTCACATTGAGGTGACAAGAGAGGAGGTCCTACAACAGATTGACGAATTAAAAACTAATAAGTCACCAGGTCCGGATGGCATACATCCAAGAGTTCTGAAAGAACTTCAAGTTGAACTTGTGGATCTCCTGACAAAAATATGTAATCTTTCATTGAAATCTGCCTCTATTCCTGAGGACTGGAGAGTAGCAAATGTCACCCCCATCTTTAAAAAGGTTCCAGAGGAGATCCAGGAAATTACAGGCCAGTCAGTCTGACTTCAATACCGGGAAAGTTTGTAGAAACCATTATCAAGGACAGAATGAGTAGGCACATTGATGAACACAAGTTATTGAGGAAGACTCAGCATGGGTTCTGTAAGGGAAGATCTTAGCTCACTAACCTGTTACAGTTCTTTGAGGGGGTGAACAAACATGTTGACAAAGGAGACCCAATAGATGTTGTTTACCTTCCAGCTTCCAGAAAGCTTTTTATAAAGTTCCTCATCAAAGACTCCTTAGTAAGCTCGAGAGTCATGAAGTAAAAGGACAGGTCCTCTTGTGGATCAAAAACTGGCTAATTAATAGGAAGCAGAGAGAGAGTATAAATGGGCAGTCTTCGCAGTGGAGGATGGTAAGCAGTGAGGTGCCGCAGGGCTCAGTACTGGGCCCCATGCTCTTTAACTTGTTCGTAAATGATGTGGAGTTGGGAGTAAGCAGTGAAGTGGCTAAGTATGCAGATGACACTAAATTGTTCAGGGTGGTGAGAACCAAAGAGGATTGTGAGGCACTCCAAAGGGATCTGTTGTGGCTGGGTGAGTGGGCGTCAACATAGCAGATGAGGTTTAATGTGGCCAAGTCCAAAGTAATGCACATTGGGGCCATGGATCCCAGCTACAAATACAAGTTGATGGGGTGTGAACTGGCAGAGACTGACCACGAGAGAGATCTTGGGGTCGTGGTAGATAACTCACTGAAAATGTCAAGACAGTGTGCGATTGCAATAAAAAAGGCCAATGCCATGCTGAGACTTATTAGGAAGGGAATTGAAAACAAATCAGCCAGTATCATAATGCCCCTGTATAAATTGATTGTGCGGTCTCATTTGGAATTCTGTGTACAATTCTGGTCTCCACACCTCAAAAAGGATATTATAGCATTGGAAAAAGTCCAGAAAAGGGCAACTAGAATGATTAAAGGTTTGGAACACTTTCCCTATGAAAAAAGGTTAAAACGCTTGGGGCTCTTTAGCTTGGAGAAACGTCGACTGTGGGGTGACATGATAGAGGTTTACAAGATTGTGCATAGGATGGAGAGGGTAGAGAGAGAAGTACTTTTCTCCCTTTCTCACAGTACAAGAACTCATGGGCATTCAATGAAATTGCTGAGCAGTCAGGTTAAAACGGATAAAAGGAAGTACTTCACCCAAAGGGTAACATGTGGAATTCACTGCCACAGGAGGTAACGGCGGCTACAAGTATAGCCAGCTTCAAGAGGGGATTGGATAAAAATATGGAGCAGAGGTCCATCAGTGGCTGTTATCCACAGTGTGTGTGTGTGTGTGTATATGGCTAATAGCCATTGATGGACTTCTGATGGACTTCTGCTATATATATATATATATATATATATATATATATATATATATATATATACATACATACACACACACACTGTGGCTAATAGCCACTGATGGACCTCTGATGGACCTCTGCTTATATTGTATATGGAATTGTATATTCCATTTTCTACTACTTTGAGGAAAAATGCAATAAAATATACCAAAGGAATAAAAGATGTCAGTCACACATCATATGTTGTATTTACCTAAATTTTAATGTAATGAATTGCAGAATGGGAGAGCTCCCTGTTTCTCACAATGTCTAATTAAGCCTTAAATGAATAAACTGGGAGCTATCATGGGTCCCAGCTCCATGGGAAAAAATGCACTTATGATATATGAGGTCATAAATCCATGCATGTCACATTCCAATTTTTAGTTATATGCATGAAGTATCTTTAGTGTAGAATTAAGCAACATGATGGATTCCTACTAAACAGGGAGGCATCCTTGCAGGCATACAGGGCTGCACTGTTCACAGCAAGAAAGCAAAGAACTTATACTGTTGCAGGCACTCACAGATATTTAGGAGCCATATTACTTGCATTTAGGGGCTTGTAGTGCCATAAGAGCCAGTGTGATGTAGTGGTTAGAGTGCTAACCTAGGATCTGAGAGACCCAGGTTCAAAACTATGTTCTATGATGAAAAGTTGCTGGGTGATCTTGGGCCAGTCGCACACTCTCAGTTTAACGTGCCTCAGAGGGTTGAGAATAAAATGGAGAGAGTACAATGATACTGCATCCTTTGGGTCCTTAGTGGGGAGAGAAGCAAGGTATAAATAGCCAAATAAATACATTAAAATCATTTGTGCCAAGGCAATGTTTTCAAGTCAATGATAGATATTAAATAAGAATAGATGAAACTGTCCTTGAGCAGCTGCAGAATGCACCCCCTTCACCAATAAGTAACTACACAGAAGTCAGGAAGTAAGGTTATCATATGAGGGAGTTGTATTTTGATCATCCAGCATTCCCTTTTCTAGAAAAAGAACTGAATCTAGCCAGTTGTATTTTTTATACATGAGAAAGCTTAGCAAAGCAGCATTACAGATCTCCACCACAGACAATATTGTCTGTAACCTCTCATGCTGTTTCCCAGATTCCTTCTGGAGGAAACAAAAAGTCTTGGCAGATTAAACAGAAGCAGCTGCTTGCCATGGCTTGCCAGAGGTATATGAATCTCTTCTTCATGATCAATGGCTGAATGCTTAATAGCTTACGGCATTAATCACCATACAGTGACTCCAGATGCTGCTGAGTCCATATAGGTTCAACAAAAGCTTGAGGGGAATGGGATCCTGAGCACCCCCTCTCTAGTGAAGGGGGGGGGGACCTGATAAATTCTTAACCACTACACCATGATGCCTCTCATGGTTCATAGTTTCTGTTTGATTAAAAGTCTATAATTACCAACTGCCTGGAGGGGAGTGGGAAGCTTAATGGGATGTTATTACCCCCACATTAAGCTTTATTTATTTGTTTGTTTGATTCAATATCTATTCTGCCCTTCCCAAGAACAGACTCAGAGCAGGTTAAAGCATTAGATTAAAACAATAAATTGAACATTGAAATTTGTAAAACTATCACCCTAACAAGATGGCATTCTGATAGTAAATGTCTCACTCTCAGTCAAGGAACAGGACATTTGTCTCTGGGTCTGTTGGCAGCCACAGTGCCAACACATATAGTTTGGCACACATATAGACACATTGAGGGAGAATATGGAATATTAAAAATAGCCTTGCAGCAGTGTTTGAAATATATTAGACAGCTAAGTGCCAGCAAAACAACTTTGAGACTTGGGTAGAGCTGGGGAAAAATTAAATTCTTAGCTGCCCATGTCAAGTATTTACATTCAAGGCACCAGGTGCCCAACGGTTCAACTCTATGTGGAGTTTCATAGGACAGCATGAAAAGAGAGGAGTGTTTAATCCTGAAATCTTTTATATGTTCTATTTGGAACTGGGATGATAATCATGATGATTGAAATTGTTTTCTTCCCAAAATGAAGTAAAAACAAATAAAACAATAAGATACAACAAATTAAAGGAAAGACTTCTGCCAGCCTTTAGAACACTTGCCCTTTGTACATGACTCTTCTGCATGTTGACTGAATAAACTGAGGGGGGAGTAGGCATTAGTAACGGGCCCCACCCCTGTCTTCAGGTGCTCATGAGAACAATGTCAATGTGCAGAGACAGTGGCCATACATATGCTTCCTTCCCATGATCCACAGAGGTTGGAAAGCAGCATTCCAGATTGCAGGGAGGACCATCTGTGTGGACATTACCTCTGTGTGTGGGTGCCATGCAGGGGCAAGTTGAGGTGAGATGGGATCAGCAGACTCATGCTTACTCTTCATCCCTAGAATGTTCATTCAATACTTGGAGACATCACATGAGCAGAGCTACTGTGCCACAATTAGAAGACACAAAAAGCTCTTCAGAGACAGTTTCTGGGAAATGGAAACAGTAACTGAATTAACAATACAATTAAGCAGAGTTACAGTTCTAAGCTCTTTAGAATTGTACTGGCTCTTTCATGGCAGACTGGGAATTCAGACTTTGTTCTCCCAGATCCTAGTCCTACACTCTAACCACTACATCATGCTGAAAGCAACAGGCAACCATATGCTACAGAATAAGGAATACATGGAAAAATGATGCACTTTCTGTGGAACTGACCAACTTGCACTTTTGAGTTGTGATGAAAAGCCCTCTGTAATACAAATGATAGTATTCACTATCTCCATAGCCTTTGCAGACATAAGTCTGTTGAAACAAATCAACAAGAGAATAAAGTGGCTTTAAAATCATATCCTTGAATATTTCAGATTGCTGGAAATGTCATAGTTTTCACTTAAACCATAAATGATGTCAGTACTATTTAGTGACAGAGGGAGCAATCCACCCACCACTGTTCCTGTAGAATCCCACTTATTTCAATGGGATAGGAACATGTTTTCATATATTTCATGATTATGAATTATTATGATCAGCATTAGAGCTAATAATAAGATGCTGTCGTGGTACACATTTTTTTTAGTATTAATAGTAGTGGAACACAGAGCTGGGAACTAAGAAATGCCCATTTGAAACAGCTATGAATTCAGAAGATTCTCTTAGCTTATGCCCTTATTTGCAATATGGCAATAAGAATACTTACATACCTGAGAAGGTTGCTGTAAAGATTATTGAGATTCTCCATGAGGTTCATGGAACATTCTAGAGTGCTACAGAAATGCCAAGTATTATTAGAATTATATAAATGCAGTGCAATTGCGGTTGTGCATACTATCATTTATTTATGGTAATTGCTTTAGCTTTAGCATCATGAGTAGAGCTGCCAGACACCCCCCCCCCCATAGAGGAGGAGGTCCCCTACCACAAGGACACACTGCAATTAGCTGGGAAGCAAGGGGACTTACCCAGAAAAAGGGCAACATGTCTATATTACCTCTGACATGACCCAGAAGTGATATCATCACGTCAGCAATATCAGGATGATATTCTGGCATTTGGGAAAAAACTCTATAGTTGAAGCCAAATTTACTACAGAGTTTTTGCCCAAGTACCAGAACATCACCCCAACGTTGCTGTGTGGTGACCTCAATTCCAGATCATGTTGGAAGTGATGTGGATGTGTAGCTGTAATGGTGGCTGGGCCTCCCTCCTGCATCCAGTAAGTCTCCTCCATCCCCGACCAGTTGCCAGGAGGGACCTGGCAACCCTAATCAAAAGAAAGTAAAAAATTTGCTTGGTCCACCCCATGATGACATTTGTCTGTCTTGGCTTACTGCTTAGATGGAGAAGTAACCAAATGGTTAATGCTTCTTTTGAGATACTTTGGCCTAAAATTCCAAGAATTTTAATAACTATTAGGTGCAAGATGAAGATTCTAGTCTTGCCTATAGCATGTAGCATCTTTAACCAGCTTAAGTTAGTTCCCAACGAAGACAGAGGTCCTGTGCTTGGGTCGCGGTGCCCTGGGAGGGGAAATCCCCTTGCCAGTCCTTGACGGTGTGCAGCTCAAAGCGGCACACAAGGTCAAGAGCCTGGGGGTTCTTCTGGAGCCTTCATTATCAATGGAGGCACAGATAGCGGCCGCTGCCAAGTCCGCGTTCTTTCATCTTCGTCGGGCGAAGCAGTTGGCCCCCTTCCTAGAGCACCGCGACCTAGCAACAGTGATCCATGCTACGGTCACCTCGAGACTGGACTACTGCAACGCCCTCTACATGGGGCTGCCCTTGTGCCGAATTCGGCGGCTGCAGCTGGTGCAGAACGCGGCGGCTAGGCTGTTGCTGGGGCTCCCAAGGTGGGAGCACATACAGCCGGGGCTGCGCAGACTGCACTGGTTGCCAGTGGCATACCGAGTTCGCTACAAGATGCTGGTTATTACCTTTAAAGCCCTATATGGCCGAGGACCTACCTACCTAAGGGACCGTCTCTCCCCATATGAGCCCCAGAGGGCACTGAGGTCATCTGGGAAAAACCAGCTAAATATCCCTGGGCCAAGGGAGGCCAGACTGAAGGCCACCCGGGACCGGGCCTTCTCTATTACTGCTCCATTACTGTGGAACCAACTCCCTGAGGAGGTGAAGGCCCTACAATGTTTAGAGGGATTCCGTAGGGCCTGTAAGACCCACCTTTTCAAGATGGCCTTCAACTAGCGGGAAACTGTGACAAATCTAGATATGCTGCTAGAAATGCTTTTATTCTTGAAATGTTTTTACTTCTGAAATTTATTGAAACCTGTTTATAACGCCATACTGTTATGTTAATTTTAATACTCTGTAATTGTTTTAACCATATTTTATAAGTACAATTGATGTAATGTATGTTTTATGTTGTGAGCCGCCCTGAGCCTGCTCCGGCGGGGAGGGCGGGATAGAAATAAAAAATTATTATTATTATTATTATATTTCCTCTTTCTGGAAAAGCAAGATCTAGCCACAGTTACCCAACTCATCAAATCCAGATTAGACTACTGCAATATGCCATACATAGGACTGCCTTTGATTGCTGGCTGGCATCAGTAACTGGGGATGTCACTCAGCAGTGAGGGAAGAACTTGACTGACTTCCATTTCTTTTATGGACACAATTCATAGTGCCTTTTCATGCTCCCAAAGGCACTTTTCAGCCTGTAAATCTTCCAAATGAAGCCACCTGATAATTAATTTAAGCAGAGATACTCTGTACACCTTGTCCTTCAGAAATGAGGTGAATGGCCAAGAGATGAAGGACATTTTCATCCCATCTGTAGAACTCCTTCCTGCATCTGTTTCTTTCTTCTCTCACTCTTTGATTGTCTTACTGTATACTTTTAATCATATTGATTTTATTCTGTATACTCTTTTGTTGTGTTTTCTCAGACACATTTTTAAATGCTCTTGAAAAACAATAATGCTAAAAAGGCTTAAATAATACAATAAAATACATAAAATAAAATAAATAAATGCTTATAAGCTAGCAGCATGGGTTTTGTTTATGTTTTTGCAACTTATTCAAGAATGTTGTCTTATTATAAGCAGCTGTGGTGAAATTATTTTCAACCTAGATTTGAAAAGCAAAAGACTTTGGCTGCAATCCTAAGAACATTTTCCTGAGAGAAAGCCTTGCTGAAAAAAAGAAAGAAATGTATTTCTGAACAGAGCTGCTTAAGATTGCTCTGTATGTATCACAGATCACAGTGGAGATCACTGTAAGTACGAAGACAAACTTTATCCCAGTGAAAATGGGTCTTGGAAAACCTCTTGGAAAAGTAATAACATATGTAACAATTTAAGAACATAATGTTGGATCCCACTACAATGGAGTATATTGCTCTTCCCTCAGCAGCATCCTGAAAACCTTGGAAAGTGAGAATGGATAAAAAGGATGGATTTTTTTTGGGGGGGGGGTCAGCAGTGAGAAGGGAAACTGGTCAAAATAATGTCTCCTTATCTTCTATCAGTGGAGTCTCAGCTGAATCCAAGCCAAATGAATTTCTATGCTGGATTAGACCAACTAGTAGTCCATCGAATCCAGCACTAAATCTCCGGCAGAGGCCAGAGAGGTAATATCTGAACTGTAGAATGATGTAGCAGACACACCCATGCTCTTGGCTCCAGTAGGCAGCCCTTGTGATCTGGATCATCCTGAATGTCTGGGATTAAGACCATCATTTATAAACCAAATATCTACTTGCAATCAGTTAGCTATTATGCTGGATCTTGGCACAGAGCCATTTAAATATCAGAGGGTGAAACATCAGAGGAGATAACACTATTTAAAAAAAACCAAATTGCTAGTGATATTTAAATATGTCATGTATATAAAAATTATACCAGTTAAGCAACCTTTCCCCCCACCTTAGCATATTCCCAGAAGAATGCAATTGCAAGGGGGAAAAGGTGGATTCTTGCAAGAACTGTGCATTTTGCAAAATCAAACAGTTGGAACATCTGGTAACCATAGTTATATATCAGGTGTTTGTTTCTAAGATTATACATAGTACATTAGACCAGAAAGTTGGATTCTCTGACTCTTTGCAACCTACAAGAGCATTTAAACCAGATTTTAAAAAACGTGAATACAAAGCGCAGGCAAATGTGCAAGGTAAGATATTGCAGCATTCAGTTGTCTCTCTTTATAAAGGTATACATAACTGAGGACCAAGATTTATCTCTTGCGATTTATAAATAAATCCTCAGAACTGTAATGCTGATAATCCTTGAAATTATAAAAACAGAAAAGAAAACCTAAATTTATTTGGCATTAAGCAAGATTATTTTGTAGAATCATCTTGGAAAACAGCTAAATAAGTTTATTTATTTTTTTATTTAATTCAGTTTATATCCCGGCCTCCCCAAAAAAGCAGGCTCAGGGCAGCTTACATACCCATGTAAATGCATGGAACATAAAACCACAATAAAATATAAAAAGGTACAGAAGACATAAAACCATAAAACCATTTCAGGTGCTATAATGATCTTTAAATTTTCTATTTGTTAGTATGCCTCTCATAGAATCATAGAGTTGGAAGGGACCTCCAGGTTCATCTAGTCCAACCCCCTGCACAGTGCAGGAAACCCACAAATACCTACCCCAAATTCACAGGATCTTCATCGCTGTCAGATGGCCATCTAGCCTGTGTTTAAAAACCTCCAAGGAAGGAGAGCCCACCACCTCCCAAGGAAGCCTGTTCCACTGAGGGACTGCTCTAACGGTCAGAAAGTTCTTCTAATGTTGAGCTGGAAACTTTTTTGATTTAATTTCAACCCATTGGTTCTGGTCCTACCTCTGGGGCCACAGAAAACAATTCCACACCATCCTCTAAATGACAGCCGTTCAAGTACTTGAAGATGGTGATCATATCACCTCTCAGCTACCTCCTCTCCACAGTAAACACCCCCAGCTCCTTCAACCTTTCCTCATAGGACTTGGTCTCCAGACCCCTCACCATCTTCGTTGCCCTCCTCTGGACCCATTCCAGCTTGTCTATATCCTTCTTAAAATGTGGTGCCCAAAACTGAACACAATACTCCAGGTGAGGTCTTATTAGAGCAAAGTGATACTAACACATCACGTGATCTGGACACTATACTTCTGTTTATACAGCCCAAAATTGCATTTGCCTTTTTAGCCACCGCATCATGCTGTTGACATGTTCACTAAGACCCCTAGATCCTTTTTGCACATACTACTTCTAAGACAAGACTCCCCCATCGTATAACAATGCATTGGATTTTTCTTACTGAAATGCAGAACTTTACATTTATCCCTGTTAAAATTAATTTTATTGGTGTTAGCCTAGTTTTCCAGCCTGTCAAGGTCATCCTGTATCCTGTTTCTGTCTTCAATTGTAGTTGCAACCCCTCCCAATTTAGTATCATCAGCAAATTTAAGAAACATTTCCTCTATTCCTTCATCCAAATCATTTATAAAGATGTTGAGCAAAACAGGTCCCAGGACAGATCCCTGAGGCACTCTACTTGTCACTTCTCTAAGAGGATGAGGACCCATTCACAAGCACTCTTTGGGTGCAATCTGTCCACCAGTTACAGATCCACCTAACAGTAACAGGATCCAAACCACATTTTACCAACTTGTTAACAAGGACAGTATGTAGAACCTTATCAAAAGCCTTACTGAAATCAAGATAAACAACGTCTACAGCATTCCCCTGATTCAGCAAGATAGTCACTTTCTCAAAAAAAGAGATCAGGTTAGTCTGACATGACTTGTTCTTGAGAAACCCATGCTGGCTCTTAGTAATCACAGCCATCCTTTCTAAATGTTCCAGGACCAACCGTTTGATAATTTGTTCTAAAACTTTTCCAGGTATAGAGATGTCAAGCTGATGGGCTGGTAGTTACCTGGATCCTCTTCTTTCCCCTTCTTGAAGATGGGGACAACATTCGCCTGCCTCCAATCTTCTGGCACCTCTCCTGTTCTCCAAGAATTCTCAAAAATAATAGCCAGAGGCTCAGAAATTATATCCGCAAGCTCTTCTAGAACCATTGGATGCAGTTCATCTGGTCCTGAGGACTTAGTTTAATTTAAAGAAACTAGGTGTTTATATACTACCCCTATGCTGATCCAAGGTTGGGACTTCATCCCCTCCTTATATGTTCTGTGTTTGTCATATTGAGCACCGTTTCCCTCAGAAGAGAAGACTGAGAAAAAGTAGGAATTGAGCAGTTACAATTTCACTTTCCTGCCCATGCATTGGGCCTACTATGTCTTTGCTCTTTTTCTTACTCTGAACATAAGAAAAGAACCCTTTTTTGTTGTTTTTAGCATCTTTGGCCAGCCTAAGCTCATACTGAGCTTTAGCTTTCCTAACTTTTTCTCTACAAGCACTGATGGTTTGTTTATATTCATCCCTGGTTATAAGGCCCTCCTTGCAATTCCGAAAGGAGTCTTTTTTATTTCTCAAGTCTTTAGAGAGCTGTTTATGGAGCCAACTTGGCTTCTTTAGGCTTTTTCCATTTTTCATCTGTGATTGTGCTTTCAGCATTTCACTTTTAAGAAACTCCCACTCCTCCTGACCATGGGATTTTACCCAGCATTGTTCTAAGTTTATCGAAGTTTACCTTTTTAAAGTCCAACCTATAAGTCTGACTACATATAGCTTTTCCCTTCCCTAAGACTGTAAATTCCAAAATCACATGGTCACTACTGCCCAAGGTGCCCATTATTTCCACTTCTTCAATCAATTCTTCCTTGTTGGTGAGAATCAAATCTAAGATAGCATTCTTGTTTTCTTCTCTGCTTGTATTGTTGCTGGGCACAATAAGACTTGTATTACCCTATGCTGCTGAATCCATCACAACGCACAACATCTGGATTAAGTCACACACTGCATTAAACTTATTTATATATACATTATTTCTAAATATGAGATCTTTACTTCAAACCCAGTGCTCCTATGCATAGTCATAGTAGTGATTAGTATTTGAATCCAAGTTCAAATCCTCACTCTGCTATGAAAAGTCTCAGGGTGATCTTGGGACAGTCACGGACTCAGACTAACTTACCTCACAGGGTTGCTGTGACAGCTGTTTTAGTGTGCTGATTAGAGCTAGGGCATGAACCAGGAAAATGTGGGTTGAGGCATGTTCAGTTCATGAACCACAAACCATCACAAAGTTAGCTGCCAAACAAACTGCTTCAGTTTGTGAGGTTTATGATATGATAGAATGCACCCTGACAAGATAAAGACACCAAACTGACAAGGGATCTCCAGCTGATTCTTTTCTACCTTCCCTCCAAGTTTGGTAAGGATTAGATTTACAGTTACAACCTCCCAAAGCAGGAAAGTACTTTCTGGGAAAATGACAGGCAGTCATTTTGACAGGTGCAGGTTCAGTAGGTTCAAGAGTGTATAAAATGGATCCTGTTCAAGCTAGAGACATCGAAGTTGCAAGGGATCTTCCCGTATACTCTCTAAGGCCCCCCCCCCACTTTAAATTAAGCAGAGACAGTCTATCTGGAAATATATCTGTTCACAAACCTCCATGAATTGCCGCGGACAGCTTGCATGGTCATGGAAAGTTCACACCAGTTGACCTGCCACAACCTTCACTTAGCAAACCACAAACCAGCCAAAAATCATCATGAACTTTAGTTTGTGAGCCAATTCATGCCCATCCCTAATTTGAGCATTGGACTAGGATCTAGAAGACCTATGTTCAAATTCATACTCTGTCAAGAAAACTTGCTGAGTGATCTTGGGCCAATCACATGCCGTCAGTCTAACCTACCTCAGAGGGTTGTTATGGGAACAAAATGGAGAAGGAGATTATGTTGTGGTAAGCCACTTTGGGTCTCCACTGGGGAGAAAGATAATATATAAATGAATTAAATAAATAAAAGAGACTGTGAACACCACCTTTAAGTCTCTCCCTGGAGGAAGTGAGGGATAAAAATTATAATAAACAAATAATGGAACTTCATTGCAAATTAGACCCACTAAGGAATTTTCCAAGCTGGCAACAAAGGTATTCCCTTACAACTTCTGTTTTGCAGCTGCCTTGAAATAATTTACACATGAAATGTAAGAGGGCGGGGAGGACTCTTGTATTTGAAGGCTCAGGACTGACATATGGATAAGCCACTATCAACTTTGCCCCAAGTTACTACTCTTTCAATGACCTGGCTCCCCTTGATCTTCTTTGACAGTCTCATTGAGTATATCTTTGGATCTAGTAAACTTTTTAAAAAATATGTTGTAATTCAGCTTTGATGTACAAAGTATTTTGCTGTGATAATGGGGGCTGGCCTGACTGCACAAGGAAACAAAGAAGTTGCTTTGGGGCACAAGCACATAGTCTGAGAGGTGTGCCCCAGGATCTTTTTGAAGATACCTTTGGCTGTGGACATGCTCTCTTGTTATTTTTAAATGGCTGTTCTTGAAACGGTATCTTAAAATTTTCCACTGTTTATATTTTGTGCTGCACCTGTGTATATGTGTGCACATGTGTGCGTTTATGTGTGTGTGTGTGTGAGAGAGAGAAAGACAGAGAGAGACAGAGACTGAGATTTCATGCATCTGATATATAGGCTCTGTTCTGTATTATGTCACAACAAATTTGTTATTCTTTGAGTCACAAGACTCTTTTTTTGTTTTTGTCATAAAGTGCCACTTTCATTTTCATAAATTTTTGTTTTTTGTTTTGTTTTAAGCAGGAAGATTATAACAGAGCATCAGATATAAATCTTAGTAGATTACTGTAAGGATGACAGTTTAAAAAATGTTGCATTCTTTTCTCTATGCAATCTTATCCTAACACTTCTATATTTTTTGATATCCATACAATTTGATTTGTAATGCATTCCCTTTGGTTTCTGTCTTTCAAAGGACTGCACTCAGATTTTACAAAAGAGAAACTGAAATGCATCTTTTCCCAGGTCCTGTTAAATTGACTTCACTTATAATAACCAGTTCACTTATTATAACCAGTTTTCTCTTCATAGTACTAAAAGCATCTTAAATGTTACATCATGAAAACAAAGATAAATTTAACAACAAATTTTACATGGTGAAAACACAAATTTAACAATAAATTATTAAAAACATTAACTTCAGCAATAATTAAAGCAAAATCTCAACAGAATAACTCTTCACCTTGCATCTAAATTACAGCAGTGTTAGTACCAAACGAACAAACCTGGTAAAGCACAGCACTCTCGCAAAAAGGCTAGGCCTCCTAATAAGCACCACCTATAAAAGCATATCCAATTAGGGAGTTTAAGGAGAGGAGGGACTTCTGCAGAGTCCATTGTCCAAAGCAGCCGTTTTCTCCAAGGGAAATTATTTCTGTAGACTGGAGATGGCTTGTAATCCGGAGAGATCTCCAGGCCACACTTGGAGGTTGGCAACTTTAGTCTCTAATGATATTGGACAGGCCTAATTTTATGGCGGCAGATAGGTCTGGGTTCAGAGCTGCTTATGGTTTCTGTGTGCACTTATCAATGTAGTGCTTGTTTTCCTTCTAGTTTTATGTGCAACAGAGTATCAGCATTCTTTGCTTGTCATCTCCTGAACCTGCAGCGTTATTACACCATTCGCCTCCAAAGAAGATACCCAATAGTTTATCGGAATTTCATTCTACCAGATACTAACAATGGTTTTCTAAGTAAATACACTAGTTTTCCATTGATTTAAAAATTCAAGCATACAAAGACTGGCTAAGATGTCCTTTTTATGATTTATCTTTACCTAGGTTATTGAATTGTCTATTTTTCATACTGAATAGATTTTAAGATTCTGTTTTTAATGTGTGAATAGCTGCTGGAATGTGATCTTACCACTATCTTAGAGGATTGATTGGCTCTTCCTTTTGTTGTGCTGTTTTTTCATTCTTCACTTTCCTTATGTGTGTTTGTGTGTGTGTGTACAGTAGCTGATTTTCATTTGGGAACTTTTCACACTTTTTTCAAGCTTTCATGTCCTGTTTTATGTTATTGTCTTAAAGTTATCATTAGAATTTGTTGAGTTGCATGGTTATAACAAACTAAAGAATTCACGTCATTTCTCAGGACCGATGTAAAATAAGAAACAATATGAAAGGATCCTCTCTATGCCACTCTACTAGCAAAGTATTTACAGCTCAGAGGGCTCTCTGAGGTTTGATGTTTTTGTAACCCAGACTTCTAAGGAATGCAAGGAAAGTCTAATAAACTACTGTGGCAGAAAGTAAAAAAAAATGATAGATTTGAAGGCAATACATCAGCAAGATAAACATCTCACATTAAGCTGACCTTTACTTGTGAAAAGCAGCTTTACCTGCAATGAGCTGCCAAACCTGCTTTGACCTGCTGCAGATCCCAAGGCTATGTAGATATCATGTATGAGTTTCTTCCTTGTCTGAAGCAATTCTCACTGCTAGCACAATCAGCTTGCATATTGCCACTTGCAGAATGGAGTGTTGGTTTTTTTAAAGGACAAAGGCAAAAATCCTATTCCATATGTGTTAATTTTATGTGTAGCTTGGTCCTATGCATGATTTTCAGAAGCAAGTTGCACTGAGCACCACAGTACCTACTCACAAGTAAGAGTTCATATCTTGCTACCTTGATTTGAAAGTTGTAAATGCTGTGTTTGTTTGGCCTCAGAACAATTATCCGTTTGGTCTCTGATGTAATCCTTTTAAAACCAACTATGTGCCTTCAAAACCGAGCTTGACTGAGTAAATGTTCAAGATTTTTTTAAAAAAAACAACATGTAAGAGGCATTTGAAGAATGCTGTTAATGAGGCTAATTAAGGTGGGCTTGCAGAGTGGCTGACTGCCATCACCAGGCACAAGCAATGCCAGATCTCCCAGTCAGTCCCCAATACAGGACCATCTTGCACCTGTCACACAGCTAATGGGCTTGTTTTCTGTATGGGAGAGAGAAAGTGGGGGCAATGAAAAATATAATAATGGCTTCCTGCTAGCAGACAAAGGAGACTACCTACCTGCCTGAGTAAACTCCTGACTGATTACCCTAAGGAGGTCCAGACAGAGTCTAAGGCAATATTTACTAATAAAACAATCTCTGTTCCTTACTTCGTTAGGTTAGGATGGTGGCCAATTCACACTTTCTGTATCTTGGTTTCTTTGCATGCCTCTTTGTCAGTTCAAACTAAATGTGAAATGCTCCTGTTTAATTTATCACAATAAAAATAAAATACTTTCTTCTGTTGGTTATAGTGCAGTGTATAGGAATCGCAGCCCCCCAGTGTTCAGACAACTGCTATTTAGCACTTTCAGTTTAGCAATATATATTATTATTTAGCAATATATATATTATTTGTTCAGAGTTATAAAAGGCCACCAACCACATATGATAGGAGTGTGTGCTTTCTATTATCCTTCTGATACACATGGTCATATGCAATATGCAGATTTACCATGTATATGGTGGTGGCACAATTGGCTATAGAAAGGAGGAGAATTGGGTAAATAATGAAAAGATTGCTTCTCTATACCGTCTTTGCTCACATAAAAGGAAAGTAAGGTTTCTTTCAACTTTTTTTTTTCCATATGATATTTTGTTCCTTAACCATTGGCTTTTCAAGGGCCTTAGTAAGTTTCTGGAGAAAGTAGACGGTGGGGAAATGTCCACCTCCATACCTTGTGCCTTGTGTTCATAGGATCTTACTAACTCATGGAGGCCCACAGGTTGTACATTGCTATTTTGAAACGATTTAAGAAACAGATTTTCAAAAAGGGTATTTCAAAACAGCAACAATGATGACAATACATTATTAACTCATAGATTCAGACACTTCCACTTAGTACATCAGTTATATCTTCCTTCTGTACAAAAGAGTATAGTTAATAATGGATTATCTTGCAAATTGTGTCACAGAAATAGGTGCCTTTGTTCATCTTTGATCTTTGAAATGTTAGACTATTTTTAGAAACCATATTGTAGAAAACCATTAACATCCTGGATATGGCTTCAAAGTTTACACATTACAACAGCAGACCTAAAGTGATAAGTTGTCAATATTTTCATATACAGTTTCTTTAAAAAGGACTTTCATTAATTTGCATTAAATGCTGGGTTAATTTAGGTAGGTAGAGGAATCACCGTATGGCAACTTGTCCCCTTCATTGTTCACATGATATGAGACCAACTCATGCGTGCAAGTGGGTGCTTATTTTACTGATGCAATTCTGATACAGCATTCCCCAGATTTTTCAGGAGTTTCTTTCTCCATTTTACAGATACCTTTCCCTCACTACCAATAACCTTTACCAATAACCAATAACCCTTACTACTAATAACCCTTACCATCAGTTCTGATGACCCAGGCTATTGTGCAGGTGAAACACAAAATTTTAAATAAAACCAGATGCTGCAGTGCCTACAGATGCTCAGCTGGTCAGTGGGTGGAAGCAGGCTGGCCAAATGGGTGGGGCAGCAATATCAACCCTGCATGCTGATGTCACTTCCAGCATGAACCAAAAGTTAGGGCATCATGTCAGCAGTGCTCTAATACTCTCCCTCAAAACTCTACAGAGTCCTGCTGGAAGTGTCCTCATTGCATGTGGACAATGATCATGCACCCTTCCCCCTATGGTATTCACCACCCCCCATATCTTGCTGGTTGCCAGGCCATGCCTGAAATCCTAGGACACATCTTTAGAACAGGCTGTTTAGGCATGATTATTACTACACCACCCCCAAACGAAAGCCTAGTTCCAAAGTGGTAGGCCTATGCCTGTCCTGTACCATTTCAGACAGAGGGGAGAGGTATCACCCAATGGCAATCTCCTGTATGTACCATTTTCCCTCAAAAACAGACAACAACCTCCCCCACTTCTTCTGGAATATTAGATCTTAAAGAAAACAGCCCTTTGGGCATATGGAGGACATCTGGTTTTCTATGCACACAGAATTTGTTATGTGCTGAGGATATTCCATTATATAACCCTGCATCCGCTTAATGAGCACATCCTTGATATGAATTTATCATTGCAGTGAGAACTGACCCCAAGTCTTCATAAATTTGATGTTATCCTTCAGTAAAAATATTCTCTCAGAAGCACACAAAAGAGTTTGTCAACATGTGTATCTAAAAAGTCTTTCAAGTCAAAACGGTTGGCTTTCGTCTACAGTCCTGCCTGTCCTTGTTCAAAAGGCAGCCATGGCTGAGAGGAAGCACCAAAAGCAGCATAAACACTGTCTTAAATGGCATTGTCTTTAACCAAGTAAAACAGGAAGAAAGAAAAAAAAGTTTAGAGGTGAAATCATCAAATTAATGGAATAATCTAAAGCACAATTTGGCTCACAGTTGTTGCTCTAAAGGCACTAATGAGTATAAATATATTTGCCCTTTGGGCACTGCACATACTTTAGGTATATGTTACATTTTTAAGTCGTATTCATGTTTGTGTGTGTATACTATAGTAATAAAACTCTGGCAATATTAGCTGATATTGGAAGAAGTCAGCTTTCTGACTGGCTTAACCAACATATATCCTCCTGGACTGAATTGAGACCTAGGTTTCCTGTCTCATCAATGCTGATTTCTCCGCACCTTCTCTCTCTGTGTGTATCATACCTAATGCAATCACACCTGCTATTGTCATTCATTTGCTATTGTCATTTGCTTGCTAATGTCATTCAGCATCTGAAATCACTCCACTCTCTAAAATATAAGACAGATGGACTCACATTCTAGCTGTATTTGAAGAAGTGAGCAGTGACTCATAAAAGCTCATACCCTGTCACATTTTTAGTCTTTAAAGTGCTAGTGGACTCTTGCTTTTTTCTACTGCTACAGACAGACGGTTACAGCTACCCATCTTGATCTATCATCCTATATTTTGTATGAAAAACACCTTTGTCCACCTGCCAGTTGTGTCCACTCCTTGATTTAGAAGGGGAAGAAACCCCTTAGTTCCTAAAACTGCATTGTTCCACTTCCACATTATTTCCTAGTATCTAAAGGTCAACTCAATTTAGTCAATGTGTTTTAACATACAAACACAGGCAAATGTAAAACCACTCAGTATCCATTATGATAGATCTAAAACAGAACAAATCTGGAAGAAAAGCAAAACAAATAAAACTGATAACCTGAGAATGAAACCTAGAACAGCCTCATACACACTCTGTGTGATTGCTTCAGCACCCCATAATTTCTGCTCAACTTACACAGTTGTAAATAAAATGTTAATGCAGTGGCATCCTAGTATACTCTCCTCAAAAAAGCTGTTTACATTTTCAAGCTCTTGAGAAAGAAAGAGTACAAAATGTGTGGGGAGGGGGGGAGAATGCTCTTGCCATCTTTCAACGTTAACTCATGTAAATGTTGGCAAGTATCTACTAATACAATGCAACTTCCATTTACTACAAATGGCCTATGACATATCCAAAGCATTTGTACAATCAAAGGGCTGATATCTAGGGTGAGGAATTATTTATGTTTTGTTAGACAACCAAGTTAATAGAAAGATAAAAGGAGACACAGGTCTTTCTGCTATCGGTACTAGCCATGCATATAGTTGCTCCCTTAGAGGAAAACCTGGCTGAGATATATCATGACAGACTTCCAATTCACAATACAATACAAGGATGAACTTGTGCAGATAAGTACATCTAATCCACACAAACCATGTGGTATGAGCATGCCAGTCTGCCCTAGCTTGCCCACATTACTGATGAGTCTGATTGCCAATTCTGAGCAAGCAGCACCAGCTACCACTACAGTGGGAAATTTCTCCTGCATGTCCAATTTTACACTGAAGTGCTGAAACAGATGAACAGGAAGCTTTAGTGAAAGTCACACTCTATATGTCTAATTGAAATGAATCATAACTACACAATAATCAGAAGTGCAGAAAAAGAAAGGATAGTGAATCCCGGAAACTGGGCTTTTTCTATTACTGACATTCCTTCTGGCATCCATTTACCTGCAGTCTACTCTTTGAATTTCAGAAAAAAATATTGAGTCCAGTGGTACCTTTAAGACCAACAAAGTTTAATTCTGAGTATAAGCTTTTGTGTACATGCACATTTCACATTGAAACAGATTTCCTCAAGACTTACGTATAGGTAGAGAGAAGGGGTGGGTTAGTTGTCAGGAAAGGCTAGTCAAGACACATAACTAACCGAGCCAGTCAAGACACATAACTAACCGAGCCAAGTATAGTTAAAATTGGATTAAAACAGTTGGTAAGACCTGTGAATAGCAGCAAATTAGCATACAACTAAGAGTTAACAAACAGATATGAAAACTAACTTTGAGCCCGGTAGCACCTTTAAGACCAACAAAGTTTAATTCTGGGTATAAGCAAGAACTGATCAATTTACCATGTGTAGATGCACACTTAATCAGATATGTTAAAACAGATTTCCTCAAGCATTACATATAGATGGGGGGGGGGGCAGTTGTCAGGAAGGGATAATTAGAGGGAAGAGATTTTTTATTTCCCTAGTCTTTTAATGATGGGTAATGGTCACTTCAGCTGACCTGGATGCTTTTGTTAGCTGTTTAATATCAACTGTGGTTAGATTTCATTTTAATTATGGCACTGTTTTTATTTGCTTTATTGTCATTTATAACAGATTTAGCCACCTAGAGAGCTTTTGTCTTGAGGTGAGATAAGAACTGGCGCTGGGGTGGCCATCTTCTGCATTCTGCTGAGGTGAGATATATATATTTTAAAGAAATTGCTAGTGCTCATGTTGAATTTTTGTGTAACTCCCCTTCTTTTTATCAGGACCTGTGCAAGATCCCTTTTCTTGGGACTGTACCTCAAATCAGAATGTGATTTAAAAAGGCTGAAATGATCTCATCTTCACATTGTCACTATAGGGATTAATCAGGCGAGCCTATGTGTATTAGTTTTGGACAACATTTTCCTTAGGCATGTTCTTCACAGTTTGCCTGAATATTTTATTTGCCTCATGATCCCACTTCCCTACATCTGGTCATCATGCTGCTTCTCATTTTTCTCAGATTGCACTATAAAATCTGGCAGGGCTTTTGGTTTTCTTGCAGCTCATTAACACTGTGTCCACATAGTCAGCTTCTGAGGGACTCAGCCGTTCACTCACACGCAGATCCTGCTTCCCTACCTTCCCCCAATCTAATATCTGCCCTGGAAGATGAAAGGCATCCAAAGTTTTGGCATGTTTTGTATTTCCAGTGGTGTATATTGTATTTGACTGTTACTTTGTTTTATTTTATTAAACAATAAAAGAATTGGTGAATCACACATCTCCCCTCTAAAGTAATACCATGCATGATAAGCTTTCATGAAAAGGAACATCTTGTGTGTGTTTTTTCTTTAAAGGCAGGTGGAAATTGGCTCTGATGGACTTCTATGGGAAGCATATCTGCAGTGAAGGAACCATTAATATGAAGGCACTTATGCTCATACTGTCCCAAAATCAGTCTGAAAGCTATTTGGAATGGATGGAAGAAATTTCCATATCCATGTTGCACAGAGCTATGTTGTGATTGTGTTGTTCCCCAATAAAAGGAAAGTTGGAAACCAATCCCAGAATTTTTGGATCACAAGAATGTAGTGAGGATATAGGCCTAATGGCAGCTTCTTTTAAAAGCAAACACACCCTTCCCTTAGTATAAAGTGCCAGTTTCTTCCCACAAGACCTAACTAGCTATGAAGTGCATGGATCCAATAGCCATGTGGTTTTGTGTAATTCTGCATGCTTCCTAGTATCTGAAAAGAATATCCACCAAGCTAGCTTCAAGAAATACTGACATAATGGCTCAGCTGGCAATCCAGCTCAGGCCTTGTCCATACCATGAAATAGTGCATTTGGGGGGGGGGGGGATGAGAAAGGAACCAAAATCATAGTCATCAACCAGAACAATAAGGAGAAAAGGACTTCCTTTCAGCAGCATCAAAAGAAATGCATATCACAGCATACCTTTCTCAAATGTTTCATCTGGATTTGGCAGAGTCCTTCTGCCATTTGTGGCTCTGCTGCATTACTAGTCACAGCTTTTCAACTATACTATATTTTTGAACATGGATGTGTGAACATTTTGAATCAGTTTCCTATTCCAGAAGTTATCAAGGCCATCCAAAACAGTCAATGGAGAGCTATGTGCAAGGCTTTTATTTGTAGCAGGAACTCCTTTGCATATTAGGACACACACCTTTGATGTAGCCAGTCCTCCAAGAGTTTACACTAGGCCCTGTAATAAGAGCTCTGTAAGCTCTTAGAGAATTGGGTACATAAGAGGGGTGTGGCCTAATATACAAAGGAGTTTCTGCTATAAAAAAACCCTGGCTGCATGCAAAAATTCGTGACACCAGTTTCATGTCATAGATGTATAACTGAAAACATCATAAATATCCTTTGCATTTAAATTGGCTGGAATAATTTCTGTCTTTATCAGGTAGTGATTTTGTCATTCCATGGGTGCTCTTACTATTCCTTTATCCTTATATTGCTTAAGTCTAAGCAAAACAGTCTGACAAATTCAATATGTTGTACTATAAGGATTGGATGGGTATCATGTTCCCAATTTTTTTTTGGGGGGGGAAGGGGGGACTGAATATGCTCCTAAATCTGACACTCGGATCAGCAGCTTTATGGATGTCAAGTGTTAAACTGCTGGAAGTTTTAACAAGGTAAAGTTGAAAGTCACATATGATAACCTTGCTGAAGATATGCAGGTATTTGTGTTATTGTCTGGATGAGACACTTCCTGAGCACTCTATGGACATCACTTCGAGTTCCACTATGAAAGGGTATCAGCGAAATAAATCAGTTTCCACAGAAACATCTGTAGTGCCTACTGTAAGTAGACAGGACAATAGAACAGATGGAATGTCAATCTGATCCAGAAATCTTGTGTTAATTTTTTTTGCTTATGTCCTATCTAAAACTGAAGCACCATTCCCCACACCAATACAAATCTAGACAGTTGGTTACAATGTCACTTAGACTGTGTTATATACCCACACAGCCCCTTTCTCCACCTAAATAAGGGACAGTTGTGCTGTTGTCACTGTTGGTTGTGTCTGCATTAGCATAGGCATGTGGTTGGCATAAGACTTGTCCCTGCTGCGTTGTCATTTCACTAACTGCAGCTGTAAATTTATGTTGGTTCCCAGCCAGTTCCCAGCTTAGCTGTACAGAAAATACTTGGCTAAGGAAACATAGGAGCAGAAATAAACTCCTATGAAATTCTAAACCAAATATGCTATCAACAGAAACTTGAAAAACTATTTCAAGATAATCACAAATATTATTTCAACACCACAACAGTGAAAGTGAGGTAAAGTCCCTCCCACTGAACTTTCTCAAAACAGAATTTAACACCGATTTTTTTTTTAAAAAAATTGAGCCACTCAAAAAAAGGGTTAACAACATCAAATTCTGAAGGCAGCATGGTGTCCCATGGATTTTCAATAATGAAAATTCAAATGCTCATTTTTTAAAAAGCCCTTCTGTTTCCCTTTCCCCAACTAAACCAAGATAATTGGTTTTCTGGGGCTAATTTCTGAAGCGCTTTAATAACACCTCCTGCTAGACAGCTCATGTAAACTCAGCAAGAGGAAGTGTCCAGAGTAATAGAAAAGATTTCTGCTCATTTTAAAGCTCAAATTCATACTTTTCTGAACAAAGGGGATGCCTGCTGTTTGAGTTTGGCAACTGCCAGGCCAACTGCATAGGAGAAGATTGGATTAGGAGGGGCAGCTGACATCACCCTTCTCCAGCTGAATTCTGATGTAAATTCCACTCCGGTCCATGCTTTTGGAGATAATGAAATGGAAACAAAACACTTAGACATTTCCAAGTCAGCAAAATAATGAAAAGGGCAGACAGGGAGCTGATTTAATACATTTTTGGTTTTTTTAAAAAAAACACATTTGGTCACTTGTGCGAATGGGATTGCAAATGTTACAATGGCTTTCTTTGACACATGGGATTTTGATGTAACAATCCAGTCAAAAAGCTTACAGCTCTCTAAGTTATTAGTGATGTGTGAACATTCCATATCAAGAGCTTTTCATGTATTAAACTCCAATAAGCTGCATAATTTGCCTAGTGGCTCTTTGAAGGTACAGTGTCAACACTTGTTGGGGAATATTCACCACTCAGGTCCTTGTGGGAAAATAAATCCTTAATTTTGCATTTTAACAACACTGACTTGGAACTACATGCCTCTAACTTACTGAATTCAGAGAATCTAAAGGACTCGCAGCGGTCATTCTGAACACTATGATTAGAATTTGATCTGAAAGCAACTTGTGCTCACCTTGGGTGGATGCTTGCATGGGTTAGGAAACAACTCACAAGCTTTATCTTGAATGTGCTAGAGATGATCGGCACACCTTACACAGAATTAAAACCAGGTTTGCTACCAAATGTACATGACATGGAGCTGCAGACAATGCAAGCTATTTGACAAGGAGAGCTGTAGGATACAGAGCATCCACACTTGACATTTTTATATGTGTGCTTAAAGGACTATCTTAAATGTACACCTTAAAATGTCACACATGAAGTGGCATATAAACTATGTGAAAGTGCTTTAAATTCTGTCCATGCTGCATCAGCTATAATGAAATGTACCTGAGTAACATGACCAGCTGCTATGCAAAGGAGTGTTTCAAACATTAGGTATTTTCCATATTGAAAATATAGGGCAGTATAAATTTGGGGTGTAAGTTTCAACTTCTCTCATATATCACAACACTCCAAAGGAGGCATAAATTTAAACAAACTTTCACTATTTTGATTTTCCTATTAATTATTTTTAGGTTTTTTTAAAGTTGAAATTTAGGTTTCCTTATTTTGGTCTGAGCATTCTATTGATTTTATCAGAGATTGACTGCATGGGTATGTAACTATCTAGAGTCTTTAGCTTCTTCAGAGAGAGTCAGTATAGTATAGTGGTTAGAGTGTCAGACTAGGATTTGGGAGACCCAGGTTCAAATTCCAACTCTGTCATGGAAGCTTGTTGAGTGAAGTTGCCCAATCACACTTTTTCAGCCTAACCTACCTCTCAGGGTTGTTGTGAGGATAAAATAGAGGAGAGGAGAATGATGTATATCTCTTTGGGTCCCCACAGGGGAGAAAACCAGGGTACAAATGAAGTAAATAAATACTTTCCTCCAACAAGGATGTGTTTCCTTGGCTTGGCTAAGCACAAAATCTACATACAGCCCTCTCTCCCAGAGATTAAAATTACAAAGACATTTATATGACTGATAGGGAATACTGGTGGTGGTAGGTAACATATTTGTTATCTCTTAATATGGGTGGAACATCAGGTCACTTATTATGGATAAACATTTCATTAAACATCACCAGGGAAACAGTTCAAAAAGAGATTAAATTAAATACAACTTGCAGATAACTAGGCAAAAATCCAGATCATTGCTATAATGTTTTGTATTGTACTGCATTGTGTTTTATAATTTTATCCTGTCCTCTATCCAAGGAGTTAGTGTGGTATGGAGAGTTGTCCCATTTGTTTGTTTGAGGCTGAGAGAGAATCTGAACTCAGAGTTCACCAGTTCTAATACAACACTCTAAATTACCACACAACACTGTTTTCTCATTTCCTTCTCATTAAAGGGCTGGAACACCTTCCCTATGAAGAAAGGTTGAAACGCTTAGGGCTCTTTAGCTTGGAGAAACGTCGACTGAGGGGTGACATGATAGAAGTTTACAAGATAATGCATGGGATGGAGAAAGTAGAGAAAGAAGTACTTTTCTCCCTTTCTCACAATACAAGAACTCGTGGGCATTCGATGAAATTGCTGAGCAGACAGGTTAAAACAGATAAAAGGAAGTACTTCTTCACCCAAAGGGTGATTAACATGTGGAATTCACTGCCACAGGAGGTGGTGGCGTCCACAAGCATAGCCACCTTCAAGAAGGGGTTAGATAAAAATATGGAGCAGAGGTCCATCAGTGGCTATTAGCCACAGTGTGTGTGTGTGTGTGTGTATATATATATATATATATATATATATATATATATATATTTGGCCGCTGTGTGACACAGAATGTTGGACTGGATGGGCCATTGGCCTGATCTAACATGGCTTCTCTTATGTTCTTATGTTCCTAATTTACAATTTCACAATGTGAAAAATTGAGGCAAGTACTAAAAAAACTATGAAACCAATGGTCAGAAGTGAAAATCAACAGTCACAAATTCAGCAGAGAACTGCAAATAAAATATTTTTTCCCAGATAACCATGATTGCATACAGTACTTCACACTAAGCCTGAGAGGCATTGTATTGACTACATATCTAAACAGAGCACACACATGCTTTGAGATTACTAGATTCTAATGATCTCAATATGTACCATCTGCTAAGGGTTCCAACAGTTCTAAGCCTGTCCATATTATAGTTTCTATAAGAAACAAAAAATTCTGAGAAGGATAATCTTCCTTTTGAATGAGTTACTCACTACTCAGGTTGTTGAGGAAACTTGAACTCAAGAAAATGCTGATGGCCAGTGTCAATCACAGGATGGACCAAGCCTTGAGGAATAAAAGCAGAGGCAGAATAGCAAGGATATGAATTCAGATGGTAAAAGCAATTTATGCTTGCAGAAAGGATCAATCTGAAAACTAAAAAAACAAACAACACCACATGCTATTGTGCATTTCTTTCACTGCACTTCTTTCAAACAGTGCCAGATATCAGCATGTTTTTCAGCATCCACATTTCATTTTCTGCATTTCATCTTTACCTGCTCCAACAATCTTCAGAGAGTATGCTAGACATTTTAAAAAATGTTTAGACTGAAATTATTATAAAAGAACTAAAAAACACATAGACAAAGTTCAAGGTTACAAAAAACAGTATTGTTCTGGATTATTAGGCTGAAATCTAAATAATGACTTAAAAGAAAATAATTTCATGGGAGAAAAAACCCATCAGATTATACATAGCTTTCCATCCAGCAATTGTTTCCTTTTGACTGGAAACTAAGAAGGTTGCCATCTTCCAGGTGGTACTGGAGAACAAGTGAGAAACACTGATGCAAGCTTCTGATGCAGGCTTTTGATGCAAATATAGCATGCTGCTTTGGAGAGTGGACTGTATGACATTATATACTGCTGTGGTCACTTCCCTTGCCAAACCCTGTCCTCCCCAGGCTCCACCAAAATCTCCAGGGAATCCCCAGCACAGACCTAGCAATCTTAACAGTGATGCAGATCCAGAAGGAAAAGCAGAACAATTTAAGACCGTTATAGTGCAGTCCTAAGAGGTTACATGCTTCTAAAACCATCAGCTTTAGTGGATTTCAGTGGACTTTGAAGGTTCTAACTCTGTTTAGGACTGGAACTGCTAGCCAACCAAAATAGACATACAGAACACTATTTTAGACTCAAGTTTTAGACTAGGTGAAGTCCTAATGTAATACATCTGGTAACTTTACAATCATATTTTCTTGGACGTAGCTCCAACTAATTTGAATGGAATCCAGTTTTGGCTTGGCCTGATTATTCAGAAATAAATCACATTGGCTTGGGTCCAGACTAAACTGTCAATTTCCACTAACTCCCCCTTCTTGATGCAGACCCCCCTCTCTGTCATTCCTCCGCATCCTGTATCTCTCAGGAGCAGTACTGAGCAGATATCAGTGGGGTGCAGTGGGATGGAGGAGGCAGAAATGTTCTGTTCTGCAGTTGGAAAATTTAGTCTGGAACCAACTATTTGTATTTAATTCCAAATCACTGTGAGAAAGTATGCTCACAATCTCATCTAGATAGAAACCAAGGCACTTTGAAGGAGAATGGCACACCGAGGTTTCAGAGATCAAAAAGAAATATTGAAAGAAAATAAGCAGAATCTTGTTGGATAAATGGCACTCCAGACTACCCAGTCAGATCACCTGAAAGCCCCAGAAGCAGGAGCTGCAGACTAGAGCCTCCCATTGTTGCTCTCCTATTGCCGCCCCCCCACTAGCATTCAGAGATGTTATCTCAAGCTTGGAACAGCAGATGGATTGTGTCTTTGTAACTGCTAGGGTTAATAATACTGTTTTATGAGGCCAAAGGGGGATTATGTGAATGAGAGTTTGCAAGTTTCTGTAGTTTAATGAAGTAAAATGCTTGAAAGCAGAAGATGTCTGCTTGTGGACCACAACTTTCCCTCCCTTTTGTTTAGATCAGATGTCTGTAAGAAGTTAGCTCCATATTGTATCATTTAAGAATAAAATGTTATTTGAAACTAACAAACAAATTAGTTATATAACTCTAGGAACAGTTGGCATCACGTCTCTAAATGGAAAGGCTATTTGGTTTGGGGGTTTTCCCCCCTCTACAAAAGTCATTGTTTCAGTTTTCCTTCATAGTTAGTAGTCCCTTGTTTCCCAAATTTTAATTGTTTTTCCTGTGTAGATTATATATAGCATTTCTCAAATAACCAAGAGTTATATCCATGAAATGCATAATTCTAAGATATACTTTCCTACATTTTTCTTGTCCTTTTATTAGTAATAAGCCCAACTTTTGTTTAAAAGAAAGAAATAGGCCACATGTCAGCCTAGAACAATTTCATATGACCAGAAATCTCAAGCTCTCTTGTGCAGAACGGTGTATGCCTCTCCCAATTGATGGACAGGCAGTTCACAGTTGATTAAATAATTGAAAATGTATCTGAAAGCAGCCAATCCTTATATTAAGGACATGAGATATATTTCTGCTAATATTACACATTTAATTTGCTTCCATGATTTACAATGAAATACTGCTTCTAAACATGTTCATAAGCTTCTAAACAGGTCCTCAGAGACAAACTAACTATATGCACATCCTTTCCTTTAGAGATTTTTCAGAGTGCATAGACTGGGGAAGGCAATGGCAAACTATCCCATAACAAAAAGTCTGCCAAGAAAACATTGTGATGTGATGTCGCCTCATGGGTCAGTAATGACTCTGCTTACACAGGGGACTATTTTTACCTTTTTAAAAATAGCTACACTCAGACCGATTCCCCACTAGGCTTGTTCTGGCGTTGGAGCTCTTTCCTCCACGAAGCTTCCATCCGATTTTGCACAAGCTGCTGCAGGGCTGTGACATGCCTCGCCTCTTTCCCGCGGCAAGTAGAAACCAGTTTTCAGAAGATCTTGCTTGCTGCAGGAAAGAGGTGGGGTGAGTTGCAGCCCTGCGGCAGCTTGTGCAAAATCAGACAGAAGCATCCGGGGGGTGGGGAAGAGCTGCAACGCCGGAACAAGCCTAATGGAGAATCAGTTTCAGAAACTTTAACATAACATTTCTGTTTAAGCACGCTAGTAAGGTTGGAGTTGTAAAAAACAACAACAACCAAACCTCAAGCCCATGGAGAAAGATCCCACCAACCTGCTATATTTAGCTTTACATTTATCAGCAGTTTCATTAGATTTTGAACATATATTGAGTTACCTTAAACTGAGTCAGAACATTGGTTTATCAGCCTGGCAGTGAGTCTTCAACATCTCAGAAAGAGATCTTTCACCTACTAGCTGATCCTCTTAACTGAAGACGTGGGATTTGAACTTTGAAACTTCTCTGTGCAAAGCAGAAGCTCTGAGCTATGCTCCTTCCTCCTTAATCTATCATCTTGGTATATTTTACATTGGTTTCTTATTTGGGAGAAGCAATTCCAGCTACAAAGTGTTTGCACTATGTCTACAGAATGAATATAGACTGGAGCTTCCATAGCCAACACATATTCATGACTGTAATGGCTGCAGTTGGAGCCTAAAAGTTGAAGAACGTGTCTTCACCAAAGCCGGTCCTGAGTTTCTTATTATGGCTGCAGTGTCCTTTCCTTTGTTATTCTTCAAATCTGTGATCCACTTCAGGACAATTTTGGAATAGGACTTGGACTGTGCACTGAAATTGTTTATGGACATTACTTGTTTAATCTTATGGACAGTGCCTATTTGTCAGCCACATTTATTTTATTATAATATATCAAAGGTTGAATACAGAAATTGTTGTCACAATTGTTCCTTGTCGACATAGTATTATTGTGCTACACAGTTTTCTACTTTTACTAACTCTAAAAGATGACCTGTGTGGTTAACAACACAAGTCAAGGCAGGCCCTTAGCCAGGATTTCAAATATTGGGGGGCATTTAAATTTCTCAGGGGGCACTTTAATTAATATAATGCTTGCTGGGGAACTGTGCACTGATGCTCTGTCTGTGGCAGCCATGTCATGTAGTGCCTCATATTTCCTTTTTCACCTCTAGGTGACCTGCCTGTGCATTAGCCAATGTTAGTTTGTGACAAGCCAGGTCCCTCCGAAGTCCATCGAATAGAGACCACACACTGGGATGACTGGAATGGAACAAGAAATTAAGAGCACTGCCAATCATCAATCAATCAATATTTAGGTCAAAGACCAGAACTGCTATAAAGGAAGACAACGAGACAACGCATAAGAGTACAGTCAGTGAAATCAAGGCTCTTCCAAATATTTCCTCGTACAAATTACAATGTAACAAAATTTTGCTATTGCCTGAGTTATTGAGCTCTGTGTATCTTCCAATAAAAATTTCTGGAGTACCGCAGTTCTAAAATTTATATAAAACTCCAAGGGTTTGAATTTAGATAAAAGTGGGATAATTAGACGCAATCTTTCCTCTTGATAAAGTTTACAGTGGAGGATATGTGAGACCATTTCAACTACTTTTTCTGAACAAAGACAACATCATTTCTGCATTGGCAGATGGGAGAACCTACCAGCTAATACTGAAGATGGAAAAATGTCAAGGTGAGCCCTTGGGAAAGCCCATCTATGTCTCACATATGTTATATTTGACAGATAAGGGGCAGGTGTGTAATTTGGCCATGATTTTAATCTGGAATAATTTGCAGGGAGCAGTGCTTTATCATTTTGGAGTTCAATGTCACTCAGTCTCCGAAATACCAGAGCTTTTGCTTCATTCAGGCCCCTATCAAAAAGTTCTTCTGGATTCAGCCCAATTGATCTGATTTCTTCCAATAATCTTACCAGACCAGAAAGGATAGGGGTCTGCTGCAAGTAAAAATAGGATTAGGCCCTTCAGTTTAAGTGAACTCTTAACCAAACGCAAATTGCAAGTTTCCGTATTTTTAACTCTACTCATGAAGATTCCATATTCCTATAGGAAACTGAGGATCTCTACCTGCTTCACCCTCAATATATGTCGAAACAAAGTACGTGAGCACTGCATTGTAGCTGTCTTCATCTGGAAATGTGGCAGCAAGCTCATAAAAAACAGTTCTCACATCATTGATTGGGACAAAGGTTAATGCAGCAAGAGATTTCAGTGTAATTTTTTATGTTCATATTAGTTTCATATTCAGTCTTTAAGCCAACACTGTTGATTTTCCTAATGAGACTCTGACACAGGTAAAAATAACACCCTTTGACCTCAGTGTGTGGAAAGGCAATCCTTACTGCATTCATACAAGCCTTCTCAAAATCCACCAAAACCTTTTGAGGGGACAGATCTGGAATCAATAGCTTCATTATTTCAAACATTCTATTATAGGTGTTCATGCTCTTTCTTTGAAGTAAAATGCAAATACATGGTTAATATGAATTACCCACCTTGGCATGCCATGTGTACAGTTGGTAAAACATATTTGGCACTTTATCAAAGGTGCCATCTCCATAGATGGTATCTTTGTTTAATTCAAGCATAAGATCTCTGTCACCTAAAACCAGTATTCTGCCTGGATTTTCCCACACCAGAATTGTGAAGTATCAGTTGCCTATACTTTTCACGAATGTCAAAATGTATGGTTTTTTGAGTTAGGCAAATTACTGCCTGCTCTGGGATAGCCTCTCTTTCTTAAATAGCAGAAGTAGTTAAGGCCTCATAGATCTAAGAAGCTAAGCAGGGCTGACTCTGGCAAGTATCTGGAAGGAAGAAATCAATAAACATAGTTGGAATGAATTAAAAAAGTATAATGAAGAATTGATCCATGGGTATCTGGGGCAGCTGTTTTTTTTTTTTAGGTAGATGCGCCAAATTTGCAGCATAGCATCCAGTGCCTCTCCTCAAAATATTCTCCAAGTTTCAAAAGGATTGGACTAGGGGGTCCAATTGTTAGGGAAACTGCTCTCCAAATAAAGTTGGGGAATTAGACTGAGAGACAGCTAGCCCCAAAACGGAATCTTTTATCTATGTATACGAGGCTCAACCGATCAGAGAGTCAGTGCTCAATAAAGGACTCTAATTTAATAAAATCAATTGTGGTTTATTTGAAACAATAGTTCGTTCACACAAGGTATAAAATCAATCACACATTCATACAGTTCTAGGAAAAATAGAGAGATCGATAGGGGAACATAAAGGAATGGACATACAGGGCAATACTACCTCTCGCAGACTCCAATGGAAGGCTCCGATGGCGACGAATGAGGAAATGGGGGAAAGGTCCCGAAACTGATCAGGAATCGGGGGTGTTACTACCCAGCGGGAATGGGGGTTTACTGAGTAGAAGGCACACCTGTGGGTAGCTAGTCCACAGGTTATATAGAGTCACCTTAGTCCTGAGGGGATGGGAGGTGTCTGGGAGTGGTAAGGGGAGGTTCTGCAGATGACCAGGAAGGCTGGACATCGGCTGGACCAATGGTGGGTCAATGGCGACACCTGATTGGGTGTGTGCTTCAACCAATGAACATCACCTTCATCCTGGGCATCCTGGAAACTTCCAGGTTGCGACAGGGCCTGGGGCGGCTCCGTTGGTATCAATGTGGGAATGGTTGGGTGATTGGGAGGAGATGGGATTAACTGGGAAAGGGACAATAGAGAATCAGATATGCACCTAGGTATTCCGGTGTAGACAAAAGGGCTTGGTGGTATCAGGAGAGATCCTTCCTCTTTCTCAACTCTCCGGGGTGAAGACAGTTGTTTAGGAAATCACTGGGCAATCAGGATTAATAGTGGAGCCATTAATCCATTCATAGACTAGGTGGGTTGCTTGTGGGCTAGGAATGACTCAAGGTGTGTACGTGAGGTTTCCACATAGAAGGAATGAATCCCATCCAGGCAGGAAGATAGCTACATGTGGTGTTAGCAAAACACAGTGGTTTCCATGCTTAGCGCTTCACACCGTTCGCCTGGACAGCTCCGTGGCGGCGTAGCCTCCTCCTTACCATGGCGGGTTTCACGCGATGGCGGGGAAACATTAGAGCGCGGCTGCAGACACTCTGTGCCTGACTCAAGCGCTTATATACTTGTTAATAGGTACACGGGAGTCTTATGTAGTTCCTGGGTAGCGTCACTCGCATTCACTGGCCAGGCGGATGCAAGCTTACTTCTCCAGGCGCCCTGGCAACCATGTTTGTGACAGGGGGGGGTCATTTTCTCACAGTTCCCCCCCTCGAGACTGACGTCACCGTCTAGTGGCAAAGTCTCGTATGTACAACTGATAACAAAAAAAAAAAAAAAAAAAAAAAAAAAAACGGGGCTTCGGTAAGAGGGCGGTAAGCCCCTGAAGCGTGGGGTGTCTACTAGGGAATACCGGCTACCTGCAAAAAGGTTGGAGCCACTATCTAAAACTACTCAAAAACATAAATTTAAAAAATGCCAATGGGCCATCAGATCCTTCCTTGGCGTTCGTGCTTACAGGGAGGCCTTCTGGGATACATTGTACATATTCAATATTTCATATAGCATTATTAAAACACATAGTAAAATTTCACAATACACAGTATCTGAACCAAGGGTTCATATAACAGTATTAAAAATTCATAAAGGCACATAATAAAATCTCATAATACAAAGTATTTAAATTTAAAGGGTTACTTAAAAGCAGAAATCATGTGTGCAGTCTAGACCGGCTAGGCTGCCATAATTGATTAGACAGGCAATAAGCATTTCATATTATACACAGATTCCCAAGGCAAGTCATTTAAAATCACTGGGTTACATTTCATACATATAATAAAACACAAATCCTATCACTATGCTAGTACATAATTCATCTGTCTGACCTTTGGTCTTCGGGTTTCTTCTTCTCCCCCCCTCGATAACTTCCACGCTGGGGAAAGGAGAAGTTTCCCTTCTCATTTAGCTTGTCTGTAGTCTCCTTCTGGAGGGGAGGAGGCTGGCGGTGCCGAGGAGTCTACGGCGGATATCCCACCCCCCCCTTGTATCCAGGCTGCCCATAGTGAAGCCAAGTCGTACATGGAGCATGCCCAACACGGAGGCCTCCGATCCTGCTCGGACCCAGTCGGGGCCCGTTCACATGGTCTGAGGAGACCCTGTCAGAAGGAGTTTCCGGTACATTTATGTAAATGTCATGGACAAAGGGTTCTGGGAGAGATTTTTGCAAGTTTTTGTTCAAGTTTGTACAGTTCTAGTACAATAATAAACTCTTCAGGCAGAATACTTATACACAGCCATAGTTCCCTGTGATTTTGCAGCCCTTTTCAGTTTGCCCCCGGACCGCTCTCTTCAATCTTGAAGAGAGTCCGTTCTCATGCCCTGTAGGTTTGGCATAGGGGGAAAGGCATACGATGGACGTGCGGACCCATGGGTCTACAACCCGAACCGGGGAGTGTGGCCACGGAAAGGCCTCTCCTGGTGTGTAGGTTCGGGGAAGTAGACCCAGGGATCACTTCCCATATTTTAATCGGGAGCCCGTATGGGCTCCGGAGAACCAGCTTTAAGCGTGGTTCTCTTTTAGGGCCTCTTGGAGTCCCTCCCTGACTGGGAGGGGGGGACTCCCCCTTTACTTGGTAAAAGATAGAACATAAGCAAAAACAAACACATAAGGAAAACTTAGGTTCCCATTGACACTCAACCTAAGTGTCTCTGTCTGTCAATCAAAGTTTGGATTGGCAGGGGAGGGTTCTGCGTTGCCTGGAGGTTCCCACTTCCTGTGGGGTCGTGCCCTTAATGTGGTGCCAGTAGTCTATTGGTGGGTGTGGGAGATGCAAATGACCCTGTGCAAAGCAGTGTGGGGGATTTTTTCTATTCCTCACGCTAACCTGCCCATGCGATGGAAACCATGGGGAGGAGGGTATTGAGTGCGGCCAGTTACTCCTTTGGGTGGGCTTCTCCGAGCCTACACCACCAGGAGAGGCCTTCCGCCAGGGAGATGCTTCTTGGGAAAGCTTGATGAGATAGCTCGTAAAAGGGCTAACTCGATTCTCGCTCCCTCTAACTCCACACTCCTTGGTTCGGCCTCGCAATTTCTCCAAAAGCCTGCTCTAATTTTTGAACCCAGCCCACCCGAAAAGGGTGGGCACCCTTCTTTTGGTCAAAAATAGATTCATAACATCTTACAACACAGCCCCACACGGTTGGTCGATCAAAATCCCATTTTTCGTTACTTCTCCCGCCCGGGAGATGACAACGGGTAGACTGACACGTCATGTCTCCCGCTAGGCACTGCCTTCTACTGGCAGACAGGGCGGTTTACAGAGGCGCCAGGCAATGAGGACATTCAGTTCATTAAGCAGACCAAGTGGGAGGCACATATGCAAATACTCTTTTGCCTTGGAATGGGTTCCTTGGGCCACTATGGGGCACCCCCTTTGTTCCGAATCGTCCCAAAAGGTTTGAGGTTTTATTCCAGCGGTTTTCCTATTGTTGGGCACTTCTTTCTTGTGGGGAAAGCCAGAGTCACTGTGACTTGAAGGTGCTTCGGTGTGTTTGGCTCTCCCGGTGGGGGCCGAGTTCAAGCATTCTGCCTGGTCTCGTGTGCGCCTCTACAAACTCAGGGTGCCCCTGCAAGTATGGCACCTGGTGCAGAGTCTGTTCTGGCCCCCTGAGACCCTTAGGTGGGCGGAACTTTTAGCTGGAGCTCCGCGCTCCGGAGGGCAAGTGTCAGTGCCTGCCCTCTTTTAACCCTCGGGCTGCTTCGGCGGCCCAACCTTCCCTGGTAAAAGATAGACAAATCTTAATAGCACCAGTTCATTACCCACATGGGGTATTGGAACTCTAAGTCCCAGATGTCCCCAATCCTGTGCTTTTGGGTTAGTGCATGCGCATGGTGTGTTTATGCAGATGAACTAAGCCTAAGGCATGTTGGGAATAGGAAATTATAAAGCATTTTCAAATATATATAGAACTAGGTTCGGTCCGCTCCTGCGGGAATAATGGCTTGTGGAAGGGTCATAGTTTAGGTGTATTGGTTCCAAGATTGCTCTTCGCCCGCGTTGCCTTTTTAATCTAAAAGGTAGCTGGCGGACCTAGGGCGCCCGGGAGAGGTGGCTTTTCCTAAGCTCCTCGGTTCGGGTGCCCATGCACAGCCTGAGTCCCTTCCACAGTTATGTGGGTAAGGGCTGCACGCTCAGGCGTCCCAATGGGTCAGAACAGTGGCTGCACCAGGTTCCTGATGCTTTGAGCGTCTGCAACTTCTTCCCCCCTCCGTTCCCTGTGTTCCTTCAGGATCACGGAGCGCCGGAAGAGTCGCAGAGCTCAAACACTGGACTGCTGGGAGTCTCTCTGGGTCAGAACAGGTTCTGTCCCAGAGTCACTTCGGGCCTTGTAGTGATGGATCACTTGGTGGGACTGTTATCTAGACCATCAAGAAGCGATCCAACACTTGCAAGAATGCCCTGAGTTTGTTCTGCTCAATTTGGACTTCCTCTCACCCCTTCCCCCTGGGCCAACGAGCCCACCCTTTACTTGGTAAAAGATAGAACTCCCCATAGGAACAGAGCGAGGGGCTGAAAGATACTGACATGCATAATGTAAAAGCGGGCTGTGGGGACTACACTTCCCATCGTCCTCTGTTTCCCATCCCGAAAGTTGGAGCATGTGCCGAAGGGATCTATGCAAATGCTCCAAATACAGGGTGACCTGGGAGCGACGGGACAGTGGGGTCTTTGCCCTTAAAGCCTTGTCCAGGGGTGAGCAAGGAGGGGGAAGTTTTCCAAACCCACACACAGGGTGTAGGGATTTAAAATATATATTGGACCGAGCCTTCATTTGACTCGTTGTGACCCTTTAGCTACTTGGTGGAATCGAGGCACCAGAGGGGGATGATCCGACGGCTTTAGCCTGTGACCCAACCGGTCCCCGCTGTTGTTAAACATGTGGGGCTGCAAAACCGGGGGTCCCAGTGGGCCTGTTGAACTGAAGCGCCTGGCGCGATCCAGTTCAGATGGGAGCCTGAAGTGGCAAAGCAGGGCACGCACCCGATGGGAGTCTTCCGATGAATACTTCTGAACCCTCGGGTGGCAGCCCTTGCAAGCTCTACCTTGCCACTGTTGGTCCTCCCTCCACGGTTCGGTTTCGTCGCCTTTCTCCCCTCTCCCTTTCCCTTGGGCTATACAGCCCTCCCTTACAAGTAAAAGAAAGATCTTGGAAAAGGAATGAAGAAAGGGAGCTCCCCCCCCCCCTCGCACAAGTGGGGAAGGGATTCAAGGCGGTACTTAGGGCTTTTCTATGACGAGGGGGCGATATCTCCACATGGTTTGGAGCTCGTCCACCTTCTTGAGCTGCTTTCTCAGCCAGCACCCCAAGACAATTATTGCAATGCAGAGTATAATCTGGAAGACCAAAATGACTACAATAGGGTGCAGGGCTACGTTAAGGATCGCTGACCCAGTAGGGCTCCAGCCAAGGAGCGCGTCAAGGAACGAATGCTTTCCCGTGTCCTTGATTTGTGTCAGTAGCCCGGAGATTTCCTGTCCATCATGTTTAATCACCATGGACGCTGTGTCTCCGCTCCTCTTGATTTCCTGCAAGGTCTGTTTTAAAAGGGGATGGGACAGCAGGGATCTAATCGCCCGCAGCCCCATGCCCAGAAAAACTGGCTGAATGAATTTGAACAGACTCGGGGCCAGCAGGATTTCTTCCCTAGTCCATATGGGGACTGTGAATTCTATATCGCATCCCACAATGGAAGATAAGTTACAGAAGCATCTGTTTACATCTGGTAGCATGGGTTGGATGTGGAAAGTATTTATAATGAGATACTCGCAATACGTCCTCACGCAAGCACACCCTCTTCCCAAGTACACAAAAGCGGAGGCATTCTCGTGCCTAAGCGCATATTTGCATTCTTGAGGGGAGTCCCTTAAGGGGTTCACGCAGGGGTGGTGAGTTTGTAGAGTCTGCTCATCACAGATAAATCCCAAGTTGTCTTTGTGTACACATGCCTGTAGACCTACAGCTTCCCAACTTCCGTTTTCATTCCTGGCCCATTTATCTGAGTCCAAGGAATACAGAACTTCGGTTGGTCCCACTTGCAGCCCCAGTGGCACAACGGGGTGTACATAAAAGAACCTTTGTGCAGTGGGCATCAGGATGAGAAGTCTCAATTCCTGCCTGTCCACCGAGAAAGAGGTATTCACCAGAGTCCACCAGGCTTCCAATTCCAATTGTGGAGTGGGAATTTCTGGTCTGATTAACTGCTTGATTTCCAGGGGGATATTTCCCTCCGTGGCTTGCCTGATCATGCCCATGGTTACTGCTAAATTCATAGCTTGAGCCTGGGTGCATGCCAATGCTAAAGAAATATTTAATTGTAGTGATTGAGTGCCTCTCAGCAGCAAGGCAAAATCTCTTTCAATTTGGTTTTCCCAATTTACTAAAATGGAGCTGATGGAATGCTGGACTTCAGAGATGGTGTGGAAAGAGTCATTAATGGGTTTTCCCAGCTGGGAAATATAGGAGGTAGCGTAGGCAAATTTATTTGCGAGGGTTTCTATATTTATAGAATCTAAAACCGCTACTCCTCCAGCAACTGGTGCAACCCAGTCTCCTACAGATCGTTTCAATCTGCGAGGCGTGTTCCCCACCCATAACTGCAGCCAAGCCTCCCAACCCTTTTTACTGGGTTCCAAGTAGGGAGCACATTGTGGCAATTTTTCGATGGTATTTAATCCCGTTAGGCTGACCCTGATTTCCTTTAATACCATCTGTGGCCGAATTAAAACTTGTTCCCTAATATCCCGCTTAATCACATGGGAGCCAATTATGTGTGAGTTGGCACTTAATGTGCTCTTAGCGTCTGGAATGAGAGGGTTGAATTGGAGCTGGGTAAAATTCCCTATTGTGAGGGTGTAGTTTCCTTCCTCTGATGGAAGCTCTGTGTTGAAGGTGCCCAATTTGGTGAATTTCATTCCCATCGCGGACTCCCGCTGGCATAGAGGGTCTATTACTATAAACCAGTCAGGAGGTCCCTGTGTCCCTAACTCCGAATCAGTAACAATCCAATTTTTATTTGACCATGCAGTTAGCTGGTAGTGATGCGTCTCTCCACTAGGTGTCTGTATTGAGAACGCAAGCGGCTTTTCTATCCTAGAGCCAATTGATAATATAAATTTGAAAGGATTCTTTGCGCTCCACACTGCGGTCGACACGATTGCAATTTCACAGTATGGCCCCATGTCCTCAGTAAACCCTTTAGAGGCTGGAGTAGCGCTAGGAGTTATTGTGGGAGTTGTTGTTAATTTCCGTGGACCCTTTGGGACATAAACACAATGCATTGGCACTAGGGGTCTCATGGTATCCTCATGAGAGAAACAGTACAGTTCCTGGGTTAACATTCTGGTCCCAGCACATAACAGAATCATATTAGGTGGTCTGACCCACTCTTCATCACAGCTGCGAAAGTCGTAGCTGCTTCTGGGGAGTCTGCTGTCATTTTCCCCATAATTAGACTTTATGACTTTGCACAGCATGATTTCCTTGGGGTATAGGCTTGTTTTACATCTCCAATGAGAGAATGGGACTATAGTGGGCAATACTGCTCTATCAGTTGTACATTTCTCCAGCATTAACATCAACACTAAATACATTGTATACATCATTGTTCTCACAAATCTCACCTTCACATTCTGGTAATCCATATTGTGTACCTGAAAATAAAAGATAAGATTGCGCTGTAGACCCTTCTTGCTATTTCTATAAGCTTGAAGGAGTCAAAGTACTAAGACAAGGTTGGGGAAGAGGGGGAAAGGGAAGGAGCAATTTTCACAGGAGAGAAGAAAAGAGAGAAAAAAAAAACTGTTGTAGTTCTGAAAGTACATGTTTGTGTTCTGAGTTCTTTTTCTCCTGCACTCCCCCCCTAGATTACTGTGGACAGGTCTGTCTCAGGAATCTTATTCCTATACTTGGACTTGTTCAAGTTACACCAAGGGTGAGGAATGTGTCACTTAAGGGAAAATCCACCGGTTCAGGGCAGGGCATGACAGAGATTTGTCGGATTTCGGCTCTTCTCTGCGGCGGCGCCCCTTCAGGTTGCTGAATCTGATTAGGGTTAGCTGGCGCAGTCCCCTTCCATTCCTTGAGTTGGGAACAATGGAAGTACTTTCGCCAGGTTTCCCCGTTCTTTTTCTGAATTTCTACTTGGTAGACTGCTGGGCTGATCCTCAGTGTTATCGGGACGGGACCTAACCATTTGGCTTCCACGGAGTGCTCGTTTTGCGAGAATCTCCTATATAGCACTAGCTGGCCTGGATCCCACACTCGAGGATTTTTAACCCAGCCTAATCTCTGGTCCATTGTCTGCTGTGTTTTTCCTAGTTGTTTAGCTACCTCCAGGTGGATATTGTGGACCTCCGTGACTAGCGATTGCACCCACGCGTCATTCACAACCACCGGCATCCAGTCAGATGGAAGTTGTGTTTTGAGCCAGAAGGCTTCTGGCAACACCATTTTCCTTCCTGTCATGACCATATGCGGTGTGTGACCATGGACGGCAGTAGTTCCCCTCAGCGCCATCAGGATAATGGGTAGCTTCTCGTCCCAATCCCTGCCCGTGGATTTCACTACTTTCCGTAGGGCTTCCTTGATTGTCCGGTTAGTCCTCTCAATTGCCCCTGATGCCTGGGGGTGCCCGGCAATGTGAAACCGCTGTTCCACCCCCAAGGCTTTGCACAATTCCTTTGTGACCTCCCCGATGAAGTGTGACCCCAAATCCGAGTCCATGACCCTCGGGATTCCCCACCTCGTCCATAGGTGGTTAAATAAAATTTTAGCAGTAGTAGCGGCAGTATTATATTTACAAGGGAAAGCCTCCACCCATTTGCTGAAAGGATCGATTACCGTGAGGCAGTATCGATTCCCTCTGGCTGTGCGGGGAAGGGGGCCGATAAAATCGATTTGTATACGAGCCCAGGGTCCCTCTATTCTTTGGTGCTGGATGGGAGCTTTGGGTCCCGATGTGTCGGCATTAACCATAGCGCACGCGAGGCAATTATTAACCCACTGTGCTACTTCCTGGCGCATGCCCGGCCACCAGCCCGTCTCCTTTACCCGCTCCAAAGTTAAATTTGCACCGCGGTGTCCCTGCTCGTGTACAAACTTGATTAAATCCCCTCTGACCTGCAGGGGTACAATCCAGTGTTGCTCCCCCTGACTATCTACTGCCCAGTAAATGCCCTCTTTCTGAATGATGGTGTATTTCCCCGTTTCATCCTTCTGGTCTTCGGCAAGCTCCAGGATCTCTGGGTCGTCTTTCTGGAGCTCGCCCAAATCCATTAGGATTTCCCTCCCTTTGCTCTGGTTCCGGGTGGTGACCGGGTGTAAAGGAAAGGTGGGGGGTGAGCGGAAAGGATTGCTGTCTGCGAATGCAGCTTCTTTGGCAATAGCGTCTACTCTATTGTTCCACATCCCTTCCTCTGTATATTGTCTCTGATGTCCCTTAACATGAGTCACGTAGGTGGAGTCAGTTCGCGCCTCTATTCTCTCCGCTATTTGCAGCCATTTCTGAGAATGCGCGACTGTTTTCCCCTCGCTATTCTGCCAATTCTGTTTCTTCCAGATGGGCAGCCAGGCCGTGATCGCCTGCACCGTCCAATGAGAATCTGTAAAAATGGCTAGGGGAACATCTAAAGGCTCGAACTGGAGGATTGCTAGCACTGCTTCCACTTCTGCGGCTTGGCTAGAATGAGGGCGGACGGTTCCTTTAAGGACTAGGGAATCCTGCACTCTGATGGCGCCGTAGCCGGTTCGAGCTGAGCCATTTACATGGAAAGAAGACCCATCGCAAAACCAACAAACAAGCTCTTGTTGTCGGGCTTCCGCTAGGGTTATTCCTCCATTAACTGGCCAGGGTATATGTTGTACCACTGGCAGCGGACACTCATGCTCTTCCCCTTCAACTACGAGGCCATAGGGCGAGGGCGGTTCCTTTTGCTCCTTCTGGAAATCTACCCCTCTATTAGTTAACGCCAGCGTCCATTGGGCGATCCTTTGGTTCGAAACTTGCCCATCTTTAACTTTCCCGGAGAGAATATACTTAAGAGGGGAATGAGTGGTTTGAACTACCACCCTTGCTCCTCCTATTATAAACTCCCAATGGGTTAAACTCCAAACCAGAGCGAGGCAGACCTTCTCACAGGGGGAGAATTTTTCCTCCACGGAAGTAAGGTTCCTGGAGGCGTAAGCCACCACCCTCTGAGATCCCGCTCGTCTCTGGATCAGAGTAGCCCCCAGACTGTGCTCCGAGATAGCCAATTGAATGAAAAACGGCTGGGTGACATCGGGGTGGGCAAGCGCCGGAGCCTTTGCGAGGTCATTTTTGAGCTCTGCAAAAGCCTTTTGCTGCTCCGGTCCCCAGTACCACTGCACGTCTTTCTTCAGGAGCTCATAAAGAGGTCGGGCTTTCTCGGAGAACATCTCGATGAAATCCCGGGAAAAGTTAAAGGTGCCTAACAAAGCTCTTAGTGAATGGGGGTCTGTGGGGGCAGGGAGTTTGGAAATCACTTCTACTCTCTGTGAGTCCGGTGTTCTCCCTTCTGCTCCTAGTGTAATGCCGAGGTACTTCACCTCGGTCTTTACTAGCTGGGCTTTCTCCCTGCTTGCTCTGAAGCCCGTTTCCTGGATGAGGTTGAGGACCTCCTCAGTGACCTCCCGGACCTTCTCCTCTGTCTCTGCGTGGATCAGCACGTCATCTACATAACTGAGCACGCAATCCTTTGATCCAGGCAGCAGTCGGTCCCACATCTGCACAACATGCGCGTGGCAAATGCTTGGGCTAGAATGGAAGCCCTGCGGTGTCCGCTTGAACACGTACTGTTGGCCGCGGAAGGTAAATGCAAATTTATACCAACAAGATTCGTGCAGGCGGATCGAGTGGAACGCGTTGGCCAAGTCCACCACGCTGTAAAATTTAGATCCCGCTGCAATGGCTGCCACTATCTCGTTGTACTTGGCGACCACCGGGGCCACCGGGGGAGTCACTGCATTGAGGGCTCTGAAGTCCACTGTCATCCTCCAAGTTACTCCGTCTGCCTTTAAGACCGGCCACAAGGGGGCATTGCAGATGGACTGCATTGGGAGGATGACGTCCCACTTCAACAGACCCTCAATTGTTTTTCCTATCCCTGCTTCCGCTTCCGCGGGGTATTTGTACTGACGCTGGGGAGGAGGATCTTTGCCTTCTATGAGAACACAAGCGTTTCTCACAGTCCCACACTCCGCCTTGTCGGTAATCCATACCCCGGGAAACTTTAGGGTCCATAGATCTCCCGTAACTGAACATACAGGGAAGGGAGCCTTTAGAGCTGCACAGCGGTGTATAGCATTAATAAAGTCCGGGCCTCCCGGGATGTGCCACAGGAGTCCGTTGGCTAAATCTACAGTTAAATGGTTTTTCTTTAAGAAGGGGGCCCCAATCATCCCATCGTCTTCTCCTGCATTGTTACAGGCTCTCATGCTGGCTTTGAGTCTCCCTACAGTGATTGGAATCTTTTTCCAGATGTGTGAGAGGTGGCTTCCTCCCGCGTACCCAGCCAGTTCCAGAGTTTTATCTGTCTGGGTTCCCTGGGTAACTAGCGTTGGATGGAGCACGCTAATCGATGCCCCTGTGTCTACTAATAGAGTGGCAGGTTTAATGTTCCCTGGAGCCCCAATGCCTGCCTTTACCATTGGTCTCCCCCAAGTGTCTGGCTTAAGTTTAGCCACTACTCCTTCGGGGAGATTAGTGGGCCCCGGGCACCCCTAGCGCAGACCCTGCTCCTCATATTCCGGACTGTTAACGACCGTCTGCTGCTGGACCGCGGCTATCGGAGCCGGGTATAACTGAACAGTGGGGTGCATTGGAGGGGGTGGATGTTGAACTACTGCAGCTACGGGCGGTGAATACCCTTGAGGTGCTGCAAAATGGGATTGGGTTGGTGGAGGTGGGGGAGCAGACGGCTGCTGATTTCCCCACCCCTGCATCACTTGTTGTTGCCTTTCTATCAAAAGTGCAGTGGGTGCTAGATCCATATTGGTCATGTCGCACCCTGCATGGAGTAAAAAGTTCCAGAGCGCTTTCCTCTGAGTCTGTTCTCCGGGCGGTAGCGAATTCCAAAAACGAGCTCGCTCGGCCTTTCTGTTATAAGAAGGCTTGTACCCCCGACTCTGATTCTGCAAATCTTGATATGCCTCCCCATAAGGGCCCGTCATTGTATTAGGCTGTGGGGCTGGAGGCGGCTGCACTGCGGGAGGAGGAAAAGGGGCCGAGGGCTGCACGGGTGGGGGAGGGGCTCTTGGTTGATAGTTAGGGTTCCCCCCCCCCGCTCCGGGCTTCTGCCTGGCCGGTTTCCCATTGTTCCGCGCCTGAGCGTGCTTATTTTGTCCTGGTGTAGGATTGACTTGAGGCTGCGGTGGGTTATAGGGGTCCGGATTAACTTCCCTCTTCTGATACTGAGAGTGAGGCCCGTTGTTGGCATAAGTAACCGTGTTAACGGCTTCCTTAGCACGGTCCTTTTTGCTACCCCTTTTATCAGGCCCGTATTTACCTATATATCTACTGATATTCTTGAGGTTAGAATGAAGGAGATCCCACTCGGGGTTATGTGCATGGGTGGGTCCTAACATCTGTCGAGTGGTCCTATTAAGACCTTGGATGACATCAAGGACAAAATCCTCGTCATTATAATCGGGCGGTTTTCCTTCGTCTGGTATGATTACATCTGCAACCACAGCTAGGAACTGTTTTTTTGATAGATACATCAGGGGGTCCTCATCCGGACCCTGTACGAACTGGTTGTAAACATATTTAACGCTCTCTTCCTCCCAGGTGACTGCTAATATTTCAGCTATCCATTCCCGGGTGGTGAGTGCATCTGAGTATGGGATCACCAATTGGGCCCTTACTTTTTCTGCATTTGGGCCTGTTGCGGCCAGTCGCAAAACCTGATTTAATTCCTTAATGGTAATGTCCGGGTATTCCCGTTTCAGTTGCATCATCCATTGTACCGATGTCTCCCTATTATAAGGGCCGAGGATTTGAAAGGCCATTTTAACGTCCTCGGTCTTCCAATCTTTAACTTCCTTAGTTATCTGTACAGTTTCTTTGTCAGGCCCTTGTCTAGTGGTGGTTTGTCGGGTGACTACCGGGTATACTGGGGCGGGAGCAGTCCCCCAGGGTTGTATTTCCTCCTCATCCTCACTTTCCTCGTCCGAAAAAGCATAGAAGGTGGATGGGGAGACCGTTGCTATAAGAGCATTTTTACGGTCTAACTTCTGCTGCAATGAGGCAATTTCTTTTTTACACGCCTCATGATTAGCTGCCTCTTTGGTTTTCTTCACCGTTTCTGTGGCTATCTCAACGGCATGTTGCAGTTTGTCATTCCGGTTTTTGGTTTGCTCCAGCTCTTTGCTCAATGCTTTTATTTGCGTTTGGGCTTTCTTTAGAGCTGTTATGGTATCTTGGTGTATTAAGGCCAGGGTATTTTTCTCTATCTTGACCTCTTCTATGGTTAGACTTGCCTGCTGCAGGTCGAGGTCCAAGCTATTATTTTCTCCCGCTAGTCTATTTATTTCTGCGGCGTATTTCCTATGTAATTCCGCCTTTTCTGCCTCATTGTTTTGCCAAACTTCTGCTTTTTCTGCCTCATGGCTTTGCCGAATTTTATCCGTCTCTGCTGCATGGGTCTGGAGCAAGAGTTCCTTTTCTACGGTATGCTTCCGGAACTCGTCCTCCAGCACCTCTGCATGTTTCTTAAGGCTTGCCTCTAATTCTTTTTCCTTTCTTTCCATCTGCACCTCTTGCTGCTCTATTTGCCCTTCCCTCTGGGCAAGCTGTTCCTTGAGCTGCTTATTCAGGGTTGTGCTATCTCGTAGGGCTTCAAACAAGCCCCACGCGGCAAAAAGATCTCTTTTGCCGGCGCTAATTGTTTTGTTGCTACAACCCTCTTCAAAAATGTCTCTGAGGGATTGGAGGGGATCAGAGCCTTGATTAAAGAGTCCCTTTTTCCAGGGATTATCTCCCTTCTTTATCAGCCACTTATCCAATTTGGGGATCTCTTCCTTCTTGGCAAGAATATCCATTGTGGCGTGTGGGGATTTCTCTTTTTAGTTCTACTTATATTTCGCTTACTGCCACCCTCAGGTGGTGTTTCAGCTAAAGTTACGGGGCACCGAGCCGACCCAACGATCGCGTCTCGGGTAAAAAAAGGGAGCCACGGGCCGACCCAACGATCGCGTCTCCGGGCAAAGTTGTAGGCAACGAGCCAATCCTATGATTGCGTCTCGGCCACCAAGGGAAATCCACGAGCCGACCCAACGATCGCGTCTCGGGTGAAAAAGGGAGCCACGGGCCGACCCAACGATCGCGTCTCCGGGCAAAGTTGTAGGCAACGAGCCAATCCTATGATTGCGTCTCGGCCACCAAGGGAAATCCACGAGCCGACCCAACGATCGCGTCTCGGGTGAAAAAGGGAGCCACGGGCCGACCCAACGATCGCGTCTCCGGGCAAAGTTGTAGGCAACGAGCCAATCCTATGATTGCGTCTCGGCCACCAAGGGAAATCCACGAGCCGACCCAACGATCGCGTCTCGGGTGAAAAAGGGAGCCACGGGCCGACCCAACGATCGCGTCACCGGGCAGAGTTTTAGGCAATGAGCCAATCCTATGATTGCGTCTCAGCCACCAAGGGAAATCCACGAGCCGACCCAACGATCGCGTCTCGGGTGAAAAAGGGAGCCACGGGCCGACCCAACGATCGCGTCACCGGGCAGAGTTTTAGGCAATGAGCCAATCCTATGATTGCGTCTCAGCCAAAGGGAAATCCACGAGCCGACCCAACGATCGCGTCTCGGGTGAAAAAGGGAGCCACGGGCCGACCCAACGATCGCGTCACCGGGCAAACAAAAACAAAATAAAAGTTGCCCAGCAGTCAGATTGCAACGGTCCTGTGACCCGCTTGCCTTCTTGACTGTCGGGTGCCCTAGACTAGCCTTGGCCTAGGCTCGTGTAAGGACTTGGGTGTGCGTGTGTAGGTGTATGTGTATGTAGTGTGTGTGCGTGTGTGCACTAAGCTCTAAAAGAAAAGGAGAAGGGAAGGGTGCTCTATCCAGATCTTAAACAATCCTAGCCTGTCCTGACATTCCCTCCCACGATAGACGCGTTTAGAAGGCCTCGGGACGGCGGCCGGACTTCACGGGACTTCCCCCTTGCGTTCGATCGGGCTCAGTCCTCTTGCGAGGTGTCTGGCCTCCTCGGGGCGGCTGAGAAGTCCAACGCTGAATGATAGAAAGGGGAGCAGCCCGACCCACAAATTATAGAAATGCTCGCTAGAGCCGTTCACACAGAACTCATTCACTCAATCACTCACGCAATAGCCTCACCAGCAAGACTTTCTGAACGGTGCAACCTTACGTCTGTCTGTATGAAGACACGCGTGTCGACTCGCGTGCGTTCACACAAACAGGATAATGCCCAAGCTTTCTCCACCAATTTCTGTTAGGGAAACTGCTCTCCAAATAAAGTTGGGGAATTAGACTGAGAGACAGCTAGCCCCAAAACGGAATCTTTTATCTATGTATACGAGGCTCAACCGATCAGAGAGTCAGTGCTCAATAAAGGACTCTAATTTAATAAAATCAATTGTGGTTTATTTGAAACAATAGTTCGTTCACACAAGGTATAAAATCAATCACACATTCATACAGTTCTAGGAAAAATAGAGAGATCGATAGGGGAACATAAAGGAATGGACATACAGGGCAATACTACCTCTCGCAGACTCCAATGGAAGGCTCCGATGGCGACGAATGAGGAAATGGGGGAAAGGTCCCGAAACTGATCAGGAATCGGGGGTGTTACTACCCAGCGGGAATGGGGGTTTACTGAGTAGAAGGCACACCTGTGGGTAGCTAGTCCACAGGTTATATAGAGTCACCTTAGTCCTGAGGGGATGGGAGGTGTCTGGGAGTGGTAAGGGGAGGTTCTGCAGATGACCAGGAAGGCTGGACATCGGCTGGACCAATGGTGGGTCAATGGCGACACCTGATTGGGTGTGTGCTTCAACCAATGAACATCACCTTCATCCTGGGCATCCTGGAAACTTCCAGGTTGCGACAGGGCCTGGGGCGGCTCCGTTGGTATCAATGTGGGAATGGTTGGGTGATTGGGAGGAGATGGGATTAACTGGGAAAGGGACAATAGAGAATCAGATATGCACCTAGGTATTCCGGTGTAGACAAAAGGGCTTGGTGGTATCAGGAGAGATCCTTCCTCTTTCTCAACTCTCCGGGGTGAAGACAGTTGTTTAGGAAATCACTGGGCAATCAGGATTAATAGTGGAGCCATTAATCCATTCATAGACTAGGTGGGTTGCTTGTGGGCTAGGAATGACTCAAGGTGTGTACGTGAGGTTTCCACATAGAAGGAATGAATCCCATCCAGGCAGGAAGATAGCTACATGTGGTGTTAGCAAAACACAGTGGTTTCCATGCTTAGCGCTTCACACCGTTCGCCTGGACAGCTCCGTGGCGGCGTAGCCTCCTCCTTACCATGGCGGGTTTCACGCGATGGCGGGGAAACATTAGAGCGCGGCTGCAGACACTCTGTGCCTGACTCAAGCGCTTATATACTTGTTAATAGGTACACGGGAGTCTTATGTAGTTCCTGGGTAGCGTCACTCGCATTCACTGGCCAGGCGGATGCAAGCTTACTTCTCCAGGCGCCCTGGCAACCATGTTTGTGACAGGGGGGGGTCATTTTCTCACACAATGCTTTGAGCCCCAAAAGAAGGTGCTCCTATCGTTCATTATTTCCTATGGCAATTAAAAGGAGCGTGATCCCTTTAGATGTGATGGCCAGAACTGCCTTTGGAGTTCAATTGTGCTTGTCACAACCTTGCTCCTGGCTCCACCCTCAAAGTCTCCTGGCTCCATCCCCAAAGTTCCTGGATGTTTTTTGAATTGGACTTGGCAACCCTATTCCATGTGGGCTTCTTTCAGTATGGGCTTTTCCCCATGTGGGCTTCTTTCCATGTGGGCTTTTTTTCCTGTGAGAATTTATGTCCATGGGTTTTTTTCCTTTGGGCTTTTTTCCTAGAACCAACTTGAGGACATCCAATAGAACTGATAGAAAAAAGGAAATAGCACTTTAAAATGTGGAATTTACTGCCAGAGGATGTAGTGATGGACACAGGAATAAACAGCTTTAAAAGAGAAGTAGAGGGATGCATGAGGGATAAATCTGTCAATTGCTATTAGCCATGGTGACTGAGGATGATGTTCACACTTAAAGGCACTAAGCCTCTGATTCCCAGAGCCAGGAGGCAACATCAAGGGAAGGTGCTGGCCTCTATGACCCATTGTTGGCCATCCAGAGGAACTGGTTGGCCATTGTGTGAGACAGGATGCTGGACTAGATGGACCACTGGTCTGATCCAGCAGGGCTCTTTTTATGTTCTTATATAAGATAGCACAAATGAAAACAGACAAGAAAGGCTGTATTCTGAGTACACACATACACTTCAAAACACTGAAATTTCTTATATTTTCTACTAATTTTCCTGGAAAGATATTTCTCTAGAGCAGCAACATCCATGGCTGCTGTTGCTTGTCTTTATTGAACACTTTTACATATTACAGTATGTGAAAAAAAATGCTCAAAGTCGTTTACAACAGTTGCAACAATAATTGAAACAAATCAATAGAACAATAATAAAATAGCACAAAAATCTGAGTAAAATCTGGGCAAAAGGCAACAATGAAGATTGTTCTAGCACCAAATATCAGTTTACATCACTTAGCAGAGTCATCACTAAAACGATCAGATATCGTAGAAGTTATTAATACCTTTAAAGTATACATCTAGATTAGATTCCTGAAATATACTCTATTTAAGGAACAACATACCTGAAGGACTGGATGTCTCTTATGAACCTACCTGACCACTATGGTCATCTTCCAAGGCTCTGTTTCGGATGCTCCTACTTTCTGAGATCAGGCAGGTAGCAACTCAGGCACCAAAACTCTGGAACTCCTCCCAGGGAAACTTATCTACCCCCTTCTGTTACCATTTTCTGCCAACAGATGAAGACCTCTTTTGTTTCATTTGGCATCCCATCAGTGTTTTAATTGTTGTTTTATGTCTTTTTATATGTATTTGGTTCTTGTTTTAATAGTTTTAATGATGCATTTTTGTTGGTTTTTAAGATGTGATTTTATTATGTATGTTTTCAATTAATCAGTCATTTTGATGGCCCTTATGAAGGCATAAAAGTGAGGTATACATTTTAAAAGTAAAATTTAGAAAAATAGAAAAAAGAAAAATTTAGAGCCGGGGTGGCCAAACTGTGGCTCGGGAGTCACATGTGGCTCTTTCACTCATATTATGTGGCTCTCAAAGCCCCCACTGCCCCATCAGCTGGCTTGGAGAAGTCATTTGTTTCTTTAAATTACTTGCCAATCCAAGCCAGCTGGCAGCTTGGAAAATGCATTTAAAGTTCCTTCCTTCCTTCCCGCCTGCCTGCCTGCCTGCCTTCTTGCATTCCTTCCTTCCTGCCTCCCTGCCTGTAGCTCTCAGACAGCTGATGTTTATTCTGTGTGATTCTTACATTAAGCAAGTTTGGCCACCCCTGATCTAAAGTCTGGCAGGTGTGGAAAGGCTTGAGCAATTTTTTGACCAGTTGAAGAGATGGGTTATCTCTAGAGCAGGAGATCCCTTTATACCAGTGCAGGAGTCTCCAGTTCCAATCCTGTGCTCTGTTAAGTTGTATTTTTCCTTCCTTTCCTTTCCAGGGACCTGCCCTTGGCCTACCTAAGAGTTAGGGTTGCCAGGTCCAACTCAGGAAATATCTGGGGACTTTGGGAGTGGAGGCAGGAGCAAGGTTGTTGTGATGAGTGTGATTAAACTCTGAAGAGAGTTCCGGCCATCACATTTAAAAGGACCACACTCCTTTTAAATGCCTTCCCTTCATTGGAAATAATGGAGGATGGGGGCACCTTCCTTTGGGGCTCATAGAATTAGACACCCTGATCTAATTTTTTTAAAACTTGGGGATTTGTTTGAGGAGAGGCACTGGATGCTATGCTGAAAATTTGGTACATCTACCTCAAAAACAGCCCCTCCAGAGCCTCAGATTCTCCATTATACCCTATAGGGACCAGTCTCTACAGGGTATAATGGAATGTCCAGTGGACATTCAACCCCCACCCTCCTGTTTCTGAAAACCCTGAAGTGGGGGGGAGAACCTCCAAAGCAGGGGATCTTCTGCCCCCAACTAGGGACTGGCAACCCTACTAGGAGTTCTTTCTGACACATCTAGGGAATAACCCTATTCATACTTACTTGGGAAATTCCTGGAGATTTGGGAGCTAGAAACTGGGATTGCAGAGTATGGGGAGAAAAATCTCAGCAGGGCATACTGGCATACAGTCTACCCCCTAAGCAGCCAATTTTTTTGTTGAAGAACTTAGCTGTATATAGTATGGAAATCAATTGTAATTCCAGGAGCTCTTTAGGGCCTATCTGGAGGTTGGCACAGGACTGGCTTGCCCACTAGGCAAACTAGGCGGTTGCCTAGGGTGCCGGGAAGGGGGGCACCAAATTGAGCTCCCCCCCCTCCCGGTTCCCAGGACAACCACCTAGTTTGCCTGCCTGGCTGCCTTTCCCCTGCCGCCCCTGGCAGCCCCCACCAGCTCCTACCCTTCCCTTTAACCACTCTTCCTCACCCCAGCTCACTGTGATGACGCTGGGCCCTACCGGCAAAGTAGCCACACGTTTTTTGAAGGCGGCACTGCAGGAGGCTTCTCCCAACTCCTTCTTGGAACCAGAAGTGAAAGGGAGCGAAGTGTCCTGCAATGCTGCCTTCAAAAAATGTGTGGCTGCCTAGCCGATAGGGCCCAGCATTGTTGTGGTGAGCTAGGGTGGGAAAGAGTGATGGAAGGGAAGGGTGAGGGCTGACAGCAGCAGCAGCGGGGAGGAAGGCAGAGAGGCAGGGTGCAGCGTCATCATGGTGAGTGGGCAGGGGGGAGGAGGAGGGCGGCGATGGTGGCAGTGGCCGGGGGGCATGCCTGCATGCAAGATGGAGCACAGTGGGGGGGGGGGCACCAGGCAGGGATCCTGCATGGGGCACCATGCACTCCAGGGCCAGCACTGGGTTGGCAAATATAGAGTAAGCCCCATTTCACACATTAGAATTCATTTCTGAGAACAGGATTGCAATGTAACACTTTCTTCATATGAATCAGAAATGTTTTTTCCTGTGTTGTTGCATTGTCATCAGACAAAATTTGTTTCCAGGCTGTTCCCCTACCTCCTCCAATTGCAAGATGCTACACATAAAAACAACTAGTAGATATGAAACACATTGAAATGCAAAGTTAAGTTAATGCTATTGCCCTTGAACCAACAGCCAGTCCCCAGCCAAAAATCCAACCTTGTTTTGATTGGCAGTTGAGAGAACATCAGATAGGCAAACAAAGACCAGCACCAAAGAGAACAATGCTCTGTATGTTTTGTGTAAATTCCATTAAAATGCAGCCACATTTGACTTCTGTTTGCTAACTGTAGTATAATACAAATTAGGCTGCAGGCTCTGTGAGTGCTATACCCTGCTTACATGCCAACATTACTTAGTTCCAACATATTAATGAGTCAGTGCAAAGATCTGAACAATCAGCATTTTAGTATTTGCATGCAAGTCTCTCATGCTGAGTAATTATACACAGCCCTGACACTCAAATTAATTAAAGCTGATTTTTCTATGACTGCAAACTGGTCATATTTTCAGCCACTGCCATCCTATGAAGTTATCAGCCTACATTTAATGTGACACTTCCCATCTCCAGCATTCTTAGCAATGCTAATATGAAACAACTGTAAATGAGGAGCTATTTCACAGAGCAAACTGATACTAGTGGTGGTGGTTGTGCATGCGTGTTAATTTGCCACTGCATTGGATAAAATAGAAAGAAACGGGCAATTGTGTTTGCTTTGTAATTATCTGAAATAACAATGTAAACAAATTACTATAAATTGTTCGAATGGATACCCGCCTATATTTGATTACAGACTACAGAAAACTTGCAAGGGAAAAAAAAGGCAGTGACAATGGAATGTTTATTTCATGCTAACATACAATTAGTCTGACAATTTCAATGTTAATTAGAGCTCTCCCTCTTACACCCCCAGCCCTTCTGCCACCACCAAATAGCTTTTCTTTTTAAATGGCACACCTCTGACTATTCAGCCACAGAGTTTGGGGTGGCAGAGCGGGGCGGATGATTAGATTTTATTAAGATGTTAGGAGTTCTCATAAACTAGAGTGGAACTGGATCTTCATAGAGATAAAATCCATAAGTGCTTCCCACTGGGGTAGTGGGAAGTCCTCCTGCTTCTGCATCTAAGTTATTTGTTTCCACCTAAGTTTTGTGGTTCCTGTGTAGCACTTCAACACCCAGTTCCTTTCACAATGGTAGGGCCCTCTGAGAAATTACAGGATCTTCTGTCTCTCAAATATGCTTCCAGTCTGCACTTATAAACCTATTTTAGAACTTTCATACATGTTGAATAATGCACTTTTTGTGAAACAACAAAATCCACTTGGAAATCATGGCTATACATGCACTGGAAGAAGAAGAAGAAGAAGAAGAAGACTGCAGATTTATACCCCGCCCTTCTCTCTGAATCAAAGACTCAGAGCGGCTTACAATCTCCTATATCTTCTCCCCCCACAACAGACACCCTGTGAGGTGGGTGGGGCTGAGAGGGCTCTCACAGCAGCTGCCCTTTCAAGGACAACCTCTGCCAGAGCTATGGCTGACCCAAGGCCATTCCAGCAGGTGCAAGTGGAGGAGTGGGGAATCAAACCCGGTTCTCCCAGATAAGAGTCCGTGCACTTAACCACTACACCAAACTGGAAGTAGATTCAACCTGCATTATTCAGCATTAAAGTTGCAAGATCCTTCTTAATCCCCAGTGGAGGACATTGGGGGACATTTCTGGAGGGGGTGGAGACATCCTCCACATGATGACATCACACAGAAGAAACATCATCATGTTGAGGACTGGTACCCTGTGCAGTTCAGGCACTCCTTTGCTTCTGACCAGAAGTTGGCAAGATGTGGGGGCTGTGTGCACCTGCCAAGTCAAGCTGCAAATTCACTGCAAATTTGGTGCTTGGAGTTCAGGCATGCAGCCAATGGCCACCCCTCTCCTTCCCCTCCTGCAAGATTTAAAGGGCCCTCCAGCTGATTTGCGAGCGATGTGTTCCTGCAGATCAGATGGAGGGCCCTTTAAATCTCGCAGGAGGGGAGGGAAAGGGGTTGCTATCAGTGGCTGCTTTTGAGAGCAGAGCTTGGGGCTGGGGCTTCCCTCACTGGCCAGCTGGCTGGATGTGGGCAGGAGCCCATCAAATTAGGGGATCCTCCACCCCCACCTGGGAAGTGACATCCCTATTCGGCAAGTATGAAAATAGCATGAAGGCCCTTATTTCTTGACCACTGTAAAAAAAAATCCCATCAACTTTTTTTCATCTGCTAAAACAGAAATTAGATCCTGTAGATTATTGTTTTATTGTACAATATAAAGATTGCAAGCTAGTTGTTTCATGGCCTAACTGAAGTGCAGTGGCTGCTGACCCACAGCAGAGTTAGTCACCATTAAAATGCAGCAATGGACACAAGTTATAGGCCTCTGCTCAGTTTTTCATGACTACTCCAGTTAATTGACTGATTCATGTAGAATACAGGAAAACAGCAGATTATGATGCTGCATTACAAATCAAGTTGCTCTTATTGTGTGATCCTATAATGTCTCTTTAGGCCTTTGGATTACCCTTGGGCATTTTCTCATTGTCCCAATAAATATTCTATAATTATAAATAACATTTCGGGAGCATGATCAAACTCTTCATTAAAAACAGCAAGAGTAGTGATACAATCAGGCACCTTGCTGCTGCTGGGCACAATCAAATGCTTCAATGAATCATTCAGTCAATCAATCAATCAGTCTACTAACCAAAGATCTATCAGATGTGTAGCAACATGTAAAGAGCTATTGGGGGAAGAAACAATTCCCCTTCTTGCCCCCTGCAGTAATCTTTTAAAGGACCTGCGTTCCTCTATGATTGATTACCTTTGCCTTAGTAATGATAGTTCTATAAGGAGGGCAAAGTGAGTGCTGCCCTTTAATCTTTGCCTCTTTAGTGAAGCAATGTAGGGATCCCAGTAGAATGCTGCTCGTTTGTTTCACATTTGACCTGGTGTCTCTGGAGGAAATTAGCAAGTCTCTTTTGAGTTTACGTCAAGGAGTAGCAGAGGAATTTAGTGCGCCTCTTGCCTTGTTTTCCAGCGTGTGATCGTCATATTCCAAAATCCAGAAAATTGACTTCACTACTCACTTTCCTCAAACATCCAGCATTTGTGTTATGGAACAAAACTATGAAACACCTTACTGTATCAGCTTGTTCCATGCCCTGCCTAAGAATTTTAATTAAGCAACTCTGTACATGGATCTCAGGAGCAGGTGTATTGCCAAACCAGATGAAAAAGAAAGCATTTTCTGGAAGAAGGTAAATGTGGATCACTAGTTTTTCTCTTACTTACTCAGACCCTTCCAGTTACTGTCAGACTGGGATTGTCTGTTGAGTTGTAGATGTTAGTCCACTGACAGAAATAAAATAAACTATACCAACAAAGGGTATAGCCAACATTGTACAGTGATTAGAATTTTGGACTAGAATAATGCAGTACCTGGGTTTGAATTCCCACTCTGCCTTGGTTGGAATTCCTGCTCTTCCACTGCCAGTTTAACCCACAGTGGCTTGCTGGGGGGGAAGGGGAGTGATGGTATTGCTTTACTTTGCTTTGGTTAGACCTCACCTAGAGTACTGTGTTCATCTTTGGGCACCACAATTTAAGAAGGATATAGACAAGCTGGAAAATGTCCAGAGAAGGGCAACAAAGATGGTGAAGGGTCTGGAGACCAAGTCCTACGAGGAAAGACGGAAGAAGCTGAGTATGTTTAGCCTGGAGAGGAGACAACTGAGAGGTGATATGATAGCCATCTTCAAGCACTTGAAGGGCAGTCATATACAGGATGGTGCAGAGTTGTTTTCTATGGCCCCAGAAGGTTGTACCAGAATCAACATGTTAAAATTAAATCAGAAGTATTTTTGACTAAACATTGGGAAGAACTTCCTGACAGAGCAGTTCCTCAGTGGAACAGGAGGTGGTGGGCTCTCCTTTGGAGCTTTATAAACAGAGGCTAGATGATCATCTGACAGCCATGCTGATTTTATGAACTTAGGTAGAACTTAGGGGGGAGGTATTTGTGAGTTTCCTGCATTGTGCAGGGGGTTGGACTAGATGATCCTGTTGGTCCCTTTCAACTCTATGATTCTATGACTGATTCCAAAATCTTCATATCATAAATTTAAATCAACAATTTTACAAATTTTATTGAAAATGAATACTATTTTTTTAAATCAAAACTATCCTCATTGTAATAATTTAGCTTCTGCCTGAAAAAAAAGAAAACCCAGCTGCTCCTGTGGAAAGATGAGAGAATAAATCCTACCTTACTATGAAGTCATGTTTCACAAACTGTAGGATCAAAGAAGTGAAGAAAAGGTATTATCAACTGATAAATCCACTTTCTGTACCAAATGCTACTAAATAAAGATGGCACCATAGGTGTCTCTGCTGATACCAAGTATGAAAATACTGTGTAGGAAGCAATCTCTCATATTTGAAACTCCATCTATGAAACGAGAGAAACCTAGAGGAGAGACCATGATTACATATTAGCAAGAGGATAACCTGCCTAGCCACCAAGCCATCCCATTTCAGCTTAGTTTCAGTTACTGCTGACTAAACTGGTGGAGCTTGTTCCAAGATATAGGTTTAAGATTCCAAAGACCTGAGTCATGGAGAAGAATGATACATAACACAAAACACACAGAGAAGAATAATTGGATCCTTCTAAATTCTACTCTCATGGATGGCTGCCTTGTTGTGGTGAGAGGACTTGCGCGGTTCAATGAGGCTATGCCATGCAGGGCCACCCAAGATAGACAGACCACAGCTGAGAACCCAGACTAAATGTGATCCACTGGAAAAGGAAATGACAAACCACTCCAGTATCCTTGCCAAGAAAATCCCATGAACAGAAACAAAAGGCTAAAAGATATGGCGCTAGAAGATGAGTGCCTCAGGTCAAAAGGTGCCCAATATGCTACTGGGGAAGAGTGTTCAAGTAACCACAGAAAGAGTGAAGCAGTTGGACCAAAGCCAAAAGGACGCTCAGCTGTGGACGCGCCTGATGGTGAAAGAACAGTCCAATACTACAAAGAACAATACTGCATCGGAAAGTAGAATGTAAGATCTATAAATCAAGGTAAGCTAGATGTGGTCAAAGAAGAGATGGCAAGATCAACATCTTGGGAATCAGTGAACTAAAATGGACAGGAATGGGATCACTACATCTATCATTGTAGCCAAGAGTCCTATAGAAGAAATGGTGTGGCCTTTATAGTTAACAAGAGAGTGAGGAAGGCAGTAATGGGATACAATCTCAAAAATGACAGAATGATCTCGGTCTGTATCCGAGGCAAACCATTCAATATCACAGTAATACAAGTCTATGCCCCAGCACTGATGTAGAAGAGGCTGAAGTACACGAGTTCTATGAAGATCTACAACACCTTCTAGAATTAACACCAAAAAAAAGATGTCCTCCTCATCATAGGGGACTGGAATGCCAAAGTGGGAAGTCAAAAGGTGACCAGAACAACTGACAAGTTTGGCCATGGAGAACAAAATGAAGCCAGGCAAAGGCTAATAGAGTTTTGTCAAGAGAGCAAGTTGGTCATAGCGAACACCCTCTTCCAACAACCTAAAAGGCAACTCTACACGTGGACATCACCTGATGAACAACATAGAAATCAGATTGATTATATACTCTGCAGTCAAAGATGGAGCAGCTCCTTACAGTCAGTAAAAACAAGACCTGGAGCTGACTGCGGCACAGATCATGAGCTACTCGTTGCAGAATTCAGGCTAAAACTGAAGAAAATGGAGGAAGCCATTAGGCCATTCAGGTTTGACCTTGATCACATCCCTTATGAATATACAGTGGAGATGAAGAATAGGTTTAAGGAACTAGAGTTGATAGACAGAGTGCCTGAAAAACTATGGATGGAGGTTTGTGACATTGTACAGAAGGCAGCAATCAGCACCATCCCAAAGAAAAAGAAATGCAAGAAAACAAAGTGGCTGTCTGATGAGGCTTTACCAATAGCTGAGGAAAGAAGGAAAGCGAAAGGCAAAGGTGAAAAGGAAATATTCACCCAACTGAATGCAGATTTCCAGAGAACAGCAAGGAGAGATAAGGAGACCTTCCTGAAGGAAGAATGCAAAGCAATAGAGGAAAAAAAAATAGAATGGGAAGGATAAGAAATCTATTCAAGAAAATTGGAGAAATCAAGGGAACGTTTTGTGCAAATATGGCCATGATAAAGGACAAAAATGGTAGGGACCTAACAGAAGCAGAAGAGATCAGGAAGAGGTGGCAAGAATACACAGAAGAATTATACAAGAAGGATCTCAATGTCCTGGACAACCATGACAGTGAAATCAATGACCTTGAGCCAGAATCCTGGAGTGTGAAGTCAAATGGCCTTAGAAAGTATGACTAACAACAAAGCGAGCGGAGATGAGGGTATCCCAGTTGAGCTTTTCAATGTCCTAAAAAATGATGCTGTTAAAGTGATGCACACATTATGTCAACAAATTTGAAAAACACAACAGTGGCCACAAGATTGGAAAAGGTCAATTCATATTCCAATCCCAAAGAAGGGTAATGCCAAGGAATGTTCAAACTATCGCACCATTGCACTCATTTCACATGCCAGCAAGGTCATGTTAAAGATACTACAAGCTAGACCTCAGCAGTATGTAGATCGGGAACTACCAGAAGTTCAAGCTGGGTTTCGGAGAGGTAGAGGAACTAGAGATCAAATTGCCAACATTCGATGGATTATGAAGAAAGCATGGGAGTATCAGAAAAATGTCTATTTCTGTTTCATTGACTATGCTAAAGCCTTTGATTGTGTGGATCACAACAAACTGTGGCAAGTCCTTAAAGAGATGGGAATACCAGACCACCTCACATGTCTCCTGAGAAACCTGTATAAGGGTCAAGAAGCAATGGTCAGAACAGGATATGGAACAACTGATTGGTTTAGATTAGGAAAAGGAGTTTGACAAGGATGTATATTGTCACCTTGCTTATTTAATTTATATGCAGAGTACATTATATGCTGGCCTAGATGAAGCAAAAGCTGGAATTAAGATTGCCGGGAAAAACATCAACAACCTCAGATATGCAAATGATACCACTGTAATTGTAGAAAGCGAGCAGGACCTAAAGAACCTCTTGTTGAGGGTGAAAGAGGAGAGCACAAAAGTAGGCTTGAAACTCAACATCAAAAAAACCTAAGATCATGGCATCTGGCCCCATCACACCTTAGCAAATAGAAGGGGAAGACATGGAAGTAGTGACAGACTTCACATTTCTGGGATCCAAGATCACTGCAGATGGTGACTGTAGCCATGAAATTAAAAGACGTTTGCTCCTTGGGTGCACAGCTATGGCGAACCTGGGCAGTATAATAAAAAGTAGAGGCATCACCCTGTCAACAAAAGTCCGTATAGTCAAAGCAATGGTATTCACAGTAGTAATGTATGGCTGTGAAAGCTGGACCATAAGGAAGGCTGAGCACAGACGAATAGATGCTTTTGAGATTTGGTGCTGGAGAACAATCTTGAGAGTTCCTTGGACTGCAAGAAGATCAAATTAGTCAGTCCTAAGGAAAATCAATCCAGACTGTTCCCTGGAAGGTCAGATGCTGAAGCTGAAGCTCAAATACTTTGGCCACCAAATGAGAAGGGAGCACTCCTTGGAGAAGATCCTGATGCTAGGAAAGACAGAAGGCAAAAGAAGAAGGGGACGGCAGAAGATGAGATGGCTGGACAGTGTTACTGATGTAACAAACACGAATTTGAGCAGACTTTGGAGGATGGTGGAAGACAGGAGGGCCTGGCATGACTTTGTCCATGGGGTCACAAACAATCAGACTCAACTGTGCGACTGAACAACAACAAAATATTCTACCAACCTAAAAAAGTTCATCTTCTCCTTACAGAAACTAGGACTCTTACCCGTGTAACAGTACAATCATAAACAGATTTGTTCTACTGCTGCTAGCTGAGCACTGTCAGCTGTTGGGAGGCATGGGGCAGGGAACTTGATGTTGCTGTCACTTTGATAGTATGACATCACTTCTGGCAAAAACCTGCAAGTGATGTCATGATGTCAGAAATTCCTCTGAAACTCTCTGGGTTGGAAGTAAAATCGCACCGTGAAACTCATGGTGGAAGTTACATTGCACCATTGGAGCAACAGTGATTTTACTCACATCTCCCCCCCCCCCATCACAATTTCAAGTGGTGGTGGGGATCAGTGGCTTCCAGTATAGCAGGTGACCTGGCAGGCCTAATTTACAGCTGCCTAAACCCATTGACTTCAATAGACTTTAAAGGATTGCACTGTAATTGTTTCACATGTGCCATGACCAATTAGGGTTGCCAAATCCTATGCTCTCAGTGGTGAGGTGGGTGGGAGGGAGCTTTCCAGAAGTGGAGGGCAGGGCAATGTCACTGTGAGTGATTTCCCTGACATGATGGCACTGTATGATATCATCATGCTGGGGATGTCGCATGGTGACACTCGAGAATTTGGTGCAGAATTCCTTGGTTACCACAGAAATTTGTCCAAAATGGCAGACTGTCACCATGTGATGTCCCTGGTGTGATGAAATCACTTCTACATAATATCATCACATTGGAGACATCGCACTGGGTTGTGGCTATTTGGGGTGGGGATTTCTGCCACTGGCCAGTGTCTGATAGGATCCTGTGAAATCAGGGTAAACCTCAGTCACACCTGGGGGCTGGCAACGCAACCCAATTAGAGCACCAATATCTGGTGGCACCAGTGGCTTCACAGCTATGCTGGCAATTAAGCTTCCATTCCCCCCCCTTTAAATTAGGGTTCTTAAAATGATGGTTTCAAATGCATTTTAAAAAAATGAAATTATCTGGTTCAGTTGTTTAAAAAAAATTAGGGAAGTGGCACCCTCCCTCAAGATGCAATTTTCTGAACCTGCTCAGGGAGGGAAATGCCTATATTTTATCTCCCCATGATACAAATGGCAACTTGGGTAGATAGCAATTTAGATCAAAAAAATTGTGCAGGAGGAAAACGGTCAAATGTATCCATGTACTATGCCGCTTACTTGATCAGATTATCATGAGACTGTGCAAAAGTAATTACAAAGTGCCTAATGAGCATAATGGATAGGGCTGGCTCTAGGGTGTGCGGCAGCCCAGGCAGACTTGCTGCACTGTGCCCCCTCTGTGGCGGCACAACCCTGCCTCGCCACCCTCCCCTGTGCTCACACATGCTGAGCACCTCCCTCCCCTGTTTTATTTGCAGTGCTGCAACACAATGCTGCACTCCAGCCCCTGCCCCCGCAGCGCACTCAGAGGAGTGACGCCAGCCTCTCTCTTACCAGCTTCACCACTGGCATTTCAGTAAAGCATTTTCTTAAGAGAGTGCACAATGAGGCTTTGCTCCTCCCTCCCTTCCAGTTCTGGAAGGGAGGAGGGAGCGAAGCCTCACACGCTCTCTTAAGAGAATGATTTACTGAGATGCCAGCATTGAAGCCGGTAAGGGAGAGGCTGGCATCGCTCCTCTGAGCGCACCAGAGGACAGGGCAGAGACAGAGAGCAGGCCACCTTCTCTTCTCCCCCCACATGCTCAGAGGAGTGATGTCAACCTCTGCCTTACTGGCTTTAATGCCAGCATCTCAGTAAAGCATTTTCTTAAAAGAGCACATGAGGCTTCACTCCTGCCTCCCTTTTGGAACGGGGACTGAAACCTCATTGTGCACTCTCTTAAGAGAACGCTTTACTAAAATGCCGGCATCAATGCCAGTAAGGGAGAGGCTGGCGTCACTCCTCTTAGTGCGCTCCGGGGAGGTGGGGGCAGAATTAGGCATTTGTCTGGGGTGCCTGGAGGGGGGGGGGAGCCCAATTTGGCACCCTCCTCTTGGCGCCCTAGGCAAATGCCTAATTTGCCTCGTGGGCGAGCCAGCCCTGATGATAAATAATGGTAGACATGCAGAAAATGTGTGTTATTATTTGCACAACTTTTAAGTTTTCACTGTGCTTGCTTATTTAAATTATATATGGGTGACCCATGCTGCAGATGTACTAATAATAGCCAACAATCATAGAGGTTTCCTCAGAAGCACATAATCAAACAGCAGTTATGAAGACAAACTCCGAGTAGCAATCAGCAAACCAAGGGATGGCACCAGTGAGGCAATCTGTTCTAACAGTATTGTTTGCCCACTGTGCTAAAATCATATGCAGCAACAGACACCATGGGAAATACAGAATGAACAACAATATGCACATAATTCCTCCCACACATCCTGTCCAATATGAATGCCCTAGAGGAATAGGCAAACTTTTACACAGACAAATGTTTATGCAAGCAATCTTACTATGTGGAAATGAAAACAAACAAACAAAAAATCAATATAATAGACCCAGCATTTAAAGTGAGTACAAGTCTCTGGATTTTACCTCTCCTGTTCTTCTAGTAACATGTTTCAGACAAGAGTGCTATTATAGTAGGCTTGTACAATGTGTGACTCACCAAGTTAATCCGCAGTGTTTTGTAATCTTCCAGGATTTTAACAATTCTCCTGTTTTTGCTGTCTCAGGCAGGGGGTTCATTAAGCACCTGAGCAGCTGCTGTGCCTGCTTGCTAGACTGTCGCACTTTGTGCAAACCTGCAATATAACAATGGATAAATACGGATAAGGAAAACTAAAGTCATTGCTAATCTTGAACCTGATTCAAGAATCTGATATGGATACTGGTTAGGGGTGTGCACCAAGAAATAGAATCCATTCTGCTTTCGTATCTGGGGTTACAGATTTTTTTCTGTAATTGCTTATGGTTGTGTAGGACATTACAGGTTTGGGATCCAAATCTGTGTGGTTTTTTCATGTTCTGGAGCTTTAGGACTATTACTTTCAAGAGCATATCCTTTGAAGGGTGTGGCAGTTCTTTGTAAAGATAATGGCATTAAATTTGTGTGGAGCACAGTCCTCCCTCTAATCCAAAGACCTCCTAAATTTCAGGTGAATTGGTCCGATGGATTCAGTTTTACAGACCCATGAAGTAGATACTTCTCGGCACAGGCTCAGTTCTCTCAACTGATTCCTGGGACAGGGGGTGGGAATAGTGATGGCCACAAACATTAAAACACAAAACAAAATAAAGGCTCCCACTCCCTCCAAAATTCACCCCTGTCTGCATTCATTTCATTTTCCTCTTCATTTCCTACTTCATTTCCTTCTTCATTTTCCTAGCTAAGGGACAATCAGAAGAACAAAGTAGGAGTCAAGTAGCACCTTTAATACCAACAAAGTTTTATTCAGAATGTAAGCTTTTGTATGCATGCATACTTGATGTGTGTGCATGCGTGTGAGTCACAAAGCACAGAAAGAAATCTACAGTTTTTCCATTATTCCCTATGGGGAATTTGGGGATGCAGTGGCTGTTTTTTCAAACAAATGACAGCAAAATATCAGGGGAATGAGGCCTGCCTGCCCCTTCAAGATCATCAAAGTTTTAAGCAAATTAGACCAAAGATTGGAATTCTATGGGTCCTTGAACAATGTACCCCCAGCCACCCTACTTTTAATTTTATTGGACCAACAACACAGATTTCTACTACCGTTCCTGGAAATCACTGTACCAATATGAACCAATGAGTTCCATGTAGGAACTTTTTTTGTAGCAGAAAATCCTTTGCATATTAGGCCACACAAATCTGATGTAGCCAATCCTCCTAGAGCTTAAAGTAGGCCGTGTAATAAGAGCCCTGTAAGCTCTTGAAGAATTGGCTACATCAGGGGTGTGTGCCTAATATGTAAAGGAGTTCTTCCTACAAAAGCAGCCCTGGTTCCATGTATAACTTTGGCTTGGGGATTTTGTTCCATACACCCCTAATACTAGTTAACGAGGAATGATGATTTTTGTTGTTGTTGTTCAGTTGCACAGTCGAGCCCGACTCTTTGTGACCCCATGGACAAAGTCACGCCAAGCCCTCCTGTCTTCCACCATCCTCTGAAGTCTGCTCAAATTTGTGTTTGTTACATCACTAACGCTGTCCAGCCATCTCATCTTTTGCTGTCATATTGTTCTTTTGCCTTCTGTCTTTCCCAGCATCAGGATCTTCTCCAGGGAGTGCTCCCTTCTCATTTGGTGGCCAAAGTTTTCGAGCTTCAATACTTCAGCATCTGACCTTCCAGGAAACAGTCTGGGTTGATTTCTCTTAGGACTGACTAATTTGATTTTCTTGCAGTCCAAGGGACTCTCAAGATTCTTCTCCAGCACCTCATCTCAAAAGCATCTATTCGTCTGCGCTCAGCCTTCCTTATTGTCCAGCTCTCGCAGCCATACCTTACTACTGGGAATACCATCGCTTTGACTATATGGATTTTTGTTGACAGGGTGATGTCTCTACTTTTTATTATACTGCCCAGGTTCGCCATAGCTGTCCTCCCAAGGAGCAAACGTCTTTTAATTTCATGGCTACAGTCACCATCTGCAGTGATCTTGGATCCCAGAAATGTGAAGTCTGTCACTACTTCCATGTCTTCCCCTTCTATTTGCCAAGGTATGATGGGGCTGGATGCCATTATCATAGTTTTTTTGATTTTGAGTTTCAAGCCTACTTTTGTGCTCTCCTCTTTCACCCTCACAAGAGGTTCTTTAGGTCCTCCTCAATTTCTGCCATTACAATGGTGTCATCTGCATATCTGAGGTTGTTGATAATTTTCCTGGCAATCTTAATTCTGGCTTCTGCTTCATCTAGGCCAGCATTTGGCACGATGCATATAAATTAAATAAGCAGGGTGACAATATACATCCTTGTCGAACTCCTTTCCCTATTCTAAACGAATCAGTTGTTCCATATCCTGTTCTGACAGTTGCTTCTTGACTCTTATACAGGTTTCTCAGGAGACATGTGAGGTGGTCTGGTACTCCCATCTCTTTAAGGACTTGCCACAGTTTGTTGTGATCCACACAATCAAAGGCTTTAGCATAGTCAATGAAACAGAAATAGATGTTTTTCTGATACTCCCGTGCTTTCTCCATAATCCAACAAATGTTGGCAATTTGATCTCTAGTTTCTCTACTGCTCCAAAACCCAGCTCGAACTTCTGGTAGTTCCCGATCTACATACTGCTGAAGACTAGCTTGTAGTATCTTTAACATGACCTTGCTGGCATGTGAAATGAGTGCAATGGTGCGATAGTTTGAACATTCCTTGGCATTACCCTTCTTTGGGATTGGAATTTTATTTATTTATTTATTTACATTAGACTTTTATCCCGCCCTCTCCGCAAGCGGACTCAGGGCAGCTTACAACAGTCGTTTACACGATTAAAACAATATAAACTGACCTTTTCCAATCCTGTGGCCACTGCTGCGTTTTCCAGATTTGTTGACATAATGTGTGCATCACTTTAACCACATCATCTTTTTTTTATTTATTTATTTATTTATTTATTTATTTATTTATTTATTTATTTATTTATTTATTTATTACTTTACATTTATATCCCGCCCTCTCCGCAAGCGGACTCAGGGCGGCTTACAATATCATAAAAACAATCAATTCCATAAAACATATAAAACCATAATACACTTATCAGTTTAAAACTATTTGCACTGTCTCAATCCAGTCTGGCGGTAGTGGGTTCTGACTATGATCGCCAGCTTCTGCAGGATGTCCGGTGGCAGCCCATTTTCAGTCAACCAGAAAAGCCTGTCTGAACAGTTCGGTCTTACAGGCCCTGCGGAACGCCGACAAATCCCGCAGGGCCCTTATAGCTTCTGGGAGGGTGTTCCAAAGTTCTGGTGCTGCCACCGAGAAAGCCCTAGATCTTGTTGCACATAGCCTGGCTTCTTTTGGGCCAGGGGCAGACAGCAGATTTTTTGTCCCTGATCGCAGTGCTCTCTGGGGGATATATGGGGAAAGGCGGTCCCGTAGATAGGCAGGTCCCTGACCATAAAGGGCTTTAAAGGTTAGTACCAACACCTTGAAGCGAACTCGGAACACAACAGGCAACCAGTGCAGCTCTCTCAGCACTGGCCGAATGTGCTCCCGTCGTGGTAGCCCCATTAACAGCCGTGCTGCAGCGTTCTGCACCAGTTGTAGTCTCCTGGTTAGCGTCAGGGGTAGCCCCATGTAGAGAGCATTACAGTGATCTATTCTTGAGGTGACCGTAGCATGGATTACCGTCGCTAGGTCGCTGCGCTCCAGGTAAGGGGCCAGCTGCCGTGCTTGCCGAAGATGGAAAAAGGCAGATCTAACAGTGGCTGCCACCTGAGCCTCCATTGTAAGGGAGGACTCAAGGAGCACGCCTAAGCTCTTGACCTTGGGGACCGGTACCAGTGGCACCCCGTCAAGGGCCGGCAGCTGGATCTCTCTCCCTGGACCGCCCCGACCCAGGTAGAGAACCTCCGTCTTCGTCGGATTCAATTTCAGCCGACTCAGTCTGAGCCAAGAGGCCACGGCTTGTAATGCCAGGTCTAGATTTTCCAGGATACAGTCAGACTGGCCACCCATCATTTAGGACTTTGAATAGCTCAACTGAGATACCATCATCTCCGTGAGCTATGTTGTTAGTCATACTTTCTAAGGCCATTTGACTTCACACTCCAGGATGTCTGGCTCAAGGTCAGCAATTTCACTGTCATGGTTGTCAAGGACACTGAGATCCTTCTTGTATAATTCTTCCATGCATTCTTGCCATCTCTTCTACTTCTGTTTTCTTGCCATTTCTTCTGCTTGTGTTACTCTTGCTACCTCTTCCTGATCTCTTCTGCTTCTGTTAGGTCCCTACCTTTTTTGTCCTTTATCATGGCCATCTTTGCACAAAACGTTCCCTTGATTTCTCCAATTTTCTTGAAGAGCTCTCTTGTCCTTCCCATTCTATTATTTTCCTCTATTGCTTTGCATTCTTCCTTCAGGAAGGCCTCCTTATCTCTCCTTGCTGTTCTCTGGAAATCTGCATTCAGTTGGGTGAATCTTTCCTTTTCACCTTTGCCTTTCGCTTTCCTCAGTTATTGGTAAAGCCTCATCAGACAGCCACTTTGCTTTCTTGCATTTCTTTTTCTTTGGGATGGTGCTGATTGCTGCCTTCTGTACAGTGTCACAAACCTCCATCCATAGTTCTTCAGGCACTTTGTCTATCAACTCTAGTTCCTTAAACCTATGCTTCACCTCCACTGTGTATTCATAAGGGATGTGATCAAGTTCAAACCTGAATGGCCTAATGGCTTCCCCAGTTTTCTTCAGTTTAAGCCTGAATTTTGCAGTGAGTAGTTCATGATCTGAGCCGCAGTCAGCTCCAGGTCTTGTTTTTGCTGACTGTAAGGAACTTCTTCATCTTTGACTGCAGATATAATCAATCTGATTTCTGTGTTGCCCATCAGGTGATGTCCACATGTAGACTCACCTTTTAGGTTGTTGGAAGGAGGCTGTTCGCTATGATCAGCTTGTTCTTTTGACAAAACTATTAGCCTTTGCCCGGCTTCATTTTGTTCTCCAAGGCCAAACTTGTCAGTTGTTCCAGTCACCTTTTGACTTCCTATTTTGGCATTCCAATCCCCTACGATGAGGAGGACATCTTTTTTTGGTGTTAATTCTAGAAAGTGTTGTAGATCTTCATAGTACTGGTCCACTTCAGCCTCTTCTGCATCAGTGATTGGGGCATAGGCTTGGATTACTGTGATATTGAATGGTTTGCCTTGGATATGGACCGAGATCATTCTGTCATCTTTGAGATCCCGTTACTGCCTTCGTTACTCTCTTGTTAACCATAAAGGCCACACCATTTCTTCTATGGGACTCTTGGGCACAATAATAGATGTAGTGATCCTCTGAGTTAAATTCACCCATTCCCATCCATTTTAGTTTGCTGATTCCCAAGATGTCGATGTTCACTCTTGCCATCTCTTGTTTGACTACATCCAGCTTACCTTGATTCATAGATCCACATTCCAATGCAGTATTGTTCTTTGCAGCATCGGACTGTTCTTTCACCATCATACACATCCACAGCTGAGCGTCCTTTTGGCTTTGGCCCAGCCGCTTCACTCTTTCTGTGGTTACTTGGACTTGCCCTCTGCTCTTCCCCACTAGCATATTGGGCACCTTCTAACCTGAGGGGCGCATCTTCCAGTGCCATATCTTTTAGACTTTAGTTACTCTCCATAGGGTTTTCTTGGCAAGGATACTGGAGTGGGTTGCCATTTCCTTCTCCAGTAGATCACTTTTTGTCTGGGTTCTCAGCTGTGGCCTGTCCATTTTGGGTGGCTCTGCATGGCATAGCCCAAAGCCTCATTGAACCACACAAACCCTCTTGCCATGTTAAGGCAGCAAACCATGAGAGAGAATGGTAGTTTACCATACTCTATATTTCAGAAATGGATGAATTGTAAATTATCTGTTCTTAAACTCTCTAGGATTTGCAGGAAAAGAGTGTTATATAAACCTCATTATTAGTCCTGTTAAGATGCAAATTGACTATCACTAACTGATGAACTAAACTCTCACAGTCTCCACAGTCTCCTTTAGAGTTGTCCTATCTGGTTAGAGAAATGGGCAAAGAAAGGAGCAAAGCATTTAGACCTCTAATTTACCTGCTAGTTCTTATTTCATATGGATGTAGTACAGTTTTCTAGACATCATTTAAGAATATATGCGCTGAAAGAGACAAATTGAGATGGTTTCTTAAACAGCTCATTAAAAAAGGTGTTTAGAACACAATTTCTGTGTGCTTAAACTAATGAATGAAATTTTTAACTGAACTCCCAGAAGAACAACCAAAAACTCTTTAACTACAAAAAACCCTCTCCATTCAGATATAGCAGCAATTCTGCAGTAAGGAAAGCTAAATCAAATGTTTCTTTTAGAAAGCCCTGAGTGTAAGAAATAAAGGTATTCAAAAATACATCTCTTAGTCATGACAATATTGAAGCCATAATAACAGTACCATATCCCAACTGATTTGAGAGATTATGGCTCATATGACGAACGGCTGAGTATTTGCTGATGATCTCCGTATAGTTCATTAAACCCATGCCCAGCTTGTTGTGTTCCAATTAGTAAGTGTGCATTTATAGAAGATTTTAAATTAATTATTATGGACTTTTCTATGTCAATAATTCTAGAATGGTTGCCTATCAGAAATGGGAAGATTAAATACAGTTATAATTAAACCAAAGGTGTCTATGTTCAAATAATATGGCTCTGTACATGCTATTGTAAGGGAGCTGCATAGAATTTAACAAAACACTTGGTACATTGTACATGATAACTGCTGTTACAGTAAACTTGACATCCTCATAAGGATTTTTCAGTGTGGAAAGCAGGAAGATCTTGAATTAAAGGAGAGCATTTGCATGACATTGTGCTCATTCCAAGCAGGATTCATGCAATTCCGTGGTTGTGGTTGGGGACAAATGTTTTTCTCCATCCCAAAGGAGAATATGCAGAGAGAGGCTGCAGGGAAGTGGTTGTGTAGACACCTTCTGCCACTACTCCAGGGAGGATGGTGGAACTGAACTCTGCTTTCCAAATAGTGCATGAAAGCAGGCATGATGTACATTAGACTGAGATAGTGACTGGCCCATGGCCATCCAGTTTGAGAGCTGATTTGGTGTAGCTGTTAGGAGTGCGGACTCTAATCTGGGAAAACCAGGTTTGATTTCCCACTGCTCCATATGCAGCTGCTGCTGTGACCTTGAGTCAGTCACAAGTTCTCACAGAGCTGTTCTCTCAAGAGCAGTTTCTGTTAGAGCTCTTTCAGCTCCACCTATCTCACAGGATGTCTGTTGTGGGGAGGAAAAGGGAAAGGAGATTGTAAGCCTCTCTGAGACTCCGAATGAAAGGCAGGGTATAAATCCAATCTCTTTTTCATCATCATCATCCAGTGAGAATATCAGAGCATGGATTTAAACCTGAGTCTAAGTGCTCTCACTGCTGTATTTTAAGATTCCTAAGAAAGGTAGAGAGGAACATAATTTTCTCTTCCTCTGCGATGAGGATCAAATTTCCTAGTATGAAGTATACTACTTGTTGCACTAAACTTGACCCAGAGACCAATAAGAAAAGGGAAGGTACTCAGATCTGGGTTTAGTCCTCTATGGAAGTACTAAATCAGTGGGCAGCACTGTGTATGCTCACTGAGAACACAAGGAAGCCAGAGCATATAACACTGGCTGCAGGATTCTGTTTCAGATTTTGTTTCTGTGTTTTTTTAAAGCACAAGTTTCTAGCCTATTTGACTGTGAAAATATGTTTGAGAGCTTGTGTGGATAGATAATGCCCAGAGATAATGCCCATAATATGAGAAGTTACTGAATAAGATGTCCAGTAGGGAATGAATTGTTCTGTAATGACTCCTTCCAGGCCAAATATGCAAAATCATAAACCTTGCAGATTCATTGGAAAGGTCACAAAAAGCACATAACATTTCTTCATTTGCCATAATTTATTCTAATTGTTCCATCATGTTGCAGAATTCAGGTTATTTTTGTTAGAATTTCTTTTAAGTGAGTACAGTCTTCATTATGGATTATGGAGTCATTTGGAAGGTGACAATTTATAAAGTACATTTTAAGGCTCACCCTGCTACCAACCAAACACCCAGATATATTATAAGTGACACATCCTATAAGCGAATATTTGGAGCAGCTATAAAATATGTGCTCCTCCTTAGAAATGTCTGAGAGCCATTGTCTACATATGCACACACACACAAAGGCAAATGAATAGACAGAGTTCTTGGCTTGTCTCAGTTCAGACAGCAGACAGGGAATCATATTTTGAATACTGTTTCGGGGGGGGGGGGGGACCTGGTTTGAGAAGTGGCACAGTCTACTGCCCTTGTTCTCTGACCAGTTTTCTTCCATGCACAGCAAGCATCCAAGTCACCTGTTGCCCCCAAAGTTTCCGCTTTTTTCCTTGTCACAGGAAGCTACCAATCCTATGTATAGTCTGAATCAAAATTCAAAGCTGAAATTAATGTGGCATTGCTTCTTTTGCGTCCAAACAGATGTAGTACTAAACATCCCTTCCGCTCATTCATTAGCTCTTTCTCTGCTATATTTAGAAGTCATTGCTCATTTCCTGAACATTTTCCATAGCATTGCTTTTGTTCGACAGGCAAATAACAGTAGGCCCAACATATTTCAAACCATTGGGTTAGACCATTAAAAGTAACGAAGACTGTATGATTAATGAAATGAATAATTTCTTTTTCAAAGAGAGCCCCTCCCTTCCACTCACATAGCAGGGAAATAAACAAGTATTTTTCTATAGCTCCACCTGCTTTGCTGATGTGATGGTGCCATGCCTGTCACTGGAGAAACAATTCTTGCTCTTCAAGATGAAACTAAAATAGAGCTCCACCTGCAAGATCTTAATAAAGTCTTCCACAGCTGCATTTGGGAGACAAGTCCCACAGATTGCTTTTGAGAAAGTTGTGTGCATGTTGAAGCATATCAAGCCATTTTTAAAGTGTAAGTTCCTCCCAAAATGTATTATTAATGATAAATAGAATTATTATCCCTTTAATCACTCTGACAAGTAATTTCAGAAATAGATCCACTTAAATAGAATTTGGTACCCACATCTCACTCTCTGTATTTAACCACTTCTCCCCAGATGGAGGTAACAATCTTAATAAACCCTTAACAATGTAAGACACTATTTTATTCATTTACTACTCTTTTGATAGTACTCCTCTCTGGAGTGACTTTCTTTCCTCCCTCTATTATGTCTTTAAAATGCTATTCTCATATTAGCAAATTAATCTTTATGATGCCCCTGTGCTGAATGTGAGATGCTTTTCTATTGAGAAAATTTCTCCCAGCATTAGATGAAAATACCATCTTAAGTCCAGTTCTAAGATAGCTACATTGGAGAGTCTCATTCCTCAAAGAAAGTCTTCAGGTATGTACAAGTTGTCACCTATCAAACTTAACACATTCCTCCAGCCATGTCTGGTCATCTACCCCAGGGAGGGGAGTGACCTTTGTTTGTTTGGGTTTTTTTGCTTTTTTATAGCATTTTGTTGAGTACTTGGTATGACTGATGTTCTGTTCTCCACTTGGTGGGTTAAGAGTTATGCAGTTTTTTTTTTAAGAAAAGTTAAAAAGTGCTAGGTGGAGAAAATGAAATTTGTTACTGTATACTATATCAATGGACATACAAAATGCATAAGTGATAACATAATGGTTTATAATACAGCTGCAGTGGTTTCCACACCATTCCAATCAAACCTACTTCAGAACGCAGCAATGAGACATGAGATCAACAACTAGAATTCATATGAAGAAAAATCCTGGATCACAATGATGCATATTGACTGTGTCTAATAAAGCCTACCAAACTGCAGAGGAATATACATGAGAAATTTTGTATTCTAATACAAAATACAAATGAGTTACAGTGCAATATTTATTTCTCTCTCAATGGGAAAATGTAATACTGAAACCAGATATTAGTTATATGTATAACTGCTTCTATAGATAGGGACAAGTGGGTTCTAGATCAAATAAACCTGAACTCTCCCTAGAAGCTAAAATGATTAAATTGAAGCTACTGTACTTTGGTCACATTATGAGAAGAGAAGAGTCACTGGAAAATACAATAATGCTAGGATAAATCAAAGGCAGCAAGAAAAGAGGAAGACTTATCATGAGGTGAATTGACTCAATCAAGGAAGCCTCAATTTGCAAAACCTGAGCAAGGTTAAAGTTGCCAAATCCTCCCCACCTGTGGAGTTGGTGGTTACCCGCTGCCAGGCCCCGCCCCCCAGCCACCAATCAACTGGCTGGTGGGGAGACTTACTAGGACAAAGAAGAAGACTCAGGTCACATTGCTGGCATCACACAGAAAGTGACATCATCAGACCAGTAACATCTGGGCAATGCTTTGGTATTTGGACAAAACTCTATGATAGAAGTCATTTTTATCATAGAGGTTTTACCCAAATACCAGAACATCACAATGACCTCACGGAATGATGACTATCTAGTGAATACCTAGCCATCAAAATCTGAATGGTATAAAATATTAACTGTACAAAATGTAATTGCATCATAATTTCCCTTAAACTCCACAAGAGAAAACAGCTAGAGATTTATTGCTTTTTCATGAGAACACAGTCATTCTTGCTCAGAGCAGGACACTTTTAATCTTCACAACAACCCTGTGAGGTAGTTTAGGCTGAGAGAGATTGATTGTCCCAATCACCTAGTAATCTTCATGGCAGAATGGAGATTTGAACCCTGGTCTTCTTGGTTCTAGTGCAGCACTCTAACCACCATGTACTGGCTCTCAGGGACCACTTGGCCATGCCCCACAGCTCACCCCTCACAATCTGCATTTATGGTCTTGTTCCACATTAAAGTTATTAGATTTTTAACATGCCATGAGACTTTTTCTGGAACAGATTTACAATACTATAACAATGGGGGTGACAGAAAAAGAGAAAAGGAAGGGGAAAATGGGGGGGGGGAGATTGTGGCTAAGGCAGTTGTATATACAGAAGTGTTTCATCTGTAGATGATGACTAATGGCTTAAGCAACAGGTGGGTCCCATGAAAAAAAATGCTGAAGTAAAATCAATTTATTTTCTGGTCAACTTCATTTGCCTTATGTGAGTTTTTGAAATTTAGTTTAAAAATTTCAGTGCAGAACTTGAACTGAATGGCTTGGAGACAGTTAAGTTTGCTAGAATGAGACAAAAAACTACAGAAATGTGTTTAGGTCAGCCACTGGACAGCTGGTTGTGCTCAAAATTAAATAAATGAGAAAATGTGCTCTCAAAATTAAGTCTATGATTTGCAGTCTCATTAATTATCAGCCTGCCCTAGCTGTAAAGCAGTGTAATTGGTATAATTTTGTTGGTTGTTGTTAAAAGGGACTCAAGTTTGACCTCCTGGTTAATGCCATAATTTATTTCCCATTTTAGGATATTATAGCATGTCAGTAATTTAATCAAAGAGAACTACCAACCAGCATCACTTGAGCAGTTTGTTTACTTGTACTGCCCAATTGCTGTTGTCAACAAAGAACTATAAAAGGGAGCTTAACTTCAATTTCTAGGCAGTGGCTGCCTCTTTGCACACTGCAAGCCATTAAACAGTTGGCTGCCCTCTGAGATGGAGCATTTCTAGTGCACAATATCACAAAGGATTCAGCACAACAGCAGTGCGGGAGGGGACCCACTTAGATAGGTTTCACTCACTGTAGTAGCTCAGGGGGAAAGTGCATCCAGCCAGCTGCACTAGTTCAGTTTGTGGTATGACTTTAGACTATTTTCTCTCTAAGTCGCTACTAATCCCTTGGGTTTACATGTTTTTTTGGGCTGCATCAGAGAAAAGCAGTGTGAAATTGCCTGAAAGCCTCCTTATAACTAAGACTTATGATAGAGACCAGCTTGGTTGATGAAAAGACCAAATGAAAATGCCCCTGAGGCTCCCCAAAAAACTATTTTACAAGTCTCTTGCTGTGATTTTTGGTCTCTATCTAATGACTGATGACTTAAAGAAATAAAGAAAGAGACAGGGAAGTGGAGGAGGGTGGCAGAAAGGGCCCTTTCTAACTAGGTTAAAGTCTCTGTGGCTGTTTTGGATGAACTGAAAATGATCTATCTAAAAGAAAATATCTTTTGGTTTAGTGTAAATCTTTTTGGCCACCTTTTTATTAACACAATGCTTTCCCATCAAAGCCCTGCTTCATTACATGGGACTTTTAAAAACAGTGAGACTCATTCAAAGGTGGCATAAGCAGGTTGCTTCTCTGATGAAATAACTCAGAGCCCCCTTCATTTATAGCATTTCTGGAATTAGGCCAGTAACCCCACATTCAATGAGTCATTAATAGATGGGTAAACCATATGGCCCTGGCCTTGTGCTGGTGTATAACATTATTTGCATCAGACTGAACTCATAGAGGGTGAAAATCAGGGTTACAAGTCCCCGTACAATATTTAAGCTTCCTTTAAAACCCCTGACGTGAGGCTTAAAGAGGATTTAACTTGTGCCTAGGGCCCTGTGTGTGTCTGCTATAGGGAATACTTTTTTGTTGCTGTTGCACTGAGGGAGTTTCTGGGATTGCCAAGGAATTACATGTCCTACAAGGAAGGAAATTACTCAGCTCTGGAGATGAGCAATTTGTTCAGCCCAAATAACCTGTTGGGAATACACCCCGGCATCCACAGCCAATGTACCATACACTTTGTAGAGAGGATGGGAAGACTCCTCAGCAATGAACAACTCTGGATTTCTTGGGTATGTCACTGACTTTTAACCTAACCTCACCCTAGTTAAATGAAAAATCAGCAGGTCACATATGGAGGTATTCCAGAGTTGTGACAAAAGCTTCAGCTGCTGAATCATGCTGAGACATTACTGCTATTAAAAACAACAGGGGGACCTCTCAAGGCAAGATATCACCAGCTGTAACCTGCAGTTGCTCTAGGAAGCTCTAGACTTGTGTTTTTTCTCAGAAGTAATGCCATCATTAAGGGTGTAAATTTTTTTTTTTGGTGGGGGGGGGGGGTTCTGAACCTATAAAAAGCGGTATTTCCTGATATATTCAAATCCCAATAACAGTATGGTATTGGGATTTGGAAATACTCAGGAAACAAATTTATTCAGCTCCATTATAGCCTATGGGGATTATTCCCCATAGATTATAATGGAGAATCAACCTGGGGTCTTCTGAGGCTCGGGGGGGGGGGCTGTTTTTTAAGGTAGAGGCACTAAATTTGCAGCATAGCTGCTGGTGCCTCTCCTCAACACCCCCCCCTCCCGTATTAAAAATTCTATGGGCCCCAGAAGAAGCCCTGTCTTCCTTTGGAGGGGAGGGAAGGGATGTGGTCCCTTTAAATATCTTCTCCATGCCATGGCACCACTCCATGCCATGACAAGTGAACTCCAAAGGCAAAATGCAAATGCCTTTGTAGTTCACTCCAAAGACATTAAGGTGGGTGTGTGAACTCTAAAGGCTGAGGTATCACTCTGTTATACCCTCAACTCCATTATAGCCTCTGGGGACCATTCTCCATAGCCCATTATGGAGAATCAATCCAGGGGTATCTTGGGCTTGAGGATGTTGTTTTAAAGATAGAAACACCAAATTTGTAGCATAGCTGTTGGTGCCACTCTTCAAGCTTTCGCCTTAAGTTTCAAAAAGATTGGAACAAGGAGTCCAGTTATATGGGCCCCTGTTTTCAATTGAGGGAAAAAGGCATATAAAGGGATGTGGTTCCTTTAAATCCTTGAGTTCACTCACTGAGTTGTTCTGTTGTCTCAGTATGTCTTGGCTTCTCCAAGCTGTGCCCAAATAAAAGCCAATTAATTTCAGCTTTTATTCGGGACTCCCTATTCAGTAGCTGTATCAGATTGGAGAATCTGATTCAACTTAATAAATACCCAAATGATACTGGAAAGGTATTATTCGGGTATTTATTCAGCTTGGTATATACCAAATGTACATCCTTAGTCATCATGCTCACAATGCTGATGAGCATCCCCCTTACTCTGCTGCTTGGAGCAGCAGTGGGAAATGGGTCCTCAGGGCACAGATTTCCCACCAGTGACTTGGCAACCTTAATTATTTGCCAGGGAGTGCTGCAGACAGGGGTGTTGATGCCTGGAACCCCCAAAGGGAATGGGAACCAAGGGCCAAGAACCAATCAGCCCTGGCTATGCCACCCTTGCCTGGGGGAAGGCACTTCAAGGGGAAAGGAGGCCAGTGATCCCAACACTACTGCCCACCCCAGCCCTGGGACCACAACCAGCACTAGCCCTGCAATACCAGGAGCTGGAAGCATACCTGTAGCTGGAGGCCAGTTTTGATGGTGACTCAGAGCAATTAAATTTCATCCTTGTTCAAGCCCAGGAGTTCTGAATGAATGGGGACTCACCCTCCTGTCCGAAGGCAGTTGGGTGAACTACCTGGGTTTACAACTAAAGGGAGCCACCACGAGATGCCATGTCACCCTTTACAAGGCCAAAACAGTGGAGCTGCAGATAGTGCAAGGGCTCCTGGAAGCGCTGTGTGAGCAGTGCAAAGACCCCCTTGAGAGGGAGAGAGCCCGCACAAAATTGAAGAGGTTACACCAAGGTGGCTGATCGGTGCATGACTATGCTACTGGGTTCAGGGTGTATGCTACAAAAATGAGAGACTGGTCAGAGAGGTTGAAGATTGAACTATTCAGGGCCGGATTGAATCCTGACCTGATGGCAAAGATGCTGATCCAAGATGACCCATGCACTCTTCTGGGTTAGATCCAGCTGCCATGTGAAGTGGAAAACTGTGAGCAGGTGGTGCAACTCCTATGCCAACTGCATCAAGCTAGTCATGGGAAAACCTGACAATGGCACCCAAGAGAGGCCAGCACCCCCCAGCAGGAACCATGATGGGTAGCAGGCACACTGGGGGGAAGCCGAGACCAATGCTGGAGAAAGGGGGTGAGAAGCCACATGCCAATGCCCAGCCAGATGGGAGGGGAGCCACAAAAGTGAGGCCTACTGAGCCGCCAAGTTAGGTCCTCGGCACAGCTGCTGTGGCCAAGCAACCAGAGCTGTGGGGGACGATGACTGGCCAGGTTACCTAACATGTAACAGCAATGACCCAGGACCACAGCAGTTGGGAAACAGGCAAGATCTTCCATGAGTGGCGCAAAGTGGCAGGTCAAAGGAATTGATGCGCTACCATGGGTGAGAAAGACAGGTTGCTTACCTGTAACTGTAGATCTTCGAGTGATCATCTGTGCATTCGCACTCATGGGATAAAGTGCCTGCGCTGAACCCCAAATTGGTATCTGAAAAGCCCGGGATTTTTCTGCGCTCGGCGCCAATGGGCATGCACAGGTGTCCCAGTACGCATGCTCACCGCGCCAGCGCGGGGATCCCGCCAGTTCCTTCCTGACCGCTGGAAGCCCCTACTGAAGGGAGACCATCAGCAGTGGGGAAGGAGGGCCAGTAGTGTGAATGCACAGATGACCACTCGAAGATCTACAGTGACAGGTAAGCAACCTGTCTATCTTCTTTGTGGTCTCTGTGCTTCACACTCATGGGAGATTAGCAAGCAAGACATACCTGGAGGCGGGAAGACGGTCAACCAGAAGAAACAGCTTGCAGCACCGCAGTTCCCAACTGAGTCCTCTGCTGAGCATACATGTCCAGCACGTAGTGCTTTATGAAGGCATGCGGAGAAGACCAGGTGGCAGCCTTGCAGACATCAGTCAGGGACACGCCTTTCATCAGTCAGGGACACGTCCAGAGCATGCAATCTACGTTCCTCGTCTGAGGAAGGTGTAGGGAAAAAAGTGGGCAGCCAAACCTCTAAGTTGAGGTGGAACTGGGAGACCACCTTAGGGAGAAAAGTAATGTCCGGAGCTAAAGAAACTCCAGCCTCCTGAAAAACAAGATAGGGATAATCACAATGCATCGCCGTGAGCTCCCCTACACGACGTGCTGATGTGATAGCAACTAAAAATGCAGTTTTCCATGATAGGAGCTGCAAAGAGCACGTGGCCATCGGCTCAAAGGGGTGACGAGTTAGTTTGTCCAGCACTAAGGTTAAGTCCCACAACTGTGGGGGTGATCTTGATGGTGGATGCAGCCTAAACAAACCCCTCAAAAACTTTTTGGAATGAGGGTGCGCAAAAACAGAATATCCCTCCACTGGATCATGAAAGGCAGATATTGCTGCCAAATACACCTTAATTGAGGAAAAAACAAGACCAGCATCTGCTAAGGATAACAAAAAATCAAAAATTACCAACAACCCCACCCTACTAGGTGAGACTGAAGGGTCAACTACGAACTGAGTGAATTTCCGCCACTTCCTGTCATAGGAAGTGCGGGTGGAAGGTTTCCTACTGTTCAAAAGGACTTGCTGGACTCTGTCAGAGAACCCCAAGGATCGATGAGCCACGCTGTCAGCTTCAGGTGGGGCACGTTGTGATGGAGTACGTGGCTGCCCTGAGCTGACAGAAGGTCCGGTTCTGCCGGAAACTGGTAGAAGACCCCCCTCGAGAGTTGGAGCAGGATCGAGAACCAGTTCTGGCGAGGCCACCAGGGAGTCACCAGGATGCAGCATGGTCTCTCTCTTGCTATCTTGTTGACCACCTTTGTCAACAACGGCAGAGGCGGAAACATGTAGAGGAACCGATCCTCCCATGGAAGCAGGAGGCAATCCCCCAGTGACGCTGGATCCGCTCCCCCTCTGGAACAGAACATGGGGCATTTCTTGTTCTCGGCCGTGGTGAAGACATCCAGCTGCAGGTACCCCCAAAGCTGGAAAACAGGCTTCAGAAAACGCCACTGCAGTTCCCACTCGTGTGGGGAAGCCCCACCCCTGCTGAGGGAGTCTGCCTGTATGTTGAGGACCCCTAAAAGATGTGCAGCCTTCACAAAGATGTCGAATTGTAGACACTCCAACCAGAGATCTATCGCCAATGCACAGAGCCGGCGAGAAACTGTTCCTCCCTGCCTGTTGATGTAGCGCAGGGCAGTGGTATTGTCCGTGAGTAATGCTACAATCTTCCCTGCCACCACGGGACGGAAGGAGCGTAGGGCAAAATGAACTGCCAGCAGTTCTAGGTAATTTATGTGGCACTGAGTCAGTTTTGGTGGCCAAGGCCCCCCCGCACACGGACCTTCCATGTGGGCCCCCCAACCCCACAAGGAAGCATCTGTTGTGATAGTCACAGTGGGAGTTGGGAGATGAAAGGGAGCTCCCTGACAGATGTTGTTCTCTGACTCCCACCACTGTAGCATCTGAAGAGTCATGGATGGGATGACGAACCTCTTTCGAGGTGAGTCTCTGAGTGGATGAAACTGGCGAAGAAACCACAACTGTAGGCCTCTCATCCTCAGTTTTGCAAAAAGTAGCACGCTTGTCATCGCCGCCATCAGTCCCAGCATCCGCTGCAGCTGCTGCGCTGTGCCCCACTTTCACCTCTGTAGAAGTTGTACCAGACAGATAATGTCCATCGCTCTCTGCGGAGGCAGATATGCGCGATGCAGGTTCATATCCAGCAAAGCCCCTATGAACTGCACTGTCCTTGACGGAGAAAGGTGAGATTTCTCCAAATTGACCTGCAACCCCAAGGTGTCGAGAAGACGTAGAGTGATGGCAATTTGAGTTGACAAACTTTCCCTCGACTTCGCCACAAGGAGCCAGTCGTCAATGTATGGAAAGACGATAACTCCCTGGAGACAGAGATGAGCAGCCATAACGCTCATCATCTTCGTAAACACCCAAGGTGCAGTGGACAGGCCGAATGGAAGAGCTTTGAACTGGAAGTGTTGGGAACCCACTGCAAACAGAAGGAAACGCCTGAACGCCGGATGGATGCTGATGTGGAAGTAGGCATCCTTGAGGTCCAGGGTCGCCATCCAGTCCCCTTGACTGATGAGGGGCAGGATTGTTTGCAGCGTGGACATTCTGAACTTCTGGTACAGAATAAATTTGTTCAGATTCCGAAGATCCATAATTGGTCTTAAGCCCCTGTCCCGCTTGGGGACCAGGAAGAAATGAGAGTAACCCCCCCCCCCGTCCTGGCCTCCATCGGAACTCTCTCTATGGCTTGTTTCTGTAGGAGGTTGTTCACCTCCGCCAGCAGAGGTGGGGAAGGGGGAGTGGTGATTACCACGGATTGGTTTGGAATCTGAACAAACTCTATTTTGTAGCCCTCTTCTATGATGGATAGCGCCCACCTGTCTGTAGAGATCAACTCTCAGGCAGGTAGGAAAGGGCGGAGGTGGATAGATGCAGAACCAGTGGGGACGATGATGCGTGCCAAGAGAAAGTCAAAGGCCCTGCTTTTGAGGGCGAGTGCCCTTGGACTTGCCAGAGGCCTGGGAACCATAACGGTTCCTGTTGTTGCCTGAGTATGGTTGTCGGTTGTCAGGCTGGGTCGAGCGAGGTCGCCATTGTTGTTCAGGTGAAAACGTTTGGTAGGTCTTCTTGGCCCAGGGTTTGTGCCACTGCTTCACCTTGGGAGCTCTGGAGGTTGCCTGCACCCCCAAGTTCCTGGAGGTCTTCAGGCTCTTGTCTATCTGTGGTGGTGCTGAAAAGGCCATCCCCTTCAAAGGGCAAGTCCTCAACAAAGGCCCTCATGTCTTGCTGCAGGGCTGTTGACCTTAGCCATGAGTGTTGGCGAAGGCACACGGCAGACGTGATGGTCTTCGCGGACACATCCACCATGTGCTTTGCTGCAGCCAATTGTTGCTTGGCCACAGCAAAGCCTTCTTTCTGCAGCTTCCTGGCAGCAGCCTTTTTGTCTTCGCTCAGGGAAGAGAGGAGAGGGGTGAGTTGTTCCCATACAGAGTATTGGTATCTACCCATGCAAGCAGCATAGTTAGATACCTTTACCCCTAAGGCCCCTACAGAATAGACCTTTCTTCCCATATTGTCCAGCTTCTTCCCTTCCTTGTCAGGTGGGGATGAGTGGACCTTATGTGCCTTGGAGGAGGAAGAGACGACCACTGAGTTCGGTTTTGGGTGGGCGAAAAGGAACTTGGCACCCGCCTCCTGGACCCGATACATGTGGTCCAGCCTTCTAGATGACACCGGTGTAGAAGATAGTTTCTTCCAGGGCTCCTTGACTGCCTGCAGGATCACTTTGGTGACCGGTAAAGCGATTGCTGTGGATGTGTCCCTTTGCATAATGTCAAAGACATTATCATCCACGACAGGTTGTGGTTGCGTCACAGCAGGGAGAGGGAGGTTGCCATCCTTTTCACCAGTTCGCCATAGAACTTCAGATCTTCCAATGGCGATATAGGAAGGTCCTCAAACGTATGGGACACTGGCGAAGGTTCCAAGGCTCTTTCCTGGTTGTCGGTACCGCTCTCAGAGTCCGACAAGGAAGACTCCCTATGCATGGAGTGCTCGGAGAGGATCGGCGTCGATTCCCGGATGGGTGAACAGGTCGATGCCGATGGTCGCCGACGAGTCTCAGCCGCAGGGGTGGTGTGCCTCTCCAGAGGGATCAATGTCGATGTCGCAGGCCTTCTGGAGTGGTGTGAAAGCCTCGACATGTAGGATGCCTCCGATTGCTGATCCCACTCCGCAAACTCCTTCGGTGGAAACCACTGATATGTTGGGTAAGAGTACGGATAGGTGGGCGGACACTGGCGCTGCTCCCACGGCGTGGTGCCATGGAAGGCTCCAGATCTCGTCTGTCTCTAGGTTCCATCGGGGTCGATGGGTCCATTGGCGCCGATGCCTCCACTTCAGAGATCGAACCACTCCCACTACGTCGCCTCGACCCGGAAGAAGAGGATTGCTGAGTAAGGTCGATCTCCTGTTCGGACATCGAGAGATGAGATTGATGGGCGCTGCCTCTCAATGCCGATGGGCTGCGGCACGGGGACACCAGGATCTTCCTTGGCAGAGCAGAAGTCATCGGTGCCGAAACGTCGCGGGAAGACGATGGAGTGCGGGACCTCTTCCGCTTCTCTTTCAACTTAGCCTTCTTCAGAATGGATGCTCGGGTCCCCGAGTCATCCCAACATTTCTTGGTGGGCGTATCCACTGATCCTTCATGGGATCATTTTGTGGAGGAGCCTCGCTCGATCGGCAATTCAGTCGAGACCGGTGCCACATCGGCCGATGTGTCCGTCGGGGCCGCGGTGTCCGCCATAGTCGATGCCGAAGGGCCCAATGCCGATTTCTGAGGGCAGAGTGCCAACTCAGTTAAAGCAGCCGAAAGCCGCCCCGCCCGGTTCTTTCTCGTTTGCTTGGAGAAGCGGAGGCAGTGTGGGCAGGACTCCACGCGGTGCGCTTCACCCAAGCAGAGAAGACACAGAGAATGGCCCTCTGGGGAAGCAATCTTCTTCCCACAAGAGCGGCAGCATTTGAAAAAACCCCAACGTCTTTCCATAGACGCCAAACACGAAAAACCCCACTCAGAGTCCTCTGAGGGGAAAAAAAAAATGGGGGGAAAAGGCCCCGAAGGGCAAGTCCAACAATCACAAACTTTTTTTTTTAAACTAACTAACTATCTACTAACTAACTAACTATCTATACTAGAAAAAACAACTAACGGGCTATATACAACAATAAGGCAAAAACCCCAATATTTCACCGACCGGGGACACGAAAGGCAAACCTCTCCGCGCAGCGGTTAGAAAGGAACTGGCGGGATCCCCGCGCTGGTGCCGGTGAGCATGTGTACTGGGATGCCTGCGCATGCTCATTGGCGCCGAGCGCGGAAAAATCCCGGGCTTTTCAGATACCGATTCGGGGATCAGCGCAGGCGCTCTATCCCATGAGTGTGAAGCACAGAGACCACAAAGAAGATCTAAAGGAACTTTGTTTTATGTCCCCATCACACTAGTGAATCCCAGGTTGGGAACCCACATCTGAACGTGGGCCTTTTGAGGCTTGGAGTGCAGCAGGGACCTAACCACACCTATGCCTACATTGGTTACAGGGCTGGTTTAGACCTGCTGCAACTTCCAGAACCCATCAGATTTGAGCAGATGAATGGCACCCCAATGCAGAGGGACCCTTGCACTCTAGGAACTGAACCAGTACCTGTGGGGATGAGGCATCATTGGGAGGAGCAGCCCTTTGTAGTCAACCCCATGAAAGTTTTTTTGATAATGCTGGTGGATCACTACCACTATGTACAATGGAGTAGGCAGAGGCTCTGCTACCCTGAAGAGGCTTGCAAAGCCCATGTTTGGAATGACAGTTGGGGCCAAAATCTTGCTCTATCCTGGGGTTCTTCCCCAACAAAAAGCAACCCTGGAGGGCAAGACAGCTCTGGACTCAGACTCATTTCCAGTGGATCCTGGAAGGAGGGCTTCTCAGAATCTTACTTAGGTCCATGCAGTGGGACTTGCTCAGAACCCTACTTGGGTATAGTGAATGGGACTTCCTGAAAGTGTTATTTACATTGCACTTAGTTTATTATCTATTGAGTATGAAGAATGTTTTAAAATCTTTGTTGGGTCTAACTAGGCAGATGTTTTTAGTCATTAATAGTGAATGCTCTGCTATTTTAAATATTAGGAATATAACTAGATATCAATTTTAATTAATTTACTAAAACGTTTATACCCTGCCTTTACTCATGGTTCAAGACAGCTTACAATGATAGTTAAAACTCATTTCCAGTAAAATTAGGCTAAAATAACATCCCCTAGATCTTTCCTTCTTCCCCCTTAAAATATCCCTGCCATTTAAAAAGGTAAAAGTAGTGGGGTGAGGTTTTTGTGGCAGACTTGTTATGGGATGGTTTGCCATTGCCTTCCCCAGTCATCTACACTTCCCCCCCAGCAAACTGGGTACTCATTTTACCGACCTTGATAAGATGGAAGGCTGAGTCAACCTCGAGCGCTACCTGAACCCAGCTTTCGCTGGGATCGAACTCAGGTTGTGAGTAGAGTTTGACTGCAGTACTGCAGCTTTACCACTCTGTGCCACAGGGCTCTTTCTCTGGCATTTAAACCCCCTCAAAAGCCCCAGCAAACAAGCAAGACTTGCAGCACCTCCTGAAGATCTCCCAGGAGGGCCCTCTCACTTTTCATGGAGCCCATTCTACAGAACAGAAGCCATGATGGAAAAGCCTTGGGCTCTACTTAATGACTGCCTGAAGAGTGTAACTGGCACATAGGGACATATGGAAAGAGACACTCATTCAAATAAGTGGGTACCAAGTTGTGAAGGGCTTTAAAGATCATAAGCAGCACTTTGAATTGGAACTCAGAAACAGGTTGTCAGTCAATGCAGCTGTTTAAAAATGGGTAACATGTTCCTAGTGGCTAATAGTGACAATAGTCAGGCTGCTGCATTCTGAACTAGTTGTAGTTTCTGGGTTGTGTTCAAAGGCAACCCTATGTTAAAGTAACTGAAGTGAGTTGAAGTAAAATAAAGTGAGGTTGCAGAAGCATGGATCAGAGTGGCCAGCTTGGCTGAGTCTAGGTAATGAGAGAGTTGACAAACCAGATGCAGCTGATAGAAAGTGGCCCTGCTTTTCAAACAGCATGGCAGGGTCCATGAGCATCCCCAAGCTTTTAACTTGCTCTGGAAAAAAAAAAAAACCCTTCATACAAGACAAGTGAAATTCAAACCTTCTAGAACAGGGGTGGCCAACGGTAGCTCTCCAGATGTTTTTTGCCTACAACTCCCATCAGCCCCAGCCATTGGCCATACTGGCTGGGGCTGATGGGAGTTGTAGGCAAAAAAACACCTGGAGAGCTACCGTTGGCCACCCCTGTTCTAGAATATCAGCCTTCCCAACCGGTATCACCTCTTTCTTGTCTGGATTTAGCTTCAGATTGTTCTGCCTTAGCCATCTAACCACAGCCTCAAACTACTACTTCAGTGCTCCCCTATCTCCTGGATTTTTAAAAAAATCATAGAATCATAGAGTTGGAAGGAACCTCTAGGGTCATCTAGTCCAACCCCCTGCACAATGCAGGAAACTCACAAACACCTCCCCCCAATGACTGAACTAAAAATATAAGCCTGATTATGCTGCTCCTTGAAAAACTAGAAAGTAAAAATATTGAATCAATAATGACAAACCCATTTTAAAGAAATATCTCCTTGTTAACATAAGTTATATGGCATTCAAGCCAGTATTCCATTGACTAAATATTCATTTTAACAAGCATAAAACACTCATCACCAGATAAAATGTTCTCTCCCCCCCCCCCAGGACACTTATCAGCTCTACTTAAACCTTCTGACAAATCTGTTTTCTCTTGAACTTCAACAAATGAGCTATTTATCTTAAGCTTGTTCTGCTCATATTTGCAGCAAAAAGGACGTTACCATTCAATGTCTGATACCATATAAATAAAGTAGGAACTGAACAATATACATAGAGCATGTTTCTGCCTTCTAAACTGAAAAAGATAAAAACACTTTTAGAATTTTGGATGGGCAATCATAAAGATCAAATCACCAAAAAGTCTATTAAATAGCACTTTCCACTCTATCCAGTCCCAGAAATCTATTCTAAAATACTTTTCTCCCACACACCCTTGACAATGCTCTCTTTTTTGCCTGTAAAATGTAGTTTTGATTACTTTAGTATGCAGTCTTAAGCAGGTCTACTAAAATTAAGTCCCATTCAGCAGGCCATGCTCACAGGAAAGTTTTCTTAGGACTGCAGCCATATTGAACTAGTAAAATGTTTGCTTTCAGTGTAAAATATTTAAATACAATTATAACTACTAGGTTTTTATACATTTTCTTGTACATGCGTCTAAATTTCCTGTCTTTTTTGCAATTTTTCTGCTCAATATTTAATAGTTTTTTTTGTCATATTTAGACTTTTTTTCTTTAACAAAGTTATAGTTTGTAGTCCTGGATCATATTGGAACTTGCTGTATTGTTAACTGCTTTGTGAGTAGCTTCTTTAGCTTGGTGGACTCACAGTACAACTAGTGCTTCATCAGCCTTTGATCAAAGGGATTCAGGAGGTTTAAGCAAGTGGAGGAACTTGGAGTTGTCACTCTTTAACAGTATACCAGGGGTTTTACCTGCCAGAATAGGAGTAAGAGGGAACAGCCTCTCCGCATCTGCTTTTGTTCATGGCAGAGCTGGCGTGTCCATTAGGCAGCATGAGGTGGCTTCCTGGAGTCTGGCTGTGGGGGGTGGGTGCCAGTTTCGGTGCTCCTGCACACCCTCACTTCCTCAGCGATGGAAATAGTGGGCTCAGCAGCTTCCATGGGGCTTCCAGCCTCAGCAGGCATGCACGCCACTTACTCGCTGTTGCTCCGTTCCAAGCACAGACGCAAGAGACAGAGTGACAGCATGTGCACGTGCATGCAAACAGGCCAGACGTTCTGCTGCAGCTGCTTGCTCTTGCCAAAGAAGTGAGGGGTGGCAGGGGCACCTGGCCTGGGGCACTAGCCTTGCACTGACTCCCCACCACCGGGGCTGGTTCATGTGGAGAGGCAGCAGCCAACATGGATGCAGTCAAAGGTTCCTGACCTTACACATGGACAACAGGCTGCTTCATAGCAATCCAAGGTTAAGTATTAAGCTGCTGAGAATTGTGAACACCTGCAACATATGTATTGTGAACAGTGAGTACAGCTGGAATAGCTGCTGCTGCTGTAACTAGACATGCACCCATAGCTTGTGTTGATGTGTTAGCAACATATTGTGTTGGAACCTGTGATGAATCTGGCCAAATAGTACTTAATAGGTCTGAGAGCTGCAGGGTGGGTTTTTATTATTTATGTATTTATATTTATCTTTTTTATTTATGAATTTATATATTATTGATATGTTTATATTTATATAAAAATATATGACATCGAAAACCAGTCAACATATATTTATTAAGACAAAACAGATAAAACAATTAACAATACAAAGATAGTGAAGTAACTCATGGTAATTAAATTAAAAATCCCCCCAGGAAATTTACAGATGATAATAGGAGTTGCCCCAGTTTATATCACATCAAGACTCTATATGGGCAGATGGTCAAGGCAGCTTCTATGCAGAGAGGCCAAATGGTGGACATCCAGTGCCTAAATCAAAAGCCTGGAGAAACAGCTCCATTTTGCAAACCCTGCAGAACTGCAATAAGTTTTGCAAGGTCCTGATCTCAGATGGGAGCCTGTTCCATCAGATGGGGGCCAGGACAGAGAAAGCCCTGCCTCTACCTGAGACTAAGTGGATGTCCTTTGGGCCAGGGACAACCAGTAGGTGTTGATCAGGAGAGCATGAGGGGTATATGGGGAGAGATGGTCCCATAAGATATGCGGCTGATTGTGGATGACACCTGTTGTGTTCTGGAAGGGATATGCTGGGGGGGGGGATCTTATTTTCCCCTCCTGCACTTTCTCTTTCCTTTCCCTGAAAACCTCCATAGCCTCTTCCCCTTTCCTGCTTCCTTCTCTCCTTCCCACTCAAAAGTCAAACCTACCTTTATCTCCCTCCCCCCCCCCCAAAAAAAAACTTCAGCTTTTCAACTTTTCCACTGGCAGTCTCTACCTGGGGAAACTGTGGTCCTGTTGTGTGGTGTCAGTCTCTTGGCCAGCCCCACTTGCTTGATAGGGAACCTGCGAGGATTTTTTTGGGGGGACACTTCACTTTCCTCTGTATTCTCTCCCTGGACTATTTCCTTTTTTGTTCCTCCTGGCAACCCAAAATGTCTTTTCCCCTTTCCCTGTTTCATTCTCTCCTTTCCTACTTCACTATCAGATATTCAACAGTCTACCTTTTATTTGCCTCCAATCTTCAGCTTCATTATTACTAATTACTTCATTTACACTCCACCTTTCTCCACAGAGGAGACTATGTAAGAAAAAGACCCCTAATTTCAAAACATCATAGTCACCAGTTTGGTTGCCAGCGTGCCTGGAGATTCATCTCACATACATCTGCCAGGAGAATGTGGGTTTTGTCTACCAGAATGTAGGGACTTATGTGAGTACTAACAGCCACAACATTGCAGCAGCACTCCATGTCTCTGGAGGAGTGCTAACCAGGAGAAGAGATGGGTTTCCAGTCACTCCGTGCAATCACCATCTCGGCCGTTGCAGTGGAAGAAGTTGCACCGCCAGGAACTGTCCAGGCAAGTGGTTTCCAGCCTTGACCATAGAATCCATATGGGAAGGCTAACATCACCAGCAGCTATCTTCTTGCAGTGTCAGACTCCATTACAGCGAAGCGGGAGGCTCACGTACTCAACAGATGTCACCTATGCATAAGGCAATCAAGCTTATCTTAGGCGTGAATCCTATCAGACTGCCTAAACCTTTGTCCAACAGAACCCAAGACAAAGGATGGTGCCAGTAGAGGAATGAAGAAGAGGAAGAACATCTTCACCCAGAGTCAAGTTTCTTTGTATAGATCGGGTGTTACCTTAGGTAGCAATTTGGCCATCTATTGTCACTTTTTAAACCAGTTTTGACAGCCTTAATCACCTCCACCCCAATAATTTTTCTCATTCTTTCCCTTAATGGTCATCCTGGAGCCTCCCCCTTTGGCCCATTGTTACCTGGAAGTCCAATCAGGTAACCAGGGCCAGGTCTGCTCATTGGACAGGTATGGGCATCCAATTAGGTGCCCCCAATAAACTGGCTATTGGCCACCATATAAGTCCAGCCCTTATGGTCATTGCGGAGCCTCCCCTTTTTTCTGAGGTAAATGGTGCTTCTTTTAATTTTTGTCTCACTTTCATGGCTTTGTTTACATTTCTCCTTGGAACGCCTGCAAATTATCTTCGTAGAAGGACCTACTGAATCAACAATAAAGAAGATGGTCCCAAGAAGAAGAGTCTCTGCACTCGAAACAATATTGGACTGGTCTTGGATATTTTCGGACTTGTATTACAGCTCCATATTTTTTTCTATAGGACATTGATCCATCATACAGTAGGAGCAGCGTGTGCTTTCGGTTCTGGAGGGATTTTGTGTTGTATAAATATGTTTGTTTATATTATGTTTGGCTATCACTGTAAGCACTGTGTTTGTTACTAGTAAATACTGGATAAACAAGAATAATAAGTAGTATTATTTTTGTTACACGGAGAGGCTTTGAGGTGTTTTCTTTTACAGTAACCTTCGTGGTCCTAGCTTTGATTGCCACTGACACTGGAATAGCTGCTGCTATCATGCAAACATACCCATTCACAGCAGACAATGATTAAAAACACTTTCAAATAAGTTTTAATCCAAATGATACAAAAATACACTAGCATTCACAATTTATAGTTGCAGATTCTGAGATTTATTTTATGTCATATTAGGAGTAAGGCCTGTTGTGAAGAAAAATACAATGGACTCTAGAAAGAGGCTCTGGGCAAAGTGCCCTCCCCACCCTTCCTATCTTCCCACCCACTCAAGGTGGCTGTTTTCTGTAGGGAAACTGATCTGACTTCAGCTTTCCATCCCCTCCCCCTCCCTGCAGTCTCTACTTAGGAAAAGTATAACCTTCCTCCAAAGTGGAGACCAAAGCAGCTTACATCATTCTCCTCTCTTCCTTTTGATCTGCACAACAACCCTGTGAGATAAGTTAGACTGAAAGTTTGTAACTGGTCTGAAATCACCCAGTCAGCTTCCACAGCAGGAACCTGGGTCTGGCAGACCCTGTTGTGAAGTCCTAACACCTATGCCGCAATGACTGTCACAGTGGCTGCTGTTGAACAGAAGCAAGCAGCCAGACCTAGTTAAGTCATGCCAGTCAGGTGGCATCAAGTCATCCAGAGGGTGCTGCCAGGCCTGGGTTAGCCAACCTCTAGGTGGAGCCTGAAGATCTCCTGGTATCATAACTGAACTCCAGACAACATATTTGTCTCTCCCTGGAGAAAATAACTGCTTTGGAGGGTTCAGGACTGGCCCCAATGACTTCTCCTTCAAAGGCCTTTAGTGATACCTTTCAGATCAACACTGTCTCTCTGATAATGTTGCTGGCCTTAAGCACAGGACTTCATTCTCTTTCTCTTTTGCTTTCTCTTTTCTCTTTCTCTCTCCCTCTCTCTTTCAATTTATATTGCTGTATCTGGTCTGTTGCCACAGGATGCCATCCCCTCCCCACCCTCGGTCTCTGCCTCTTTCCTACCCTCCTCCCTCAGCCAATCAAGGGGTGGCTTTCTTTCTCTCCTCTGTGAAGCAGTGGCTCAATCCTTGTCTGTCCTGGGGCTGGAGGGTGGGGGTTGCTCTCTACTGAGATTGAGCAACAGGCAGCTCAGCCAATGGGAGAATAAATGAACTATGACCGGTCTGTCTGGAGAATTATATTATAGGGGGGATATAGACAAGGTTCTCTGTGTCAAGGTTCTCTGAATCAGTCCTCAGAACATTATGATGGTTTTAGAGAACAGATCTAGTCAGTAGCATGTTGTCATGCATCATCCTTGCAGATTGTGGCATCCCAAGGGGCTTCTTAGGTCCTGTGGGTGGTGAACCGGTCTGCCCTAAATCAAAGAGGAAATGCCTAACTTTGACTAATAGATACAGGTTCATACATTGTTTCATGAGACATGGCTTTCTTGGATTCTGAATTTGTGTATGCCCTGTTTGTTGTAGAGAGCATTTACTGCTACTACATATACACAAAAAGATATACTATGACTCTTTTAGACTGCATTGTATGATAAATTCTTTCTTGCCATTGAAATAAAATTAGATTTGCCTGAAGACATGTTACAGAGGACAAACTTAATGATCTTTAACATTAAAAAAATTAATAAATTGGGGAGGAAAAAAATGCAGGTTCTGCTTCTGGTCTTGATTTCAGTTGCTCTGATGTGCCTGTTTCTGTTAAACAAATTTGCTTTCTTTTGTATGTAGGAAGGTATCCTCTTTCATGTCATGACCTCAAAGCCATGGAGGAGGAGAACAATAGCATAGCCTCAAGCACTTTGTTTATCACAATTTAAAAAAAAAACCAGAAAGAAAGAAAGGTATTTCATTTATACAGTGGAAGTTGCCTTTGACATGCATAACAAGCAAGACTTGTCAAATGTGTCCCTCCCCCCTTTCAACATTCCATTCATACCGCAGAGCAACTCCTTTGCCAGTAGAAAGGCGTCCTCTTGGTTTTGCTGTAAAGAAGTATCTTGCCATGGGCCTTTTGGCATAAATTCCTCGGGCAGTTGCCAAAGGTACAGCACCAAATGGTTCCTTTTGCTCCTTTACTCCGTTCCCTTCCTCATTTAAAATTGTTGTTGTATTGACTTTCCCTTTCTGCTACTATGGGCTAAGAACAAATTGGGCAAAAGTAGGTCTGGTTGCCATCTTGACAAAACATCTCGCCCCTTTTGTCAAAGCAGAAAGACAGCTAGGGAGCATTTGTTGAACTCATGTATTCTAGACAACCGGTTAAGGAGACAAGATAAAGGAATAAGCGGGAGAAGCACATTAATGAAAATTATTTATTGATATGCCTTTGCCAGAAGAGCCCATAGAGCTTGTAAGCAAAGGATCTGCATTCTTACTAATTGTGACTGGCTTATTTTACCTCCTACTGAGTCCAGCTGCAACCCAAGCAACAAATTGCTTGAAGACATTTCTCAGCTGGAGTGTAAAAACCTTAACTGGAAGGCTTGATCTTATCTAGCATGTATTAGAATTAGTCTTGTTGCAAAGGAGTGAAAAAGCACCCCACAAAGTTGAAGCATTGCCCATTTATTTGCTGTAGCTCTTAAGGGATCCTTTAATCTGTGGTTTGGCACAGATAATCTCTCTCTCTCTCACACGCACACACAATCTGTTGCAAAGGACTACATTGTGCATTGCTCAGATATACCCACAAGCTGCAGATAGTGAAATATACTTCTGGTGAAGATAGTTGTGAGATATCTCAATGAATACTTGTGGGTCAATAATGACAGTTCCAAAAGATTATGTATGTACAAGGGGTGGTAATATAATGTTCTAATCTTTATGGGATATCTGTATACAGCCCCATGTGATTTAGGGAATGCGACCACCATAAATAAACCAGGAGTGATTACCCACGGAGGATTTGCTCTCTCCAGACTTGCAAACCATAGCAGAGCACCCCATCTCTTTTAGGGGTTCCCCCTGATTTGCCCTGATAATCTTCAAGTCTGCTTTTCTTTGATCTTTCCAGAAAGATTGGAATCAAAGCAGGCTTCCCTGCAGTGTTGATGGGGAGTTACATTTTTCCTGATGTCCCCACCACGTTATGCCATTTCTTCACTGTTATCTACTTGTGCATACCATTCCCTGGAGGGAAGCACAAAGGGATACCAGTAAAAATAGCCCTGTGTGGACTCTCTATTGCCACTGTAAATACTTCTGTATTTGCAGCAGCCATGTAAGCGCCACAGGAAATCAGTCCTATGGTAAAGCAGCCAGCTAACTCCAATGCACTTGAGGGCAATCTCTGGTAGATGAGAACTGAATTTGACTGGCAAAAAATGTCTAGGAGCTTATCAAACAATAGGTGTACAAATCCATAGATCTTCTGAGATACCCTTTCAGACATGAATATATTTGTAGATTCAGCTTCTGAGGTCAAAAGTTAAAGACTGTTCAGTCCCTGCTCAGGTTTTTGTGCCTGATCACAGTGAGGAAACTGTATTTCATCAAGATCTCTTAACAACCACTGTCTTTAAAGTCAGATGGTTGAGATAATGTTAAAAAAACTTATGCAGATGTTATGGCATTAACAGGTTTTCATAGTTTCAAGATCCATTAAAATGCTCACTGGCCATATCGACAAAAGCATTCAGGATTCCCTATACAAAAGGAAACAGAGAAAAGCAAAGCTGACTGGTGTTATGATACCTTGTGATGGTTGTCTAGCAGTATCTACATTTTGCATTTTCACTGAAATTACAACATTATTGTTAGCAAGCCAAGTTAAGTTTCAGCCATTTAGGTATTTCTCACATGTTTTTCCGATATAATCTCAGTAAAGGTGTGTGTGGGGGGTGCTTACACTGTAGCCAGGGCTTGCATTAAAAAAAATGGCATTGGCAAAGAGCTCACCACCAATTGGGAACCCTATACCAATTTTGCACCCTGTGGCAGTAGAGAAAGCAGGATTGTTCCTTCTGTGGCATCCTCCAAGTATCCATGCCATCAGGGAATTTCAGGGGCCTCTAAAACTCTTCCAAAGTACTAGAATGATCAGAGCCCTGACTGTTTCAGAGCAGGCATAAAAGGAATATGACAGAGTCATGCTCTGCTCCCTCTAATGCAGCCACACTTGGAAAGGAGCCATGAGTAATATGGCACTCTGTGTCTAAGGGTCCAAAAGACTGTAGTTGACCTGATTGTAACTTCCAAAATGCAATGGCAGAGGTTTGTTTTGTCACAAATACATGGTTAACTACATATATATATCCCATCTTCTTGCATAATACGGCCCCTTCCCGCCCGTGCCGACTACAACGGCATTAGGGCGGGGGCCGTCTTTGCCTCCCCGGATGGAGTCGAGGCAAATGGCCCTCGCCCATCCAGGGAACTCAGGGGGCGTGGTCTGGGGCTTTTTAAGCCCAGACGCGCCTCCTATGGCGCAGATCGTCCGGGCCGTCGTTGGAGAAGGAGCGTTTTTTCCGACGCTCCTCTAGGCTCCTGTGTCATTCCCGCTGGGCCTTCCCTGAGCTACCGGCCATTCTCGGGTTTCCTCTGCTCATTGTTGTTGCCAGCTCATCAGAGGCACCCACTGAGCTACCGGCTGTATTAATTGAGCGGTTTTGCATGGCGAGCTCCTCTCGGTTCGGTTAACGGGGTGTTGGGTGGGCCCGTGAGGAGTAGGGTGTCGCCCCCCACCCCCACCCCTCACCTTCTTGGGCGGGTGGTGCGAAGCCTAACAAGGGGCCTGGCTCTGCTGCCTTCAGCTGTGGCTTGGGGCAGCTTGTTTTCGGAACGTGGTGGCTGGGCAGGGTCAGCCTTTGGCGGTATTTTGAAGGGTGATTGGCAGGAAAAAATCAGAAGCAGGCAACAGCAACCACCTCTGAATAGCTCTTTGACTTTTGGGGGGTGAGCCTGATTCAGTAGAAGGCGACTTCATATTTTCTTTTGCCTTCATCCCCTCTTTTCTTGCCTGTAGGGTCACACCACAGCATGGTGTTCTGGGCAGCCCTCCAGGCTCGGCGCTCACCAATTGGATCGCAATTGGGGCTCAGCGAGTGGGCCGTGGTTGAGTGGCAGGGCCAGCGGGGCCTTCGATGGGCTGGGCTCCTGCCCCTCTTATTTTAGGGAAGGACGGGTCCTCCGCCACACATTCTGGTGATCCACCTCAGTGGAAACGACCTTGGTTTGTTGAAAGGGAAGGCCCTTTCACTGCAGGTCGTGGAAGACCTGCAGGTGATATGGAGCAGGTGGCCCGAGGTGCTGATTTTGTGGTCTGCCATCTCGGCACGCAGGGTGTGGAGGGCTGCTTGGGATCCTGTGGGGATCGACAAAGCCAGACGCAAGGCTAACAGGGCAATTAAGAAAGCGCTTTGTGGCGGCCTTGGTATTTACTTGCCACACCCTGCTATAAGAGTGGAAATGGCAGACCTGTGTCAGCAGGACGGCTTCCACCTGTCTGTGAAGGGTAACAGGGCCTTTTTGAACGATCTTTGGCTGGGGTTGCGGTTGACTTTAGGCCAATCGGTGGGCTCAATTGCCTAAGCTGAGGCTTGGCATTGTGGTGGCTGAAGTTTTTTATTGGCTAGTTAGTTAACCGGTGAGCACCCTTGGTTGATTCCCTGTTTTAGGGAATGTGGTGGGATGATACGGCAGAAGGGCTGTACGGCTCTCTGCTGGTATGCCTGCTATAGGGTTCCCTCCTCTGGCAGATTGGCTGGAGTCGGCGCCTGGCTGGTCGAGGGTATACCTGGTCTTTGCCAGCCTGGCATCAGCCGTTCTCATTGGCTACTGCCGGGGGCTGGGTGGCTCGCCCCGCCGACTTGGAAAGGTCAGGGGTTTCCTTTGGCTTGTCCGGCAGGTTAAGTTCCCCCATGCCTTGTTTCGTTCAATAAAGTTGCCCTGTTTTTTCACCCATATACATGTGTTTGTCTCGTTCTTCCTACTGGGGGGGGCAATGGGAACCCAAAGCACTTTACACTGACCTCTTCCATTTTATCCTGACAACAAACTGGAGATCAGGGCTGCCAGCCAATGGCTAGAACCCAGAGGAAGTCAGGTGGTGAGGATAAGAGGCAGAATGACATTGATGCAGTGTTGTGGTATCATTTCTGAGGAAAACCTGGAAGTGATGTCAGACCCCTTTAGGATTTGCTGGAAACTATGCAGTAAAATCATAATGCTTCTGGTGATTCCTAGATTTTCCCCAGAACTGATACCACACCAGCATGCCAACAGAAATATTTGGATTAATTTTTCTCCAGCTGGCCAGACGTCTTCCAGAGCCCCTGTTGCTAATCAAAGTAGACAGTACTGAATTTGATAGACCATAGGTCTATATCAGCATAAGACAGCTTCATGTGTTCATGTTTGAGATGCAGCAACCAGAAGAAGAAGAAGACTGCAGATATATACCCCAGCCTTCTCTCTGAATCAGAGTCTCAGAGTGGTTTACAATCTCCTTTATCTCCTTCCCCCACAACAGACATCCTGTGAGGTGGGTGGGGCTGACAGAGCTCTCACAGCAGCTGCCCTTTCAAGGACAACTCCAATGAGAGCTATAGCTAACCCAAGGCCATTCCAGCAGCTGCAAGTGAAGGAGTGGGGAATCAAACCCAGTTATCCCAGATAAGAGTCCATGCACTTAACCACAACACCAAACTGGTTCTCTACACCACTACATCAAACGAGGATACAAAAGTTATCCAAATGTGGCTGTACTATATATTTATATATAAAAGTTATGGATCTCTTTTTTTCTTATGCGTCATGTATAATATTTTGGATTTCCTGATGTGTATTTTAACCTCAAAGTTATGAGAGTGGAGAATCATAAAATGAATTGGATCTGCTGCCTTGAGAAATGGGGACATTAACATTCTTATATGCATTCCCTATTTGAAACACCCTCTCATCAACAAGTAGGGAAAATTCCAATACTTGTACTATGCATAGTTCAACACCCCCCCCCCCCACATACAAGGTTAAAATACAGGGCAGGGTAATTTCAATCAAAAAGGTACCCTATCACTTCTCCAATGCCATGACCTCAGTCCATATTGTCCTTTCCTCAGGTGGCATCCTTTTGATGCTAAATTATACCTCAGGAGGGTTGATTAGGCCTTTCCAGTTTATATATAGCTTGGACCTTAGCTTATACACAACATGGGCACTCAGAACTGTGTTTCATTTTTAATCTGTGTGAAACAATAGTTTATAATAAATATGGTCTGGAAATTCAGAAACAACCAGGGGGCACGGGTACCTGACTGGTGTGTACAGTGATATTGCTCTGATTTTCTGTTTTCATTTAAAAATGCACATAGCCATTAGGCTTCCCAACCCTCCCGCCCTGGCGGGGGACCCCAGGATTTCCACCTTCTTTCCCCGCTCCCCAAAAAAATGGAAGCGGGGGGAGGGGGGAAACGGTGCCGGGGAGCATGGCGAGCCGCCGCATCCCGGAGCGGGTGAGGCCGCCACGCTGCTGCCGCCCCCTCCCCGCCCACCGCAGCTGCTCCTCCGAGATGAGCCCAGGCTGAGCCCATCTCAGAGGAGCAGCCAAGAGGTGACAGCAGCGCAGGGGAGGGCGAGGCAGGCCAGGAGCATGGCAAGCCGCGAATTCGGGCCCTTCTAGGACCCAGACTCGCGGTTCGCCATGCCCCCGGCCCACCTCCACCCCCCCTCCGATTCCACCCCAGAGGCCGAGCGGAGTGGGCAAGGCCGCTGCGCCGCTGCCGCCTCTTCTCCACTCGCCGTGGCTGCTCCTCCGGGATGGGCTCAGCCTGAGCCCATCTTGGAGGAGCAGCCACGGCGAGCAGAAAAGAGGCGGCAGCGGTGCGGCGGCCTCGCCCGCTCCAAGACAGGGTGGCTCGCCGTTTCCCCCCCTCCCCCCTAGCTCCACCCGTGTCTCCTGGCTCCACCCCCAAAGTCTCCTGGCTTCACCCCCAAAGTCCCCAGATATTTCTGGGGTTAGACTTGGGAACCCTAATAGCTATTCTTGACAAAGCAGAACTCTAGAAATGTACCAATAATTCCTGCTACAAATTCAGTTAAGTACTGAAACGGGCTTGTAATGCATGTTGTCAGCTTTCTGAGATGACTAGGGGAGAAAAAAGACAGTGGCATTTGCAAGACCTGCTTATGATGTCATACAGCACAGCATGGTTGATTTGTGAATGACTCCAGGTAATTCTATCCAGAGAATAATGTTACCTTTAAACTGGGCCATGGCATTAGGGTTTGGCAGCAGAACTGTAAAGTTCTTCCAGTAGCCATGAAGGCAGAAAATAAATAAACAACAAATAAATTTCTTCAAAGAAAGGAAAGCAAATGTTAAGCAAAATTGTATAATAATGTTGAGGAAGGAACTTTTATTGACTTTTTCTTGATATATGAATGTGCAAGACAGAGGTAAAATTTTGACTAAACTTAAACCAAGAGAATAAATTTATGAAGTTGACAAAATATACTGGTTTCCCCTGAAAACTAAAAGAGACCACACAAGCTGTTTGTTTTTGTCTTTTTCTTTATAAGAAATAAATGAAAAGAACTGGCAGTTTCTAATCATGTGAATACTGAGGTTTTATTGTGTTTCTTCTGAGGTTCTAATCATATGGTTTATGTTCTGAGCTAGTTTTTGATTTCTTCCTTTTTTCTGCAAATGAACATGAGGAAAAAAATAGAAAAAGACCTGCACTTAAGAAAACACAGTTCACATGCATCTATAACTACTATGTTTTGCTTGGGCTTTAGAAATAATGACAACTACATGATTTTTTGTGTTGTGCAGTTAAAAACCAGGGGAGCTACATATTCCAAACCCTATTCAGAACAATTGGTTTTTCCATTTGAATAAATCAGCTATCTGTGGTAACTGTTTGTAACTGCAACCACAGTTTGTTAGGCCTGAGTTAATGAAACAGAGTCTGTTGAAGGCCACTGGGGCACTCCTATTATCAGTTCAATGAGATTGGGCATCACTGTATCAATTTCCATCTTTTGAGATGTGTCCATGTGATTAGCAGTTCTAGTTTCTTATGCAGGGCACATATATATTGAACTACCTTTTTAAAGAAAAAACATGCACGGGAGAAGAAAAAAGTATTGCTGTATCTGTTCCCAACTGTGTACTGGAAGCAGGAGAGTTGTAGAAATGCTAAAAGAAGCAGGGAATTGGAGGCAGGCAAGGCTGGATGGCACATTTGGGGTAGCTGATGGAACAGCTGCTTCTCAGTTAAAATTTTCTGCCTTCTTGCTCTTTGAATACTGCTTTTGCTATAGAAAGACAAAATCAGTGTGATTCTCTAGTTAGTGCCTGAGTGCTAGATTAGAATCTGGGAGACTCAGGTTTAGCTCCCCCCCCCCCAATTCTGCTACAGAAGATTGCTAGATTACCTTGATTTATATCCCGCCCTGAGCCACTTGTTGGGAAGGGCGGGATATAAATCATAAAATAAATAAATAAATAAAATAAATTTTATCACACACCCTGAGTCTAACCTATCTCAAAGGGCTTCTATTATGAGGATAAAACAGAGGTAAGGACACTGTACTATTGCACAAGTGATTGGGTTTGTGGATTCCCACAAGTCTCCTCTTGTTAAACTATAAGGAGGGGCACTCGCCCAAAGTCTCTTTCTAGAGCCTGTTGTATTTTTATCCACAATGGGCCTTCTAGAGCTCCTGACAAGTTTTCTGCTGGTTCCAGCACACTACTGTCCCCCACAACCCCAATGAGGTGTACTCTCAGACTTTTAGTATTTGTGTACATAAGTTACATGGCTCTTTGAGTGACATGCAGCTCAGCAAAGGGAAGGGTGGGTGAGTTGTTCCCAATGTACACACACACGTGTGTGTGTGTGCATGTCCTATATATGTTAGTGTAGTTCCAGATACCAAGTTATTAAACATTTACCAACACACCACTGAGGGGAGGGGAGAATGCACTCTTTATGGTTTAGCATAATTACATTTTACAGCATTGAGTCTTTGTGAGAGTGACACTAAAACAAAAATTCTCTGTAGGTCAAACATTCTCTGTAACATCTGCAATATACAGACTTGAGCTACATGCAGACAGTGGGGATCTCTCATGCTGTGTCTTTCCAGTGCAGTTAATTCCTACAACAGGGAAGGGACGGTGGCTCAGTGGTAGAGCATCTGCTTGGGAAGCAGAAGGTCCCAGGTTCAATCCACGGCATCTCTAAAAAAGGGTCCAGGCAAATAGGTGTGAAAAACCTCAGCTTGAGACCCTGGAGAGCCGCTGCCAGTCTGAGAAGACAATACTGACTTTGATGGACCAAGGGTCTGATTCAGTATAAGGCAGCTTCATATGTACAACAGGAATTTGCAACTTTTTATATTTAAAGAGTGAAACCACATCAAAGATCCAGAAAAAAGCCTATTTGCATAACTCAAAATATACGGCTTATAATTATTGAGAAATGACATGTTGATTAATAATCCATAGAGTTTCTGCAGCCCAAATACTGGCTGCTGTATATCTTTTATTAGGATATATTATTAGGAAACACAAGGTCTCACAGTAAGTAATTAGCAAGTACAGTCACCCGTCTGTCTAACATAATAAACATACACAATCACCTTTTAGTGTGCTGGTATAAACTGTGCATTTTTGCACTTGTATTATTGGCTACTGTTCTCTACCATTTGCTTCTCTGTAAAGCATCTAAAAGAAGCCATTTATCCTCACAAAAATGTTTGCTTGACATTCCCTTCATATACTGGTTATACTAGCAACCCACCTACTCCACAATATGCCGTAACTCAAATATTTCATTTCATTTTTTAAAGACCTGTATTTACCTATCTGATAAGTCACATGTGGCTCTAGAGTCAGAAGTTGCTGGCCCTGCGTAGAGGCAGGCTACTTCATTCTGTTGTGAATGGGTGCCTTCCAACATCCATGGCTGTCAAGGATCAGCATGGGTTATGCAATTCTCTTTCCACAACTGTCTTCCTAGAGTAATCTCTCTCTTCCTGAGACATTCTGAGTTGGCCATGATGTTGCTAAACTAGATTTTATTTCTGTACAAGTGGTTCCAGTTTCATGAGCTTCATTAAACACATGAATCTGAGTTAACACACACCTGAGGCAAAGACTTCAACAGAAATTTCAAATTCTTGAGGGTTTTTTTTAAAGAGGCTTCCTTTAAGATATTTGTTCTACTGAAGAGGATTGCCTTTTGAGAACACAGAGGTGTAATACTCATTGGATATTTGGGTGAGGTTTGTATGCTGGTAACCATGTGTGTGGCAGTATTGCAGCCATATTTAGCATGCAATAAAGACCTTTGATTAAACACAACAAGAAATCATGTAGCCACAGTGGAGCAGGAACTGGTTCTGTACAATGTAGTATTTGTGGCTTATACAAGAGCTGTTGATGGAGAAGAGACAGCCCCTAGGAAATTGTTTGACCAATAGCAGCTGCTGGGTATTTATATAAAGCAGCCTTTATATTTTAAAAAGTTTTATTTTTATGGTTCCTTGTGCATAAGATCAAAATTATATCTATGCAGGAACATAATTAGAGGATTAATGGACAAAGCTTGTACATAAAGGGAGAGATTTCCCAGGGAAAAAATGCGTTATAAGCAGTTTTATTTTTAAATAGCTTGGCTTTTAAAAGCAAACTCAAAATATAAAGACAATAGTTTTCTTGTTAGAATGAAAAGGTCACATTAAACAATTCCATATTCGTTTATCTACCTGAACCAGGAACAGGTTTGGCCACTTGGGCTTGCCAAGTCTCTGACTTCTGCTCAGTTTGGTGTAGCCTTGGATCGGATTTCTTGTGTCTTAAGAGCTAGTACTAATTGAGGGGAAAAGTTCATTCAGATAAAGCAGGTTCCTAATGTTAAACAATCTACATAAGAAAATGGGTGTCTTTAGTTACAGAATATTCATGTCTATTGTCAAATGTATATTTTAAAAAAGATATGCTCAGTTCTGTATGAGTAGTAGACTCTGGTTATGTGGGATGAGATTATTTTTATAGTGATGGTTCACATGATTCCCAGTCTTGAAATTAGTTAAATTTGCATCTTGACATAGGATTAGCAAATATTAGTGATGGCAAGAAGACCTTTTATTTGGTCTGTAAAGCAACATTTGAGGATTTTATTTCTTTTATTATAGTTTTATTCTGATTTTCCTTCAGAGAGCTCAGAACAGTTATACATGGTTCTATGATTGTCTATTTTATCCTTAGAAATCTGTGAGGTAGGACAGAAGGACTGTTCCAAGGTAACTCAGTAAATGCATCTTGCCTTTTCTCTGGAGTTCAGAGTTTTATCTTCTTTCATTTTATCCTTAGAACTGTTCTGTAAAGTAAGTTAGGCTGAGAGAGAGTGAATAGTCTATGGTCACCCAATAAGATCTGAATGTGGGAGATTTGAATCAAAGATTTTCTCAGCCTTAGTACAACAACATATTATATTACCAAAATCAATAGTGAGTATTCATTAAGCACTTTGTGTTCATATTAGGAATGCCAACACCCACTGGTTTGCCTCATCCTGTTTGCTAGTTTTGAACTGGGAGACAATTTTTTGACAGACTGTTCTTCTACATGTTTCTGGTCCTTTTGGCAGGTTGCTTCACCATATTCCTTCCTAGCAGTTCAGTACAATGCAATTGACTTTTTACACATACTCATCTCACACAGCCCAATTAGGTTTTGGTTCCCCCCTCCTATGCTACCACACTTCTGTGCTCAGCAGCCATTTAAATAGCTTGCTCCAGCCTGCATAATATCTCCTCAAGAAACAGGACTAGAAAAAGGTAGACTGTAACAATAGATCATTCTAATATTATTGCACTACTGCAAAAAACTCCAAAAAGCCCCCCCCCCCAAAAAAAACCCCATCAGTGGTAGGGAAATGGAAGGGAAATGCATAAGTTAAATCACTCCCAAATCATATAAAAAAGACATAAATATGTTTCTTTTCTAAACATTCTCCAGAGCAAGGAGTCTTTTTTCCACTGGTGGTAGAAAAAAGTTGTAGCATTGGAGAAGGCAGTGCCAATAAACAGACTGGTATGACACAACTATTCCAGCCAATACACATTGTTCATGTAAGCTGTAGATCTGGGAAATGTGACAAAAAATAGAACCACCCCCTCCTCGATGTAACAGCCTACAATTCTGATTATCTATGAAAACAGCCTTAAAACCTTTGTTTCTAGTCACAAACAGAAAAAGTAGACTCAGACCCAGTTGCTCTTCCATCCACATTTGTTGCTTTTCAAAGGGGCCTATTAATTATTTGTAGAAAGGACAAGATAACCACTCCCCTTGTAGGTGAGCTGATATGAATAAAGCACTAGACCTGAGGGATTAACAGTGGAAGGCCTTCAGGGAGCATCCCAACATTCTCTTTTGTAATGGATAGTAAGCTTCTGTACTCCAACTGTGTTGTTATATGTTTTATTCATGGGCCATCAGAAGGGCCGCCAAACAGATTATCATGTTTACATCAGGCCTCCTTTGAGAGATAAATTCTTTAATAGTTGAACTGGCAGGGTTAGTCAGTACCAATATGCCTGCTGGGCAACCAAATAATAAGTAAAATAAAGAAAGGAGGAGGGAAAAATACATTCATACTTGGAGAGTTGAACACTATCTTTCAGAAGCCACCAATCAAAATGTTTTATCTTATTTTGAAAAGGTCACTTTAAGGTTCCTCTTCATTTTAGTGACACCTCCCCCCATGAACAACTGTATTTGTGCCTGGAGGGAAAAAAAAAGAAATGGCTCAAAATATAATTTCATTCAAGTTGACAAAGCTTTACAAATAACTGTTTGTGATGATGTCTCCCTTCAATAACAGCCCTGTGGCGCAGAGTGTTAAAGCTGCAGTACTGCAGTCCTAAGCTCTGCTCACGACCTGAGTTTGATCCCTGGCGGAAGCTGGGTTTTCAGGTAGCCGGCTCGAGGTCAACTCAGCCTTCCATCCTTCGAGGTCGGTAAAATGAGTACCCAGCTTGCTGGGGGGAAATTGTAGATAACTGGAGAAGGCAATGGCAAACCACCCCATAAAAAGTCTGCCGTAAAAATGTTGTGAAAGCAATGTCACCCCAGAGTCAGAAATGGCTGGTGCTTGCACAGGGGACCTTTCCTTTCCTCCCTTCAATGCTGTGAATAATCAAAGTGCCCTAAGGCATTTACTAATTCAAAGAAATGGGTTTTTTTAGTAGATACAGTGAATACGGCTATCACACCCACTCTTCTATGGCGATGCCAGCCTATCGCCTCCTGCCTCAGTGAGGGCAGCTAAATCTACGTTAGTCTCTTCGGGGATCTGATACGGTATATGAGCAGGGGACCACTGCAGATTTGAAGTCTTTCCCAATCACACAAGCACCAGAGAATGTAACAGCAAACTATAGTTTTTTTATTTACAACATAGACTTTAACTGGGGGATGGGATGTATATACAGAGGCTAGTTTGTATCTTGTAGAAATAACATTTCCTATACAGTATGTTGGCTAGACCCTCCAGCAATGCTCTGAGGTATTTCAGGGTACACAGTTCTTCTTTTACTCCACTCTCCTAGACTTTAATCAGGCTGGCCTCTTGGGCTTTGAGTGCCTGGTCCCTTGAGTCGGCTGGTTTGACAAGCCCCAGCTCTCCTGACTCCCTCAGACCCACGGCTCTCCCTCAGCCACCTTATAAACTCCTAGGAGCAGTGTATCATATGTCTGTGACCACTAAGGTCTTCCACTTAGACACTCTCTGTCACCTTCCTCTTCCATAGAGGGCACTTGTGACCTAGAGATATGCCTCATGCTCAGCCACCTGGCTGATTTCACAGAGTGTATATAGAGCTTCACTTCACACCAAGCCTCTCTCACACACTCTGAGTCCAACTCTCTCTTTCTGACTGTTTTTTTCTGACAGTTCACCTCTGAGCCGTTAGCTGTCACTCAGGACTTGAGAGTTCTGAGCACCCCTGGTCCCCACCTTTGGGTCACATGACTCAGGGCTCTCTGAGTCCTCAGCTTCTCCATTAATCCTTTGATTCTGTCACAACAGCAGTGTCTTCCAATTTAGGAAAGATGACTAAACAGATAGACTGGGCATCTTGGTACCTTTGTTTTGGGCCAAAGAGCTTCTATGGTCTTTTTCTATACATTTCTGGATACATACATATATATGTTCTCTCAGCCACTATTTTAGCAGTGTTTGAATAAGTGGTGGTGAGGCGACTTCAGGGATTTCTGAATGATTCAGATTGTTTGGATCTGTTACAATATGGTTTCAGGCTGGGTCATGGCACTGAAACAGCTTTTGTTGCCCTAATAGATTACCTGTACTGGGAGATGGACAGGGAGTGTGTGACCCTATTAATTCCTCTGGAGCTCTCAGCTACTTTCAAGTTCAAAGGGGGGTCCTGCAATACTTGGTCCATTGGCGCTACTTCCCACCCAGTTGTGACGAATGGGTGAAGTCCTCTGACCTCAAAGCTCCACAACTACTCAAGCAATTTTACCTACTGCACCCAGACAAACCCCGAGTAAGAGCTTAGGGGGGGCAGTATGTCAGACTATGTTTCATTGAAGTTACCTTTGCTTTCTGAACGTATTAATCACTGCTTACTAACATGAATGTTTATTAAATTCCTATGCTACTAACCCAGGCGCCCTGCAGAGTAAAGGGGTGGTGGTGGTGAGAATGGATGTTACCAAAACTTCCAAAGGCTAGCAAGGCCTTTGAAGTGCAGAGTGCCCAGCTAACCTTCCTGGCGCCTCCCGAGCAGAGCAAGGACATCACCAGGAGGGGGATGTGAACATCAACTGTAAGAGATAAGCGGGCATGTGAAAGTGTTACTTGCAGGGGCGAACTGTAGTTTTATTATGGGAAGTAGTTTAAAGCCCTAACCCTTTGAAGTGTACTCATAAATGCCAATGGTTCAAGCTATCTGTTATCAGTTCCAATGAATCCATGCTAAGAGTAAAATTGTAGTTATCAATAAATGCAACTTAGTTTTTAACAAAGACAAGTCTGATCATTTTGGAACTTCAATGAACCCTTTGCTGACAGTGGTCTTCCATCCAAATACTAACCAGGGCTGACCCTGCTTATCTTTCAAGGTCTGAGAAGATCAGGTGAGCCATATGCATGTGGAAAATCTGTGTTTTGCACTATTTACAAAATATGGCAACATCGCATATTGACAGGATCACAGGTCATGTGAGCTTCCATTAGTAGAATCCTAGTATGCAGAGCTGTAACATCTGAGCAGCACTTTTGTCTATCACATTTTCAAGCCACCTTTATTTCATAGAGCACGCAAGAGCATTCCAAATTCTCTCTCCTTCATTATTCTCATTATAAGCCAATGAAGTAGGTTAGGTTGTAGTAATTGGCCTTAGTGAGTTTCTTGGCAGAATGGAGACTTGAACTGAGGTCTCCCAGTCTCAGTATGATATATTCTAACATTGGATTATTTAATTGCTGCTCTGGTGAGCAATGTGGCTACAACTCCAAAATTAACAGCCCTTGTGTACATGTGCAGTTATTGTCCATGTATAAAGGAGAATGGACCTGTCTGTACCCAGGAGTGCGTATACAGGCAACTGAATTGTTATACCTTGGAGCTAAGTGTGCTAAATCTGTGCTGCTCTGGATGCTTAAAGAAAACCAATCCAGAGGAGGAATAATGAAATGTCAGGGATCCATTTTCTAAATAATGTCATGGCAAACTTGCCTGTTCACCTCTAGTTTTGGACATTCAGAAGGAAAGGCAGGAGAGAGAGACTTTTGATAGTCACAAGTAGACAAAACTGAGGGATTTGGGGAAAACATCCTTGAATAAATAAGACCATCATTCTTTCTAGTCTTGTCATTTCATCAGCCATGAAAAATATCCTGAAGCTTTATGTCTGCCCCTTTATTTGTTTGATGTAATCCTTATTATTTCCAGGTACTCATAGTAGTAGTAAACAACAACAAAAAATACCCCTAAGAAGTTGCAGATATTAGTTTGGTCTTGCTAGCTCATCTATGTGAGCAAGATAAAGTGCCTTACTCTAGATGTGTATTGCAAAAAAGCTGGGGGGCAAAATGTTAAACTGTTTGCATCTTTTCCTCTATAAACAACATTTTAAAAGCAATTTTGTAAATATAGGACATCTGCTTTATTGAGCTAAAAAAATCTCTACAAGACATAATAGTGCTACTTGGGCTCTATTCTAAGCTTTGTTACATGCTGTAGAGTGCAGTTATTTTTCTTTCTTTTATTTTTGTAAAAGAATCACAGCACGTCCCTCTCATTTAGATTATGCATTGTCAGTATTTCACCTTCTTGCAGTGAAATGCATCCTGGGAAATATAGGAAAAAGAAACGAGACTGGGAAACTGAAATGCAAGAAGTTCAAACATTTCTATTACAATTCACCATGCCCAAATCTATGCACATTTTCCACATATTTGACAAGGCAACAACTACCCTGCAGGGCAAATTCCATTGGGTTCCTGTAAAAAGATGCTGCCTGCTAGTTCCTGATTTGTACAATATTCTCCTAAGAAAAGAAAAAAGCTCCCCCCAAAAGTGGTGTTTGATTAGGTTTATGGTAAGTGGAGGTGGCCTTGGAGCTATGTTACATAACTGCAAAAAGGTTCAGAGCAGGTAGTAACTCCTGAAATTGAACATCCTCTCAGCCATATGTCCAACGCTTTGACAAAGGGACTGAGAAGTAATTGAATCTCTGCTTGCTAGAGTCTCCTTGGGTCAAGCACTTTGATCCAGGGTACAATTTAGGAACTGAAGGGGGTAGTATTTCAGATCCCATGTGGTTATTCTAAGTCCTCTAAAGCAATTCTATTTCTGGTTATTAGGAGATACAAATATACCAACTGTGAAGGCTGTTTTAAAATGAACTTTTAAATTGCAGCTTTAATCTTCAATATATTAAAGAATAGCCCTTTGAATCTTTGTAGTGAATCTTAACCACTCTGGAATGAAATCTCACAGCAGCTCTGAAACCTGCAATGCCACCATGACTATCCACTGTCTTTGCCAATAGAAAAGGAATATGTGTATATAATAGAGCAAACTATACCGTTTGTTCCAGAAAGGAAGAGTTAAGTCCCCCTCTTGAGTGCTGTCAACAAAAAAGGGTTGTCTTAAATTCACCTACATGTTACATACAGTGTATAGTAATTTTAAAAAATGTTTTGTGCATAACCTTTTCTTATAGGAGAGGTTTTCTTATATTCAAGGTCATTTTTCTTTTGGGTAAATATGGGCATGTAATCAGTGCCGGCCTTTGGGCGCATGGCACCCCAGGCAGGCTCCCTGCCCACCGCCTCCCTCCCTCTCTGTGCTCCATCACCGACCCCCCACCACGCCATGCTGCACCAAGGCTGGTCCTTACTGGCTTTGATGCGGCTGGTACAGCTTCTACTTCTTTGAACAGCCTGCAATGCAAGAGGAGATTGTGAGCCGCTCTGAGACTCTTCAGAGTGGAGGGCGGGATATAAATCCAATATCTTCTTCTTCTTCTTCTTCTTCTTCTTCTTCTTTTTTGCTCCCCCTCACTTCCAGTTTCGGGGGAGTGAAGTCTCCTCTCGCGTCGTGGGCTGTTCAAAAAAGTAGAAGCTGCACCAGTTGCATTGAAGCCAGTAAGGACCAGCCTCGGTGCAGCATGATGTGGCATGTGGGGAGTGGGGGAGGTGATAATGGAATGCAGTGCTACCTGGCAGCGCTGTAAAGAAAGGGAGGGTGGCTGCAGCGGCAGGGGCTTGTGGCGGCGGTGGGCTTGCAGGGGTGGTGAGGGAGGGAGGCAAACTAGGCATTTGCTATGGGCACCGGGAGGGGGGTAATTTGGTGCCCCCTACCTCCCAGTGCCCTAGGCAATCACCTAGTTTGCCTAGTGGGCGAGCCAGTCCTGTATGTTTCATTAAACATGCCACTAGTGTATATTTAATCAATTTTCATGTTCAACTGTAGCATTAGGAAGGACTCTCTTGTGCAGCCCTGTTTTAAAGGGGTTGTGCAAGAGGGCCCAAACCTGGGCCGGCTCTATTGGGATCCTTTGTGCAGTCCACTTTAAAGAGTTCCCACAAGAGACCTGAAAGCTTGGGCAGTGGGGAGACTTCTATTGGGATTCCTTGTGCGGCCCCTTTACATGGGGCTGTAAAAGAGACTCCCCAAAGCTGAGGTGGTGGGAAGCTTGGTTTAATGGGGCTGCACAAGAGAGCCCAATGGAGCTGGGCCAGTGGGGAGACTTCTCCCTGCAGAGTCAGCTCCATTGTACAGCTCCTTTAAATGGGATTGTGCAAGAGAGCCCAAAGCTGGCTGGTGGAGAGACTTCTCTCTGTGGCCTCAGCTCTATTGGGTTCCCTTATGCAGCCCCTTTAAAAAGGGCTATTCAAGAGAGCCCAAAGCTGGGCCATAAGGGGGAGTGTTTCCCACTGGCTCAGCTTTTTTTCAGGCTGTTTTCTGCAGTCTTTTTGAAGTTTAAAAGAACAGCACAAGACAGCCTGGAACAGCTAAGTGGTGAGGAGCAAGTTGCTGCCTGTTGCTCAGCTGTTTTTCAGGCTTTCTGCAAACGCTGTTGAAAGGGACTGTAATACCTTTCAATGGGGTTTGCAGGTCAATAAACTACAAAATGGTTCAGTTCGGGAACAGACCTCCTGGTTTTGTTCAGTTGCTGGTTTGGCTCATGGGTCGGCCTTAAACCACGAACTAAATCACATTTCTAAGTTCGTGCCCACCCCTATTGGACGCCTGCAGCCTGCAGCTTTGCTGCTAGGATGCAAGGCTGGGCTTTTGCCTCCATGGAGGGAGAGACGGCGGTGGCCCGTTTGGGCACACGTTTTAGGGGGCGGGGCCAGGCTGTTGTAATGGCCAGACCTCCGCTCCCTTTCAGTCCTGAGAAGATCGGGCTCGTGAGACGAGCGTCGTCATGGTGCACTCACTGCGATCGTCGAAAGTCCTCTGGTTTAGCTTTGGCAGCAGAGTCCTTCCGTGCGGGGGTGGAGCCTGCAGGCTCCTTAAAGCGGCAGGGACCTTTTTTCTTCAATTGGGGGCTTCTTGGGTGTCTTGTCTCTGGCTAGCTGGTGGCTTGGTCTGTGGGCTGCTGGGCTCTGTGGGGCGTGAGATGGTGGTTGAAGGGCATTGTAGGCTGTGGGGATTTGTCCTTTTGGGATGGGGGTGGTCTTCCCTCTCCCTCCCCTTTGGCAAGGAGAAGAGTTTTGTGGGGGGTTGAGACTCCCAGGGGTGAACCAAGGTGATTGTGCTTAGCTGGGGTTTGTCAATTTTCCTTGTGGTGAGGGGTGTTGGCCATATTGGGTCCCTTTCTTTGTCAAGGGAGGGCAGCCATTTTAGGAGGCTTGTGGGCAGCCATTTTGAGGTGCTAAATGTCTGGTGGAAAGGGGTCTGGGAGATCTAAGAGGATGAAGCCAGGGAGGTATGGCAGGCAGTGTGGCCCTTGTGGGGCCTGGCTGGGTGAAGGGCAGCAAGGTATGGCAGGCTCTTGTATGGGTAATTGGGGCGCCCCTTTGCCGTATGGGATGGTCTTTTTTACTGCATTGCCCTTCGGGGATGTAGCCTTGCCTTTGGGAGACCATTTGCTTCCTGCTACCAGGGAAAAAAAATTAAAAGGGGAATACGTAGACATTTTTTCCCTCCTTTTCCGGGAGATGGAAAAAAAGGATAAAGAGGAGTTAGATAAGAAGGAGAAAGAAAAGCTTATAAAGCTTAAAGTGGATCGGACCTGGGCTAATTGGCTTCTGAGTTTTTTTATTTACTCTGGGGAGATTCCTCGGGCACAGCCTTGGAGGGCAGCTGCCCTTATCCAATACTTGGACATAATATACAAGGGGTACATAATATACAAGGCCCCGCCTGGCTGCAGTATGACGAGGAGTTTCAGATGAGGGCGGGTTTGTATCCTTCCCTTCAGTGGGACCATATTCATCAGCAGCTGTGGCTGCAGGTCATGTCTGATTCACCATCTTCCTTTCCCCAGAGGGAAGTCTGTTAATGATGGGATTCCTGAGCATTTATGCTCAGTTAGGTATACCAGCTTCGACCAGGCTGTGGCCGAGGTGAGATGCTGTGGGGTAGGTCCAGAGTTGGCTAAATGCGATATTAAATCTGCATTTCACCTTCTACCAGTGCATCCCAAGGATTCTAGCTCTTGGGTTTTTCCTTTGAGGGTCAATTTTACATGCCAATGGGCTGCTCTGTATCATGCTCAGCTTTTGAGTGTTTTAGCACATTCTTAGAATGGGCTGTTTGGGAGAAAGTGGGTTTGCAGGATGTCATTCATTACTTGGATGACTACCTTTTTGTGGGTCCCAAGGGGACTGGGGGTTGTGAGCAGCTGTTGTTGGGCTTTATGGACCAGGATACCTTTTCAAAAAATAGTCGAGTTGCGGACTAGGATTTTTTCCTTTCTTCTTAAAAAGAAGGTTACCTTGCTAGAGTTGCAACAGCTGGTTGGGCACCTTAACTTTGCTTGCAAAGTGGTTGCCCCGGGGAGGGTTTTTCTTAGAAGGCTCTGTGATGCTATGGCCTCAGCCTCAGCATAGAACACAGGTCACCAGCAGCATGAAGGAAGATTTAAGGGTTTGGCAGGACTTTTTGGAGTCTTTTAATGGAGTCTCTTTCTGGAGAGAAGACGTGAGGCTTGAAGCTGAGCTCCAGGTCATGTCGGATGGTGCTGGGTCTTTGGTGCGTGGATAGCTGGCCAGACTCCTGGAAGCAGGAAGGAGTGAACCGAGATCTTACGTTTCTCGAGTTCTTTCCCATTCTAGTCGTGGTTTGGCTGTGGGGGAAGGATATGGCCAATCACACTATTCATTTTTGGTGTGATAATATGGTGGTAGTCCATGTCATTAATTCCCTTTCATCCAAATCCCGGCGGATTATGAGGTTGGTGAGGGCCTTCACTCTGCGTTGTCTGCTGCTTACATTTTGTTTTTAGCCAAGCATGTTCCTGGGGTGAGTAATGGGGTGGCTGATGCTCTCTCTCGTAAACAGATGGAGAGGTTTTGTCAACTGGCCCCAGATGCTGACAGAGAGGCGGTGCCAATGCCCTAGGAGCTATGGCTGATTGGAGAGCTGAGGCTTGCAGAGCGATAGGCCTAGCCATTGCGCCTAGCACCAGGAAGTCTTACTAATGGGCTGTGCGGCAGTTTGAAGACTTTAGGGCTGAGGTAGGGTATCACATTGTTTGGCCCCTCCCAGAGGAGCAGTTGTTCCATTACTGTGTTTTGCTTCGAGGTAAGGGATTGGTCGTGCAATCCATTAGGGGGCGCCTGTCTGCATTTACTTTTGCCAGTAAGGCGCTGGGTTATAAGGAGGAAACAGCTGATTTTCATTTCCGAAAGATGCTGGAGGGGTAGGCCAGAGAGGCCAGACCCAGGATGAATACGCGGAAACATATGTCTCCTTCAATTCTGCGGGGCCTGAAGGGGGCTTGGGGCACGGTGTGCACTTCTTCTTTTGAAGCATTGTTGTTTCATGCTGCGTCTTTAGTAGCCTTTTTGGGGGGCCCTTAGAATCAATGAGCTGGTGGCACAGTCCAGAAATGATGTTTCTGGTAAGGCTCTGTTGCTACGGGATGTGAGGCTATCTGAGGGTCATGTGGTGATTACTGTCTGTCACTCTAAGACGGATCAGTTTCAAAAAGGTACCGTGCCTGAGCTGGGTAACTGTTCAGAGCTTGAGCTGTGCCCAGTTGCTGCATTGGCTACTTATCTGGCAGTCCGGGGGCCCAAGGAGGGGTTTTTGTTCTGTCATGATAATGGTAGCCTGTTGACGATGCATCAGTTTTGGGCTGTGACGTCATGGGCTTTAGGTGAGCTGGGGTTGTCTGGGGTGCGGTTTGGGACCCATTCCTTTAGAATTGGGGCAGCCTCAACAGCTGCCTTCCTGGGGTATCCTTCCTCTTCCATTCAGTGCCTGGGCCATTGGCGCTCAGGGGCTTACAAGTCTTATGTTCGACCTTTGCTCAGTCCCTAAGTTGCTTGCTGGTTGAAATGTTATTGGTTATGTTCTTGTTTGACTGTTTTTTCTTTTTAGATGCTGTTGTTCCAGGCCAGAGGAGCCGAGTTCTCATCTGTGGCCATAGCCACGTGTTTTGGGCCGCTCATCAGGCACGGAGAACTTTGGTCGGTTCTCAGCTGGGACTCAGCCAATATGTTTGCATTGAGTGGCAGGGGTGCCAGGGCCTTCAGTGGCTGGGCCTGCTGCCTTTGTTATTTCAGGGTAGTGTGGGTCCTTCTCCTCAGGTTTTAATTGTTCACCTGGGAGGTAATGATCTCGGGCTAGTAAAAGGCAAGGCTTTAGTCTGGCAGGCCCGGGAGGATTTTCAGTACATTAGAGAGCGATGGCCTGGGACCATTATAATTTGGTCAGCCATGCTGCCCCGCCTTGTTTGGTGAAGTGCGTGGGAACCTGCAGCTATTGAGAGGGCATGCTACAAAGCTAATAAGGAAATTAGGAAGGCATTGAAAAGGGGGTTGGGCCACTATTTGCCCCATCTGGACATTTCTATGGAATTTCCTGACCTCTACAGAGGGGATGTGGTACATCTCTCAGAAAAAGGTAATATGCTTTTCTTGAGAGATCTCCGGCAAGGGTTGTAGGTGGCTTTGGGCCTCCCGGTGGGTGCTAAGCCCTAAGTAGAGACTTGGCCTTAGTAGTGGCAGGTTTTTAGGGGTTTAGGGTACTATGCAGCTAGGGGAGGACCATGAAGCATCCCCCTATTGGGGAATTAGGGGTCTGGCTTGATCAACGTTGGGGTTTGATGACCCAGTGTGGGGAGAATGCAGACCGTCCTAGAGGCTCGACTAGAGGGGGCCTTTCATTGAGACGTGCACCTGGTGGTTGGACCCTCTGGGGCGTACCTCCCTCCTGGGCCTGCCTGGCGGGAGCTGTGTCACACAACTCTGGCTGGGGGGCTGGGCCTCTCACCCGCAAATGTCAGGGAAGCTGTCTGTGAGACCCCTAGTCTTGACCAGGCTGCAGTTTGGGTGCCCTTGCCGTTTGCTATAAGGATTAATAAAGTGGCCCAGATTTATACCAATGCGTTGTGTCTATCTCTTTATTCTGACCTGGGGGGCAAATATTTATTCTCTCCATTTAGAACATCTGAAAAGGCTGATGTGATTATGAGATGATGCAGTTGGTAGATCATGATTGGATATAAACACCGTCCACTAATACAACAATAGATATTGGTGTCTTGCACATCCAATGCAAGCTTGGATTTTAAATAATATTTTCCATCTTACTGGCTACAACTCAGCTGCCTAATTTTATATGCTGTTTTATGGAACCACCAAAAAGGAGTAAAATCATCATGAACAGAAATGATTCAAAAAAGAAATTGGAAAATTATAGGCTCATGGTACATTGGTCTTGCTGCTCTCTAGCATCTTTTCTTTCAAGATTCATTGAAATATTAAAAGCAGGGCAAAGGAATGGGCAGAGCATTCTGAAATGTGCGTTTCTACTTCCTTGGATCTGTTTTCAAGACTGAGGTTATTTTACTACATTTAATAACTATGATTAAAAACAAGAAGAATGCAGTTTTGAAAAAAAAATATGTGGACTGTTTGAACATCTTGTTAAATTTCATTTCCTAAGAGAAGTGCTACATTTCTCTTTGAAAACACCTTCCTCAATAGCATTGTTTAAATATGTTAACAATGGCATTTTATGACTTCTCATATATTGCAAACTATAGCTTTGAACAGATGGCTGAGGACGTATCAAGGGACTCTTTCCCATCAGAGTGCAGAGACTAGGGTAAACATGCTACAAGGCAGACTAGTTTCTGGATCAGTCTGAAGAGCAAAAATGTGGAGAGGAATTTAAGAGGCTAATGACAGAATGCACCGCTTTACTTCCATTCCCTCAGAAGCAATCAAGGAATGATTGTGCAGAAACGGAATGAGAAAATGATAGCGGTTCATGACCTTCATATAGCTCTGTGAAGAAGCACATAGATTGCAAAAGATTCCTTGGACTTGAGAGACCTGCCCTCACTGCCAGCTGCTGGCAAAGTGGGCAGAAGAAGGATAGCATAGACCAAAGATAAATAAATAATGCTGTTTTAAAAAACAAACCCGGAAGCTTTCAATAGGTTTTAATTTTGTATGTTCCCTTGATGACAAAGTGTCTGCTTCCATGTTAGGAATAACAGTAGTGCTATGCATATGTTATAACTTTAAAGGACTTTTTGTGTCCAAGGACCCGCATATCTAGAGTTGCCTCTTCCAATAGTTTCTTATGTACCAAGTGTGGTTTTCAGGCTGCCCGGTACTAGTAGTTCCCCCAACTAAGATAGCACAGTTGGCATTGACCAGAGCCCCCACTACCCCCAATATAGCTCCCGCATTATGGAACAGGCTCCCTGAAAAGAAGGTCATCTCTAGAGGTATTTAGGATGCAATGCAAGACCATTTTGTTTTCCAGGGTTTTTAATGGGACACAGGAAGCACAGAGTTTTTAAGGGGAGATGAGGTTATTTGGGTTTTTATTGCATTTTGAGTATTTTAAATTTGAATTTGTACGCCAGTTTTGAGGAATGGGAAAAGTTGAGGTATGTACATTTTAATACATGAATAAATATGAACATAAGAGAAGCCATGTTGGATCAGGCCAATGGCCCATCCAGTCCAACACTCTGTGTCACACAGTGGCCAAAAAAATTATATATATATATATATATATATATATATATATATATATATATATATATATATATATATATATATATATATATATATATATATATATATATATACCACATGTTAAGCACCATTTGGGTGAAGAAATACTTCCTTTTATTCGTTTTAACCCGACTGCTAAGCAATTTCATCGAATGCCCACAAGTTCTTGTATTGTGAGAAAGGGAGAAAAGGACTTCTTTCTCTGCTTTCTCCATCCCATGCATCATCTTGTAAACCTCTATCATGTCACCCCGCAGTCGACGTTTCTCCAAGCTAAAGAGCCCCAAGTGTTTTAACCTTTCTTCATAGGGAAAGTGTTCCAAACCTTTAATCATTCTAGTTGCCCTTTTCTGGACTTTATCCAATGCTATAATATCCTTTTTGAGGTGCGGTGACCAGAATTGTACACAGTATTCCAAATAACACCGCACCATTAATTTATACAGGGGCATTATGATACTGACTGATTTGTTTTCAATTCCCTTACTAATAATTCCCAGCATGGCGTTGGCCTTTTTTATTGCAATCGCACACTGTCTTGACATTTTCAGTGAGTTATCTGCCACAACCCCAAGATCTCTCTCTTGGTCAGTCTCTGCCAGTTCACACCCCATCGATTTGTATTTGTAGCTGGGATTTTTGGCCCCAATGTGCATTACTTTGCACTTGGCCACATTGAACCTCATCTGCCACGTTGACGCTCACTCACCCAGCATCAACAGATCCCTTTGGACTGCCTCACAATCCTCTCTGCTTCCTATTAATTAGCCAGTTTTTGATCCACAAGAGGACCTGTCCTTTTACTCCATGACTTTTGAGCTTACTAAGGAGCCTTTGATGAGGAACTTTATAAAAAGCTTTCTGGAAGTCAAGGTAAACAACATCTATTGGGTCTCCAATGTAAATGTAACAGGTTAGCGAGGCAAGATCTTCCCTTACAGAACCCATACTGAGTCTTCCTTTAATAACTCGTGTTCATCAATGTGCCTACTCATTCTGTCCTTGATAACGGTTTCTACCAACTTTCCCGGTATTGAAGTCAGACTGACTGGCCTGTAATTTCCCGGATCTCCTCTGGAACCCTTTTTAAAGATGGGGGTGACATTTGCTACCCTCCAGTCCTCAGGAACGGAGGCAGATTTCAATGAAAGATTACATATTTTTGTCAGAAGATCCACAAGTTCAACTTTGAGTTCTTTCAGAACTCTTGGATGTATGCCATTCGGACCTGATGACTTATTAATTTTTAATATGTCTATCAGTTGTAGGACCTCCTCTCTTGTCACCTCAATCTGACTCAGGTCTTTCAACACACCTTCCAAAATTAGTGGTTCTGGAGCAGGCAAACACTTCTCATCTCCCACAGTGAAGACAGGCAAAAAATGCTCTCAGCTTCTCAGCCATTTCCCTATCCTCCTTCAGTAATCCTTTTACCTCTTGGTCATCCAAGGGCCCCACTACCTCCCTGGCTGGTTTCCTGCTTCTAATATATTTGAAGAATTTTTTATTGTGGTTTTTATGTTTTTTGCAATATACTCCTCATAGTCCCTTTTTGCCTGCGTGATCACAGTCTTGCATTTCATTTGCCGCAGCCTGTGTTCCCTTTTATTAATCTCACTTGGACTAGCTTTCCACCGCTTAAAGGAGTCCTTCTTACCTTTTACATCTTCCATTACTTTGTTAACCATGCAGGCCTTTTCTTATACCTGTTTGTGCCTTTCCTAAGTTGTGGTATATATTTTTTCTGAGCTTCTAGGATTGTAGTTTTAAATAGCCTCCAAGCTTCCCCAAGGGTTTTGACTGTACTTACCTTTCCTTTCAGTTTCCTCTTCCCATGCCTCCTCATCTCAGAGAATTTACCCCTTTTAAAGTTAAACGTGGTTGTGCTGGTCTTTTGGGGCAACTCCCTATTTATACAAATGGTGAAATCAATAATGTTATGGTCACTGCTCCCAAGCGGTGCAATCACTTTTACATCTCTCACCAAGTCTTGGGCATTACTTAGGACCAAATCCAGGATTGCCCCACCCCTTGTAGGTTCTGTGACCATCTGCTCCATAGCACAGTCATTGAGAGCATCTAGAAACTCAAACTCTTTTTCTCGACCTGAACACATATTGACCCAATCAATCTGCGGGTAGTTAAAATCACCTATTACAACACAGTTTTTACGCTTAGCCACTATCTTTAATCCTTCCATCATATTATAATCATCCTCTATCTTCTGATTTGGTGGGCGATAACAAACTCCCATAGTTAAATTTCCTTTTGGGCCCTCTATTTTGACCCAAAGCATTTCTAGAAGGGAATCTAATTCTTTGACCTCAGTCTTACTGGACTGCATACCCTCTCTGACATATAGAGCCATCCCACCTCTAACCCTTCCCTCCCTATCCTTCCGATATAACTTATACCCAGGAATCACCGTGTCCCACTGATTCTCCTCATCTCACCAAGTTTCTGAAATTCCCACAATGTCTATGTTTTCCCCCAACACTAAGCATTCCAACTCACCAATTTTACTTCGAACACTTCTAGCATTTGTATACAAACATCTATAATTTACCAGGTAAGCTAGGCCCGCAACCTTCCTCCTGCAGCCTCAAGACTTTGGCAGACACTCCATACTTTTTGTCACCATCTCAGTGGACAACTCTGATCCATTACTCGGTAGAAAAGTAACAGCTAACCCTTCATTTTTTTGAGATGAGTCCTCCCGAACCAGAGACATTTCATATCCTGTTGGCTTTCCCCCAAGATTTAGTTTAAAAACTGCTCTGCCACCTTTTTGATTTTAAGCACCAGCAGCCTGGTTCCATCTTAGGTACAAGTGGAGACCGTCTCTTTTGTACAGCTCCCGCTTGTTCCAGAAAGCATCCCAGTGCCTAACAAATTTAAACCTCTCCTCCTTACACCATCGTCTCATCCACACATTGAGACTTCTAATTTGTGCCTGTCTCTTCAGCCCTGCACGTGGAACGACCCTTGGCACTTACCGTGAGGGGTCCTTCTCCTAGGAGGTCAGGAGGACATCTTGGGTGTTTTCCCACCGTCCAATCAGGGAGGCAGGATTCAAAAAACTTCTTCCTCTTCCTGTTGGCTGTGGGAACCACCCCTCAGTTCGGGTGACTCCACGCAGCAGTATGTGTATAATAGAATCTAGAGAAAACAAGAAACTTCTAACATACGTAACTAACCGTCTGCCGACGGCCTCAGCCTCAGGTCTAATAGACCGGCCAGAAGAGGCAGATCCTAAGCAGACAGAAAAAAAACGAGAAACTAGAAACAAGCCAAACGGGCAACAGACAGTGGTGTGAGAGGCTCAGGTTCACGATAGATAGAAGACATAGAGTATAGGTTGCCCAAGGTAGGGCGATAGACGGGAGGGGAAGATGTCCTCCTGACCTCCTAGGAGAAGGACCCCTCACGGTAAGTGCCAAGGGTCGTTCTCCCTAGGAGGCGGAGGACATCTTGGGTGCTCCCAGAGCAGTAGGTCAATTAGGGTGGGGTCGCCCTACTCGGGTAGGACATGTTGCAGGATTCGTCTACCAAAGGCCGCGTCCGCCGATGCGTAGGTATTCAGTTTGTAGTGTCGCACGAAAGTAGATATAGAGGACCACGTAGCCGCCTTACACACCTCCTCAACTGAGGCGTTCCTGTTGAAGGCTGCATTGGTGGCTGCGCTTCTGGTCGAGTGTGCCGTGATTCCTGGTGGAATCTCGAGATGTAATGTCTTGTACGCCTCTGTTATACACTGTTTGATGGCGTAACTAATGGCAGATTTGGACATCTTCAGGCCCAATCTGGGTGCCGTCACGTTGATGAACAAGGAGTCCGTCTTACGTAGAGGTTCTGTTCTGATCAGGTAGATCTTGATTGCCCTGCGTACGTCCAGTGTGTGCCACGTGCGCTCCTTCGGGTGCTTGGGATCCGGACAGAAGGAAGGCAAGTTGATTTCTTGATTTTGGTGGAATTTAGCTGAGACCTTAGGTTGGAAGGTAGGGTCCGGGTAGAGGACCACTTTGTCCTTGTGGAATACGCATAGCTCCTTTTTGGCCGACAGGGCTCCGATTTCGGAAACCCTTCTGGCTGATGTTATTGCCACCAGGAAGATCGTCTTCATGCGCATCATCCTTAGGGGCACAGACATGAGTGGCTCGAAGGGTGGACCTGTTAAGGCTGACAGCACCGGGTTCAGTCTCCAGGTCGGAAAACGGTGAGATTGAGGCGGCGAGCTCAAGGAGGCCCCTCTAAGGAACCGTCGGATGTGAGGGTGAGACGACAGGCTCGTGCCCTCCACCTGTTGCAGCACTGAGGACAGAGCTGCGATCTGTCGCCTGAGGGTGGCTGGCCTCAGGCCTGATTGCAGACCGTCCTGAAGGAATTGGAGGACCTTAGGGACAGTAGGGCGTAATGGGTCCACCTTCTTCCTCCGGCACCACCTGTGGAAGGCCTTCCAAGACATGTTATAGATCCGCGTGGTGGATTCTTTTCTAGATGCTAGTATGGTGCTAGTCACCTCGCTAGTGTACCCTAGATCTAACAGCGATCTCCTCTCAACCTCCACGCGGTCAATCTCAGCCATTCTGGGTGAGGGTGCCACACAGGCCCCTGCAGCAGCATGTCTGGCCAGGTCGGTAAATGGAGTGGTTCCTCCATGGCCATCTGTTGGATTGAAGAAAACCATGGACGCCGAGGCCACCAGGGTGCAACCAAGATGACCTCGGCCCCCAGTGTCCTGATCTTTCTGAGTAACCTCGGGATGACTGGAATTGGAGGGAAGGCATACAGCAGATCTTGAGGCCACGGGGATGTTAGCGCGTCTGTGGCCTCCGCCTGACTGTGGAAGTACCTTGTGAAGAATCGGGGGAGTTGGTGGTTTTGATGAGATGCGAATAGGTCCAGTGCTGGAGATCCAAAATGCTCCACTATCTTCAGGAACAGAGACTTGTTGAGAGACCACTCTCCCGCCTGGATGTTTTCCCGGCTGAGCCAGTCTGCCTTGACGTTGCACGTCCCTTTGATGTGTTCCGCTCTTATCGACTTCAGGTGGCACTCCGCCCATTTGAACAGCTTCTCGGCCTCCCTGTAGAGGGAGCTGGACCTGGACCCCCCTTGATTGTTTATGTAGGCTTTCGCTGCTATGTTGTCTGTTCGTATCAGGACATGCTGTCCAGATACTTGGTCCTGGAAGTGAAGCAAGGCTAGCCGGATTGCCCGAAGCTCCAAGAGGTTGATTGGCAGGTTCGATTCCTTGGGCGTCCACCGACCCTGTATGGGCGTCTCGTTGAGGGTTGCCCCCCAACCCGATAGGCTGGCATCCGAAAACAGTTGCAACTCTCCCTCTGCGAAGAAGATTCTCCCCTGACGCAGGTTGCTGGCCTTGGTCCACCACTTCAGGCTCTCCTTTACCCCCAAGGGCACCATCAGTGATATGGAGCTTCTCTCCATGATTTGAAGCTGATAGGGACGTAGAAACATCTGCAGCTGCCTGGTGTGATGGCGTTCCCATTGCAAGGCCTCTAGGTTTGAAATTAGAAGGCCCATGAGTTTTGCCAGCGTCTGGAGCATCGATGACGGCTCTTGAATCACCTGTTGCACAAGCGTCACGGTCTTCGAGATCTTGGCTTCTGGGAGGAAGATGGATCTCAGGTTCGTGTCGATTATCATGCCCAGGTGCTCCAGCCTCTGGGTTGGCCGCAAGTGACTCTTGTCCGGGTTGATTAAGAAGCCGTGCTGCTGAAGGCAGTGGGTGGTACTCTGGACGTCCTGCTCTGCCTTCCTCCTCGATGGGGATCTTATCAACAGGTTGTCGAGATATGGGTGAACATGTATGCCTCTCTGCCTGAGGAGGGCGATCAGGTTCACCAACACCTTGGTGAACACCCGTGGGGCCGTTGCCAGGCCGAAAGGCAGGGCTCTGAACTGGTAGTGACGTCCGTTCACACAGAAACGTAGGAATTTGCGATGGGCAGGTAGAATCGGAATATGAAGGTAGGCCTCTGTCAGGTCCAGCGAAGCCATGTAGTCCCTGTGGCTCAGGGCCTCTGTTATTGACTTGATGGACTCCATCCTGAAGTGGCGTAGCTTGATATTCCTGTTCAGAAATTTTAAGTCCAGGATTGCCCTCCAGTCCCCGTTCTTTTTGGGAACTGTGAAAAAGATAGAATAAACACCTAGATATTTCTGCTTCGTAGGAACTTGCTCTATTGCAGCAATATCCAGAAGATGGCGTATAGCTTTGAAGGTGACCTCCCTCCGCTCTGGGTTCGAGCGAAGGGGGGAGATGATGAAGCGATCTGGGGGGGTGCGCCTGAACTCTATCGGGTAGCCCCGAGATACAATTTCTAGAGTCCAAGAGTCCGCCTGCGACTCCGCCCAGGCCTGATGGAAGTGTAGCAGGCGGCCCCCTACTGAGATGCACTCCCAGTCATGCTTTATTGGGCTTGGGACCCCTCTCAAACTTGTCCGATCTCTCGGGCTGGTTTCTGTGGAATCTGGGGTTGGAGAAGCCCTTACGGAAATTCTGCTTGGGTTGACCCCAGGCTGCTTTTCTAAACTCTTGCTTGGGCTTTGGGGCGCTGGAGGAGGTCCGAAAGGAACTAGGTCCAAATCCCCGTCTGTCTGGACGTCTGAGGAACTTGGGCATAGCTTTCTTTTTGTCCCGTGTCTCCACGAGGATCTTTTCCAGGGAGTCTCCGAATAGCTTCTCTCCTTGGAAAGGGTAGGCTGACACGATTGATTTTGAGTGTATGTCAGCCGGCCAGGCCCTAAGCCACAGGCCCCTTCTTGTCACGGCGTTGGACGCCATAGCTCTGGCAGAGAAGGTAAGGGCGTCCAGGGAAGCATCTGCTGAGAATTCAGCTGCCCGCAGGAGTCTGCTGGTGCCCTCAAGGATCTTTTTATCTGCGTCTGGTAGAAGCTGTGAAAGACGCCTTATCCACACTATGGCTGCTCTAGATACTATGGAGTTAGCAGCAGCAGCCTTAATGGCAAAGGCCGTAGCCTCGTGGGTCCTCTTCACGGCCAGGTCAATTTTTCTGTCCCAGCTGTCCCGAACGGACCCCTGGCCGTCCTCTGCTAGCAACCCATGGGACTGTAAAGCTGCCACCGGCGCATCTACCAGGGGTACCTGTAGCATATCATTGGCAAAGGTGGGCAGCTCATACAACTTCCTGACAGAGTTGGGAACCTGCCTGCTGGCACTTGGCTTGGCCCACTCTGCTTTCAGCTGGCACTCGAAAAATACTGGAAAGGGGAAGGCCCTGTCAGGAGAACGATACTTTGGAAAAAACTCTGAGTTCCCCTCGGACTTGTTCTTGGGGTTGGTCAGAGAACTGGGAGCCTCCTGTTCCTCAGGGGCCGCCTGGAGATCCAGGGCAGCTAACACCTTGGCCAGGAGAGGCTGGAACTCTTCCGCCCTGAAGAAACGTGAGGAGGGTTCAGGCACAGACGCACCCTCTATCTCCTCATCTGAAAGGAATTCGCCCTCCTCCCGTTCTGCCTCTTCTGACTCCTCCAACTGATCCCCATACTGGGATCTCTCACCTTCCAGAGGATCATTGACTAAATAACCCCTGGTGGCCCTAGGGTAGTGGTCTTGGACCCTGGGCCTCTTAGGTGATGGAGATCTGGAGGGGGGACGTGGGCTAGAGGGCCTTCGTCTCCTATGGGTGGCTGCTTCCACTGCAGCACCCACTGTCTGTCTTATCGACTCTAAAAAATCAGCAAATAAAGAGGGTCCCATAGTGGGTACGTTACCCAAGCCCGCCTGGGGCTGGCTGGTCTGTGCAGCTTCCTGGTGTGCCTGGGCCTCGTGGAGATCGAAGTCTCCCGCCTGGAGGGTGGCATCCGCCGGTCCCCGTCTCTGCAGACTGCCCAGCTGCTGGTCGCCGTCCTTATGCGCCTTCCTGCGCTTCTCGGAATGGCCGTCGGGGCCAGATCAGCATTCTGAGGAGGAGGCCTCCTCCGCTGCCGACGACGACCAGCACCGCCTGCGCTCGTTCTCCGCTCCTCTTCTGCCCCTACAGGGCACGTTGCCGGCAGCCGTGGCAAGCCCCGCGGTCATGCCGGCTCCGGAAGGCGGCCTTTCGGCCCCGCGCGGAGCGCTGGGGGCCGAGACATCCATCAAGAAGGCGTCCCTCGCTCTGCGCGCCATCAGCTGATCTCCCTCTCTTCCCGCCGCGGCTTGAAAGTGCACAGCTCGGGCCGCTCCTCTTCGTTGAGGGGAAGAAGGTGGAAGAGGAAGGGAGGCTTAGAGGAGGGATCAGGGTAGCAAGTGGGTTAAGAAAAAAAAATTCAGGTACAGGAAAGGCAAGGTACAAAGTGAGGAAGAAATCTACTAGGCTAGAGAGAAAAAAGGCAAAAAGGCAAGCAGGAAAGGATAGGAACCTATCCTAGCACATGCTCTCCCTGTCGAGGCAGGAAAAGAACTGAGGGGTGGTTCCCACAGCCAACAGGAAGAGGAAGAAGTTTTTTGAATCCTGCCTCCCTGATTGGACGGTGGGAAAACACCCAAGATGTCCTCCGCCTCCTAGGGAGAACAGGTAGCACTTCTGAGAAGGCTACCTTGGAGGTCCTGGCCTTAAGACCTGCCTAGCAGCCTAAATTTTTCCTCCAGGACCTCATGACTGCATTTCCCCACAGTGTTGGTGCCAACATGCACCATGACCACTGGCTTCCTCCCAGCACTATCAGCCTATCTACTACACGCGTAATGTCCGCTACCTTCGCACCAGGCAGGCAAGTCACCATACGGTCAGTAAGCAGTTTTGCCACCCAGCTGTCTACTTGCCTAAATATTGAATCACCAACGAACAAGCCCCCCCCCCTCTCTCCCTGCCCAGGAATGGTTTCTTGGTGCAAAAGGATTCCCGCTCGCCAACTGAAGAAGAGGTCCCTTCTGAGGGCACATTCCCCTTATCCTCAGCATGGTGCCGTGTTCCCTCTCGACCCTCATGCTCCCTGGCAGCAACGGGGCTGCCATGTTCAGAGTGGGGCTCATCTAATATGTCCCCAAGAGTCTTCCCCGAGTGCCTAACTGACTGTCTTTGCTTCTCCAGGTCAATCACCTTGGCCTCAAGGGTACGAACTCGTTCCTGAGGACCAAGAGCTCCTTGCATTGAGAACACACCCAAGACTTCTGTCCTGTGGGCAGATAGTCATACATGTGATACTCAGTGCAAAGCACTGGAAAGCCCCCACCCCCCTGCTGGCATTCTACCTTCATGATAGCTTTTTTTTTTTTAAATATACAGCCCCCTTTAAATCCTGTTTGTTTATGTGTCTCCCCTTCTGGAGGGTCAACTTACCTTATTGGGAACACAAGGAAAATAGGGATCTGGGTTCCTGGTCCTTACAGAGCCCCCAGGCCAAGAGCCCTTTAGCTCGAGCCCTTCGGCTCGTGCCTCTGACAAGGCTCAGCTTAATAATGCAAAGAGGGTGGGAACACAGCCACTCCTAATCTATCAGCAACAATCACCTTCAATCATCAAACAGCAGTTCCCCAGCAATGACAAGCTCAGAATTTCCAGCAGTCGCACAAACTCAGAAATTCTCAGCAACTTCCCCAGCTACTTAGCCAAACCTCACCCTTATATCACTTCTTCTCTGCTCTCTCTCAGAACTCTCTGAAATGTGCTCAGCCTCTGGCAAGGCTCAGCTTAATAATGCCAATTGGCTCTCATTGGTATGTTGTTTCCCCTACAATGCTCAGGATAACTTCTACAAGAACTACCCACCACACTTTACATGCTCTATACATATGACTGAGAGCTTTGCTTTAAGCACCTAGAGTCTCATATATACATACATACATACATATATATATATATATATATATATATATATATATATATATATATATATATATATATATATATATATATATGTGTGTGTGTGTGTGTGTGTGTGTGTGTGTGTATACACACGCACACACACACACATATATATATCACTAGATCTTTGAACACATGCTGACTTTACACAAGTATTTAGTGTGTGCTAGAAAATGAAAGCTATTTCAGGCACAGATCAGGGCTTCTTCATGCTCAATAAGACAATGAAACTCCATATCATCCCCTATGCTTTCAATTATATTGTACTTCAGGGGTCCCCATTTATGATGCTGGGGAGTGCCATGAAGCTCATGGATAACATTCCTGGAGTCCACCACATGTTTATAGAAAGTGGGTGGGGCCAGGTGGGGCTTTTGCTCAGCAAAGCTTCTAATTGGCCATTGGGGATTTAATTGACTGTGCAGAACTTTTTATCACTTCAACATCATCAATTTTACTGGCAAATACTCTGTAACTTGTAAATGTAGGTATGATTTTCTTATTGAAATATCTAATAAGGCTAGGAAATAATACACAATCAGTGATTAGTGTGGCAAACTGCAACCACAAGTGTCTTCAATAGGGTCACCAATTTTTGAACTGTCCTCATTTAATCTGAAATAATTAGCAATTTATTGTGTTCCAATCTGTAAAAAAATCTGTTGGTTTTTTTATCTGCTGATTTCTAGATCTCAAATACCTAATGAAAAAGTAAAAGTTTAAATGGCTAATAAAAGGTTAAACACCTTTCTGGGGAGTTGGGAAACCTAGTTTTAAACAATATCAAACTACTCCAGGTACACACATACCAGTCTTGGGGTCAATTCTGATTTTACATCATAGTCTGACATTTGACATGGCATTGTGAATGTATTGTATGTCCAGAACTGACTTGCACCTGGCCTTTATCTTAGATATTAGCCTTTGGTGTTTTTAGCTATAATGGCTCTGTAAACAAAAGAGTCTCAAGCACTGCTTGCTGGGGAAAGGAATCTGACAGGATAGGAAATATGACCTTTGGCTGGACTAAGGAAAAAATCCTGAGCAGGTCTAGTCATAACTTTCAGTGGGGTTGCATCCTATGCAAGGCTTTTTTGTAGCAGGAACTTCTTTTCATATTAGCCCACACACCCCTGATGTAGCCAATCCTCCTGGAGTTTACAGGGCTCTTAGTACAGGGCCTACTGTAAGCTCCAGGATTGGCTACATCAGGGGTGTGTGGCATAATATGCAAAGGCATTCCTGCCACAGAAAAAGCCCTGATTCGATGTCTATTTTATTGAAAATACAACAGCAGTTGGACCAATTTAATTGAATAAAATAATCCTGGTTTGGAATTTACCTCAGTTGCTTGAATCAAGCAGCTTGATAACAATGATGTGATATTGTGAAGAAATGCATTTTTCTTTGATGGTTTGAACTGAGCAAAACCTTTACCTTGAGTTTTAAAAAAGTTTCTTTCTCACTGGCTGATTTCGCACTGACCTTTTACTGGCGCGACCACCCTCCTCACGCCGGCGGATCTGCAGGGATTTCGCACCAGAAGCGCCGGCGCAGCCAAAAGAGCCGGCAACTTCCGTTGCGAAACCAGCTCAAACGGAAACCGCCAAGAAGCAGGAAAACGTTTGAGCGGGTTTCGCGACGGAAGTAGCCGGCTCTTTTGGCTGCGCCGGCGCTTCTGGTGCGAAATCCCTGCAGATCCGCCGGCGTGAGGAGGGTGGTTGCGCCAGTAAAAGGTCAGTGTGAAAACGCCCTTTCTCTCTTTCGGCAGCATACAGGTGTGTGTTTGGGGGGGGGGGTCAATTGCTAGCCAGCCTAATCCAACAGGGCCTTAGAAATGCAAATAGTAAGCCTGGCAAGATACAGGGAAATGGCCAAGTCACACCCACACTCACATGCTCCTTCATCTAGAAAGATGACACTCAGGGCGTTTTCCCACAGAGCTTACCTCGGAGCGACGTCCCTCTTCACCGCGCACCATCTGTGTGGATTTCCCACCAACTGCTCCACATAACCAGGAAGTGCCGGACCTTTTGCGTCGCTAAAAACCAGTTTACATTAGCAACGCAAAAGCCGTGGCTCTTCCTGGTTATGCAGAGCAGTTGGTGGGAAATCTGCGCAGATGCTGCGCGGTGAAGAGGGACGTCACTCCAAGGTAAGCTCTGTGGGAAAACGCCCTCAGTGTGGAATAAAGATTTGGAAGACTAAAGGTGCTAGAGTTCCGCTAAAGTCTTCCTGGAGACTACAAGAAGAGTTTCTTTGATCTAGCTTGACATGGCCAGTGGGATGAGAAAGAGACATGATAAAACTCCTGGGCATGAACAGGAGGGTCTCTTTTTGTGCTGATTCCATCAAGGAAGACAGAGCCATTGTCTGCTGGAGGTGGCCATTGCCACATGCAAGACTGCAGGCCTAAGCAGAGACTTCAAGGTAATGGTAACTCTTTAAAACCACTGTAACCTTTTAAACTAAAGAGCTTATCATAGGTTGACATCTACTAAGGTGTGTGCAGAGGGAGGGACAAACTAATAGCATCTTACTTTTTTAATTCCTTGTTCAATCTGGTTTTTTAAAATAAATTCTTAAGACTAGTAGTGGTTTTCTATACCACATAGATCTCCATCATTCTACACATGCTGTTTTAAAAAGAGCTCCAGGAAGGAGGGGAAGGGCAATCATTTTTTAAGTGGCTACTACCCCAGTAGAACACAAGGGAGTAAATTGTTCCCATATTAGTCAGATGCTGCATAGTGAGAGATACAAGCATGAAGTGAGGTCTTAGAATGGCAACACAGGAAGGGGAAGCTGTGAAGCCTGGTCCTTTCAGTGGACCATTCTACAAAGGCTTGGTGGTGAAATGAGAGAAGAAGAATTGAATTGAACTGAGAGAGAAAGAAAAAAGCTCATCTGGATGTTGGAGAAGCAAGGTAGGTGGCACAGGCCAGGCAGAGACCATTAGGGTTGCCAAGTCTAACTCAGAAAATATCTGGGGACTTTGGGGGTGGAACTAGGAAATTTTCATATTCCCTAAAACAGGAGTGGGGAACCTTTTTTCTGCCAAGGGCCATATGGATATTTATAACATCATTCATGGGTCATAAAAAATTATCAACTTAAAAAAACTGTTCTGCCAAGGGAGAACAATTCAGGCCGGCAAAATTAATACAAATAATTGTTTTTCTATTTGAAGTCATGTGGCGAGAGCCTAATCTGGCACACACACACACCCGGCTCGCTGCCCTAGGCAAATGCATAGGTCCAGGGTTTTTTTGTAGAAAAAAGCCCAGCAGGGACTCAGTAGCATATTAGACCACATCCCCTAATATTAGCATATTAGGTCACACACTCATTAGCATATTAGGCCACACTGTCTGGGATAATCAAGTGCAAACTGAACTGTGGCAGTAACTTTTCCAGGCCCTGCAGCAATTCTGGCCGGCCAGCCAGGCCCCTGGGAGGCTGCTGCACAGTACACCTGTGATCCTTGCCTGGCCTTGAGGAGGCTGCTGCACAGTGCGGCTGGGCCCCACGATCCTTGCTGGCCAGCCAGGCCCCAGATAGGCTGCCACATGGCTCGGTTCGGCCCAACAATCCCCGAGGGACACACCAAGTGACCTCGAGGGCCACATCTGGCCCTTGGGACAGAGGTTCCCCACCCCTGCCCTAAAATAAACAAATAACAATACAGCAGTCCAGTCCCCCTGAATAGTCTTCATTTCCTCATCCCCAGCTGCTGCATATCCACACACACACAGAGCATCCAAAACAAAATTTGCAATTCCACAATTTTGTGATTTTACTGGGGCAATTTATTCACAGAGTTGTCGAATGTAATCATCTGCTGTATATTCAGTCAAGTTCTTCAGACTAACACAGGAAAACCAAAGGTTCTAGTTTACGCTTTACTCTCTATTTTGCTGTGCAAACGACTTCTGAAAGGAATGTAAAACATATCCTCCATTTGTTGTGCTGGTTTTCCTTCCTTTCTAGCAGTGCACTGGGAACAGCCATGTTGTTCTGCTGACTTGGCCCACACTCATTTAGCCTGGCTCCTACAGATTTAAAGGCACACACACCTTCTAAAAAGCAAGCCATTTCCAAGCTTCTTCTAGCCTTCCAACATGGAAAGGCACTGGTGGCTGTTGGAGCAGGGCTTCCCCCCACCAGCCAGCTGGCTGACTGGAGGCAGGAAGGAGCCTGAAAAACTGAGGGATCCCCTGCTGGGACCTGGGGATTGGGAAGCCTAGAGACCATGGACATCCACTAGGGCCAAAACTCCTGATCTGCAGGGCCTGCAGATCAGAGGGAAGGTTTTCTGCTACAGATTCAATATGGAAACTACATACATCTTTTCTAGCTCCTTCATAGTTTCAGTCTCCTTTTGATTTCTGGGTTGCAGTCTCCCCTTTGATGGATGATGGAGTCAAGAAATAGAAAATTTGTTACACTCTCAATGTCTCCATTATTACAGTTATGTAATTCCCTAGTAGTTATTACTTTTGTCTTCTTGATGTTCAGCTTTGGTACTTCTTCTTTAACCTTCATCCATAGTTGTTTCAGGTCTTCACTATTTTCTTCCTGTAATGATACCACATTATATGTGGTATCATCTGTGTATCTCAAATTGTTACTGATTTTCATTCCACGATCTAAGATAGAATCAGCTTTCCTTATGATATGTTCTGCATAAAGACTGAACAGAGAGGGAGTTAAATACATCCTTGTCTAACAGTTTTGCCAACTGGAAACCATTCTGTTTTCCATATTCTGTGCTATTAGTAGCCTCTTGTCCAGAGTACAGATTACACATCAAAATAATACATGTACTGTTGATCTATTTATTTGGAACAGAATGGCAAAATGTTTTCCACACCTTTCCCCTTGTAGATGATAATAAGAGACTGTACTTACTGCATTACAGACTCTTTTTTGTGTGCCAAAAGTGAAAATGGTAGCTAATCACTACAAAATTTTCCAGTGTGTACAGAAACCTGGGGGAACAACATGACAATATGTTGCTGCTCTTAGAGACCTGATTGCTTCCTGTGACTTTGAAAATAAGGTAGATGAGATTACAGGCCAGTTTAAGAAAACAAGCATGCCTTGCATAGCAGAATGCTTGCTTTTAGAAACAGACCTCTCAGTGGAACCATTGCAACCTAAACTGAGACAGCTGTAATGGAAGCCAAAATAATGAGCTTAGATACAGGAGACACAGTTCAAAGTGTGGATTCTGGGGGTGGTGGTGGCAGGAGTCATTTTGTAGAAAAATAGGTGATGGAGCTCATCCAGGGATTGTTAAGCATCTACTATTCAGTGGAGAAGGTAAGTAGGTGGAGAGGAAGAGGGGGAACCTTCAGAAAGGTTCAGGAGCTGTGTTCCTGTGAGCTCCTGCTGAATTCAAGGCCTGGGGGGCGGTAGGAATGCCACGTCTGTGTTGGAAAATACCTGGAGACTTTGGGGGTGGATCCAGGAGAGGGCAGATTTTGAGGACGGGAGGGGCCCCAGCATGGCACAATACCATAGAAAACACCCTTCAAAGCAGCCATTTTCTCCAGGGGAGCTGATCCTTGTCAGTTAGAGATCAGTTGTAAAAGTGGGAGATTTCCAGGCCCTACATGGAGGCTGGTAACCCTAGAAGGGTTCATGCTTTTGTTGGGGCTTTACATGACATCTTTCAAGCTATTTAAGTTGTTCTGCAAAAGAAACTCAATGCAATTACTGCAAAAAGACTGCAGATTTTGCCAAGGCATGTGTAAGAACCAGTCCCAGCAAACAAGTTAGGTTTTCCAATCCCCAGGTCCCAGCGGGGGAATCCCCCGGTTTTACAGGCTTCCCCCCGCCCCCAGCCAGCTGGCTGGCAGGGGAAGCCCCACCCCCACAGCCACCATGCAGCTCTAGATCTTGGGCAGGTTTAGAAACCTACAAACAGGTCCATTTCAAAATGTGTGTCTGTCTGTGTGCCTTTAAAATTGAGCAGGAAGTACTTCATGGGAAGGGTCAGCAACACAGTCCCTCAGTTTGTTTTGCTTTTGTTTCAAAGCAACTCAGTTTGTCTGTGTGTGTGTGAGAGAGAGGGAGCAGTGTAGCCCGTTCTTTTCAGATGTCCTTGTGGAGGAACCAGACCCAGTAAGTGTGTATGTGTGTGTGTGAGAGAGAGAGGGTTGCCAATCCCCAGGTTTGGAGCCCCCCCTCCGCTTTAGGGTCATCAGAAAGTGGCCGGGGGGGAGGGAAATGTCTACTGGACAATTA